>NC_060918.1:10432232-11034802 GCF_021234035.1 Daphnia pulicaria
AACTCTAACCCAACAGAAACTTGGCCCTAAAAGATTATAGAAAAATAGTTATAATTTTCACTTTCGGTATAGATAGGAAGGCTTCAGACCACACCTGTCGCATTGCCAATTCCGCCACAAACGGCGGATTACCACCAGTACTCATTTTCACGAACCAAATTTCCATTGCGTGATAGAATTTTGACATTTCAACCTAAGTAAATTTAAATGAATTTGTACCTTTTTTTTCTTTTAATGATTTCAATGCCTACCTTCGAAACAGGGATGTTGTAAGCCTGCTGAAAATGACGCACTACTTTCAACTGAGCCTCTTTTAAATCCGGATGTACACGACTCAATAGCGGGATATTGCCGAAACTTTCCATATAGAAATATCTCAGTTTAGAAACAGAAACCTTTATTTAATGGGAAATTAAGTAGGTATTTCTAAATATGAAGATTGCTTTATAATGACTAAATTTCATTACCTTTTCATCTAACTTGAGTTTATCTATGTTACCAGCAGCTAAGATTCTGAACATTGGCATCAAATCGCAACAGTAGCGACTCATTGGTCCCGTAACCAGAAATGTCTGTAAAACTTTCTCAGCTACTGGCTGTTGTTCATAGTTACTGACAATTTCTAAAATCAAAACACGATATTTTTGGATTTATTCGTCAAGATATCCAATTAATTGATGAGAATATTTACCCCTTGTAGGCTTATGTCCAAATATTCCATTGAAGAACGCTGGCATACGGATGGATCCGCCAATGTCAGAACCTTTCGAAATTATGTAAATAGTTTCAGTATTGTGGTATTAAATAGGTTATGATTTGGTAGGCTAGTTACCGATTCCGAACGGAGAACCACCAGAACAAAGTAGTGCGGCCTAAAAATGGAATTTAAAAAAAATTAATGGCCGTATATAATATGGTCAATTAATCGGTACTGCACCTCTCCACCAGACGAACCACCAACTATTCTATTTGTATCGTAGGGGTTCCGCGATCGACCGTATACATTATTGTTCGATTCCCACCACATGCAAAGTTCGGATACGTTGGTAACTGCCAAAATTATCGCACCTGCTTTTTTCATCAAAGCCACAACATCCGAGTCAAATTGGCCAATCAAGTCTTTTCGTTTCACTAGGCCAGCAGTGTAGCGTAAGCCTAATTTACAAACAACACAGAAATTTATTGAAAAATAATACAGTGTTTGTGGCAAATTACTTCTATACCTGTCACAGAAAAACAATCCTTAATGGTAAATGGAACTCCAAGAAAAGGGGTCTCCAGCTCAAGAGTTTTTTCATCCTTTTCCCCAGATTGAATCAATTGGTCCACTTTTTTAGCCTCTTCTAATGCTAACTCAAATCGATTGTCAACAACACAATTGATGATTGGATTGACAGTTTTGATTCTGCCAATGAAAACCCTTACTACTTCTTCACTGGTTACCTATTAAAAAATTGCATTAAGAGACACATCAAATGTTACGCTACAACCAGAATTTCTTGATGGAACAACTAGATATACCTTACGAGTTCTGATTTTCCTGGCCAGACTAGAAGCGCTCTCTAGCAAGAGGAGATTATCAAATGCAGGGAGAATTGTTTTTTCTTTCTTTTTGTGTATAAGCCAAAACACCATATCTGAAATTATCTCAATGGTCCTGTAAAACACTGTTAGAATAATCCTAACAAACCAGGCTTTGTTTTTCACTTTTTCTTTTTGACACCATGCTTGTGAGGCCATTTTATGGGCAGGAAATATTTAAAGGATATTTAAAGGAGAAAGTTCAATCAATCTACGTTAACGAATACAGTCAATAAGTAACAAGTGTTCGAGTTACTCAGAACAATGACGAACTTTTATTTTTTGATCTGATAATCCAGTGATCTACTATCAATAAAAAACTACTGATTAATAATCACAAGGTGCTCTATCTTAACCGGGCTCTAATACTTTTATCATCGAATCTCAAATCTCAATTGTGACATTCACTTCCATTCCCCTTGTTTTGGTATTTAACGCGTCATCTTGCGGTAAATGTTTTTACTAATTTTTACTATGAAAACACCACCACACCCTTTCGCCTTTCGCAACTCCACCACACACAACACAATTCTGTTAATCAATCAGTCAATCACCAATCATAATCATATTCAATGGAGAATACAAACTATTAACAGAGGGTTTCATCCTTTCGCTGTTGTATTCCTATTTTCAAAGAAAGGCAAGTGCTGGTACACGGCACAACACAGAAAAGATTTTTTTAAAGAACATTTCAGAGCATTTTTTAATAAGTAATGACCCAAGAAACGCTCTTCCAAACAATACAGGGTTTTATTTTGTTGCGGGAAACAGCAAGTAATTAACTGCAAAATGAACGCCACTCTAGTGGAAAAGTAGATAAACAGAAAAGATGGTGACAGCTAGAGCAAACGTTCGATACAGGAAGAAAATTGGGCAACTTTACAATAACTCAGCAGCTCTTCCGTCAATTTCGTAACCGCCCCCACTCGCATGTTTTCTTCCAGCAAGTCAAAAATATTCAGTCATCAAAGTTTTGAGAAAGAAGAAAATTAGCAGCCAAGTTTTCGTTCTTCTCACACGCAAAATAAGCCTGTACTACCAAATGTTCAGGGAAGCCCAATGCCTTCAACTGTAAACAAATAAAGACATTGATTTAAATTATATACATAAAACTACTAATATTGTATACCCTCTCTATGGCTTCCTTATCTTGGGGTGTAACATGTATGACACCAGGAGCAAAATAGTCTCCAGCACCTTCTTCCTGGCCCTGACGAGGTGACTCTGCTGCTCTTCCGCTTCCCGTTCCTGGTTGAGCACCGCTAGCAGGTGTAACGCTAGCTGATCCTGCTGTGCCTGAAGAGGGCTCAGTCAACATTCGAAAGAAGGCTGCTTGATTTTGTGAAATCATTTGAAGAAGTGCAGGGTTTGTTTGACCAATTTGTTGCAAAATAGCATTCAGAAGAGATGGATTCTGTTGGACGACCTACAGGAAAAATACATAATTCAAGTACATGAATCAAGAAACTTAATGGGTAAATATACTTGTCGCATTTGCGCGAACTGAGGTTGACTGCGCAGGAAAGCAAGGGGATCTTCACCAGGAGCAAGCTCGTCGCCTTCTTCACCCTCTCCTTCCATCGATAATGCAGCTTCCGATTGCCCTCTTCCACCAAGAATGAATTCGAGTGCTGCTTCATCGGGACCTTGACCACCACCACCCGGGGCACCTTCACCAACGTCCGCTCTGTCAGGTATGCCAGTCAGAAGATACTCGACCGCTCTGTCGGGGTTGTTAAAACTGGCCCTAAGAGCCCGTTCGACCTGCAAACATACAGTTCATGTTTTACTCAAGACAACACTTAACTGGACATGACACATACCTGATCACGAGGATAGCCCATATCCATAATGTTCTGAACCATTTGATTGTAATCATCCCCAACAATCAGTGCTGATTCAGCAGCCAATAACCTATAATCAAAAAAATTAGAATATTTCAATTGTTGTTTAAACTTTTACATACCCTGTTGAAACAGAAGCATCTCCTTGTGGAGCTGCCAATGTAGGTGCTGGAGCTGCAGCTGGTACTACAACAGGAGCAGGTGTGGCCGCTGGCTGTGTTGTGGTCTCAGCTGGGGTAGTAGTAGCTGGTTCACTAGCCTTGGGCTTGGTAACCATAATGACGATAAACTTTTTCTCATCAATTCCATGTTCAGACAAAACACTAACATCATCAAGTATTTTCCCTGTAAAAAAAAACAAAAAGCTGTCAGCTTACCTAATAAATTACAATGCACGTCACTTTCAAATTTAACCTGCATAGATGAGCTTCTGACCGACAGCTGGATAATCAACACCCTTTTCTTTCTCTATCTTTTCCTTTAGAGTTTTGACCTATGTTATAGTAACCAAGTTAAAAAAATGCATGACTCAACTAAATGCTCAACGTCGGTTGTAGCCGGGAGATCAAGTTTTTTACCGTGCTGGAAGGATCAATTTCAATTTGAAACGTAGTATTCTGAAGGGTTTTGAACGTCACCAACATTCTCTGTTTTCGATTCCGATGCTGTCTTTGAAAAATTCGTAAATTTGTTTTTGAGGAAACTGATGGAAACACCGTAATTACACCGAACTTTTTTTACCAAAAAATCACGTCAAAGTCGCCAATCCGCCATGCATTTAAGACGTTGCCAAACTCAATGGATGAACACACAGCTAATGAGATAAATTTTTATTTTATCAAGTTTATGCCTTAAAAATATTTTGAAAACTTAAATTTCTTAGGAGATGTATATATCATTCTTAATTTAGATAAAAATTTAAGAAGTATAGAATTATTGCTCTGGCAACATGGACACAGCCGACATTCCATCCGGTCATGAAGTGCGACCGGATTTGTTTCTGCTACTGTCAGAATAACAAATTTGCCCTTGAAGTTAAATAGAAATGCCAAGAAAGCCTTTATTTTGTTTCTTGTAATTTTGTAAATATAATAAAATTAAGCTACTGCCATAATGAGTCTTTCAACGCTTTTCCACCAGCTACTTAGTTCTTCTCCTGTCCCGTATCACCCGATACTAGCAATTGTTAAAGGACTTCGAAATGGAGCCGTGTAAGTAAAACATGTTTGGTATTTTATTAGAATGTTTTTGGTAGGTACCTTCGTCGTTTGCAACTCTAGGCTTGAATCGCTCGATTATTATTAAAAGTTATAATTGTCTTATCTGTCAGGTTGATTTTTTTACCATGAATGTGTGCATCAGCAATAAAATGTAGGGGCTAATAATGCTTAGATAGACACTGATTGCTACAGTGAACTTGCTATCAATTTACTATTCATATACATCAATGTAATCTTAACTACAAATTACATGACTTAATCAAATCAATTATGTAATTCTTGCAAATTTATATAAACTATGTATATCTCAAGCTAAGTATTAATAGTTAATAGCTCTGCCAGTTGAGAGTTTAAAAAATATATTTATAACCATTGCTTTTCGAATTTATGCAGATATGGAGCCAAAATCCGATTCCCGCATGCGATGGTGATGACTTTTTTATTCAGAAGTGGCTCATTAAGAGACAAATTTGCCTGGATTCTGCGTGCTACTTATACTCACTCAAAAAATTTAGCCACCTTCGTTTTGATCTACAAAACCCTGATGGCTATTATGCGGCGTGTGGAGGGAGGTAAAGGCAACGTTCATCCATTCATATCAGCTTTCATCGGCGGTTATTTCGTTTTTGGCACTCATGATAAAATCAACGAACAGGTATCATGTGAAATATTTTGCAGATCCGTTTTTACCGGGAAAACGTTAATATCTATTTTTGTTTGGGCAGATTGTACTCTATTTGTTGTCGAGAATTACAGTGGCCTTTGCGAAACTTGCTGTTAAAGAAGGTTATATCAGCAAGCCAAATTTCGAAGTTTGGCCTTGGTTTGCTGCTTTTGTTTGGGGATCGGTTTTGTGGCTTTTCGAATTCCATAGGTATGGATTAAATAAGTACATAAAAGCAATAGATTATGAAGGCTTATTTAACTTTGGTTTATAATCTGTTACAGGTGGACATTGCAGGATAGCTTGAGAAGTTCTATGGTCTATCTGTATGATGACTCAGACGTTTTCAGCAATTTGAAAAATTTTCTTTGGCATAATAAGTGAAATCTACAATGAGATTTTAAAATTTTTCTTAATTAAATATAGACTGGGTTTGTTTTGGTATGTGGAATATTACGAATATATAGGGATATTTTTTTTTGTATTTAAACTGTGTACATTATATGTGCTGGAAGCGATTCAGGGCAAACTTGTGACCAACAACTCCTCCATTGCTATGATCAACGAGAGGTAAAACAGTAAGTTTCTTCTTTTGTAAGTTGGCATCATATTTTGCCTAAATGAAATTATATCTCGGTTAATTTCAGGTTATCATGTCGCAATTATATGCTAAGATTACTTTATTGTAGTAGAGAACACCGAAAATGGCAAGTGCCATTCCTGCCACGTTGGTAGAGGTCACCGGATTGCGCAACATGAACAGCGAAAAACTGATCACTGCGATTCGTTTGGAGGCATTGGCCACAGCGTAAGTCAATGGGGTAACTAATAAATAACCCCGAAATAAATTAAAACATGCTTGAGAAATCTCTTTCTAAAAATAAGTAAAAGTAATCCCCACCTAAGTGAAGTAAACTGAAGGCCACTACGTTCTGAAGCCAATTTAACAGTCCATCGAGAAAGAGGTAGGTGAAAATCATGAACATATTAGTCTCCGGTTCCTTTAACAATAAAAAAAAAAAAAAAAATTATCGTACATCTTGTGGAAGAAAAACCATTCATAAAGAGCTTTCTGAACTCCTTGTCACTTACGATGTTTGTGTGTTGAATGATTTTCCATAAATCAAAAATTGCCCAGACTGGAGTGAACATCAGTAGAGCAAGTTGGCCTAACTAGAACAAATAATTTATGAAATTAAGCCATGTACCGAAAAACCAACAATATTAATGTAACACCATGTGAAGGAGTCTTAAATGATGGACTCCAGTGTCGTGTAAGACTTTTTTACTAAAAATATTCTGCAAGCTGAAACCGCACCTAAATTTGAAAAAAAAATTTTTGTCAAATTGAACAACAAATAAGTTAAATTTTAATTTCGTACGTCGCAACTAAAGCACTCCACATTCCGATTACATCGAAAGATATTTCAGTAACGGTAGCTATTGCCACTCCCATGATGATTGGAATCAAAGATAAATAGACCTTGAAATGAAATAAACAGTACATTAATTGAATTACTAAATGTCAAGATGAAAGTGAATTAAAATTACAGGTAATGTTTGTTTTTCTCCCATAAGGACCCTGGACAGTACCACTGTGAATAGTGGCATTGAGGCTTTCACTATATTATAGTAAACAAATGGGCATTAGCAAAAATAATGAATACATCTTAAAGTACAATCAAGCTTTATTTCAATTTGGTTATTTGTTGTTGTATATTTTTATAGGAGCAGTCTACTGGCTTAGTACCTGTGTGGGCAAATGAAACAGGAACCTTCCATATACTAATATGGGAGAAGACCGATGAAAGGAACTTTCCAAATGCAAGAGGGATGATCAATTTCCAATAGTAATCTTTAGAAAAGCTGCTTTGTAGGCCTGGGCGAATATTCCAGCATTGAAGAAGAGGACCAGAATAAAGAGAAATGGAGAGCAGCTGGACCATTGTTAATGTCATTGGATAAGGGAATTCGTTTAAAACCCATTTCCCAATTACATTGTTGCTGGATGAGATGAGATACCTTTAAGGAATGGAAAAACAAACTTAAAGCTGACCTGGTTCAGATCAAAATAATTGAAGAAATGGGAGCACAAACCAGAAAACACATAAAATAACAATACGGGTTGCTTCACGTATTTGTCGACGATCCGTCATGATTGATAATCAATTGAACTAACTGTACAACTTATATTACGGTAATATTTTCACTTTCACGTCATTTAATGTAATGTCAAAGTGTGCAAACTTAAGATCAACAAACACACCGAATAGTGATCGGCGTTCCAGCTGAATAAATTATAAAAAAAATTCCACGTCGGACGAAGCGGTTGTCATGGGAACTAATGTCACTTTAATCTTTCGTTTCATAAATTATTTTGCGGAAATTTTTTTATCTGGAAATTCTTAAAAAAAATTCTTTCAATTATTGACAAAATATTCTTAAGAAGTTTCGAATTTTCTTTCATTTATGAGAAATAGAGCAACTTGCAGTCAGCTGCCTGCTCAAGATACCTACTGTTTAGCCGTCCTTATTTTATTTTTTATGCATTTGGGTAGTCAATGTTGTTAACGAAGAAGGAAGAACCCTTGTTGAGATCACGGAGGCCACCTTCTATGCCTAAAAACAACAGTAAATTCTGTACTGAAATAACGTTTCCAACATCCTGCAGTGATTCTAATCTCAGGTTTGTTGTGATTTTCATGAAATAATAGCAGATAGGATATTAATGAGAGAATGAACTTTAAACATGATAAAAAAGATGGTTTAGTTTCTCCTTTTTTGTCTGGCTAATACCACCTCATGTTGTGTTAACAAGTGTGTGAGAATGTATTGTTTTTGTTTTGATCAGCAGGATGAGTTTTCTCAAGCAAGAAGGTTCCAAAAGTCGTTCAAGTATTTCAAGTATTTCTTCATCCACATCCACACTTGGTTCTGGATCAGTCTCTGGTTCTACAGTAGCTTCCTCAGCAGACTTGGCTAGCTTCTTTGAATGCCCAGTTTGTTTCGAGTATGTTCTTCCACCAATCCTACAATGCCCAAGTGGTCATCTGGTATGATTTTGTGTGTTTTCTTGTTACATAAATATTTTAGACCATCAACTAAAATTTCTCAAATATTTTTCTTTCATTGCCTAAAAAAGTAGATTTCATTGACTAAATAATAATTTCAAACAATTGTGTAGGTCTGTTCCAACTGTAGACCAAAACTCACCTGCTGCCCAACCTGCAGAGGACCCTTAGGTAGAGATTGACCAGAACAAATATTTAGTGCCCAATTCTTAAATAAATGTTGATATTTAGGCAATATAAGAAATTTAGCTATGGAAAAAGTGGCTTCCACAGTTTCTTTTCCTTGCAAATTTTCTACTTCTGGATGCCAGTTTACAATGTTGCACACAGCTAAAGGAGATCATGAAGAGACTTGTGAATATCGACCTTATTCTTGTCCGTGTCCGGGGGCGTCCTGTAAATGGCAAGGAGCTTTAGAGCAAGTAATGCCCCATTTGCTCAATCAACATCGATCTATCACGACTCTCCAAGGTTGATACATTTTTTTTTTTAACATTCAATCCAACATTTATTAACTATTGATTTTAAACTTGTTTTGTTTCAGGAGAAGATATTGTTTTTTTAGCAACAGATATCGCACTCCCCGGCGCCGTCGACTGGGTTATGATGCAATCTTGTTTTGGTCACCATTTTATGCTAGTGCTGGAAAAGCAAGAAAAATATGACGGGTTGCAACAATTTTTTGCTATCGTCCAATTGATTGGCACAAGAAAGCAGGCCGATAACTTTGCCTACCGGTACGTTTTAAAACTCCGATGTATTTCATTGACTCATGCGTTAATTATCTTAGATTGGAATTGAGCGGTCACCGTCGACGGTTAACGTGGGAAGCGACGCCACGCTCCATTCACGAAGGCGTATCTTCCGCCATTCTAAACTCGGACTGCCTCGTTTTTGACACCTCTATCGCCCAGTTGTTTGCTGAAAACGGCAATTTGGGTATCAATGTTACCATTTCTATGTGTTAATTTACTCCGAATTTGAGAGACACTCATTATTTCCTCTCGCCAAATAAGTTTGGTTGTGCTAATTAATTTCCCTTTTTCCCCCGTCGAGATGACAATGGCTCATTTTTAAAAATCGTGTTTCCCGTCTTTCGCATGTGTGTTACCGTATGTGCACCTGGACATCACAATTCACGAACAAGTGAAACAAAAAAAAACTGTTGTAAACGACTGTTTCCCTTCCCCCTTTCATTATTTTTTTTTTGTTCGAACAGAATTTTCTCTCATGTTGCCTTGTACAGTTTTGCTATTGCGATCAATGATCAATTATACGGCTCCATGTTCAAACGAAGCGATTCGTCAATTTACGCAATTATACGATAAGATTATGTTTCATGGTGTGCGATGAATATGTGATAATGTAGGTGACGACCATGGTGTCAGGTTCTGATAAGAAAAGGTCTCAGTGCCATTTTTTCCTCAAGTGATAACTGAGATATTTTTATAATTGTAGATTGTGACGCACAGTTGAAATCGAAATGGCGACGAGGATGTTCTTAATAATATGCCTGCTTTATGGTAAGACGAATAAGATATGTAAAATTTTCTTTTGTTCGTAACGTTTTGTGTTTGCTTTAATAGTGGGATTGACTAGAGCAGAAGATATTGATTTTGGTGACCCGAACACTTGTACTCTTCAAAATAAGGAATGTCAAGTAGACTTGAAGGTAGATTGTCAGAGTGAACTGTCTGGATTTATACAGACTCCCAATTTTCCAAACAATATGATTTCTTCTCAATCCGGAAAGGTAAAGAAATCAAGAACCGAGTTTCATGTATTTTATTGCATACGTAATTTATTTTTAACAATTGTTCTAGTACCGACTAACAATTTCATCGTGTGAAAATTCACAAATTACCTTGATCCTGACGGACGAGGATTTTTTTCTGGGACCAGATGCTAACACATTTTCGGTCGGTAACGGTCTTGTAATTGGTGCTAACAATATCCCACCGGAGCTGAGTGGTAAGGAATCCAATCTTTATAGATAGAATGTACTACTAAATATATTATAGATTTCAATAATCGCCGCTTGTAACTAAGTTGATCCCCAAAAAACACAATCGCTCAAATTTCATCAGGTTGATGGGTTGTTCATGTAGTCTACGATATTACCTAAAAATAAGGTTGTTATTAGGTTCTAGTGACGGTGGAAACGAGCTACCAAATGGTGATCCGACCTATGAGTATGAAAGTGCCTCCAATGAACTGTGGATGGAGGCCAACCTGCTGGCATATCGGTCAAACTTCAAAATCCAATACAACATTACAGTCTTGAGTATAAACATATATTATTTGATTTGCATTGACAATTTCAAGTTAAATTATATCCTTATTTATAGCTTCAAATATCCACAATTATAACGAAACGTCAGGAAATATGACTTCTCCCGGTTATGGAATATCTTACCCATCTCAAACAACAGAAGATATACATGTGATTGATGTCACAGATGTGGCAGGGGAATATGTGGACCTGTTACTCACAGTTAATGTACTGGACATTGCAGGCATCAACGGGGACTACATCAAACTTGGACCTGGTTATTCTCCTAGTTCTTGCATATTTATTGTATTTAAAAAAATTCGTATTTTTCGCTTCGTTACAGGGTCGGAACCTTCGGTTGATAAGAGCGCAGTTGTCCTCTCGTGGCGTGTTAACAAAGGAGTTCAATTTTTGATTGATGGACCTAAAGCTCATTTAGTTTTTAATGTTTTACGACCCGCCGACGCTGAACAGGTTTCCGCAAAAGGATTTTTCATCTCCTACCAAGTGATTGGTAATTACAACAGAAGTAGTTGATGGTGACGGTAAAATATAATTTGTTTTGTTTCAATTATATAGAAAAGAATTTGACAACAGCAGCGCCCATGACCACACCTATGCCTACAAGCCCCACGCCTTTGCCATTTGATCCAGATATCCTTTTAACTGATGTTGTCTACCACACCTATGTGGGCGCCGAAGCATCTTCACAGCTGGCAGAAATTTTGCAGATGTATGCCGAGTCATCGGGAATGCTGGAAAAAGGCGAAATAGTTCCAAATTTAACGTATGAGCGATTTTTCTTCTATTCCAACGAACATGGTATATTGAATTAAATTGCTTTCCTTAGTGCTGTCGGTACTGTCCAAATAGTTCAAGTTGAGAACTGTTATCATGGATGGAATGTCGATATGGACATCTGCGGTCTGACGCATGTGATTGTCCGCGCGTTTTACCAAAAAACAGGAGAGACTGATGTCACTTACGCCTTCCCGACCGAAGAAGTAAAAAAAGCTGTAAGGGAGTATGGCTACATTCACGAAGTCGTCCTGCCAGAAGACTTGGCCAACTTGTACTGGATCTTTGTTGGTGTCGTCCTTATTCTAATTATTTTAATCCTCCTTGGGTTATTAATCGCCTGGCGGCAAAAAATGCGTCGTGACGCTAAAAAGTAACAACATTTTTCATTAGATATTTTTGAAATTACTTAAGACATGATTATTTTAATCACTTATAAATTTTTTTGGTTAGGCGAAGAAAGTATCACGAAATAAAAAATGATAATCATTCTGTAGGCGCCGACAGTGACATTTCTATCACAGGCGTTGGCAAATCAAGTCGCTTTGAAATGAATTCTGGTGTTGATAATCCAAATTTCGTTATTGACGTAAATTGTTTGCAACACATTTATTTTGTTTATCCTAAATTCAAACTCATTCGTTAATTTAACAGGAACAAGAAAATGGTCGCCCCGTAATGGTTTACGATCCGGAGAAAGGAACATTTTATTCACGAAACAGTCACAGACCTACTTATCAAGAGAAAAATGTGGATCAGGGACCAGCTCGATCAGCGGCTGTACTAAATGTTTCACCCATCACCAGCAGTTTCCAACGCCAGAATGGAATCAATAGAGATCAAATAGCGAATGAGGGGAACGATATGTCATCTATCATGCCACCACTTCCCGCCGTACCTAAACGTGGAATCTTGAAGACTAAATCTAACAGCAGTCCGACCAACCGCGAGTTTCCCAACATTTCTTCTATTCCAATGGAAGAGATGGAAGATGTTGTATTCGACAACGATACCTTTAAAAACATGCAACAACGTCGATACTCTCCTGCGTCTTCATCGTCGGATACGATAACATCATCATCAAGGTCTAGTAGTAGAGTGAACTCCATCTCCACGGATCAACAGTATGAATTGCATGATGTTGTACAATTTTAAAACAATATTCGTACATTATTTGTTTCAGGATTGGATCACATGTTTTGTACGGTATCACATTGACGGATTTTGATTCAGAAGAAGAAATTGAAACAAATTTTTAAAAACAATTTAATAATCAACGCCTTATTATGACGCCTTATTATTTTATTATTATTTTTACTTATTCGTCTTTAAGAGGCCCATTTTTAGAATTGTAATTGATTTTCGCAGACAAGACATTTAATAAATCAAATAACTGAATTGAGTTTTAATACTGTTATTAGTTCAAATCCGTGTAAAAATAGTAATTTCGTAATTTCCCGCTTTACGCCATCTAGGTAGTGGTTATGTCACTACGTCGGTAAAACATTTTCTATTTTCACCGACAGGCAGATAACTTCGTTCAGACGATTTTTAAATCTAGAGAAGTCATTTTCAACCGTTCACTCACAAATTTTCAGTAAGTTATTTTATTATATTCGTCGGAATTACCATAGGAATAAGTTTGCATGAATGTTGTGTTGATAGATGTGCTTAGAAGTAGTTGTCAGGTGAGACAAAGTATTTTTAAAATCATTCTGGTTATTTCTATTTGACCATGTGCTATAGTCATGCACAACTTTAATAGAGAAGTAAATTAAAACAAAAATCAGTTGGTTGTAACATCGGTACATCTTTTAATAATTTCCCTCCGAAATTCTGAATGATGTTTCAGTGTCTTATGAGCCTCATACTGAAATGATGATTCACGATTTTCTTGTATTCTTGTGTGACAGGAATGGAGATCAATGATGCAAATTTATCAGAACTATTAGGTCATCTTCAAAAGACGCTATCACCTGATGGAGTTACAAGAAAATCAGGTATATTACACAATTATTCTTTGTATTGACATAAATGCATGATTAATGTTTTTTTCATCAATAGCTGAAAAATGCCTTGAAAGCATTGAAGGCAAACAAAATTACCCACTGCTGCTTTTAAATTTGGTGGATAAAGATGGTGTTGACATGACACTGAGAACAGCTGGAGCTGTGACATTCAAGAATTACATTAAACGAAATTGGAAGGTTGAAGAAGATGCAGTAGATAAAATCCATCACTCTGATCGGGAAACTGTCAAACAGTTTATCATCAATTTAATGCTCAAAGCCCCTGAATCTATTCAGCGCCAGCTCAGTGACGCTGTTTCAATTATTGGTCGTGAAGATTTTCCTGCAAAATGGCCAAATTTAATTCAAGAAATGGTGGACAAATTTGGCACGGGTGACTTCCACGTTATTAACGGTGTGTTGCATACTGCCCATTCCATCTTTAAACGTTATCGCTACGAGTTTAAGTCTCAAGAATTGTGGACTGAAATCAAATTGGTTTTGGACAACTTTGCCAAGCCGCTGACAGACCTATTTATTACGATGATGGGTTTGGCTGCGCAACATGCTAATAATCCGGCAGCTGTAAAGGTCATCTATAATTCTCTGACCATCATTTGCAAAATTTTCTATTCGCTGAATTTTCAAGACCTACCCGAGCATTTTGAAGACAACATGAAATCATGGATGGAAAACTTTCTTGGTCTTCTTACCACCGACAATCCTTTACTGAAGAGTGACAGCGATGAAGAAGCCGGATTAGGCGAACAATTAAAATCACAAATCTGCGATAATATCAGTCTCTACGCTTCGAAGTATGATGAAGAATTTCGCCCTTATTTGCCTCAATTTGTCACTGCCGTCTGGAATCTTTTGGTTTCAACCGGCAAAGAGGTAAGACACCGCTGAATACTTATTTTTAATGAGTGGTTTTTCTAATGTTCAAAATCTCTTTCGTCTATAGGTCAAGTACGATTCACTCGTTAGTAATGCTATCGGCTTTTTGAGTTCCGTGGCAGAGCGACCACATTACAAAGACCTTTTCGCTGACCCTAATATCCTGAGTTCCATTTGCGAGAAGGTTATTTTGCCCAACATGGATTTCCGGCCATCGGATGAAGAACTCTTCGAGGACAACCCAGAAGAGTACATTCGGCGTGATATCGAAGGTTCTGACGTAGACACTCGACGACGAGCAGCCTGTGACTTAGTCAAAGCCCTTTCAAAATCCTTCGAGGCCCAGATGACGGAAATCTTTGGTCGGTACGTTGCTGTCATGTTGGAGTCGTACGTACAAAGCCCAGAAAAGAATTGGCGGTCAAAGGATTCTGCCGTTTATCTCATCATTGCGTTAGCCTCGAAAGGTCAGACGGCTCGACACGGCACGACTCAAACTAACCAGTTGGTAGATCTTGTGGATTTCTTCCGCACGCACATAGTGCCCGAACTGCAACAACCCAACGTTGACCGGCTCATGGTCTTGAAAGCGGATGCAATCAAATACTTGATGACTTTCCGCAACCACCTACCCCGCGAGGCCATCATTGTCTCGTTGAAACCCTTGGTGGACATGCTTCGTTCACCAAGTCTGGTCGTTCACTCCTACGCAGCCAATGCCATCGACAAATTGCTTATTCTCAAGGGAGCCGATGGATCGGCCTTGATTAAAGCAACTGATTTGTCTGGAATGGAGCAAGCATTGCTGGCAAACTTGTTCCATGCAATGACTCTTGCGGGATCGGAAGAAAATGAATACATCATGAAGGCCATCATGCGAACCTTTTCGTCGCTACAAGAAGCTGTTTTACCCTATCTAGGTCACACTTTGGTTGGCCTGAATCAAAAGTTAATGTTGGTGTCCCGAAACCCTTCCAAGCCACATTTCAATCACTACCTGTTTGAAACACTTTCGCTGTCGGTTCGCATCGGTTGCAAAGCTGATCGATCAGCCGTCGCTTCCTTTGAAGAAGGATTCTTTCCTTCTTTTCAGGAAATTTTACTTCAGGACGTACAGGAATTCGTCCCTTATGTTTTTCAAATTCTTTCTCTTATGCTCGAGTTGCGCGGTGGGCAGTCTGAAGTGCCTGAATCTTACATGGCTTTATTCCCTCATCTGCTGGTTCCAGTCCTCTGGGAGCGCCCTGCAAACATCCATCCATTAGTGCGTCTCCTTCAAGCCTTTATCCAAATTGGCAATCGTCAAGTTGTTGCGTCGCAAAAGCTTGAAGCCTTATTAGGCATCTTTCAAAAGCTAGTGGCCAGTAAATCTAATGATCACGAAGGATTTTACCTGCTGCAAAGCATGATTGAATATCTGCCCAAGGAAGCGCTTACGCCTTTCTTGAGTAAACTCTTTGTACTCTTATTCCAGAGGCTTTCATCCTCCAAAACAACGAAGTACGTCAAATCGATCATAGTCTTTTTCTCCTTGTTCGCCATCCGCTACAGTCCCACAGAGTTGATTGCCGTCATAGACGCTGTCCAACCGAAAATCTTCGCCATGGTTCTCGATCGTCTCATAGTACCTGATGTTCAACGCGTGTCGGGCACTTTGGAACGCAAAATTTGCGCCGTTGGACTCGCTCGTCTGCTCTGCGACACTCCCGAATGTTTTACAGGTATTTTTCTGACCTCTTTTAACATATATGTTGTATTGCTAACATTCAATTTGTAATTCTCAGGAGTGTACAGCACTTTTTGGGGGCCGGTGTTGGGGGCCTTGATTGGCTTGATTGAATTGCCAGAGGACGAGTCTGTGCCAGAGGACGAACACTTTGTTGAAATCGTGGACACACCTGGCTATCAGTCAGCTTTTTCCCAGTTGATATTTGTAGGCAAGAAAGAGCGCGACCCAGTCGCCGAAGTAGCCGACCCACGAGCTTATCTCGTTCAAGCACTGCACCGATTATCGACGCAGAATCCTGGTCGAGTCGGTCCCATGATTAGCGCTGCCTTGCCACCGGGGGCTCAAAATTATATTCAGCAGTATCTTCAGGCAGCGAATCTCTGTCTAGCTTGAAGGATGTTCATCTATTTCTCGTACCTTGTCATTTCTCAGTCGCTGTTGTGCTTTATCGTTTCATTCTGTATCGATCATGAATAAAATGCTGCATCTTTCGCACGAATTGAGAATATCCCATTTGGAAGTAGTTAACTGTTATCTAGTTAAACAGAGGGCGTTTTGCATCATGATGTAATTCAGTGTCCTTTTCCTGGTACCCTTATTTTAAAGAACGGGAAACTTTCACATCCTTATGAAATTTGGGTTTTACCAATGCCTTTGGGCCATCAGCCTGGATCTGTTCACGAGGTAATCCTTGATGGAAAAGTGTTAGAAATTAATTAAAAATAAATAAAATTTCAATTAATAATTTAATCCGATGTGATGAATTTACTCTTCATATGGATAAAATTCAGCTTGGTTTGGTATTATTATTTTTACCACTAGCAGAAGTCGACACCATCTTTGACCAATCGGTGCTCACTACAATAAAAAGTTAGAGTAGAGAGCCGACGCCACCTGCCATCGTACAATATCATCCCATTCCCCTATCCTCTTGACGTTTTGATTAAAGTCTTTGGTCTCACTGGATCGGCCCCCTTTTTTTACGTTACCTCACACTGCACCATTGTAGTGGATCAGGAAATAGAAACAATTTTATACATCCAAAAACGTCATGTCGAGTCCCGTGTCCAGAACCGAAAAGGAAAAACAGAAGCTAATTCAGGAGAAATGCCAGACAATTTTAGCCTCGATGTTACGTGATGAAGACAACAAATATTGCGTCGACTGTGATGCCAAAGGTTTCTTTTAAAAATACAAATTTAAGTGAATTTTTTGTTGCTAAAATTGTATTCAATATCTAGGACCAAGATGGGCTTCATGGAATCTTGGAATTTTCCTATGTATCCGTTGTGCAGGAATTCATCGGAACTTGGGGGTGCACATATCTAGAGGTGTGATAATTCAAACCTGTAAAATGCTGAAGTTTAAAAGCTAAATGTTTTCTTTTACTCATAGTTAAATCAGTCAATTTAGATTCGTGGACCCCAGAACAAGTAGTTGTAAGTATTAACATTTTTAAAATTTCGTATCATTAGTGTAAGCATTAAATTGTGTCTCAATTTGACACTAGTAACACAAGTTTGACCTTATTAATTATGCATTTCCACATCAATGAGTCATTTCTTTCTCCAACTACATTACAGTCCCTGCAGCAAATGGGAAATAGCCGAGCAAGGGCAGTGTATGAAGCCAACCTTCCTGATAGTTTTCGAAGGCCACAGACAGATTCAACCCTGGAGAGTTTCATAAGAGCGAAATATGAAGCTAAAAAACACATAGCCAAGTAATGCAATTCATTATCTGTTGATTTTATTCTAGTTTTCATTGGAACAGCCATATTTTTTCTTAGAGAATGGGTTTGTCCACCGCCAGTGAAGGTGTCATGGGATGCCGAGATTGAAATGGAAATGAAACGAAAAAAGGAAGCCAAACGCAAGACCAATGGAAGTCCTGCCACCACTCTCGAGTTTCCTCCTAGCCAATCGTCGTCACGCACTCCTCGGACTGCTGAATCGACGTCGACAATCAGTTCAACTTCCTCATCAGCGGTAAAAGAAGTTAGCCTACCGGCTCCGATCGAAGTGCCATCCCTACCTGCACCTACCAAAACTAGCTCGGCCGCTCAAGACCTATTAGGATTAGGTAGATTTTACTTCTACTATGCATAATACGATTGAGCACAGTAACATAAAGTTAATTTTGTACAGATACGGCAATCAACAGCTCAACAGGGAATGATTTATTTGGTGGATTATTAACGACACCTGTACCAGCTGCCACTAATAATGGTAGTACTAACAATGTAATGGGAGGAGCCTCGAAAAATGCCGACGAAGACAGTTTTTTCAACCAGAAAACACCCAGTACAACGGAGAAACGAACATTGGACAAGAATTCAATTATGGCCCTGTATAACCAGGGCGGTGCAACCACTTCTGCTACTGTTCCACCTATGCAAAATATGTTTGCTTCTCAAGGTAGTGGAAAACATTGAAATATTTCGACGTTCCCATTAAAAACAAGAAACTGTTTTCATTTACAGGAGTTTATTCGACTCCTCAACCGTCATACATACCCAATCCTTCAATAAATCAATCGGCATTTGGATCGTCTCCGTCAATGAATCAAACAAGCGGCATGATGGCCGGCAATTTCAATCCGCTTATGCAACAGCCAGCGCAGGGCAACATGTTTTCTAGTCCAATGTTTTCAACGAACGGCGCGATACCTCAAACAGGAGCAGGGCAAATGGGTCAACTATCCCAACAGTTGAACGGGTTGAACTTTGGCGGCCCAACCGTGCATAATCCAATGATTCCTGCTGCTAATACTGCGAATTTAGTCCCTGGTTAGTTGTTGATATTTGACTCATTCGAATGAATTCAAGATTGATTAACGCCATTGTTTTAGGTATGATGATGATGGGTAACATGTCGATGAATCCTGCCATGGCTGCTAACAACAGTAATCCCTACAACATGTTTATGGGACTGCAGTCGGCCCAACAGCAACAGCAGCAACAATCCCACACCAATACCTTGTCCACCAATTTGTGGCAGTGAGAAGTGATGATTGTTCCTCCATTCAAGACCAACGAGTTAAAGAAGAGAAAAATACCAAAGGTCTCCCATCCCCAGGGTTTGTTTTCGAATTTTTTCTCTCTCTCTCTCTCAAAAGTCCGATCGGATTTACCACTCGTTATAGCTGTTAGTTTTTCGATCGTGGTTGTATCATCGGCGTAGTAGATATTTTTTCCTTCTCGTCTTTTCTCTTTTTTAAATGCAAAGCAAAAAACAAACAAAACAAAATCTTTAGGTTAAATGAAATGGGAGGAATAGAGATATTTTCTATTTATTTTTTTCCCCAGCACGTTTGCAGACATTCAGCAGAGCTACCCATCTTATTTGATTCCACGTAAAACAAAAGAAATTCTTCAGATTCCATGTCCCATCAATTAATCAATCAATCGAAGTTATTTTGTCCTCAAATTTTGAAATTTCCTCATTGTCAAAGAAGGAAGTAACAATCACACACGATACGTTCGTGATTCTTTTGTTTATATAACAGTGATACCTGATACGAATGGAAGGACTCGTGCGAATTCCCCCCTCCAAAAAAGTTAATTTTCTTTTTAATGGAAAAAGTCGTTGTTTTGTGGCCGTTTCGCTCTTGCCTAATTATCTCTGTTACTCTTTTGCTCCCGCCCATTTCTCTTACTTTCCATGTTTACGGCATGTTTAAAAAATTTTGTTTTTCTTTTCTTTTTTGGCTTCTTCTTTCTTCTTGGCTCTCGATCAATTTCGTCAATGGAGATTGATTCAAATAATAAGAATGAAAAACAAAAAAAAGAAGCAACGGAACAATTATTCTACATAATCAAATCGCAGACAACAACACACAAAAAAAAACCGAGCTGGAATGTCCGGGATTCAGGGAGAGTTGAGTTTCTCTTTGATATTTTCAGGGCACGTGTGGTTTTCTTTTTATTCCTTTTCTACTAATTTTATTAAAAAGAAAGGTTTCGATTGCCGCCAGTATCTCATCATCCGCTTGATGATAGACTGGCGGTCTGGCATTTTTTGCTTTTCCGTCTGCTTCCGTTCCGATTCATTTTCAGGTGATTCTTAGATTTCACTGAATCAGCTGTGTAATAAAGATATCGAGTGTTACAAATCGAATCATTGGCTACTGCTAGAAACCAGACTGTTTCTGTTATGTGACTGCAATTCGCAGATATCCTACACGCCTCCATTTGGGGTCGTGGAAAATGATGTTGCCGTTGATGACGAAAGTGTCGAGTGTGTTGTGTCCGGCCTGTTTTTAAAAGCATAAGATGACGTTGGCCGTTAGAGGCGCCTTTTTCTGTCCAGTTTTAATCGACCCAACCAACCTGGGAACCCTTGAATCAATAACCAGCCGGGTAAAAAATAATATGTGAGTTGTTGGGAATTTTTGCCTTGTCAATAACAGACGGGAAATAACGTAGTTTCGTCGTGAGTGACGGATGGAAAAAAAGATAAAATTGACTTTGCGGACGAACGAGACCTTTTTTTTTCTTCTGTCTATCTCCCTGTACTATAAGTGGAAACTCGGACGTTCGTACCGACGTTGACCTTCACCCATTTATGTCCTATATACGGACGTGCAGTCACAAAAGCCAGACTGTATGCATGTCGCACTGTAGTTTTGCTGCGTTTGCTGCCCGGGCTGTTTCCTCGGCACGGCAACAAAACTGTACGTGCACATTGCCAAAGAGAAGCGAATTACTACAGTCCAACTTCCTTCTTCTTACGTCCCTGATAATTGATTACTGGGACTGATATGTTGATTTCTTATTTTTCTATGGTTTAATGTCAGGGTCATCACAATGTCTACAGTGTGTGAGGGCCGCATTTCCCAAAAGATAACGTAGGAATGAACATGGGATTTTTATCCCGTTTAACCTTGCCCTACTCATTTTTCTTCCATTCCGACCGGAATGGATCTCTTTCGTGCTCGTTGATCACATCTACCTAACTCATCTTATTGAATTGGGATTGAAGAGATACTTTTTAAACGACGTCGATATGTTGGAGAAACCTGGGAAAGTTGACCAACGATTTCGTGTCGCGTATTTTTGTTCAATCGTTGGAGCTTTACATCTTTCCTGGGTCAGCGACCAACATTGATTTCGGTTTACCAAACTTATTACTTTTCAGAAGAGGGTTGCGGTTGCCTTTTAACTTTTGTCCAGGAAGAATGTTAGTAAATGGTTCAAGTTGGATACCGAACTCGTTACTCATCAAGTTACCCGTCTCTTGACTATTTCGATTATCTGTATACAGAGTTTTCGACGTTAACACATGAGATATGGCAGTCCAGGATAGAACCGGCATCGTCTAGCCTTTTATGATGATATGAAATGGGGAGGCCGGTCGGTCGGTGAACCTGCAAACGGGACTTGACTAATAGTTGGCGGTCGTTCTATTGAGTCCATCATATAATAAATTCTGCCAACTTTTACATTACTGCGTATTTCTGTTAGCAGCTTCCTGGGTTTATATTTATTAGAAGCGCGTTTTAATTATGAGTAGATTTGAAAGTGTAATTTTGACAGGAGGAAAAATCCGAAGCACACGGAGAGGAAACTAAAAAGAAAATAAACTCTTGAGGAAAGATTCGGGCGGTTGGTTGCCTTGTGTATGGAGCGTAGCCACAAGTTTGTTCTTTCGAGGTCGCCGTCACCTTGACTCGAATTTTTCAGTATTCAAAATACAAAAGACTAACAGAAGGATCATCGCCAAGTCCCGTGATCTCACCCATTTTTTTGACTGGCTGAATTGACATTTAAAATCCTCTATGGAAATCAAGGGCATTGTCTGATCACGCTAGTCTGTCTCGACGTATAGACAGCAGTCGAGCAAGGATACCAGAGATAATTATATTTAAGAATAACGTCGATGGTTCGTGTGTCTCGTCGGCCTCTCAGTATTTTATTTTGTTGTTGATATCAAAAGAGAAGAAAGAAAAACAGCCGACTGGAGAAAACCGGAATGATCGGCGCATTGGAAACAAAGGAAATTCCGTTGAGAGAAAAAGAAATTAGGACTCCGGAGGAGACTAAAAAAGGAAAGAAAAAAAGAAAGCTTATAAATCTGACGGCTTCTCATCTGATCCATTGATGTTATTCTAATATGTATAGAATGGTTTGAAAATTTGAAAGAATCGATACATAAGTTGTTGACGTTTTTTTAAAAGGTAAATTTCGAAGCGTTTTTCCAAATAGCAGATTCCAGGTAAAATGAATAATATCATTTTTAAATTGATGTTTACATGAATATATATGAATACGTTTCTTTGCCCCCTCAGTTTTCCGAGTCGTCCGAAGGGGCAGCAAAACGCTCAAGATGGTCTCCGGATGGATGGATTCCGGAGGGTGTTGCTTTAGAAGGGGAGATGAAGAAGAGAGACAAGTATATACACAATATAAATAGAGGGTGAAGAAGAAGAAGAAGAAAATTAATGGAGGGGGGTTTGACCTTTGGAATGGAAAAGAAAAAAAGAAGAAAAGAAACCGAGTATCAATGCCGGGGGGATGGATGCGGTCTAGATTTTTGTTCCCCTCGTACACACCAAATCAGCTGGTGGTGAAGAAGTTGTTGCCTCTTGTTTGGCTCTTGGTGGAGGTGGTTTTACCCAGCAGTCAGGCCAACCAATAGTTATACTACCCAGCTGGAACAAAATATCCGCGCCGACCCAGTACAAACCAGTTCCAACCAAATCGAACTCGACTTGACTGGTCTTCTCCAACCGGCCGACCGAGCCTGAAACCGAAAACGTTTTTAGAAAGATGCAATTTGAATCAAGTTTAACGACACCAACGCTCACCATCTTAAAGAAAGGAAACTTTTGGAATATTCGATTTCCCATACAACTTTACTGGGTGATCGCGTGTCACCTTTACTTGAAGGCAAATGCGCGGATCAGGTGGCAGCAGAACATTAGACAAGAAAAGTGGCGTGCGCACCGATCCGCAATTGGATCCCGTCCCGTTCGGTATAGTCGCATACAAATGAAAGGATTCATGCTGGCCTGATCCATTTGAACTTTCCTTGACGGGCACACATATCTTTATTTGAATTTCCATGAATTAAGAGCTTAGAGACACAGAAAAAAGAAAAATCGTTTTTAATCTTTTGATTATAATCGATTTGCGTCATTTCCTTTCTTTTGTTCCCAATGTCCTGGCCTATCTACTGCAAAGGCGTCTGCTCCATGTACATTTTACGAACGTACGTCCTTCTAACAATGTCGTCATCGACTGAAATTTTTTCCTAGTTTTACAATGTTTTGCAACGTCGGGGAATTACACACACTCAATCATAAAAGTGAAGAGATAATTAGAGTGTGAATGAAAAAGCCGGTTTGGTTTTTTCTCGTCCAATCATATCGTAATAGGAAGCAACTGGCATGGCATACTTGACTAGAATAATCAACCAAGGTTTATTTTATTTTTTAAAAATGAATTCCAGTTTTATTCGAGAAGTTGATTACCATAAACTATTTTTATCTGGATTTTTATTTTTGAAACTTGTCTGCGTTTTATCATGCAAGTCACACGTGAATCTAGATTCTCCGCCAGATGTCATGTTGTTGTGTAAGAGATACAACAAAAAGGGGTGGTCTCTCCCCGCACCACCCACTCTCCAATTCACCCACCCACCCAATTTGAAAGAGAAGGAAGGGGTCAAGATATAAAAAGCCAAGTGGGCGCGCGCTTGCGCCGCAAACTCAGTCGTAGGTTGAACACTGGTCGATTCGCACAGCCAAGTCTTCTTGTCTCTTCTCTCCCACAAAAATCCTTTCAGTTGTTTCAGTCGGCCATTGGTAACAGCGTCAGCACGAGTCGTCCGAGTTCTCTCCGTCGCCAACCCGTCGAAACTGTCTCCAAACTGGGGGTTAATTCTCCTCTTGAGATTTTGTCCAATTCAACGTTTTGAGAATTCCGCCGCTAAGAGTTAAGCCCAACGGGTGCGCACCTAAGAAGGTAAAGTTAATTTTTTGTTGGTTTTATTCTTTTAAATTTAAACGAAAAATGTCTACGCATCATGCCAATGGTGCCCAATTTTGGGTGTCGGGAGCCATGTTAGGATGTGGGCGTCAAATCGTTTCGCCATGATGGGTTCCACAGCAACCAAACTGGTTGGAACTGGCTCGAACCAGTCCTTTGCTCCTTTTTCAAACAAAAAATGAGATAATAATAAAAAAAGAAAGGTTTTTTTCTTTTCTTTTTGCTGGGCTTTGCATGTTAATTTTTGTGAGTATGAAGAAAATCCTGTTGTGTTTGAAATTTGATATAGACTCTTTTTCACAATCTCGTTTGCGTCAATCGGTGGTCGTGACTAGCCGTTCGTTATTGCTGTCTGCATGTGAACGATGAGATTTCGAAACGAACCGTCTCACATGAACATTGAACTTTGAAACGGTGCCAATTGTGTTTTATTATTCTCCTTTTTTCGGTGGTGGTGGTTGGTTTCACGTGCCAACTGGCTAGAAGCTGTAGATAGACACGTCGTACATAAAATGTTGAAAGAAAGAAAAAAAAAAGGCTCTAGTCCCGAATTAGATAGCAGCTACTAGAAGGTGAACCCGGGCAAAGTTCTAATGCAGTTAAATTTTATGTCACTTAACTGATAAACCGATGAGATGATGTTTCTAGAAGGAATTTTTTCATGTTGTTGTAATCTTGATATTTGACGTCGGACACTTAATCCTCAACAATTTTGTTTATTATCAATTTAGGGTTGCAACTCGGGGCGTGTTAGGGTTTCATACTGGACCCGAACTAGCTGGCACATAGCATTGAATCGCGAACCTCCGTGGCCCGGTCCGGACACTTCTGAAACCTGATATCCACCCTAGGGCACTAACTGATTATAGTTGCCCAACTCTTCAAGACTACAGTAATTCAATCAACCACTTGTTCTCTTAATCACGTGATAACTAATTTCACGTGTTATCTTTTCGTTATTAGATTGCACGGCATACCACGGCATATCCTGAAAAGATTTTCGTTCGGAACAGTCGATTCGATCTCGGCCTCTTTGGTTTTTTATAATTATCTTTATTAAAAAATAAGGAGCAGAGGAAATTAGTCGAGTTTTCTCTGCCCATCAGTCCATTCTGCAACATCTCTCTGTTACATAAACGTCATCACACACAAAACAAACCACCAAAAAACAAGCAACACTTTACAAAATGAAACCTGAAATGTTGTCAATGGTTGACGCTTCGGCCGACTGTCAACTGGCTGATGGAACTCCCAAAATCCACGTTTTGGAGCCCGGCAAGGAGAATTGGGATGTCATTCGCGACGTGGCCCACTCTGGTGTCCAAGAAGAGGCTTTTTACGTCTTGGACGTTGGCGACATCATCCGCAAGCACAAGGAGTGGAAACTCAAAATGCCCCGTGTCGCTCCCTTTTACGGTAAAATTTCAGTTTATTAAAAGTTTCATAACATATAAATGACGTAATATTTTTATCCCCTCTGAAACAGCTGTCAAATGCAACGACAACCGGACTGTGTTGGAGACTCTGGCCTCGCTAGGAGCCTCCTTCGACTGCGCCTCTAAGGTAGTAACGTGTTTCTTTGACCCTAATTGCTCGACGTTGACGGTTTAAAGGGTAAAAAAAAAAACCGAAAACCAAAACAAATCCCCCCCACAAAATAGAGGACGAGTTAAGAATATAGTACACTAGGATAAAATAACGGACGGCCTGGTCTGGTCGTCTTTGCCGGAGCTTCCGCGGAGCAAAACACACAAATTGATCATCCGAACTGACCAGGGATTTCTCTGTCGGTGAAGCTCGGCTGGGCATTCACAGGCACATCATTGGAGATTTTTCTGATGACGTCGACATTGGGCGAGACATTCAGACCAAAATCCCCCCCAACCAACCGAACCAATCATCCGCGTGTTCCAACTGCGTTGCTTAACTTGCGGGTCCTCCTCCTGTGGTATCCATTTGCTGAATTGATCCGGTTACCTCCTTGTCTGTCTACTACCAACAACCTACTACTACCTGGTTACGTGTGATTGTCGCTGTTGTAACATACACACACTCACACTCGAAACTTCTTCACACACGTAATGACACGTAGTGAGAGGTAAGACGTCGTGCTCCAGTCATCCATCCGACGTTCTTTAAAAAAACAAACTCGAAAACACAAGCAAAATTATATTCTTTGTTTGCATTTCATCCATGCTTTCCACTAATTATCGTCTTTTTCTTTTTCTCGTTTTCTTGAAAAAACAGAGTGAGATTGCCAAAGTGTTGGATTTGGGAGTGGAGACGGACCGCATCATTTTTGCTAATCCAGCCAAGCAAGTGTCGCATATTCGCTATGCTTCGTCTGTCAACGTCCAAGCCATGACGTTTGATAACGAGAGCGAATTGTACAAGGTCAAGGAACATCATCCCACGGCCAAAATGGTGCTGCGCATCCGTTGCGATGCCAAGCGCGTCCAATGCCCTTTGGGCATTAAGTTCGGCGCCTTCCCGAAAGATGCACCTCGTCTGGTGGCCCTGGCCGCTAAATTGGGCGTTGATTTGGTTGGAATTAGCTTCCACGTTGGTTCTGGTTGTGATGAGCCTGAAGTCTTTGAACGCTGCATCGTTATCGGTCGCCAGATCTTCGATCTGGCCGCCCGTGACTACGGCATCAACATGACTCTGCTGGATCTGGGCGGTGGCTATCCCGGCAATCGGGGCTCTTCCATCAACTCTATCGCTGCCATCGTTAATTCATCGCTGGATCGCCATTTCCCCGAGGGCTGCGGCGTTGACATCATTGCCGAGCCTGGTCGCTATTACGTGGCCTCTGCTTTCACACTGGCCACTCGCATTCACGGTCGTCGTCAGCTGACCAACGATGACGAAGACGCTGATGGGCCTCGTACACCGGCCAACACGTCGTATTTCTATTACATCAACGACGGCGTTTACGGCAGTTTCAACTGCATGCTCTACGATCACGCTGTAGTGACGCCATTGCTGTTGGAGCCCCGCCCGGGTCCCGATTTCAGCTGCAACATTTGGGGTCCCACCTGCGACGGATTGGATCGTATCGCCACCAACGCTCAACTGCCACTGATGGACGTTGGCGATTGGTTGATTTTTGAAGATATGGGCGCCTACACTTTGGCTGCCGCTGGATGCTTCAACGGTTTTCCCGTCCCCAAGGTCTACCCTGTGGTTCAACCGCACACTTGGTTTTTCCTCAAAGAACGCGCTCCTTACACCGAGTCGCATTTCGTCATGGGGTCTCCATCGCCCCTCCCGGCAGCTGACCTTTTGCCCAAGATTTCTTGTGCCATGGAGATGTACAACAACAGCAGCAGCAACAACAACAACAACGGCACTCATCTTCTGATGCCGTCGTCTGTCTGCTCATCTTCTATCGACACGGAGGATCCATCGACATCGGATGCCGTGTCAACTTCGTCGGATGGCGACGTGTCCGACAATTATGGTGACTCGGCTGATTTCTTGGCCGATTTACTTGAAGTCACTTCGGTGATGTAATAATCAGTCGTGAGAAAGAAACAACAACAAAGAAACAAGAATCAGAAGAGAAACTGACCAAAACTTGTATTTTCTTTTTCTTTTCATCTTCATTTCTTTTTTTCGATTTCATTTTCAATCCCTTCCTGACCCACCAAATTTTCTTTTGTTTTAATGGAAAAGGCGATCTTACGTCATCGCTCGCATTTCACCGTCTACACAAAACAATTTTTCTCCAAAAAATACCAAAAGCGTCAGTCAGTCTCTGCCTGATTTACAAAAATTATCTCTATTTCTCCTTATTTTTAAGTAAAAAAGAAAAAAAAAAAACACTTTTTCCTGCTATAACTTTATGGGTTTCGTCGTGTGTCTGTTTGTTGTGTCTTGTTTAAAAAACCCCCTCGCACGTGCGTCTTCTTTTCTTCTGATTTTTCTCTAAAAATGAAATGCCGGACCAAATACTTCAAAAGAAAAAGATGATACATTTGTTTGTTTTTTCCACTCCAAGAAAATAACGACTTCTAAAAGAAAAAAGGAAAGAGTTTAATTCAGAAATGGACCAACAAAAAAAAAGGAAAAAAGTTGTACGAATTGAAATGGATTTGCTCAGGCATTCCTCCACACTACCAAAAGTATCAAACGACTGGGCAAATTCTTTCGACTCGTCAACACTTGTTTTTCTCTAAAATCTAAAAAAAAAAGTTTAAACCTAATTTTTTTTTTTCATCCTTCTTACCCATTATTTCAACTATTGAATTCATATGGAAGAAAAGATGCGCAATACTGTCATGGGGGTATCAGTGTCATTTTTCCTTTTTTTCTGTTCATTTTCCCTTTCATTACATTTTCTTGTCGTCTATTTAGAGATGTTCCGCAGCGTTTTCTTTTTCAGTAGCCATACCACAGGGGGATATTTTTTCCTTTATTTCAAATTTAAGTTTTTATGATTATTATTATTAATAATATATCTTAAAAAAGCTATTCTTTCAACGATGGGGATAGTATCACACTCAAAATAAAACCACAGAACATCTTTGAAAGAAAATTTTTGCTGTTATCTTCCTTTTTGCTTTGGATTTGTTCTCGGTCTCAGCCATTCAACTTTTATCGATCGAATTCAACTTCATTCAATACAAATTATTTGAACAGCGAAAAAAACCAGAAAATGCGTTATTTTAGTTCCTTTTCAATATGAGATTGTCATTTGATTTCCTTGTTTTTTGTGTGTCCATCCCCTTCCCACTCGCCATCAGTGTCATCGATCCATGTAGTGGAGCCAAAAACAGGAAAACATTATATGCCAATACAATCTGTGTGTGTATATGGTACACGTGTCGTTGATAGTACTTCAATGAACAAAACCCTGCGATTATTGAAAAAGGTCCAAAAGATTGAGGACGTGTGTGATGACCCAAAGCGGACAATGCTCACGCGGCCCGTGACAAATGATTTTTTTTTTCCAGTCACGTGGACTAGCGACCCTTATTTTTATTCACGAAGAGATTTCCTTGAATGTGACTTGCAAACGACGGACGTGTTGGTAGTGTCACGCGGCCGGTCCGCATGCCGACATCCATACGGAAACATGTACCATTGTACCCGTATACGGCGTACAGGCTTTTCTTTTTTTTCACCGGAGATAACACCCACTTTTGGCGATGGCTTCTTTTATCGGATAAAGCGATATCGATCCAAGTAACACGCTCCTTTTAGGCCATTGGACGCCAGCTTACAGTGAGTCAACATGTAAAAATCAATCAATAGATTCATCAGAAATGGTATCCCAAATAATCAATTTGGTAATCTTCGAATTCTATATGTGTTAGTGTATTTCCCGGCGCACAAAATGTTACGTGATTGTGAGTAGTCACTTTTGATGTGAAAAAAATGAGACGTTTGATGTAAAAAAAAGGTATTATTAGTTTATACTGTGAATAGTTCAAATTTACTTTAGAGTTTGTGTCAAAAGCGACATGTATATTCTGAATTCTATAATGCATGTTGCATGTGTCTACTAATATGGAAAGTTGTCCTCATTTTAAAAATTCTGGGAAAACCCAATCCTTCGTCATATTATTCGGAACACGAACTTGTCACAGTATATTCGAGCCACTAATTTACCTTACGCTATGCACCCACCAGGTGGCACTACTATACCAACTATTCGGGTTTCAGGGGGTAAAGAGCAGACGAAAAGATTTTGTTTATGTATGTTGATGGAACGTGCCAACGTGGCAGACGGAGTCTGGGTCTGAGACTACGAGGAAATTAAATTTGAGGCATATCCAACGGGAAATCAACGAATATTTGTGATAATAACGTGTGATAAGGTGAGTTCAAACTTCATAGATTATATTATAACAAAATCTAGTTAAAGTAAATATTAAAGAAATTCAAACTTGGCAAGTTCTTTTTAGTATTCTAGCTCTAAGCCCCTTTGTACAAAAATCGGAATATCACCACGTCCACGTTGTTCGAACTCAAATTAAAAAAAAACATGATCTTGACGTTGCCGTAACCCCGTAAGTAAACAAGTAAACTAGCAGTCGAAGAATAATCATTCGTATTACCATTAGGTGTCACTGATTTGTTTTTAATTTTCCTGCATAGAACTGAGTGAGTGTGTGTTGCTCCCTCACGGATAAATATCGATAACAGCTACAACCTAATATTTTTCAAATATGTTTACATGATAATTGACGGTTAATAAGTTAAGGAACAGAGCTCGTTGTTCATAGCTATGAAAACCCGATTCATTTCCCCAACAGATTGATTCAGTCTTTACTTCCGGTTTACAAAAAGTTAGTAATTATTGATCAGACGTCGACAAGGATCTCATTTTCGTGATCCTCGTTAAATTTCCGTTGGGTTTCATTTGTCCATAGAAAATATTAAAAAATCGGAGTCGACCAACGACAACGAGGAAAAAAAAAAGAGGAAAAGTCGTTGACAAAACCTAGACGACGCCCAGGTCAATTATTGTAAGTGAAGACTTTGTATTCTAAAATTCGAAATTCAGAGACCAAGTGTGATGCTGTTTGGCACACACAGGCTAGGTATTATAATGTGAACTAAACCTTAAAGTCCTTCATGATAAGGATATTTGTCGTTTGTAGATTTAATATATTGTATTTTTTTTATTTTCCAAACTTTTAAAAGTCATATCTCATGCTATTTTAAGCTTGGGATTTCGTCTGTTGTGATGCTGCATTAATAATTGTTTAGTTGTCGGGTCGTTGTTTGGGTCTACGCATGTTGGAAAAGTGAAGGAAAATGATCTAAGATAGATTATACTAAAAAATTTGTATGCAGTGTCATAGGGAAAGCTGCTGGAGACCTGGAGTAATCTAGTGTTAATCTTCACTAGATTATTGGAAAATTTGTGGAGTTCTATAGTCGCGTAGTGGAGTTCTAATGTCGGGCACGAGTTCTATTGTCGGGTATTTTTAAAAATTATTTAAAATATTGGGGTATTGGGGTTCTAGACTTCTAGTTGTCGGTGGAGTACTGGAGTTGGCTGCAATGCAATTTGCTGTCGCTAGGTGGCTAAAATAGGTGTCCGTCCGGACACTCCGGAGTGTCATCAGGGACCAAATTTGGCCATTATGTTACTTGACGCAGCCGAAATGGGATGCCGATCGTGACGTTTCCCAAAATGAAAAGGTATTTCTTGTTAATTTCTTAGGTTAACGGAATGTAAAATCTCGATGTGTCAATTTTTAGGTGATTGCTCATACCACTTTGCCATCGGAATTGAAAATGCCTGTACATTTGCCGAAATGTCGTGCCTCGTGCCTCCTGTACCCAGTCGTACGTCTCGTCTCATGCAACAGCAAAAGTAATTATTTTCTTCAGATTTCGTACAACTATTTAGTATTAACTTCATATGACTAGAGATCAATTTGCTTTGCTACCGTGGAAATTTGAATACCTTGCCAACGGTAAATCTTGTTTTGTAAAATTTGAGATATCAAAGTTGTTCTGTTTAGTCTTACTCCTGCTATTCTTTTGTTGTAATGACTTCCTGTGTAATTCTGTACACACTTGTGTTTCCCGATGGTAATTTTTTTATTTTCTTCAATAGCTCTTACAACCACGCTTCTTGCTGCAGCCAGATGGTGAAAGGTGTGATGAAGACAACTTCAACCATTGTTTGCAGGATGTGGTGCCAGTGTTATCCAGAAGTAGCTGTGCTGGAGTTATCCTGAAGCAGCTGTGCCAGAATTTTTCCGAATTGCTGACTTGAAAATTTTAACTGTTTCTGCTTCTGCTTATGCGGTATCCCGTGTTGCTGACTTTAAATATTTTTATCCGCTTTTATTTGTGGTTTTGCTCTGCCAGTGAGTTGCTTACTTGAATTGGTTTCATCTGTCGTCTTTTGCGTTTTTACTTGTGCAGTATGATTGTGGCAATCTGACCCTATGTTAGATTTGACATAGTCGACAACTGCTAGATTAAACTCCGGCTTTCTGCACCAACAAAATAATAACGGCATGTTATTATCCCGGTTGGGAAAGTCACAGGCTCCCCCCTCCCTGGGGGCCATGAAATACATGTGATTTTATTTTTAAAAATAAAAAATTAAAAAAAAAATAAAAATTGTTTTAACTATATTAACAAAAGGAAAAATGGGATAAATGAAAATCGCCACGACGGGGTAGTGACGCTGTAGCCGGGACTTGGATGAATGAAAATTTTTTTGCGAAAAAGACTGTTTCAAGACTTTGATCGCATGGGGCTAAGCTGGGTTAGAGAGCTAATTTTGTAATAACGCAAATAGTAATACACAGCAGAAAACAATTTTGGTTTCAACAATTTATATTTTTTTAACGAGGTAATAATATTGATTAAGAGCGAAATGTTTAAGAATCGTTGTGAAAGCGGTAGAATTCATCGGAGTAAAAGAATTTTGGTGGTTTAACTTTTCTTTCTCGTTACAGTTCCTCATTCGATCATTACACCACTGGTTTTCTAACTAACCAACAGGACATTTTGTTTACTTAGGGAAAAGGGACAAAAGATTTGCATTTTCAATTGATATAAATCTAATGATTTATCAGTCTTGAATTTCAGCAACTCCTCAGCTTCAACAATGGATCAAGTCTGAAACGGCGGCATACGATCGAACTGAAACGAAAGAAAAGAGATTAAGTTCCGAGTCGATAATTAAATAAAATTTTTCATCCATCATTACCTTAACGTGGGTAAATGTAGCAAGAGACGACACCAAAATGTAAGACGACCATCAGGCAACACCAACTATTTCACACAAAAGTTCAACACTGCATGGACACCAACATGGTAAATTGAAGTCAGTTGAACTGCAGGTCTGCAGAAGATCCATTTCAGTGCAACTTTCAATCACAAAATGACTGCCACACCACTGTACGCCAGACATTACCACCAGCAGCTTCAACGCCAAACTGACCCGAGGAATCTACAAAGCAAAGGAATATCAGTTAACCAAAAACATTTTCAAACTAGTATAAAAAGGGAAATTCAGTTCTGTTAGAGAAAAGCTATTGTTTAACAAAATTACAATTTTACACAAGCTGATGAAAAAATTTTCACAAAGGCTCTTATTTGAAGCAGTTATTGTCAAATATTATCTAAATCAATTTTTAACTCAACTCAAGTAATTTCTAAGCAAAGAATAAATACACAGGCTACAATTTAAGTAAAATGCAAGCCCACTTATGTTGTCTTTCAAGTAAATTGTTACCATTTCAGATTTCCTGTTTTCTTCCCATTTTCATCTCGCAACATGATACATCAGAGGCATCTTGTCGATTTGGCACTGGACGCTGAGAAAAATCTCAATCAACCTGCCAACAAATAAGTAAGATTAGCAAAATAAACTTTTCTAATTATTATTAACTAGAATGCATGGTTTCGCAAGCTCGATTCAAGTGCATCTCTCAACTGAAAAAATTCGCAAAACAAATCACAGAAGATATTTGCAACTAACGTGTAACTTTTGATTACAAAAGTGTGGTAATTGGTAATTAAAAAAAAAACTCAATTTCTATCAGAAACTCAATCACAGTATTTTTATGCAGTAACAAAGTCTTAGGATTATTAAGTTACTCAACATTATTACTTGTACTGTTCTAAAGTACTTTGACATGTGACGAAACGTGCAGCATGCAGCAAGAGACGACATTTTGAAATAGTGTACAGCAGGGCATGGCCACATGGAATTTGCAAGTATAAATTTAAGGCCATGTTATTCCATAAAAAAATATTCACATTAATAAGGATAAAAGCAGGAATTACCTTTTTTTATGAAGAACAATGTCAGGAAAGAAAGTACCCAGCAATGATGTCTAGAGTAACGGAGTAACCTTCTCGGCCAGCGTCTCGGAAGAAAAAGAATGATTTTAGATTTTTAGCCTTTTTAGGTTTTTCGTCTCAAAACTATGGAGACCCTCTTTCCAATACATCCCTCTACCAACACACTAGAGCTGAATAGTTTAATCCCTAAACACACTGAAATATTTAGCCACCTTGTGACAGCACTTAACATCCACGGACGAAGACGATAGTCAGTAATAAGAATGTCCGCTCTAGCTCGTTGACACACTTAATTGAAATTGAAATAAACCAACAATAAAAGGCAAATAACTTTGTTACTCACGTAATATTCTCCCCTCCAAATTTCAAAATTTGTATCAAGTCTTCACCAAAAAGCCACCACCGCAGCATCACAACAGACGAAATCCCAAGGTGATGATGCTTGAGTTGTCTGCTGCTTGACAGAAGTTTGCTTCCGATATTCGATTCGAAAACGCAGCGTCTCATCCAGTTCTGCCTTAATTACGTTAAATACGTTAACATTGATCATCATATTTTGAATTAAACCAACTTAACTATTTATTAATGGCTACCGATCCCCAAGTTGTAATAGACAAATCTTTGCGATCCGTCTTTGGTAACAGCCAATCTTAGATCACTGTGTCTGCTGTGTGATGCATTTTCAATTTTTTTTAATTTTTAGTGGGAAACATTCCTTATGATGTCACAGAAGAGAAACTCAAAGATATTTTCAGTGAAGCTGGGCCAGTAGTTTCATTCAAGTAATTTTATGTCTGATAAATGTAATTTGTATCCTTTCTAAACTTCTTAATATAAAGGATTGTTTATGATCGTGAAACTGGAAAGCCCAAAGGATATGGATTCTGTGAGTATCGTGATCAGGAGACAGCTCTTTGTGCAATGAGAAACCTTAATGGTTATGAAATAGCTGGAAGGACATTGAGAGTTGATAATGCTTGCACAGAAAAATCGCGGCTTGAAATGCAAAGTCTAATGCAGGTTTGAAATTAAGTTGTACATTATTCTTTAAAAATAATTTGAATATTAGCATACTCAAACTTAGGAAAAAACAACAGAGAGCCCCTATGGTGATGCTGTTGACCCAACTCAAGCACCTGAAATGATTTCAAAGGCTGTGTCATCTCTTCCACCTGAGCAGATGTTTGAGCTGATGCAACAGATGAAACAGTGCATGCAAAATAACCCCAATGAAGCCCGCCAGATGCTTTTGCAGAACCCGCAACTTGCCTATGCCCTACTCCAAGCCTTGGTCGTCATACGCGTAGTTGACCCCAGCACTGCACTTAGCATGCTGCAGAAGGGTCCGGGCCAGACCGACGTGGGAATGGGAGGACAGCACTTTGCCAAAACATCCAACTTTCCAATGCCAAGTAACGAACCTTGGGTTTCAACCTCGGGTCCCAAACAGGGACTCCTTGGAGATCGCCCTTTTACTGGTATTTTGTAACCAGTGACCTAGCGTCACTGCAAGAGGCATGCACTGACATTAGTTTTTAGGTCAAGATTTGGATTTACGTCATGCTGATCCTCGAATGGTACGAGGCGACCACGATTTGCGAGTACCACCGGCCGCTCCCATGGCTGTAGGAGGAATAGGACTGCCACCAACGATGCAGCAACAGCCGCCCGCAAGGCCTGCACAGACTATGCCTGAGATGGATTCGTAAGTTTACGAGCTGCAATTTTAGTGAGGAACTTCATACTGATTTAACAGCATTTCATTTTTACATTAGGAGGCGTGACCCGCGTTCCAGTGGTCCAACCGGTCCACGCGACCCACGAGCAGGGATGAGCAGGCCGGGTCCCGGTGTACCTCCTATTCCAGCATCTCAGCCAAACGTTCCTCCACCTGTTTTACCTAGCGGGGGAGGTGGACTTAATGTGCCAGTTGCTGCTGCTCCTACAGCAGGAGCTATTGGACGTGCACTGGGGCCAGGAACTTCAGATCAAGAAAAAGTATGTTTAAGACAAAAAAGCTCGTTTGCGATAATAATTTTGACGGTTTCTTTTAGGCTGCTCTGATTATGCAAGTCCTTCAACTGTCTGATGAGCAAATCGCTCTACTTCCACCAGAGCAGCGCCAGAGCATTATGGTTCTTAAGGATCAAATTGCTAGAAGCAATCGTTAACAGTTCCAATATGATTTGTGTTGACACAGAATCGAAGGATTAAATAAATTGCAGCAAATTTTCGGTTGCAAAATGGAATCGTCTTTTTGTCATCAAATGTGTGTAGTACAGATGCAATTGTGAAGCCAAAAAAAAAGAGAAAACAAATAACTAAAAAGGAAGAAAGTAGGAAGACTAGAAAACTAACCTGTTGTACAATTGGCATTTAACTGCTGCTTCGTTATGGTGACTGATGCTCCAATAATTGTGAGAATCAAGCTATCTCAATGACTATTCGATAAGTAACAAACAGGTTAGGTATAATCATCAAGGCGAGATAAAGTTTAACATGGATTTCTTAGAATTCATCGAATTGGGGAGCCAGCGCAAAAAAAAACTTAACAATCGAATGATAAAGAAAAAATATATAGATATATTCCCTTATTTTAACTTTGTCGACATTGGATGGCTGCGCGAGGATCTTCGTCCTGATCATCGTCTGGAGATGAGGCTGGACGACGAGGGCGAACTGTAATATCTGGCATGGCATCCTCAGCCGTCGCACCCATGTTCATAAGAAACATTTCGAAAGGGTCGGCATTCATGCGTCGTTGATTGGCCATCGCTGCTGATTCCGCGTCAAGTACCACACTCCCCAAACGATCTGAGACGACTCTTTCCTTACGGTTTAGAATTAAATTATATTAAATACTGTTGACTAATAAATAATTCAAAAATAAAATTTTTTAATCTGAACCTGTGGTAGCGGAGACCATATGCGAACCACCGAATCGATCCCCGATGAGGCCAACATACATGTGAAAGGATGAGGCTGAAGACAATTAACGATCGATTCATCACCACGCAGCACTCGTTCAACGATTCCAGTGTTACGATCCCAAATAAAAAAACATCCGTCGTCCGATCCAGCTAGAATATACTGCCCGTCGCTAATAGACAAACATTTGGTTAGATATTATTTTTCCAATTTTGTAGAGAACTAAACAAAACTCACTTTCCAAAAAAATTGGCTTCTTTAATGTCAGTGGTAGTATTGCAATGACCGCAATAACGGCTGGAGTAGTCCCAGTATTGCGCCCTCCAATTTTTTTCGTTTTCTGTTAAACTCGGAGAATTGTCCCCATCTTCCAATAAATCAGATTCATCATCCAACTCTCCTCTCCGAGCAGTTTCCTTCTCGGAACGTTGTTCTTCAAGCTCAAGCTTTTTCTGGACTTCGACATGAAGAGTATTGAACGTGGAACTATTGGCTTGTTGAGGAAATCTTTCCCTGAGCAATTTGAATGCCTGGTCGGCCAAAACCACTTGGCCAAGATCTAATAGACAGCGTGCTAACCGGTGAAAGGGTTTGATTTGGTTAGGGTCGATCTTCAATGCACTAATGCAATCCTTGAGAGCAGCATACGTGTCTCCGTCCCTAATTATTCAGAACAATCGATCAAAACACATTCACGGCGTCACAAAACTAAATAAAAAATTCTTTCGTTACCAATTACGTTTCATGCAAGCTGTTGCGCGATTACTGTACAAGACTGGCGAATTTGGTGCTTTGATGAGAGCCTGTAGAATCAGAAGAAAAAACATTAACATTAATTGCCCACAATTTAATGATGCTACGCATACTTTGCTGTACAATCCAATGGCTGTAGTGTACTGCCGTTGCTGGAAGGCCGCGTTGGCCTGAATTTTTATTTGTTCTATGTCTGGGGGTAACGTGAAACCTTTAATTCCATTTAAAGGTTCTTTACCCAAAAGAGGCACTTGAGTAATTGGGGGATTTGGTGTTAGGCAATCATACAAATAAATCTGTTCGCCTCCTAAATTCGCCAAAAGATAGCGACCTGACGGATCGAATGTAACATACGTCGACGCTAACGAGCGAAAACGGCGACGGTAATCATCCAACTTCTGAGGCAGATGACCTTAAATACAGATATGCTTTTTAAATGACAAACTTTAAGGTAAGACTTTTTTTTCATACCCGGAGCGAAATATTGAGCACATCCAAGCGGAATAGCTGAACGACTTTCTTCACTTTGTGAATTAGTTGCCAATGAGTATTGCCTACCTCGGTTGGGCCTTTCTGCGGAAAACTATAATCAATTTGCAGTGCAGAAACATAATGTTACATTAAGAAAGCTAAATCGTTGAAAATGTTTCTATTTACCGGAACAGATGTGATTTTAATCATTCGTCTGTCATACAGGCGTATGAAAGGATCATTAGCTCCAACGACAAGTTGTTCGGTCCGAATGGGATTAATTGCGATCGATTTTACCTGAAGAATATTTTAAATAAAATATTAATAGACCAGGGAATAAATAATGGTTAACCCATGCGCGTAGCCTACTTCAGCCTGTTTTCCCATATGGCTTAGTAAATTAATAAGAATGTTGGACGGACCATTCGTACATGTGTGAGGTGTCCTCAAGTCAAATTGCCTAAAAAAAAAATCGCGTTGTATTAATATTTTATCATGGAAAGTGTTAACGAACAATTGTTCTCACATCACGGTCCCATCTTCAGCCCCACTCCAAAGTAGGTAGGGGATATCAGGAGCTGTCGCCAAACGTTTGACACGACCAACATGACAATTACATTGCAGACTAGTCTGAGGAGTGGAATTCATAGATTGTGCATGGTCCACCCAATGGATTTTGACTCGTCCATCTCCAGCTGCACTAGCTACTAAGCCATCCATTGATTGTGGCATGAACTATTCATGTTAGAAAAAAGGGTTACATTTTTCTGGAAAAAATTATTCAGCAAATAAATTTTTCTCAACATACTTTCACAGAAAAAATATTGCCTTGATGACCTGTAGATACAATAAGTATCAACATTTAACAAACATACATTTATCTTATATACAAATTACCTGTATCTATATTAGCAATTTTTTTCTTTAAAAATGGATTCCAGAGTATGATGTGAAGGTCATCTGAACCAGATGCTAAAATTGAACCATCACTGTTCCATTCCAGACAGTTAACACAGCCTCCATGACCAGTAAGTTCGTAATCTAGACCAAGTCGGTCAATCAGACTTTTCATGGATGACAACTTAGATTGGTGTACCAACCGTAATGAGTCCTGCATAACACAAAATTATTTACAGTGGTTCTTGAAATAAAATGGTAATTTTGAATCTACAGCATTTCACAGACTTGCATCATGATAGTTTACGAATATTTAGGTACTGGCAATCTTACGTTTATCTCTTTGGATCTCAAATAACGCATCACCAAAGAATCACTCAACCATTTGTGTTCCTCCATTTTCAAACTTCAATGTGAGTAAAAGTTCTCAAACCGAAAACATGACGTGACAACGAGAAGTTGATATACTCCTTTACAAACTACGATTTTTAACCTGAAATTCTTATTAACGACAAGTAGTCGTCTAGACATAGACAGTGGACGTGTGGTCTTCTGAAGAATAAAGATTTGTTATTGTATGGTCAGGTGTGTCACAAAAACTACGCGGATTGTAGATCTAATTTACGCGGAGATTCTTGAAAAACGTTTGATTTCTTTTCTGCACGTAAGCCACTGTTCCGAGTTGCATAAAAATTGATAAATTCACACTATAATACAGGTATGAATTAGAATTACGCAATTTCACAAATTGAATAAATAGCAAAATAGCAAATCAATTATTTTTACCGAAAAAAGAAATCTTATTATCATGTTACGCCGTGGAGATTCCGTGAAAAAAATTTAGAATTCCAATGTTTTATTCTGAATATAAAACTCGAATTTTCGCGATTTTAATTTTGCACGATCTTAACTTAGGAAGGGAGAAATTGACAAATTTACGGTTACCAGAAGTAACAGCCATCCGTCTTCATGGATGCGCAATTGCGCACGCACCACAAAGAATTCACGAACTGGCCAAAACCAGTGTCACATAATAAGCCAAAAACATAAGTAGCTATTAATCTATTAAAAAGTGAAAGCAATGAAAAATCTAATGAATTAATAATAATTTCTATCGTTCATTCATTTGAACAAATTTCAATTATATGTCTAAACAGGTCTAAACCGGTCTAAACGATTTATTCCAGAAGAATAAAATAAGAGGCTTAAATAGCTGCTCTTTAAATTCGTTTATCCATTAAAAGAGTTTACACATCGAGTATTACAAGGTAACAAACAAATATGGCATATTGGATTATGTGTTTATGATACATGAAAGGTCAACGATGCGACACGAATGCTGCAATAGGAGAACTTGCTATGTTCACACATGACTAGATATGGGTATGAAACACATTGATATATTAATTAAAGGAAATAGAGGTTTTAAAAAAAAACTAGTATGGATTATCTTGAGCGACGGAGACCGTTGCAAGAGCAGCCAAAGCGATGCGGCGACCAGGGCGAACACCAAGATTTTCCCACTTGATCCAACTGAGTCTGGCAGTTAAATCTATTTTGGAAAAAAAAAAAACGATGAATATGAGACTCGGATAATTTATTATTCAGGGAAAACTTACCACTGGTATTCCACTCAGCTCCGCGTTCGGGTTTGATTTCTCCTCTCATACACTTTTCGACAAAAGTGAGCGGATCTTGATCAGACTTGATGACATCTTTGAGAAGGGCGATGTAAGCTATAGCCAGTCGAAGAGTGTCGATCTTGGACAGCCGTTTTTCATAAGGAAACGTAGGTACGTGTATACGGAGCTCGTCGAAGGCAGAGTTGATGCTGTCACAGCGAAAAAACCTTCAATTCGACAATGATTTCCATCGTACGGAATCCGGACCAAAAAAGAAATTACCTGAGCATACGCTTCCGTTCACGGATGTTGGCTGCAAAGCGTTGAACTCGATAAGGACTATTGGCGTAGTATCCTTCTTCATTGCCGGAATCTCCACCTTCATCACCTTGGTATCCTTAAATTGCATAACAAATCATTCACACTATTTAAAAGAAAATGGAATGAAGGAAAAAGTACCGTAGTAATATTGTTCCGATCCTTCCATTCCGACAGCGGCGACTGATGTGGCATCCTGATGTTGTTCGGCTGTTGACGAAGATGCAGTGACAGGATTCATGGCTCCGTAATGGTAGAAAGAAGAGGACGGTCCTGCTATCGGATCAAAATTGACTGGATGATCCAACAAACGGTAGTCGTGATGCTGCTGCTGGTGTTGTTGAAACGATGATGTCGACGAAGCAGACTGAACTGGTGTTAAGGAAGCCTCTGCAAATAAGTGGACTTGATCGTCAGCTGCTCTTGAAGAGGTGCTGGCCATGGCTGCTGCTTTTCTTTAGAACTTTGATTCCTTGATTCAATCGTTGCTGTGTGATGGATCAGCCACTCGTCTCGGCAATTGAACTAGTATATATGTTGGTAGTTTCTTCTATTTTTTGTGTGATTCTGAACAGGCGGGAATGAGTGATCAGAAGCAGAGAGGTGCTACAAAACAACTTGGGTCCGGGAAAGTAAAGCTCGACTGACAGAAGAATATGTCGCTCAGTTCTAGTGCTCAGATCATCTGGCTGCTGCTGGATCTGATGGAAGTAGCACGCATTATATAAGGGGATTTCAGCCCTCGTCTTCAGCAGCTGGACCAATCACAAGAGTTTTCGATCTCAATGCATTTCTCCCTTTTTTTCCCTTTTCGCTCTTCCCTGCCCTCGTCTGCATTTGACACGTTTCTTATTGCCACCGTTCTCTCGATTCACGAACGGCGGTCCACAAATAAGAAAGGGAAGAGGGAGGGGGCGCTTCACGTCGGGAACATGTGACCCATTCGTTCCATCAGATCTCTTCCACCAATCCCCTTGCAGTTTTGCGAGTCGGTCTCTTTCTCACAGGACACAAAGTAAACTCCGCCCTCTATAGTAGGCTAGTCCTTCAGCCTCTTTCCTAAAACCATTATGAATTTGCTATACGTTAATCTAAACTTTGTATACTTACATTTCCTATTAAGCTAAAAAAAAATCGTTGTAAAGTTTGTTTTACGGGATTTTTATTAAATTTTATTTTAAAAGATGACTATGTAATTGGGAAGAGTTTGAGAGGAAAAATTAAAATTTATTTCGTTAAAACGAATGGAATTTAAGAATTTTGGCGAGTGTAAAATGAAAATCATCTGAAAGCAATGTAAATCAGTTCACCTTAAACCACGTACATGTAGGAAGACCATAAAAAAGACTAGGGCAGGGAAGACCATAATCCTTAAAAGATCAAAATCCCGCACATGAGGTTGGCAATCTCCTCCGTCTTAAACACTTACCACGTTAAAAAATAAAATAAAAACAGGTCTAGAATGCAGAATTTAGACCAAATATCAGAGAACCTTGATGGAAGATTAATGAAGAGCAAAAATCTGCCGAAGTTTGAACCCATCCGAAACCGAAGGTTAGCATTTCGTAATCGATATACTGTGAAAAAAAGAAACTATCCTACTTTAAGGAATTCAGTAATTGTTTTCTACGTAATCACGTTGATTTTCCATTAAAAATTATATTAGGGATCCTTGGGTGAATCGGAGTTATCAAATATACTGGTGGCATCAGGAAAAAAATATGTTTTCGTCATGCTAAACTTGGGGATTTTAAAAGTTAATCGTGATGTTTTTCAGCTGATTCGTTTGTTTGACAGTGGGAAAATTGTGGGTTACATGACGACCCGTGAGCGCGTGTGAAGGGGCGGTAGTTCCTAGCTGCGCTCGAGCAAAAGGCGACGCCCACTTCTACTTACAAAAGAGATAGTGTGTATCCTCGCTGTTTATACACACATTCGCACGAAAAAAGTTATTCACTGGGACGATAGAAGAAAAATAGTAGAAGGGGACGTCTATCAATTCAGATGTTTTTACGGTCCATTCGACACGGTGTCATCATCTCGTACGAGTTGAACCAAATCACCTTCGAATCCCACAGTCGTCAACATTTGAAAGTCATGATAAGTCCGATGGCTTCCAAACCAATAAAGAAGTAAGTGTAGATAAACATTGATTGACATCAACTATAAGATACATCAACTATAAGATACAAAATAATCCGAAGGAAATCAATTGAACAATCAGTTAGCACAATTTGTTATACTTTAACGTTTGGCAAGAGTTCCCATGATCAAGATCCCATAAGCACGATGCTCGCTTGCATAACGAATAAAAAAAAGCGATTGGCGATATCAAGTACCAAACATAATTGATAAAGTTTAACTACTGTTTTTCCCAGATCATCACACTATTTCCTGTTATGGGTGACAACGCAAGCGGAACTAATTTGACGACCGATGCCGACAATTTGGATACAGTTCGAAAGATGGGAACCGCGAAACCAGTATTTACAAACAACTACACCACCGTGAAATCTCAATTGGGTGTGTGTGTAGGGGTCTAGTGTACATTCACGGACAAAAAATCCCCACTCGTTCGTGAAGCTGTCAATAGCAAGCGGTCGGAACGCCCATTTCCCAACCCTTAACGCTCATCGTGGTCGCGTGCCGCTGGTGAACGAGTCGCGTGCCTCAGAGGACTCGACGACAAATCGTTTCCCCCCTATCTCCCACCCTTCCTCTCTTTTCCAGCGAAGTCTTTTGTATTCAACTACGAAGGGGAGTCCTCCCTACTGGATAGGCCAACCTCCCTTGTTATTTTTTGTTAACTACTAAGCGCCCATCCGGTCCTCTCTATCGCGGCAGGGATTTTTAAATCTCACCCAGTTAGTGACAAATATTGACATCCAAAGGATTTAGTTGCGATACAAACAGATTAATTATTCATGTCAAATTTTTTTTGGAAAAATAATCAAATAAACTGATTGCACTGAGCGAATTATTCACGCAATAGTAAGATTATTTTCCAATAAAAAATTGTAACTATTTTAGTATTTTTAATATCTAATTTATCCTTTAATTTATCGACTTTTACCACTGGTATTGGTAGAATGAACAGAAAAATATATTTCTAATAAATGATCATGAATATTATCAGTTAAGGCACTAGGGAAAGAAAAAAAAATAGTCTCCTACTTGAGAACTGGAAATAAAGAAGAATCACAAGATTTGATGATCATTTTAAGAAGTCTTCCTCTTCGTCGTCATCGTTTGTCGCAGAAGCGTCAAGCGGATAAAGATGTCCGTTGCGCGGAGGCTTACCTATCCCGCAATCCCAGAAGTTTGGCGGGGTGTTCAAATAATACGTATAACGGTTTCTATGAACAGCGCAAAAGTTCATTGAAACGGGCATTTTGCGAACGTCAACCTTTTTGGCTTCCACAGCTTCAAGAAATAACTTTGATTTCAAATAAAAATAAACCATATTAACATGTGAAAGGGTGTTATAATGGCACCAAACATACTTGATAGCAATCCTTGCAAGGCCACTCTTCAGGTCCTTTTCCTCTGCGCCTTTTCTTTGGTTCCTGATTATCCCTACTATGTAATAAAAAAAGGTCACGATGAATCACGAGAATTTTTGGGTAAAAAGGCTAAATTTCTTACGGCGGACTGATCCTGACTGTTTTGGTTGGCATTCGAATTTTAGCGCCATTAGCGGAGGCCGTATCGCTAGGCAACCTAGTCAACGTTAACTTTGTCTGTTTGAGCAATTTGTTTCTTTTGCTGGTTGGTGTCTGTTGCTCCGCTAAAGAGCGATGGCCAGGTTTCTTCAGCATCTCTTGAGGATTAATGTTTTCCGAATGTCTCGTTTTAGACACTGACGGACGAAGAGCTTCAGTCTTTATAGGTAAGCACAATTCTTGGGCAGTTGGTTTGCCTTGATTGAGCACTGCAGACGGACGAGACGGAAAGCCGAAATCCGTCAGAATAGGCGGGCTATAAATGGATTCGTCCAAAAGAGATGCAGAATCTTCTTGTGATTGCTTCTGAGGCGTAACTGTTTTGTTTTTGATAGGGGAAAAGCACTTCGTAGAAAGTTTAGTGGGAGATTTTCTACGCTTTATAATGGGGCTTGGGGCAACGTGTTGGGACTTGAAGAACTTTTGAGTATTGCTCTTTATTTGAGGATAATCGAATGGTACTGTCTCAGGAATGCAAAGAACAATATCTTCTCCAGGGCCACCAAAATGCTGTGTTTCCATATCACTTCCTTCAGGAGATGACGGAGCAAGAATGCTTGCATCATCATCATCCATTTCAATAGGGAATGAACTGTTTGAAAGTTGTTTCTGCAGTTCTAGTCTTTCTTCTGGTGAACTAACCTTATTACAATCTTGAGAATTGTTACTTTCAATTACTGATTGAGAGACTATATCCCGAACCCGTCCCAAGACTTTGTTATCTCCATCCAAAGAAGAATTTATAATGAATGCTGAAGCAAAAACATCATTATTACCATCAAGTGATTAATTATTCATTCTGAGAAAAACTTACCACATTTCTTGAATTGCTTTTCCATTTTCATATATTTTTGTTCAAACTCAAAGCGGTCCTCCTCATAAGTGATGCACTTTTTGCATTTTGAGTTTTCTTTTCGTCTATTAACATAAAATATTTTAAGTAAGTTATAAAAAAACATATATCTTAATCAATATTAATTAATTGACTAATACTTTGTCTTCAAGGCATCCAATTCTTTGGTCAATTTTAAGCATTGTTTCTTTTCTTTCTTCACCTCTTCTGTTAAACCTTGATTTTCTACTTTTGTTTCATTGTTTTGTTTCAGAAGATCTAGAATATATCAGTAAATATATGACAAGACACAAATATATGGTGAATATTGTTTTACCGTTGAATGCAGAGCAAGCAAGTTTTATGAATGCAGTGAAAACATATTCTTCTTTATTCTGATAATCCTGCAGACAAATCCCTTTAATACTGGGATCAGCAGATAAATATCCAACAATAAGATCCATTGCTTGTCTAAACTCAAAACGATTCCCAATTACTTCAAACAAGAAAACGATGAGTATGAGCGGGAAAATATGATGAACTGAAAAATGAAGTTACTGTAGCACGAACACACTGTGAGAATGTTTGGATACTATTATATTCTCATGGTGGTTACTGCATATAAAGCAAGTGCTAGCACGTTTCGAGTTAAAGACAAATTTATGAGTTACGACTTACGAGACTTGAGAAATAACTAACTCAAGGTGAAGGGAAATGGTCAGAAATTTGAAGTTTTGATTACGGAAGATTTTGAAGGTTCAAGTTTTGAAGCTAATCAGCAACATCAAGATTGGGCGCACAAATCCCGAAATAAAAACGTGACTGAAAGCGGACTGAAAGTTAATAGTAATTATTAATTGTTTTACATGTTTAAATTAAGTAAATTATTCGTCACCAATTTTAGCATCTTAAAACCATTATCTATCTATTTTCTAAAATTCATAGATATTTTATTATTTCTCAAAGATCAGGTTTCTCCATCTAGCGGAGAGTATTTTAAGCATTCGTTTATTTCCATTTTAATTTACTTTAATTTGGAAAATTGGGACAATATAAAAAATTAAATAAATTACGAAACGTTAAGCGCATGTAAAACGTGAAAATAATATATATAATTTACATCATCGTGACCAGTGCACCTAATGTTAAAAAAAGGATTTTAAAAATACAAAACCTGTTTAACAATTTCGGATAACTGACTCTTAACAAATAAAACGAAACAAGTTACTTTAGATAAGCATCTATCTGGTTTTTTCTAGTTTAACATTTACCAAAAATAATTGAAATAAAATAAAATAAGTGCAGCGTCCGTGAGTACCGGGCCATATACCGGTACCGTGCTGGTTTCTCCATTGTCAGCTTTAATCAGCTGAATCATCACTTGTCGGTCGGAGGCTACGCCAGACGAATAAATGCATGATAAAGACGAAAAACACAAAATAAAGTCTGGAACTTGTTCGTTGTCTAACATTTACATCTCTGCTAACAGGAAACATTAAATCAGGTTTTTGATTCTTATAATCTTATAAAATTTCTTTATTCTTTTCTTAGATAAAAGTATTTAATTTACTTCTTTTATTCACTCAAATTGTCACAAGGCTATTATTATAAGTAGGACTCCCTATTATTAAGGGAAGAACATGTATAATAGAACAGACTTTCAGCGTGCATTTAGCACGAAACTTTTAGTTGTACAGAAATATGGAAATTCAGCACAACTTTCTTTGTCTGGAGGAATCAATTTTCCTCATTGAAACAACAAGCTCTTTAAAATGTAAAAATCTGGAAAAGCTGTGAATGAGTTAATGAGGTTTTCAAATGCTTCGGCGAGTGCTCATGCAAAGTAGTGTCAAAAGAACAAAGTAGAAAACCTGATATCTTGAAGTACGCCAAGTGTCAAGCGTAATAAAAAGTTTAGTTATGCTATCTGCCGCTGTGGTGCGCATCGGCGTAAACTGCGCACGATTTTTTGGCATGTCTACTACTTTTTCATTGGTATAACATCTATACGATCCAGTGCTGTCCCAAAAAAAAAACCTGTATGGTGCTCTTTTCCCACCATCGACGCATAACGCTTTAACCTTGGACGGAGGGTCGATGACCGCGGCCTTCTTGAGATGCTAAGAAAAAAAAAGCACACACAGGAAAGTTTATGTTAAAATACCCAAGTCCAAAAGGGTAAAACAATAACAGAGATCCCAGACAGACCATCGCTTGTTAACTGCGTCTCAACCTGTTCCCTTCTTTTCCAAAACCATCAGTTTCTGGGTTTAGCTTGGCGTTGCATATAGCTATCTTTCTGCTGTGTTTAACTGATCACCAAGGTCAAGCGAGTCTTCCGAGCGTGTGGTGTGCGCGCACGAATCAACTCCCGACGCAACACCCAGCAGGGAAGCACTGGTAGCAGTGTACTAATATTTTTTTTTCCCTTTTTCACGGTGTTAAAGCTCAAAAAGTGGTTGCTTCCTGCTTGCACGTCTTAAGCCAATAAACGTTGGGGAAACACAAGTCAACATAACCGACGCTGCGACGCAGAATTATCATGGAAAATTATGTACCGTTTCTTGTAAGCCACTGGCGTACAGTCGGATTGATTAGTGTCAGCATAGCGGCTGGGGTTGCGTTGGGACAACTTAATCAAACACACGAACGGGCAGCAAACAAAAGTCAACGAGTGCACACGAACAGTTCCATCAAGACAAAACAAGTGAAACGTGAGTCAGCAATTGAGCAAATAAACGAAATCGAAGACGATGACGAACAATCTCTTGAGGATCAAGATGTTCTACCAATCTTATTCCAATATGAGAAACCGAGTGAAGCTGATTCGATTAGGATGTCAGAAGAATTTTACCGTCGAATGAATCAACGTCGTTCTGTACGAGAAATTAGCTCAGATCCGGTAGCCTTGGAAGTAATTGAGAATATCATCAAGACTGGTGGTAAATTACCTTTTTCTTAATTTAAAGGTGAAGCGTTTAGACTTTTGTTTCTAATTCAAAGGGACCTCGCCAAGCGGAGCGCACACGGAACCATGGACATTTGTTGTTGTGAGTAACCTCGAGATGAAACAACAAATTAGGCAAATAATTGAAGCAGAGGAAGAGATAAATTACAAACAGCGGATGGGTGTGCTTAAATTACAGTTACGGTTATATCAAAGATGTCAAGATTAAATTACAAACATACAGGCGACGTCTGGGTCCAGGATTTGCAGCCGGTTGGAACGACCTGGGTGAAAGAGTACCTGACCGAGGCTCCTTGGCTCATCTTAATTTTCAAACAGGTTCACGGTTTCAAACGAAACGGACAAAAGAAGATCCATTACTACAACGAAATTAGCGTTTCCATTGCAACTGGCTTCTTGTTGGCAGCTATACAAGTATTTGATGAATTCTGTGCAAAAAAAAAGACTTTAGTAAAACAGTTTTCAATTACAGGAAGCTGGATTGGTAACAGTGACTACTACACCACTCAACTGTGGTCCGAGTATACGTGTGCTACTCGGTCGTCCAGTAAACGAAAAGTTGCTGTTGTTGCTACCCGTTGGATACCCAAAAGTTGGAGCTACAGTGCCCGATTTCAAGCGAAAACCACTTCACGACATCATGGTTCATTACCAGTGAGTTAAAACCCTGTTAAGATCGGCAATTATGTATTCCCTCTCGACAAACAATCATCATTTTGAGAAGTACACAGGCTCATTGAAGAGCTCGCTGCCCAGATGATCGAGGACTCATTAGAAACAAGTAGCATACGGTCAACCTGGTCAGCTCAAGTGGTTAAGCTGCTACCCGTACAGAAATCTCAATGAGCTACGGGGACTTAAGAAGTACATGTTTGATGCATCTCATAAGAAGTTAAAAACAAGAAATTGGATTTTTAAAAATGACATCCGACGGAAGGGAAAGGGGAGATCTCGTATCGATATAGGGATTTTCCACAGGATGTGCGCATTCAAATTGCTTGGGATTCATTTTTTTCGATTACTTGGGAGTGTCACTTTTTTTTACATATAAAAGTTGTTGTATTACGAGCTTGCATGGTGTGTGTCTAAGTGGAGAAACGATGGATGGATATTTCGAATAATTATCCATTTGCATAATAGAATAGGTCTATGAGAATGACTCATTGTCATTTCGTTGGTCGTTGCTATTTTTTGTTTTATCATCACCACAGGGGGCGTTTTCCCCTTCCTCGTCGTCACAAAACTTTAGTCCGGTTCAGCAACTCGCTTACAAATGTCTAAAATAAATAAAACAATAGAAAGATAAGTTGGGGAAGCATTGGAAAGGATTCGCTTATCGTTTTCAATCCCCTGTACAATCAATAAATGAAAGAAATTTGGAATGCAGTTCAACCATCGCGATAAAGTTGATACACATGATAATAAAACGGCCTTATAAGATAAGGATTTCAACGCCGTAGACGTAATAGAGGACGCCGTAGACAACAGGGGAAAGTCTTAAACGTAAATATGAACTTTCGATATCGGGACATAAACATGTTTTACGTTACAGGTGTTGTAGAAATGCAACTTGAAAACGAGATATGCAATAGGAAACCTGATTGGATAATGGAAAATACTTACATCAACAGCTTCGGGTGTACTTTTGGCGTTCGACAACAATTTCTGTTTAGAGGAAGCAAGAGTTAGCGCCAAACTACTTAAATGTGTATGCCTTGTCGATAACAAACCTGTAAGTACGAGCGGCGTTCGTCGTCATCTTCCATATCAAGTAAATCGTCTAAATCAAGATCAACATCATGACTTTCAGAATCATCCTACAGAGAAAATTGGCCACATTAAGATAAATTATAGCTAAGCTATTAGACTTAAAATCATGTAAGACATTTGCTGTTTCAGGATAATTATCATTTAAAATTCTTACAGTGCAGCCATGCAATTCATTTAGTTGTTCATAGATCCACATTTCCACAGCCAGTCTTTTCCTTATTAGTGCCATCTGATGTGCCTAGAGAGGAACAAGTATAATAGATAAATTTTCATAATGAGAAAAACAGTTGCCATGTAGTACCCCATATTTGGCAGTGAGGAATCGCTCCCTCTTCTCTTTGACTTCTCCTTTTTCTTCAGAGAATCCGACATGAAGACTGGCTCTGTTGGGACTATTTTTATCTGAGTTGTTTGGTGAGCTTTGGGATGCTGCAGCAATAACACGAGTACTCAAAGGATTATCCATGCGAGGTACAGGGGAATAACCGTTGGATGATAACCCATGCTCCATTACCACACTGAAATGAAAAATGAACAAACCAGAAAATTTTAGAATTGATCAGTTGAACGATAACGGTAAACAAGTTGCATTAAAAAAATATTATTTTCAAGGCCAGCAACTACTCGGAATACAGCACACAAGAAGCACTTAAGTACCGGCCATATACTGTCAGATACGAAAAGAATACAAGTTTTTCTATCGAGAGTACGATAGAAGGGCTGAAATCCAATACCTCGGCTGGTTGTAAGAAGAGAAGCAGTCAGAAGCACGCTTGCTTTCTTCACAATCTAAATTCGTCGGCTCTAAAAATGTTAATGCACTGTGTGTCAAAACGGACCGTCTTAGGCGAGGAGCTCGTCACTAGTGACTTTTTTTCCATGAGCAGAATGAGAAGTTTAAGGTGGGAAGACGCTAGGAGGCGCTGATGACGCTTTTGTATAAAAACCGCTGACATGTGAACGTGTTGCTAGCTTGATAGGAATATTTGAGTTTAAGTCCCGACATCACAAAAAGAAAGTCTATGGATCCGGTGACTAAGAAATGTTATTTATTTACCGTCATATACGGGGAGATTGGTGACACACCAGCTTATTGTTGCACAATGGGGTTTGTGGTTGCTGACATGTCAGTTTTTAAATTGTATAGTATATTTACAGGTGAAAAGGTGAGACGCTATTATAACGCTTCCACAATTCATGATATTAGATTTCTACTAACTATTGACGGTGACTGCATAACCTCAGAGGAAAGAGAAAAAACCCTGTATAATAACATGCATTCGAAAGGAAGTCGCGGTGCGGCTGCGTCGCGTCCAATTTTTGAGTCGGTGGGAAATGCGCATGCACAGCCGCAGATATACTTGTCGGTAATAGTTTGGACTTTGGACAGGAAAGAGTAGTATGCAGTCAGAGGGTTGCTACCGTGCCCTGTTTCGGCAAAAAGTGCTCGGCTGAGAACCGATCACCGAAACCAGACACAGCACACAGTGATATTTTGTTCCCCTCCTTGTGATCTTATTGGTTTTGTTATAGGTCGTTGACTAACGGTAAACTTTACGTAAACACAGGAGTTTTTCATTGACCAATGTGAAAATGGCTCCGATCATTCTCGGCCTTACCATCATGTTGTTGTTGGGTTGCTCCGTACAAAGTGGTAAAACAGAAGCTGCCGTTGATGTGATCCATTCGCTCACCCATCAAATCGTCCCCGTCAATGCTGTGCATTGGCCTGCCATTTTGGGTGACGATCGATCGCACCGAACGGGAAACATTGACGGCCGCTTGGAGCGCTCTCTTTTCGGCAGCAGCAGCAGCACTAGCACTACTAGCACCGGGGGTTGCCTCGAACAGAGCGAAATCAGCGAAAATACCATCATCCGCACTAAAGATTCGAGGGCTCTTGGGGCTAAATTCCTGAATGAAACTAGTCTTGGAGCTGACGCTCGAGATCGATGTTTGAATCTATGCTGTTCTTTTCATGGCTGTAATGTGGCCGTCTACGAAGAAAAGGTTCAACCCGGCTAAAGTTTCCTAGATATCCCTGAATTAAAATATTCTTTTTTGAAAATAGGACGGAGGGAATTGTTATCTGTTCGACTGTGGACCGGCTGAGGATTTCCGATGCAAGTTCACTTCCCACAGTCATTATACGAGCGGTGTGATTCGTCGGCGTGAGAACGCTCACGAAGAAGAGCTGACTCAACTAAAAAAGTAACACACATAGCCGGTTTTTCGTTACTGTTCGAATTATTCTGACGTCAGTTAGAAATTAAGTCAATAACTAATCGGCTTGTCAAACACACACATACAGGATCGTGGTCACTGAAGTCACTACGACAGCACAGCCCGTTGCTACCATACCTATTACTAATCCTCCAACTACTACTACGCCACCATCTACAGCCAAACCAGGTAAAATTTGAGGTTACAAAATCATTTAAAAAAGACATTTAAAGGAATTGCGTTGAATGGAAATCGACCGTCTTTTATCAATGCAGTGAGAACGTGCAGTCGATATCAGTTCGAATGTCATACAACCAGGGAATGCATCGCCATCTACAATGCCTGCGATGGCATTGCTCAATGCTCCGACGGAAGTGACGAAGCTCCCGAACTTGGCTGTCCAGCTACGAGTACGTCTTATAGCGGTTCTTTGATCATGATGCACACTGATGGTAAAACTTTGGGAATTTTAAACTTTACAATAGCCACGGAGACTCCAACTACTAGGACATTAGTGACGACGCACCAGCCAGTCATCAATGCCAAAAATTCTCCGGTCGATATCCAACAGAATTCGGTTATTGCCCAACATCCGCCTTTAGATTGGAGAGGGAGTCGAGGACGCGATCGATACAGCGAACGGGATCAAGTTGCATCGGTTGAATTGCCGCCAAATCCGGACGTAAATCATTGGAGGACAGGCCAGGAAAATACGAGGAACTATGGTCCGTAGTACATATCAATAAAAATCTGGGCCCTTCAGACATTTTTCTTTGTTACACTGCTGCTGAAACCGTATTTTCTTATTCTTTATTTATTCCACACAGAGCGAGCACACCCTCCTTACCAAACGGGTATCAGTGGCGAAGCTATCCCGTATTCAGTTGAACCGGATCGATCCGCCAATTCTTACTACAATCCCGACATTCGCCACTATGGGTACAAACACAGTCTCTAGTGCTCTCTTAACTGCACGACCTCTCACTACATAATATTGAACGTGATAGATCAACATGGACTGAACGCCAAGATCGACCAATAAGCAACGTGAATGACTACCGGGCCGTTGACAATACTTACTACTACGAAAAGGATGCCCGACCATCCTATGATGCTAGCAGTAACGTCTATCCCAGTCGCAAGCACGATTGGGAAAGAAATAATGCAGTCATAGTCAATAGCAGTCCACCTCAACGTAAGATTAAGATATTTTAAAAATAAAAGTAAACCATATTTATTTTAAGTGTACGTGAAAGATTCCTTCTTAGCTGTACCAGTCGAGAGTCGCCCTATCCAACCGATAGCTCCGATTGTAGTGGATAACTCCCGTCCAGTGGTAGTTGAATCCACTGGCCAACTTGTGCAGAAAGTTCCTGCCATACCAGAACAGAAAAGTGAAAGTCTATTATTATTAGATTAGAAATCAAACTGAATTTTAAGCTTTTTTCTTATAGTTGTTAAAACACCAGAACTTACGACGGTCGCTCCAGTTGTTGCAGTGGAAACAACTACAATCGCTCAGCAAAACATCACGATTCCAGCCAAGAGCAAATCGCTCTCTTTAATCACTAAACCCGAAATCGTTGCGAACCATGCTCACATCCATCACTTTAGCGTAAATCAAGCTGATTTCCAAGAGGAGAAGGCCGAAAGGTCTAGGCAAACAGTTGGCGCAGCATGGGCATTAACTTTAGGTAACTGACGTCAATTCTGTGTCAGATTAAACATTTAAATGGATCTAATTTAAATGTCTTGGGCGCAGGTTTGTCTGTCACGGCCGTACTGGTCCTTCTCGTCGGCTGTCGTCTTCGATCACTGAAACGCCATTTACGTCGCGGGAGAGGTGGGCACACGCGTGACGCTGATTATCTAGTCAATGGCATGTATTTGTAATGATGAAGAGATGAACGACGTGTAGAAAAAGATCTCGTGTTTCGTACGATGTAACACCCTCCCAATCCACATTAGACTTAAAATTTTCGTTGCTGTCTTGCAACTAATAATTGAGGACTTTCAATACACTACGTATGTTAAATTAGAATTTCAGTTAACATGACATGAAACAATGTTCTTAATAAATTCATGCACTGTGAAATACTTATATTATCACCACTATTAGTTGGTTCACTTCGGGATGTAACCTTGTAGTCTCTTCTCGGTGCCATTAGTTGCCGTCTTGAATAAGGGATCTTGTGATAATATCTTGTATTAACTTCAATTACTTCAAAAAAGTTAATGGTATGCAATGGAAATTCAGCATACCAAATTGAAGTCAGTGTAATAACAGTGGATAAAAGTATGAATTCAGTTTTAGAGATTTAATTGAAAGTTATTTGGCCTTGAGGGATTTTTCGATCCATATCGATCGCAGCCGACACACTCTTGTTGCCATCCAATATTTGATTAATCAACCGTAATTCATTATCTTTTTTCTCTACTTTAGAAGTAGGTGTCCATGACATATCAGCCTCTAGTCTGTAACCTCCTAAAAATGTGTGAGGGCAATTTGCACCCCATTCCTAACATGATGAGAAAATTTCTATTAGGAAAATAACTTGCATTTGTAGTTAGACTAAAACATACCTCTGGAGAAAGCATTGCAAAATATTTCTGGCCTGAAGTTCTTTGATATAGATAGTAAACTTTACCAGGAACCTTTTTGAAATTACTTTGTTTAAAATAAAAGAAAGTTAGTAGAATTGTGCAAGTAATATTGAATTTTAAATCATACCAGGCAAAATGGTGCAAGTTTTCAGCTTCCTTTGTTTCTTCAAGGATCCTTCTGGCTTGTTCATGGAGAAATCTTACTTGATCAGCAATAACTTGAAGTTTGTTACAGACATTTGAGCGTGTAAATGCATCAGCTGTTTGAATTTGAGTGGCCAATTCTACTAAATCACTTTGTGTTTTCCTACCAGACCTCTCTGAATCAACTAACTGAACACCTAAATCGGCCGACGATGGTCGTTCGACTAAAGCAACTGCTAAAATGGAATGAAAAGATTGTGTTACACACATTATAAATTACACAGAATAAAAAGAAACAAAATCACCTGATGTATTTTTGAAATGTTCCATTGTTACAACGGATTTTAAATTACGTAAAGATAAGAAAGGATGAAACCCTTATAGCGAAAATCCTTAGAGTCGAAAGGAATGATAGTGATGAACGAGTTAAACTACTAAACTTGTGGTTGTGGCAGCATGAGCTGTTATGTAACCACCCGACAAAAACGTAAACAGCCAGCAGACGAAAAGTTTTTTTTTACTACCTTTAGAAAGAGACACTAGGTGGCTTATTCATCGCGATCATTAACGAAGAATCGTTCGTTTGAATTGGGTTCAAGCACGTTGGGTCTCAAGCAAAGCAACTTTCAAGTTTCAACCACTAAAAAAATACTTTAATGTTAGAATTTTAACATTTGTGCTACTGGATCTGAAACTCTGATCTATTATGGCTACCAATAAGCTAGTTATTGGAAAGGAAGGTAATAACAACAATTTTTATTGTAGTTCTTTTCCTGATTGAAATTTTGAACAGCCTTTTTTTTAAGTTGACTTGAAGATTTTAGAATGTGAATTGAAAGCTATTGAAGAGTTAATCTCAAAAGTTAACAGCCAAGTAAACAGATTACAGGTTTGTTACTTTATTTCTAAATGTTCATCGATATCTTTCATTAAAATTTGTATATCCTGAAAGATTGAATTAATGGATATGCAACATCAAAACAGACAAACTCATTCCAATAATCCGACTACACGTGATCATCCATATGTTATTCAAGTATCTTCTGAAATTGTTATTCCAGTTGAATCAGAAAGTCAGCAAATTAATGCAACAAATCTTAATCTGAGCGTGAAACCTGCTTTAGGTATAACCTTCTTTTTTAAATCAACAGGCAACATACATGTTCATATTTCAAACTCATTTTTTTTTAAACAGAACTCAGCAGTAACTCTGACTACGAAGAAAGTTCAGAAAATGAGGATTCAACATAGCAAATGCAAGAAAAATGTACTCCTGTTCTCTAAGCAACCATTATTATTTAAGAAAACCAAGGAACTGTCGATAAATTTAATTCCAGCATTCACCATTACTGCATTTGTACTCTAAGTCTTTCAGAAGTGACCGAAATTGCTTTTGTAGTTCCACGGACAAAGAACTCACATTTTTTAATATATCCAGCCACCTATGTACAAAAGTATAAATAAATTCTCAATCTTGTGAGTGGAATACATTGTTTTGTACCTGTTTGCTGCCTTTGTTCCTTTAAAAATCCTGGTTTCGACAGTCACATTCCAAACATAGTTGAAAAACAAAGAAACCTAAGCCAATAATGGAAAATGGTTAAAAAAAAATTCGCATTGGCAAACTGAAAAATCTTACTTCCGTCGAATCAAATTGCTGACGATTCTCGACTATAAAAAGTCGATATTCCTCACATAAAATCAGATGTTCATCCATGTTGTTTTCTCGAAGTGAAATATATTCGGATGACAATTCGATAATCCTAAATCATATTCTCGAATTCGTTTAACTCTGGCATTTTTTAAAATATTAAATATTATATTTAACCTTTTCCAGTTCAAAGCCATTCGATCAATTGGTAAAGGTTGATTGAATTTTGCTTGAATGCGGTTTGAAATCTTCAAACAATGAATAGCCATGCAGGAGAGTTTCACTTGCAGATTTTGATTGCGCTCACGTGCGACTGATGGGAGCTGATGAGACTCGACGGGTGGCAGGATTTGACGTAGAAACTTCTGACTGGCGTTGGAAGCCAAAGCTGCTAATGCTTCGAAAAAATTTGGGTCGCTTTTTATTCCATCATTCGCTTCGTATTGTCGCAGCAATTCCCACATCCGCTTGATTTCTCCGAGTTCACACTAGATTTAAGCAAACAATTATTTATTATTCTCTACCTACATACGCAGAAATGTCCTACTAAAATATAGAACTCGTAGAAGTGTAGTTGAATTGGTTTTAAAGTGCCTTTCTTAGGGAATTCTTCAATTACATCTCGGCAGATTCCTAGTATCTTATGGTAATGTTGATGATCCAAGCAGTTGATACCGATAGCCACGGCCATTGTTATCGCTATAGCAATTCTGTCATTAATGTCCTGATCCTATAAGTAATAATGGTGGCGGTATATTGAGAGTAATGTGCTAATGTAATATTGAAACATAAACGTTATATTACCTTTTCGGAAGTCAAACTTAGCAATTTATAAGAAAGTTTGTAGAACTGATGCCGAGAGAACCCTGGCATAATGCAACCTAGTTTTCGTCCTAAGGACCAGGCAAGATTTCCAAACCAAAGCTCTAGTCCATTACCATCTTTCCGCAAAATAGCAAACAAATAATCTGTTGAATAAATATGGAATATACGAATAACCTGGAATTAATAAAATTACCGTGTGGTCCATCTGGTGATTCTATACTCTCTTTTAGTTCACGATAAGCATATAAAAGAGTGGAGATCAAATTGTCGATGCACTTCGCCGTTTCCAAAGCATGGTCCCCAGCATTTACCAAATAGCCCATTGTTGGATGAAACAGAATTTTTACATGGAAACTAAAAATATGGGTCATACACACAAAATATGAATAGGTAAAGTGGTTTTAGTTGTTACGTATATACCGAATGACTCGAACAATTTGGCTGATCTCTCCTTTTCTGATCTCGTTGATCATGGCATCCAGACAGGTTGAAACAACTTCATTCATTTTGTGATTCTTCAAGGCAACCATTGCGCATACTTCTAGCGTGTGCAAACCTTCCTCCCAGCTATCAGCTTCCAGATTTTCCTCTTTTTTGTAACGAACATCTAAAGTAAACAAAGAAACTAAAATCAACCATTTTTGATTAGTTTGTCACCGCAATTAACAACCTAGCTCTAGACAGGTTTCATTCGCCTTTGTGAGATCTTCATCCAGTGCAGCGACCAAGAGCCTAAAACGAAGCATTTGTATATCAAGGTCGGCAAGCGGTATTCCACTATCAAATATCTGCTTGGCAGCGAGTAATCCCTGATCAGAATTTAGTGAGAGTGAGTAGCGGATAGCGTTGGCAACAACAGAAGAGGGACCACCTTAAATGAAATTATCAATCATATTTAAAAACCAATTCGTTATTTGTTAAGCATATGCAACTTACCATGAAGACGACTTATTTTGGCAAGAGTCTGAAACCATTTAAGAGCGAGGTAATGAGAGTTCAGATTGATGGCTTGCGCTTCTGCCAGTGCAAAAATACTTTTCATTGATTCCGAGTTAACTAAGAACGAAAATATAAGTAATAAATATTGAAGAACGAAAAAAAAAAATGTATAACTGTTTCTAGATGGAGTCCACTGAGAGAGTTCTTCTAACCATAGGTAGCAACCACTTAGAAATTTTCGCTGAATGCAAAGGCGTACGGCAACTTCAGCGCAAATCCATTTAATATGTGGCATTAGATCTTGCACTATCGTCACATCAAGAGCGGATCTACTGCCGGTATGCCAAGGGATTGCATTGAGCATATCTACTGTCACTTGAGAATGGCCATTTCGTTCTAATTCCATGAAAACCTAAGAGAATCCATTATGTTTATGCTAAAGATAGTAGAGTATTCGTATTACCTTCAAGACGTTGGTTCTGAAATTTGGTAGGTCCTGATTAACGTGAATGCAAAGTAGTTTTAAGGCGCTCTGAACTAAATGTGGTAGCTGTGGTTTGCCTTGTATTAAGGTACGAAATCGCAGTTCTGCAATGGCCAAAGTCTCACCTGAAAATGTTCGATAAATTATGTTAGCACAGCAATGGATTATAATATCTTTCAGCCTACAAATTACCAGCAAGGTCCAAAATACGAAGAATTTTGTCACGATTCTGCAACACATCCGCTTTGTAGAGACAAATAGCCATCAAATACAAGGTTTTGCTGGGAGATGTTCGAACTCGTTTGATCCTTGATAGTTTGCTAATTGCTAATGAGGAACATAAATGTCCGTTATCAGTTAACCGTTGATTTGAGGATGTAATAGGAATACCATAGCGATAAGAAATTTTTAGCCAAGTGGCAGCCATTTCATATTTTTGGCGGTGGAAGCGATCGAGTCCAACATTAAAACATATTTTAGCGATGATGATAGTTTGCTGAGGGCTTAATTCCATCACATCAAAAAGTGTTACGCAACGATCAAGGGCTTCATCATCGTCTATCTTGCAACCGTGAATCCACAACAGCCGGAGTACAGGAAGTAAATAACTGTCTAAAAGGTAGGGTGCCCGAAGCTCAAATGGAATCTCGTGCCACCGCTGGATGAAACTGTGTTGGTAGAATTCGGTTTCGTTCAAACACCAATCCATTTCTGTCCAAAGCTTAGCATCGTGACAATAGATGGCAGTTTCCAGCGCCAATTTAATCACGTTACAAGTCCAATGATAGTCCCGTGGAAATTTACTCCCTTTTACCAAGATATAACGAGCTGTTTGTAACATGTTGATCTACATTAACGCGAGCAAAACATATCTTTAACGATGAAGTTCATAATTTCATTGGAATGTAACTTACCTGCAGTTTTATTTTGACTTGCAGATTGTGTTTTAAGACACCCTCTTTAGCATTTTGAATCCAGTCAGCTAGGGCAGCAAATTCCGTTTCCAGCTCCAAATTTTGAGCAACTGTTAAGCTACATCGGTAGTTCTGATCCAGAGCTTTTTCATAAAAACGTTCTGTCAAACGACCAAAGTTTACCAAAACGAAGCCTAGATCATTTGATTTCACCAATTGGTACACAGCAATCAAAGATCTTACATTTTGGCTGTCACTCCATGAAACAGCAGTAGTTGCTTTCATGTTTTGATGTAAAGTTTAAAGAAAATAAACAAATTTTATTTGTATATTACGTTTAGCCAAGCAAGATCGCATGACTGCTCACGATAATGCCAATTTGCCTAATGTCTGCTAGCAGACGACGTAAGAGTCACCATATGGCCATAGCCGCCATTGATTTTTTAAATGTAATTTCCTAGAAGCTAGAAGCATAGACAAAGACCACTGGTCTTGGTGGTGGTCTTTGTCTATGCTAGAAGCTAGTAATCGTATATAGTCAGAAACTAACATAAAAATTAAGAATTGTTTTGAATTTTAAGATAACTACGGGATTTACCCAAATCACAAATAATACTGGCTGAAATAGGAAAGCCTGAAGTAGCAACCAAAACGCACATTTTTTTAATGTTCGGCATTTAACAATAAATTCAATTTGTATTTCAATCTGTATATAAAGAGCTTATTAAATAGGTTTTCTTTTTTCATAAAAGGCCAAGACTTTTCTAAGAGCTATGGAATCACAAACAAACGTTATACTTGGATCCTTTGTTGGATCTCAAGAGGAAAAAACCGGGACCCCCCAAAACCTATTACTTAAGCCACTTTTCTTTTAAAATCCATAAGATTCGATCAATTCACCATTACAATTCAGCTCCAATGGTATCAAATAACTGAACGAGGTAGCGTTGTTTCAGCGGAAGAGAGCCACGTTCTAATTGCACCGAAGAGCACTATATGCATCGAAAAATAGGAAATTAATGGAATTTACAATACTCTCGGAATGGTTTATTATACTTACAACCCTATGAGTGCTATTATTCGGCACAGCCACTACATCTGAATCGGACACTCGAGAGGCATGACGTCGGTGACTGTATCGAGAAGAGGGCAGCAATCTCCCTGTGTGACTATCTACTTCATCGTCATCCCAATTGAAAGGGCGCAAAGCGGAAGTGATTGGGATGACGTGTCCCTCTGTGGTGAACAAGTACCTTTCCGCATTCGTGTTAATTGGATGATGAATGTCGAAGAGCTGAGCAAAAAATTTACTATGAGAGAATGAGATGCGGTGGTAAGACTAAAAGAACATACTAAATATAAATATTTGCAGGTTTCGCTGAGGAAGAAAGACTCCATTCGATCCTCCTGTGACTTGTCAATGACGCTGTGCAGCGTTGCATATCCGCATGGCGCTCGAGCGTAGAGATTAAGGCTTTCAAGTATGGCTTGGCCAACTCTCAAGTAAAACGGGTTTTTGGTTGCCTTATAGCAGATATGTCATAAATTACTTAATCTTTAGACAAGCTTTCACAGAAAAGGTAATGCATACCTGATAGAGCAAATAAGTCGACTCAGCAAATTCTGGCCTCAGGGGATAGAACGAAACATCAGGCTCTTTGCGTTGCCAATTGAATCGTTCAGGTATAGCGTCCCATTTTTTCCAAACCGCGAAATACAAAGCGTGGCTGCAAATGGCTTCTTCAACATCTCCATATAATACCTGAAGCCCAGCGAAGGACGCCTGTGAATAGCACAGTTTAGACTTTAGAGTTTCTCGTCATCTCTCCAAAGAACGCAATAATTGAATATTTTTACCTGAAGTGCATCAATCCAAGTGGTCGAGGTTGCTCCATTTTTCATGTCGACGTTGACATATATTGGATGCTCTCCATCACCATCATTACATTTTTGTCGGCTTCAACATAAACAATAAGAAGCGAAATAAATAATCGATCACAGAACAAACAATTTTTAAGAAATAGTTACCCTTTTCTCAAGTAAGCTTTGATGGTTTCATAACTACTTTGGAATGTTTCAAGGTCTTCTGGTTCATTAAACAATATAAAAGACTTCAAGAGATATTCATAATATGAATCCATGCCAGCTCCAATGCCACTTAACTGCCCAGTCCATTGTCCTGTTTGAATATCCAGGGTATTACCTATTGTGCAATCAAAACAGACATGAGTTGGTGACGAGACAGCTTATTATCTTTAATAAGTACCTAGAAGGCCTGTGTCTTTGTTTTTGAGATCCCACAATGACTTGACAGCTCTTCGGGCATAATTTTCGTAAACGGGATCCTTGATTAACCGACTCAAAATTCCAAATTCAACTAAGAGTGTCCCTGCTCCAGCCGTGCAGGTCTCAGTAATTCCCTCAACGGGAACACCGTTAATCAAATGCACCTAACGTTTCAAAAACAGCAAAAACACCGTTATTCTGAAATTTACAAATCCATGTGGACCATCAGCTTACCCTTGGATGAGGGATTCCTGTTTTTGTATTATCAAAGGCAGGCAACAATCTGGCTGCAAGATCATGGGCCATGTCTAATAATTCATTGTTATAATCATCAAGTTCCAAATCACCCAGGTATTTGAAATTATCTATGATTAGAAGGTGAGCTGACAGTAAACCACCCAAGAGTCTGTAATATACATTGAATGCATTTATTGATCAATAAATAACTGTAAATTTCTCATTACCTAATGCTAGCTTCAAAAACTTGTATGGTAGAATCCTGTTCAAAAGAGACATTTTCAATTACAAGCTTGACTGCTCTTTTGAATTCAGAGATATTTCCCATTATCAAAAGGGTGTCCAGGGAATCAATCAAAGTGAGAGAGTAGTTTCCCAGCACATCATTGATATTAATATTTGATCTGGATAAGAAATAAAAAGAAAAAAATTTAGTCATATCAGAATATAAATTGTAAAATAAGTGCATTGTACGGATTATCATAATCTGGTCCTCTTCCACTACATAGAATAGGGTTGAGCTCATCCAAAGGAAAGGCAAGATTCATGTAATTATCATATCCAAAATAGAACATTTTTTTTGTTTCATTGACCATTTCTAGTCTCAGGCTTTCCGGGAAATGTGAATATTTAAGTTGGAAATCTTCTCCCCAAGTTGACAAAAGTGAAAGACAGGGATAGTTTAAAGGCAGAACAATTAGTGGTATGATCAGAATTTGACAAACAAAGGCACAGTTTCCTGAAACTCCAATCATTTCTATATTGAAGAACTGTTGACATGGCTAGGACAAATTACTCTACTACTCCAAACCCCGTCTCCATTAGAAACACTTTGATAAATCCAACTAAAATACAATCGGACAGCAAATGGAATTGAAATGAAAGGAAACGAATAAAACGCTCAAGAATGGGTTGACGTTGACACCATTCGAAATCTCATTGGTCAACTGCCTAATTTCCGTCAAATCGTCACAACAAAAATAATAAACACAACTTTCGTCTGCTATATCCCGAGATTCTCAAGTGGCGCCAACATGAGTGCGTGGGGGGCTTTGTAAAGCTTTTATTGCCAATTTTGCTTCGCTAACACAAAAAATCATTTCATAAAACCGATAAAACTAATATGATTCGCTATGGTAGTTGTGTTCTTCTGAGAAACCCCCGTCAGCATCGAGGTAGCCAGATGTTATTGCTGTCCATGCATGAGCCTTGTTCAAACGTAATTGATGCCAAGTAAAAACTAATAGAGATGGCGCGCGCTCTTTAAATCGTAAAACATTTTACTCCCAGGTAATCAACCCGATCTGCTTCATCTTATTAGGCAGCAATTTTATTAGTAGGAACTTTTCCGGTTTATATTCCATGTCAACTGATAGTTAATTGTTGCCCAACGAAAAAATATCACACGCTGCAACAGAGATTTTCACTTAAGTAGAATTTAGATAACTGACAAAAAAGGGGCCTAGCTTTCTAACTCTTTTCTTTCACCGCTTTAATCTCAAAGAAAAATGCGCCTCGAGAGATGATTGACTGCGCACTAATAAATATTTTAGAAAGTTCTGTTATTTAAACCATAAAGGAGACGCATGCATTGGATTGATTGCCAGCGAAGGCGTTCATCCGCTAACTATGAAATGTTATTGCTTCGTCGACGCTTCAACGATCACATCCGAGAAGAACTGAGTATTCGAGGAAGGGAAGTATTATTGGTTTCCGATCTGGCGAGAAAACCTTCAAAGATAGTTGATAAGCCAACTACGATTCGAAATCTCAATCACAATATACGCAACTTCACACGCCCGCAGCGGTTATTAGAAAGGAGAGAATAAGGTGGAATCAAAAAGTATGCATCTGATGAAACTGAACAAATGTTTCGGGCTTTCTCTCTGATATTTTATACATCTCCGTGACTACTGTGTAATGTTGTACGACGAGTAATGAAAATAGTAATCCCATTATCGATCCTTGCTTCTTGATAGTGCGTATATAAGGACGCACATCGGAGATCTTGCTGCTGCAGCAAACAATGATCACTGCGGTCGATACGTGAACATTATTGGCTTGATCCGCAGATACTTTCAGAATACGCAGGAAACTCATTAATTCAACCCCCGCATCGGAAACCATTTCCATGATTATCGGAGTGTATAGTACGTGCCCCTCTGATTACGTATATATTACTGCCTAAAGGTATGCTTTCATTTTCTATATGTAAAGCAATATAGACAATCAAGACATGAATCATTTGACGGAGGCCATTGTCGCTCACATTTGCGCAGGAACTCTATTTAGTAGGCAACAGAGTACTCGCAAACAACTCGGGAACCTGCAAATTAGTAAACATCGATGACAACTGGACTATGTAGGCTACTAGGCCTGTACAAACTTGGCTAGCGAACTTCGCTGTATACTCAGCTACTTCGCTATAGCAGTATATGCACTATATATATTCAGCGGGTAGTGTAAAGGCTACTTCTTGAACATGCAAGAGAGCTTGGCAAAGGGAACAAAAGCAGTCGTGTGCTCCAATCTCGATGATGGTCTGGTAGTAGTGGTATACTCTTGAATCAAAAGCACAGTGTCAGCCATTCTAAAAGAACTCCCCAGGCGCATTATGACGGCCAGTTGAGTGCACTGTGCTACAATAAATAAATACCACGCTCGCCAATCGATGTATTGGTCACTGCCACAGCGCACACAGGAAGGTTTATTAACTGAATATCCATTTTCTTACGTCAATATTTTGACATTCAACAAGTCCGCGCAGTAGTTGAATACAACTCTGCTTATCGATTCACCAAGGAAACATTAATCACACTTTCCAGAAAGCGCCGCCGCTAATAATTCCAAGAAGAATCGTCGCTGGAATTAAAACGTAGTAACATTTCGTAGACTATAGATTTCTTGCTACTTCTGCGCGGAGGAATCGCCGTTGAGATTAGGTGAACATACGCGCCCCCCCCCCCCACAACATAATAACAAAAGAGCGGATTAGTTTTCACGACTGGATCAATTCTGGAAATGAATAACAAACGGCGTTCACGTCGTTCACCGTCCGCGGGGGCGTATCAGCATTGCAACAACTGAATAGTAAAGCTGCGCGTAGCATATCTAAAAACCCTCCCCGTTCTACGAAAACTATTATACGTATAATAATAACGGTTTACATACATTAAAACAGTCATTTAAAACAAAGTTTTAGAAATGCTGTTTGCAGGCACTCCTTGCAAGCTTGCGAATTCATCGACGCAGAGCATATCCTTTCTATTCAAGATGTCCGGAACGGGGTGCCTCATTAGCAGCTTCAGTAGCTGGATTTTTTGGATCGCCCTCATATCCTTTTCTGTCCGTCTTTTAGCCTAGCATCGTTACTTTCATGAAAACGCCCATGACGGACGCGCTTAGAAACTTTAATAGTAAAACTGATACTGTCGGGAAAACTTGTGTGAAAGAAGCGGGGGCGATAAAAATCGACCGGCAGAGTTGAAACGCTGATTTCATTCTCCCGTGCTAATGAGGGAGAGAAATTTTATCTCATCAATAAAGACTCAACACTTTTCTAGATGAATTTCAGCAAGTCTTTCATCTTAAATTCATTTTCACTCTTCAACATTACGTATATAATCACTGAACTGTGCAATCGATGCCGGAAGCGCTACTCAAATTTGGTTTCGACTATGTAAATTACGCAAGGCTTTGAATAGGCGAATTGGCTAAACCTAAAATGATTTATCAAGGAAGGATAACAGAGTTTTAGTCTTTTTTTTTGTTGCTAATCTACAGATAATGAAAAATGAGAATTGGTAAAAAAAAATCACCATTTTCGCTAGTTATACAACCAACCAGGTGGAGGTTATATAACGCGACCATTCAGAGAAAAATATTCAGGGTAAACTCGGGAAAGACTCGTGCGTCAATGGTGCACACGATAAATGTTATAGAATGTTACTTCGTTTCAAAGTTTGTGATGCGTTGGCGGACCAGTAGCAGTACTCGGGCTAGTTTATTATTTCAGCACGATTGGTATTTCATTTCTGACGAGCTTTGTCTAAGTTAAGTCTTTTTCTACCGGAAGTTTCAGCTTCCACAATTTTACCGGAGATGAGAACCAGAGTTACTGATATTCTCTACATCATCATAACAGTCGGCAATGAAATACAATCGTGATTCTAGAATTCATGTACTCGTCCCCCTTTCCCACACAGACGGCCAACTATGCATGAATTAATAACCCTTGTAATGCAATCCGATGAAGTTATTGGTACTCGATCGGACGAATGGACTCTGAGAGAGATGAGGGAAAATACGAACGATCGATCGAATGTGGGGTGGTGCCAAGGCGGATAGGGTATTCACGTTTCAGGGAGCATTGCATAATACATTCTTATTTACGATTACAGTCAAGGTATGAATTGCAGAGGGACTTTAAATAATTCAAGGCGGTAGGACTTGAACCACAAGGTCGTCCGTGGGAGTCGATACTTTGCACTTTAATGAAAATCCAGAAAGAAGATTGAATGCGCCAGTATACATCAGCGATGCTCGCGGAGGAAAGAAAACTGAAAAATTCAGCGGAAGACCAAATGACCTACTACCTACGGGACCATTCTCGCTGAAGAAAACTCGAATGCAAAAGCTCCAAAGCATTATAAAGTGGCGTATGAGTTGCGAAGGGAGGAAAGAGAACGAAGGCCACCACTGTGTGTTACGTTTCATCGATCGGGACCTGTTTTTCGTAAAAAGATGAGAAAGCGAGAAGAGAGCCAAAGAGCAGGGCGTCAGCCGCAGTTTCAGCAAAGAGCTGGAGGGATGACGGTGGAGCAAGCCGGGCAACCCAAGATAGAAAAGATAAAAGCAAGAATGGGGAAATAAGAGAGAAATAGTCCGCCGCTATGGTATAAGGCTTATCCCAATGTCGCTATACGCTGGAATATGTGTGCGTGCTCAAGGAAGTAACAGGAAGGCGGAGGCAGGAAAGACCTACACACCCACCCGACGATCGATCACCTCATAGCTCGTGCCGAAAATCGCGACCGACAGCACGAGATGGCACGAGTTATGACTGGCTGGGCATTTTGCGTCTCATGTCCTTACATGACGACGGTCGCTCTTTGTCATCAACTACGGGGGAAAAAAAACGCTGAGTCACGCGACAGAGCTTCTTTTCGTGTTTGCAACGGAGCAACAATGGGATTAATAGCCTATAGGCAGAAAATTGTAAAAACTAAACGCCATACAATCTGATGAACTATAAAAAGGAGGGGCATTTAGTCTCTAGTATAGAGTAAACACAAAAGAAGATTTCCATCGGTAATAGCTGATTCTCCATTATGCCATACGTGTCGGATGTAGTTGTAAATAAAGGCTAAGCCATAAAACCGGAAGGATTTGAAAGAGCGCGCACTGTGAAAGAAATAAAAGAAACGAATAAATCGAGAATCGGGAATAAAGAAGCAAAAGAAAAATGTCGAGGATACAAAAAGCAGAAGAGGATGTACTCGTTGCCTGTGTGACAATAAAGGAAAAGTTGAGGGCGGAGAGCGTGGGAAGGGGTGCCTGTTGGCATCGTGAAAAAATTTCCCCTTCAGTGTTACATCACATCGTAGCCAGTAACAGTTGGGGTCCCAAAAACTTCTTCCTATAGGATCTCTACAATTTCTTTTATTAAAACGATACAGTTTATTCCTTTTCTTCCAGTAAAGTCGAAAACAAAACGTAGACGATTTCCTGCTAAAGTTTCAATAAACTGGGTTGAGCAAAGTGGTACAAAATGTAGCCTACCAGATAACTCTAAAGTTCTCTTTTCCATCTTATATTTATAGTAGAGAGTAATGCCTATTTTTAGAGTCGACGAGCATTAGCTAATGCTTTTGTTTTACGGTCGTCCGAGAGACGCTGCTCCATTTAGAAGGGAGAGCGGAGGAAAGAAAAGAAAAATACTGAGGACCCAGTCGTCAAAACGGGGCGACTACGGAACGAAAACGAATGGGTGGAGACCACGCCTGCAAGGATGCACCCGGGTTGGTTCATCACTTGGGATTCAACTTGCGACCCGCACTGCCAATCCGCCAAAAATGGGATATTTATCCACCCAGATGCACCTCATATATACTTACCTGAATATCAGCGGAGCTAAAAGCACAATAACAGAACATAGCCTACTACTTTTCATATACGGCCCGGGTCTTAAAGGATCAAATAAGTAGAAGCCTACAAGCGATCAATAAGAGAACATCTACAATATACCTTAGGAAAAAGCGGAGGCAGGAGAAAGAGAAATCGCAAGGAGGAGGACTACTGCTGCTCGCTAACCAGTGTCACAATACCAATTTTCCCTTCTGTGCACATCAAGGCAGCGGGAAAAAAGACTACGCAGAACGCAGGCTGACTTTATTGGTTTAGAAATCTGTCATGGGGAAAGACAAAGTGGCTCGAGATAATAAGGACGAGTTCCATCGTAAAGAGAGGAATTGCAATATGATACGATAGTAGTCTGCAAGGAAAAGTGTACCATAGATTGAAACATTCGGGAGTCGAGTAGAAAAGTTATTGTAGGCCCCCCTCAATGACGTCAGACGGAGACAGGGAGAGACGAGATATTAAGAAACTAGTACAAGTAGGAAGGGCCAAAAGGAACAAGCTTGTAGGATACGGAAGCTTAAAAAATAGTCGCAAACTTTTGTTTGAAAGTTTCTTTCGTGAATCAACCTATACTCTACGCGTATTATACTAACAGGTCTTGTTGCGTCATCGGCTTCTTCTGCTTCTTCTTTTTCTTCTTCATAGTATTGGTGAGCTTCCTATTCAAGGAGGAGAAGAAAGTCGATGAAAGTGGGCAAGGTTCCAGTTGATTGACAGCCTGGTCGAACCCACGCCACAGCTCCAGCTGACGGAAACAAAGCGATCCGCCACCTCGATGCCGCTGGGAATCCTATAAAATATAAAACCGCACGATCAGCAATCCAGCTAAAAAATTTCATTACCAATATGGTTGAAAAGCCTTTCCAATAATAATAATAAAAAAAGACAACAACAAAATAATAAAGAATCGAAAAGAAACGAATAAGGAAACATAGTAAATTACTGCCTGTGTTACTGTGGGGTCGCTTTTTACAGGTGGAATATGCACAAACTAGAATTTCCACTCGTTTCCATGGTGATATCGTTGTAAAACATTGAACTGATCAAATAATCAAAGATAACGCTTAATCGAATTCCAAGTTTCTACCTTCCTCTCATTTATTCATTCAAAATGTCTCCCGAACGGAATAGAAAAAGCCAAAGAGAGGAGAAGCCGAAGCCGTCACAGGGCATTGGCGAGGTATTTCTCATCGATCTGGTTGATTTTCTCAATAATGTCGATGAGAACCGCGTTGACATGATAGTTGGTATGACAACCAGCCAAACATGGAAAGCTGCTTCTGCTGCTCTTTTTCCCCTTTATTTTGTTTTGTCTTCTTGGAATTCCTTCATCCTCAGTTGAGTGCTACGGCACTTTTAGTTGACGTGGATAGAAATAAGATGAGATGCCGAGAAAATCAGATAACTCACGGAACATGTAGCAGTCGGAATCTTATCAAATAGCTCTTTGCTCTTTTACGAGCCTTTACTGTCTGTATCCACTTTCTCTCGAGCTCAACTTACTCCTTCGAATTCGTCGCCGGTTACCGAGCAACGGCAGGAGCTCTTTTTTTTAATACTCATCCGTGGTATATAAACACCGGTGAGGCATGGAGCGGTGAGACCAAGACATACAGACGGAAATCAAAAACAAATAATAAACCAAGTAGAACTGAATTATAAACAAGGTTACAAGCTTACACATACGCGATAGAGTCGCTCGCTTTCGCACGAAAAAAAAAAAAAAAAAAAATTTATGAAAAATAAATAATTAAAATAAACAAGCCAAAAGAAACAACCTTTACGGGGCCATCGTCTAGCTCTGTTTTTCATCAAACGTTTAAATTTCTCGCATGTCGTTGTTGTTGTTGTACTCCAGCGGATGGAATTTCTTTTTCTGTTTGAGTTGTCAACTCAATTTCAGGCATGCGACAGAAGCGGGAGTAAAAAGATTGGAGTGCACGTTGTAAGGCAGGCGAGCAAAGGTAAAAGGCGGGAAAATTGAATCAATAAGAACTCGAGAAAGAAAGGGCACTATACAATACGAGTATACGCACCATGCGATTGATGTCGGCGATGCAGACCCACGGTTCCTCCTGGCGACTGGATATGGCCCATTTGCTGTGATCACTGTGCGACGGGAAGGCTTGGACGTCACTCAGGTGCACCTGCTTAATGTTCTGCACTCTGTCAACATCCGTGAACAGGTTCAAAGGTAAAAAAGTAAACGTGATTCTGTAGGAGCGTCTTCTTTCACAACAAATACCGAAATACGGTTGCTCCCGTCATTATTAAATAATGGTGATGTTATGACTTATGAAACATATGCACCGGTAATTTCAAAATACTAAACACGTACGTGAAAGTGCGATTCAAGCAGAAAGAAGGCATGGGATGACCTTGTCCATTAGTCCACGTTTCCACGTACAGGGAACTTTGCAGCGCAGTCGCCATCCAATCCCCGTACAGATCTAGTTGGAGATCGATAAATTCAATCATAACACCGAGTCATTTATTTATGAATGAAACACATTAGCAAAAAATACTCCTAATGCTCCTAAAAAACATTGATGTATGGTCGGACGGCAACGGGTGGGAGAAAGCTGTGCTTTTTCCTGACCACTCCCATTTTCCTATACTCGACTGCGCAGCTCCCGCGTGATTGGAATAGCATGTCAAAATCCTAATATTACTAAGCACGCAGCGCTATACTGATCAGCAGGAAGGAGGCTTTATCTATTTTTTGTTGTTGACCTTCTACAAAACGTTCTTTGATTTCATTTTTCTTTGCGTGATGAGCATCTGAGCATCAGTTATCTGCTTAGTGGTTTTCTTAAAACCTATCCCATTATTAATTTATTAGTGAGGACTACGTTGTCTTATTAGACTTACCTAGACCGAATTGGCGAGATTTAGCAAAACTGATGATGGTCAGTTGATCTGACGTCAACAGCTGAGTGGCGCGGGACCAGGGTGGTTGAGTGATGTGAGCTCCTCCAGCCACAGCCGCCAGATTAGGCAGCATCTGGATCCATTCTTTGTTGGCCGACGAAACGTTCCAATGATAGACGAACGGATGGTAATACAGCAGCTGTTTCCCTGGAGCAATCCAAAAAGAAAAAGAAAAGAAAGAAACAAGAATCAGGACGGCGACACACGCAGACAATATCAGATGCCACCACACAGATCCAATGAAGAAGAAAAAGAAGCGCATTTCATGCATACAACGGAGAAAAATGAATTGGCAAAGCTTTCCACTCTGAGCTCGCCTTCAAAGAACGGTCGGAGGAGAGACATTGTGAATAGCAAATTCCGCCTTCTTTCCTCTTTTTTTCTTTCTGCTTTTGAACTTTACCTTCCGAGGAAAAGAGCTTGACAGAGTGAATTGATTGACGGCGGAGACGGAGCGTCCCGATAAAGCGCTCTGCGTGTTTGATCTGATCGATCGTTTGTCGATTGCAGATGGACCAATCCGACCGTACCAAAAAGATTTCCCTATTCTCCCCCCATTTTCAATTCTAACCGCTGCATATCTTCTTCCCTCGATTTTTCCAATTTACAAAATGACGGCTTTCAAAATCACTCAAATTGGAAATGAGATCCGGATGAAAGAAGGTCTAGCAATATAATCATCTAGCGTTATCTCCAACAAACATTTGGTGGAGGTTCACCTTGTTTCCATCTAGGGGATTTCCCTCTTATTCTCATTATTTTAATGAAGAAGAAATCTAATAAGCTGCAAGGGGCAGCAGGGCTGCCTCCCATTATTAATCGATACCAGACGCCAACAAAGTAAGGACGTCGCGCAGCCTGCGAGATGGTTAATGATACACCCGAGTAACTAGGGTTTCTTGCTTTCTTCTCTTCAACTAAGGTTGCTCACAGCACATTTGAAACTTATTTTCCATTATTTTTCATCATCATTTTAAGATTTTCAGTTGCTATGAACGACATTGTTTTATCGCATCCGCTCCTCCCCTCGCGTACAGAAACTGGAGCAGTTGCGGTGGAGTTTCGATCGTGAAATTCACAGAGTTCCTTTTCGCAGGAGCAGAGTATTTAAACTTTTTACTTTAGAATCGCGCAATCTGAAATCTTGGGCGAACGGGTAGAAATAATTAAACTCCAATCATCCGTGATGTTTACATTCAGGCGATTTTTCCCTTTTAATTTTTAATGTCATTATTATTCCTCATCAAGAGATATTTTTTTTATGACGGTATGGCATGCACTCATTAATTCAAGGGAACGGAACTTTTCCCCTTCCCATTAACTACTCGCTGTCTAGAGTGGGACATAAAATAAAAAAAATACTAGCTTGCCATTTCCAAGTTTGAGCATCGATATCGATTACTGGCGGAAATCACGCAAGTTGCCAGGAATTCTCATAGCCTCGAGGTGAGAGCGAAACCTGCTTCACGGGTTCTAACGTCTTCAACACACACACACTCACGCCCGTGAGTCTGATGTTTTGGGCCCCAAACTTAATGTACAGTGCGTGAAACACGATAGAAACCAATGCCAGAGTGAAATGTGCACTCTCTGATCACGCCACTTACCAATAAGATCAGCTTGGTGGAGTGGCAAACTGACGCACAACATCGTTTGACCGTAGCGAAGTCCAGTGGTTGGATACGAGTAATTGCCTTTAGTCCCTGGTGGTCCACCATCGGGAGCTGGAGGAAAGCGCGGTACGCTGTGGACTAACCAAAAGCCGGACTGCCCGTCGAACGCCACGACACCTTTAGCGTGGGCGGATGTTTCGCTGCTCGTTCCATTTGGGAATTCGTCGTTGTACATGAGCAGTAATCGTTTATTATCTTCTTCAGCCCCGACTAGGTGTTCCTTCTTCATTAAGGAGAGAAGAATAAGACAAAAGGATCGTTTGCTTTTTTTCAAGTGAAACTCACCGGACTATTGTAGATGGGTTCGAGTGTTCGCCCGGGTAGAGAACTCGGCGAATCGATCGCCTGCCCAGAGGAGATCCAAGTGCTGCCGGCCTGGGTTGAGCTGGAAGATGTCCGATACACGTAGGCTCGCCCGTCCTTTGTCCCGCCGCTGTTGCTGGATGGCAACTTGTACAAGACGAACCTGTAAGTAAATTGAGGTCTAACTTAAATAAATTGCGGATAGCCAGAAGTGTCTACTCCCATTGTCTCACGTCCGTTGCAACTTTTTCTCCACTCACCAAATGGAGGGCGCCACACTATTATATAAGGAAGTCGTCCAATAGATTCTTAATGAGTCGACAGTTAGGGAACTGTCCATCCGTCAGCCATTCACCAAACTTGGGAAATTGTTTACTTTATGTGAAAAAAGTGTTTTGAAGCAACTTCAGAAGCCCCTTATCCCTTGATCATTACATACCACTATTGAAGGGAGGACGAGAAATCGATGGTGTGCTTATAAAAAATTGACGAAACGAAATACTGAGGGATTTGTCATCATCGAAGCGTGAAAGAGGCGGGCCAGACTGCCAATAAATCCAGCCACTAGCTGCTGCAGCACCGGCAGGAGAGATCCATCCGTACGTCGCAAAACCGTAGCCCTCGTCAATCACCCGCTCATTCTCAAAGTGGAGAATTCGCCAGCGTATCCGACACATCTAAAACAAGTTAGGAAAATGGATGTTTTTACCAGTCGACAGGTTGTCCATCCTCGTTGCGGCAGGACAGCGAGGATGCGGTCGCCGGCTGAGTAGCGACCAACAACAAGACGACGGCCATGAGAACGGCGTCCATTGTTCCGGAGATCAACCACACGCGATGCATTTCTTCACAGATTAAACAAGCGTTGAATGACGTCAAATAGATGACGCTCAAGTGCAACCAACAGTTAATGAAACCAAAGATGTTGGCGGAAACAAATTTGTCTTTTCTTTCTCACGTACAATTTTGTTAACTTTATTTTTCACTCGTTTTTGTTTTTTTATTCTCCTCTAACGACCGTCTCCAAAAAGATGCTGCACATAGTTTCACAGCTTCTTCAACACTGGGATAGGGGCATTGAAATTGAGAAGGAGGGAGATAAACGAAAAGAAAAAGAAAAGATGGAGGGGAGAAAAAAGAGGAGGGAGGCTTAGTAACCTTCGTTAGTCCAAGTGATGGACTCGTAGTCTGGGTAGCGGGCTTTGAGAAGTTCAGTCGTCACTGCATGATCCGCCAATCCGAAACCCTAGACGCACATACGTACAGAATGGCGGAGTTAGTCAACGAGTCAAGGAAACAAGATACAACATACAATTTCTTTCCCAGGGCGGACCAATGCGGAGGAAGAAAAGGATGTGGGGGATGGAGAACAAGAAGACAAATCAACAGAAACCTACAGCAACACTCGTGACGACGACGACAACGACTCTAGGAAATATCTCATCTCTGCAGTTTGTTTGTGTGCCTCTGTTTAGCGGTCGCAGACGCTCGATTCCTGGAGGTAAATATTTATCAACCGCAATCCCGTGCCTTACAAAAAGTTCCAATCCTTGTTTATTAGAGGCGTGTCTTTCCTTTTCCCTTGCGTTGCAGTGTTTATTCAGGTGGAAACACGCTCGTTCCCAAAATATTTCCATTGCTATAACGGAACATGTCGCTGCTTTTCCTATTCACTTTATCGCCCACAAGATACGACACGTTTTCGAATTGTAAAAACGCCTTTGTCTACCCCGTTTCTTTCGTCTCGATTGCAAGTGTGCATGGAAATAGACCAAGGATCGATAGTTCGAAAACGGTGACGAGCTCTTCGAAATGAGAAGACAAATAAGTCAGTATCAGACTCCTTCTTTTTGACATTCAACTACTCCCATCGAGAGTCTCCCCATCACTGAAACTTGTAATTGAAATCAATAGCTGTTGGTTTTGTGGTGTCTCGTTCCCTCAGAAATAGAAAATGCCTTTCAGTTTCCGCTTTGCTCAAAATTACCTCAACTCTTTCATCTCTCTCTCTCTCATTTCGATTTCTTTTCCCATTTCTTCTCCTTTTCCCCGAACCATACTAATGCCAACACCAATTATTGGAGAATCATCCGACGTTCTAACGAGATTTGTGAATGGGTCGGCCGGCGCTCTCATCATTGTCGATTCTGGCCCTCTGTTGAGTGCAAAGATGATAAAAGCGGAGCTTGAAATGACAGGAACCAAGTTACCAGTCTTTTTATATCAGTAATGAGGCTTATAGTCGAACTGGTGAGAGGCGGATGAAAAGAGTAGTAGAGTTAGAGTGCGAATGAGACAGAAGCAGAATAGAAAATAAACCATCCAGTTCTGCTGAGACCCGCTTCGTATTCTTCGTTTTTTTTTCTTCCAAGAAGTGAAGTAATTTGCTTAACTACAATTGGAGGATTATATAACAGCCAGCTCGCCAAGGATTCCAATTCCAAACGGGGGACATTTGGGTCATTGAAAATGATGAAAGCGAGTTGATAACAAACCTGAGAATAGCCGTAGACTTGAATGGAGCGCTTAGACGGGTCGTGGAGGATGCGGCCACCACCCAGGCACTCGGTGTCGAAACCAACCGCTTCCAATTCCTCTTGCACCTTGTCGTAAATGTCAGCTGCAAAGGTAGAAAAAAGGAGTGAGTGAGTGAGTCTGTGTCGTAGACTTAACATTAAAGTGCAAGATGGACGAGAGAGAGCACAGCCCATGGTGAAACATTCCTGCTATTCTCGTGCGTTTTATGCGCGCATGCATTCGAATACATTTGATCCGCGTTCGGATAATTATTGCGATCCCTTTTGAGGGCACGCAATTTCTTTTTGGAGATTCTTCGTTTCAAATGTCGAGACGGAGAAATGATCAGAATGATGACCGGATAGCCGCTCCACCACAACAAGTTGGATAATGAGCGAACCGCGACATAAAAGGAGATGATAGGAGAGAAGGGCAAAAAGAAGTTTTCAGCATCGAAAATAGAGACGCCATCGTCCAATCAACGTCGTCATCAAAGGCATCACCTAGACAACGACCGCATTAAGGATCCGCTGATCCACACCGCTCCTATTTTTGTGTTCCTTCTTTTACGCCCAGGCGCAAAAAAGAAAATGAAAACATATTTATATTATATCGACCAGCAGAACATTCTCCTTGACTAACCAACAAGTTGTTCTCCTTAGTACCAGCACACAACACTTGTTCACCCCCTCCCCATTGTACCGTACCCGTCTCCAATCAAGCGAAGGAAGTTGCGGGGTAGTACTTGCTCGACCGCCGCCTTGCGTGTCTGTTAAGACGGGAAAAACTACTCGAAATGAAACAAAAACAAAAACACGCTCCAATTAGACAAGACCCCATTTCCTTGACGTCGTCTCATCTAATAAAAATTTACACACGAGGTGTAGAAGATAAACCGCCGGGAACAAAATGACTTTGTCGTGCTAAGGCGGAGGATTATATCCGCGCGTGGCAGCTCCGCGAATGTGCAGGATAACAATAACACAGTAATGTCAGGGCATGTCTAAAAGACTAATTCACTCTTGGCACTTGGCACCGAATTAATCAAATGAAGCAGGAAATAAATTACGCTAAGCATATTCACAACTATTAACTTTTTAGAAGGAAAAGAAAGACGCTAATGAAAACTTCAATTAAGTTTGAGATGGAATAAGAAGGATCACTTTCTTACAATTAAAATTAAATTATTTGGCTCCAATTTTGTCATATCTTCGACTTATGAAAATCTCTTTGTTCAGTTCAGGCAAATTGAGATGAAGTAAACTGAATTGACGACTCGATACAATTCAATCACATGTCCTGCCTGGGGGAAAAGGAGAAGAATTCCGTTGACACCGTTGAGGCGGACAATTCAATCAATGAAGGATCAATACTGCATTTTGATGTGATAACTTTTTTTTTTCGAATGTATTTTCGCCACATTCCTGTCATGAATGTTATGTAAGTTTTACCTAGCGATCAGATTCGTGACACGATTCACGACCCGACAAAGTCATGGAGATCCATAAAAAAAAAACCCGAGGAACAAATGTTAGCTCAGTTGAAAAGGAAAGTTTTTTTGCGCTGAGCGCGGATTGGAGGTGCGCAGGCGCCGAGACACAAACTGGGCGGGAACGGGGGAGCAGCTACCACGACGTCGAAGGTCTTACATCGAAGAGATGTAAGGAAAACTACTCGCTGGGTGCCGTCAGTAAGCGGCCGTCGTCGAACGTGGTGAAAGTGCGTCTCGTGGAATGCAGTCGTGAAATTTTCGCTAGTTCATTCTCGACAATCACATAACAGACCCAATCGTGCGAATTTGCCCAGTTTCAATCGATACCTAGCTTCCGCCGCTAACGTGGCGCAAAAGAATTTCGACCAGCCGGTTCAACCAACCAATAAGTCGGGCGAACCGGCCGAGCTATCCATGTCCGGTCATCAGCAACATCAAATGGGACGGTTGCGCAAGTTCGCCGGAGCGACTCTACTCAGCCGTTTTCGGTCTGGTTCAAAGACGGCCAGCGAAGAGGAAGAGAATTCAGCGGCCCGTACAGCAGCGACTAACGTCGTCGGAGGCGTTCAAGAGACTTCAGAGCCCTGTAACGCGTCGGATCTGGTGTCGGCGTGTACCGTTCCAACCAGTGATGTCGTCGCTGGCCACACTGGGCCCACAGCTGGTGACGAACAGGTAAAAAAAACCCTCCTCTTTGCACTAACTCCTTTCCAGACGGTGGTCAAAGTCGTGTGACTAGGAGCCGTAAACCATTTTGTGACCCAGTGGTCAAATTGCGTCCCAAGAAAAACTAAAAAAGCGTGACTCCCAGCCCCTTTGTCGACTGCCACAAAATGTTATTTGGATACTATCATCTGTTTTGTTTCTTTTATCCTATGTACCCCACAATCGCGAAACGCTATAAAAACTGCTAGCGATGGCCACCAGTAGCCTTAAAACTTTTCTCTTTAGACTTGTAGTATACACAGGCGACCGTGAAGAGGGCTATAAATCCTAGTTTTGGCTGCCAATGAGGCAATGAGCTATTTATCACCTAATCTGATCCCGAAAAAAAAAAAAATTCGCTTGGTTGTTTGATAGAGTAACTGCAACGACGTGCCGACAAACGACAAGACGGAAAAGCTGATTAATGGAACTGAAACGAAAAGCGAGCCCAGACACCTGCCAACAAACACCCTCGACTGTGATGGACGACAGAAAAGTCTGCAAAAAGCACCAATTTCAATCACTGGCGCCGAAGACATTGCAACAGACGCCAATCTGGACAGACTCAGTCAGCAGCTACAAGCATCGGCTCCTTGTGCATCGCCGAAACGCCCTTCAACTCTGCCTACTTGTACTGACGATTCAGATACGGACGGAGTCAGGTATAGTACAACAAGATAAATTAAACATTATGACGTGCATGTCTTTTTCCTTCCTTTTTGACTTTTCCTCACTGGTGAAATATGAAGCCTATAGGCTACAATGGAAAATGAAATGATCCTAATTAGGGAAGGAAAGAGCGAGAGAATACGGTAGAGAAAAGCGAAAAGTGGATGACAAGCAAAACTTAACGAAGCTGCTTTCAAGAATCAAGAGGGAGGAGACGCAACAAAAATCAGCCAGAAAACTACTTTTTTGTCACGTCTTTGACGTCGGGTTAGGTGAACAATTTGAAACCAATTATTTCTACGATTTTTTTTTTTGTAAAATGCCAACAAGATATCGTTCAGTCCACAGAACTTTTTGTAAGATCTCATTCTTATTAAAACAACAAAATTAAAAAAAAAAAAGAACGGCCTTTATATATTCCTTCCGCCCACCGCATTTGCTGCTCTCTGCGGATGCGTTCACTCGTTGAACGTTTCAAATACGAATAGAGATCGATTTCCTTTCATGGCGAGAATCTGAGCAAATTTAATCTCATCGTGACTTCAGAAGTTCCCCATTATAATGATTACATGACGAGTCCCGTGATTGCCCAGCTAACAATGAGACAGGCATTTATTTCCACTTGTTTTCCCTCCGAGTTAAGGGTGTACAAGAAGGTTTCAACCAATGGGAAGCTGGTACTCTACCTTCTCAACCGTGATCTGATCATCACCAAGGACACCATAACGCCACTCCACGCCGTCATCACCGCCGACGCAGAGGAAGTGCGCAACAAAAAGGTAAATATGCGTCACGTCTAAGTCTATTCAAATTTAAAAAGATCGATGGTGGTCTATGCATGGTTAGGTAACATCAAATGCCAGCAGCTAGTAGAGGGCGCAAACTCTATCTGCGGTACAGATTCCTATGAAACATGAATGAATATTCATTTCGATTAAAATTTCAAATCTTCTCCCGGGCAGACAGCAGCACAACCCACAATTGTTTGCTTTTCGCTCTCCACTCTCCATTTTTCAGAGGTGGTTCTTCTCTATTGTTAGCTTCAACATCGTCAAATGTCAATAGAAATGTAGAAGAATGAAGCGGAGATGAAGCCTTTTTAAATCCCCTAGTCCTTTTGTTGCATTTCCCATTCGACGCTAAGAGGACAAGAAATATGACGGGAGTCTGGGAATACCTATTCCGGTTGGAAAATCTCCCTCCAATCCCGCGAATGCTTGTAAGTCATGGAACGCCCTTTTTCCGATATTATCTCCCTTTCGATTTTCAATACCGAGTCGAGCTCCTCTGTTGATTACAGCGAGACTAGATGACGGCCTTGTCGATTCTCTAGGTATTACGCAAGGGGAAAATAATCAAAGCCACTGATACACAGTATTAAGTAGGGTGCAGAAAAGTATCATCCACTCCATTACGCTACGTGCCATGTAGCGTATCGTAACAAGTAGCGGGGGGACTGGATAATTGAGAAACGGATTCCTAGTCTCTATATACTCTCCACCTTGCATTAGGGAGCGGACCCATACGCGTCAGATACTTTATTATTAGACCCAAGTTCTAGACGGATAAAGTAACGATTGCTTTTACTATACATCCACCGAGTTCACTTGATTCATCTTTAAGCACTAATGGACTCTGGGTTTCCCTTTCAATCTTTACTGTGGAATAATCACTAATGGCCAAACTGTCACATTTCGACGATATTCAATCCCATCAATGACTATTCTCTCGTTTCTATTTTCTTTTTCTGTTTGCCGATCTCTTTTCTACAACTGTTTCGGACCGTTCGAAAATTTTCCGTCCGCTTCACTTTGGCCTAACGAAAAAAAAAAAGATATTTGCTCAAATCCTGTTGACATTTCGTTACGGTCGCGACGACGAGGAAGTTATGGGACTCAAACTCAGTAACGAGTCTGTGCTGTGCGTCGAGCAAATTTATCCGCTCCTACCAGGAGCTCCACTTCCTCAACCGCTCACCAAATGTCAGGTACTTAAAAAGAAAAAAGAAATTCAATAACGACGGACGTTAGGGAAAGTAACGTATCGACTGAATCCAGTTTTTATTTTTATTTTTTCAGGAAGTGCTGATGAAGCGACTCGGACCAAATGCTCACCTCATCAACTTGAAACTGAATCACTCCGTTCCGGCCTCGGTCCGTCTTCTGCCGGCAAAAGAGTACCGAGGTGCCGCGATTGGCATCAACTACGATCTCAGAATTTATACGGGTAAAGTATTATTCGTAGCAACGTTTCTCCTTGAACGAATTCTGTATGACGTGACCATTGTAAACGAAATGGAGCGAGTCTAGTCTTGAAAAGTAGGATTCCGGAAGGGACGGGTCACGTGCTACACGGTCGGTTAAAAGCGTAATCAAGTCGAAGAAAACCTAGCCCGTTGGGGTGGGGGGAGGGGAAGCTAGTCCTAATCGAATCCGTCTTCCATCAAGGACCTGTTTTCTCAAGAGAATTAGGCGGTCGTTGTTCTTCAATCACTTAACAAAGAAGCCGTGATGCAGAAACCAAACTACCTCCCATCCAAAAAGCAAAGCAAACGATTCTCACACAAGAGGAGATTATCTTCCGTTGTTGAGGAAAATCGCTAATGTTAGTCATGTGTGTGTCGGTAATCACACGAAAGTTTCGGCTTGCTGCCAGACTTGATGAACGGACAATTCGACTTGAGAGAGGTGATGACCATTCATTTCGCTTCGCCGGCCAAATATTAGCCCACCCACAGCAGCTTAACCTTAATTTGGCATCTTTCCTTTTTTTTTTATCGACGTACAGAACGCGTTAGAGAAAAAGAAAAGAAACAGAAAATAGGATTCTGATTCCCAGTTCCGGTTTGATTGCGTCCGTGTCGACCCCACCCAAATCCTTGTCAAGGTTTCTCTATCCTTCTCTCAGCAAGTCAATCCAGTTTCTCATACATTCACTGTACCGTACCAAAAGATCTTTTGTTGCCGCATTCGATCAACGGAGGCGGAGTAGCAACTTCTTTTTAGACCAATCGATCGATAAGCTTGATTTGAAATTCCCGCTCTTTTTTTCCTGTTGTCTTCTTAATTCCAAACTGAACTCTTCTTTTTTTTCTTTCCTTCTTTCTTTCCGTCTCTCCCCTTACGGTTGCCACTAACGTTGACGCCCTGCTTTTATTGACCCGTTTGTTGAATGGGATGCCGCCCCACCAATGGGAACACTAGCCGAGAGCATCGAGGAAAAACCACAGCGACGGAGCCAAATTCGCATGGCCATCCGACTGGTGCAATACGCTTCGACGGACATCCAGCAAACGGAGGCACCTCTATTGCGGCTCGACAAGCACTTTCTACTGCGCGAAGGTGCTCTCAAGGTTGAAGTTGGACTTGATCGCCAATGGTACACTCAAGGATCTCCCATCAACGTCTGCCTTCGCATCCATAATCGATCGTCCCGCATTGTCAAGAAAATCCAGGTACTGACTGTACAATATTTCATTCTCCTCTCCCCCTATTTTTCCGTTCATTTAACTCTTTTCCCCTGCTCTTATGCGCTACAAATTTCTCATTGAAATGAATTAAGCTTCAAGATTGTTCATTGAATTGAGATTCAATGGTTGGAAAACCAATGGGAATGGGATTGAAAATCTAATTGCATTTTTGAAATTTCCTTGATATTTTCCCAATCAAAAATGGAAAGATTCGAGCGATTCAACATGTCGACGTTACTATGTTTTCAAACGGGAAATTCAAAAATACCATCGCCGTTTCGGAGGAAATGGACGGGCTCCCATTGACGGGGGGAAACACACTCGATCGCAAGTATTGCTTAACTTTAATGGAAAATGGAGGAGGCCGACACTGGGTAGCACTCGAAGACCGCTACGGAAGGTACGTGACCACTTTTTTTTTAGACATATATTCCAACTACAAACAAGGCCAAGTTGTGGCCCTTTACTTGTCGCTGGTAACGTCCAGGCACGTTCGTATTATGTTTCGAAGACGAGTTCCCAACGGAACCCACTCGACTGTGTAGTGTTGTCAAATCAAATCGGCTTTCTCCTAGGTACAATTACATTATCTCTTACTTTGTGTATCAGTCGACTGTAATTCTTTCGTCGAAAAATTACGAGCAGTAGTCGCGGCAGTCCTAGGGGAAGGTTATAGAGGATTCACCGTAGTGTTACTATAATTGGTTTTTCTTCCGGGGATACAAGAATAAAAAAAATAAAAAATAAAAAAACAATAAAAAAAGTTATATAAAGTTGGTTGGGTTCGCGCTAAAATTAGACAAATGAACTGTGAAACACCCGGCGTCTTGTTGTTTATGCTGTGCACACCATTATTCGGTATTCTGTTTTGTTTACTGATGCCAACTTTACAGGCTAACGTCGACGCTGGCCTCGACGACATTGAAAAGTGCGCCAAACGAGCGCCACTTCTTCGCTATCTACATTTCTTATTACGTCAAAGTCCGATTGGTCGTCAGTGGAGTTGGTGGCGATGTTTCCACTAAACTTCCCTTCGTTTTGATGCGAGACGGCCCGGAAATCTTATCTGTCGATGGCGAAAACGCGAGCGAAGACGCGATTCACTCAAGTCAAAGCCCCGAACGACAAATCAGTCCTGTGCCCTTTTGCAACAACGCCTCATCTGTAAATGATGTCAGTAACACCAAGGGTTTAGTGGGAAATGTACCCGAATCCGACGAAACTGGACCCATCAGCGCCGAACTTCACACAAAGCCGAAATTACTCACTTCTGACCCAGAAAATCTATTGAACGAGATTGAAGAAATACCGTTACATGCTCATTCCAATTCTGAGAACGAAGAAGTGGAGTCAGCAGAGACAGACGGTAAATTGTAAAGGCTAGTTACGTTATCAAACAAGACACACAAAAGTCTTCAAGGCAGTACATAACGCGCAGCGCACAGAGACGGTCACATGGACGCAAGAAAATTCGATCGCCGTCCTTATGGAAACCCGAGATTTTGTTTTCCCTTCTTATTTTAGTGAATGATACTTTTTTTCGTGTGATCTTAATTGAGACTTACGTCATAAGATTAATGGTAACCTTACCATGGAAAGAGGCCCAGTTGTAACCACGCACGATGACTTTGTTGAACTCTTGTTTCGTCTCGGCATCATCCTGCAAATCCACTCGAATCAGGACGTATTTAAACCGGCCAGAGTCGATATCAACAGCAGGGATTGCGTCTAATTTCGCCGGTAATGTCGCCATACTTTTAGCGAGTTGAAGCTTTGGAATTCCTGCTGATAAAAAAAGAAAAAAAAATTACTTAATTTGTTCTAAATACACTTTTGGGTTATGTTTTAAGATGCCAGATATTACCAAAGTATATATAAATCTTCAAAAATTAAAAACATCTTGTACTAAAACCAGATTTTAATCACTTGTAAAGCCACTGAAGCCAAGAGTTAACTTTGAACTAGATACTACATGTCCTCCCAAAACTCTGTATCGCTATTGTATGCATGGCTGTTGAATAATGTAATATGATGATCCAGAAAGCAACAGATTTCTTTTTTTCTTTGATTTTGAGAATACTTTCATTCATAAATATGTAAATATTATTCTTAAGACCACCAGAATTAAGAGGTCTCACAAAGATTTAACAAAATATTCAAGAGTCAAACCTATTTAAAAAAAACGTTCAACTGGTCCAAGCACATGTTGAAGTATCACTTCCCAGGAATGTTTTTATCCATCGACATTCATCAGTCATCACATTAAATAAGCCATAAATGCACAAATAGACATGGCAGACACATAAACATTGTCTGTAAAAATTTAAAACTTTATATTTCATAGTAAGTAAGTATAAGCTACAATGTGGGTACACCTGGATTCAGATATCATAAAAAGTTCTAAATAGTTGTAAACATTTGTGTACTTCCTGTTGATGAAAATATTCTAGTTATGCCAAGAAGGGCTGTATGCATGAGAGAGCGGACACAATTTAATTTAAAAGATAGTTTGATATAACTAAACTTCCAAAACTCAGGCTTTCAGCCGGCTCAAGTGCTGTCGAATTACTCGAATAGCAGTCGACGTAATCGGTAACCAATAGTAACGGACGCTGGTATTCCAAACATGTCAACAACGAACAATTAGTACCTTCCGACCGCATTTCATGTAACGGCCTTATTTGCTCTATTTCAATCAACATTTCTCGCTTGTCTTGAAGTTGCATTTAAGTGGAATTAGCAAATATTTTCGGGAATGATTACGAATCACTAATCTCGACTAATGTAATTGCGACTTGACCAGAGACCGATAAAACATTCGACTCATTTCTTGGACTGGATAGGCCACTCTAATCTCACTGTTGAAATGTCCTGACAGTTAAGAAGAGATGACGACAGCAATAACGAAGCACAAATTGTCTTGATATCTTTCAAGTTTTAATCAGCATAAGAACGACAACAGCAGCCGCAACTAATGAGCTGACTGACTAACTTGAAATTCACGTCGGCGAGCTTTACCAATGCGAATTTGAACCGTTAAATTTGGCATGAAACTCGGCGTCTTTGCGTCGAGAAAAACAGCTTCTATTCAAATGTCAGTTTATACTGCCAATACCGTGTAGCCTTTATAGACAGAAGATTTATTACATTGCGAAAGATCTCAGAAAAATAAGATAGCAAGGATGAGTCTATATGCATAGCATTGGGAGGGGTAAAACGTTATCTAAACACGGAACAAACTCGCAGAAAAGACAGGAAGAAAATACAAGATTCGACGATGAATACGTCAGACCGAACGCCAACATATCGGTACGACCGGGTACGACGACGGTACGTACGGGTCTATTCAAGCGTTATTTCCTGCCTCTCAATATGTTATTGACAAGACCATTTCCAATAGTAAATGTTACTTATTCAAAAAGCGAAGACGGTTGGAAAGGAGATAAAATGGGAAAGGAGAGACCTAGAGTTCCATGGGTTAGACAGACGCGAAGAAACGGGCGTCCTCTTTAAAAAGGATACTGAGGGATCGATAGCGAGTTGAGTACTATATATATGCATGCAAGAGAAAGTGCGAGAGTTATCCGTTGTGTCCACAAAGAGGTCTTCGACTATACTATTTAGTTATTTACTTGTTTCCGCCGGGATTACGTATTCAACACTATATGTAGCTGCACTGTATAGATTTGGGGTATTTTATGGTGATCAAATAAAGATGCGGAGGCGTAGCATTCAATGGCCCTGTTTTTCTTTTTATATTTTCGTTCAATGCGAGTAACTGAGACAAAGATTAGGAATCTACAACGAAGATCGAGATCTCTCCACGACGACACGGTACACAATGACCCTTGCTTTCCAGACGATTGTTACTTTATTCAGCCCGAAAATGCTACTGCGTAACAGTCCCCCAGCGTCGAAACCCCAAACAGTGATCAGAAATTCCATCGAAACCAAAGAAAAATCTCTTTATTATTCTCTCTGGCCCTGGCTTGAAAACGAAGTTATTAATCAGTAGAGTTTGGCAAAAGAAAAGGAAAAAAATGGTTTAGTCTTTTGAAGAAGCGTTATTCAGCCTTACATAGTGCATGATCCTATCTTCCGACGGACGGAACTTTATATGTATATATCATTCGTTGTAGGTGCATATCTTTCGTGAATAACCCTCAATTTTGAAGAGGGACGATGTCCCAACTTTTTTTTTCCTTTTTTTCAATAGCTTTTTGCTAGATAGGCGGAGAAGGAAGAAAATAGGACAGATGATGGTTCGTCTATTGGTTAAAGAATAAAGGACTCCTCGACTCGACTTGTCGAGAGTGGAGTTCGTTCTTCATTGGGAGTTTGCCTTCATCTTTATTTGGAGCGGATCGAAGTAGAGTGACTCAAAGAAAGAAAGAAAAAAGATTCTTTCAAATACCACTCTGATCAAATGAGCTCTGCCTAAATTCGCTCTCACTCTCCGCTTCCCGTCGATTTGCTCTTGTTTGCTATGGCGAAATCGACACACCTCCAGACGGCGTAATTGATGAGGGCGAACAGAAAAAAAATAAAGAATTGACTAAACAAAAACAGGGGGGAAACAAAAATAATTCATGGCAAAACCCAGAGCGAGGCTGATTCTAGGACATGGCGGCCTCCATTCTGTATCTATTCACTAGTAGCTTTCGTCGTCATGCAGAGGTTATTGAATGAAACGAGATGAAGAAAGACCACAGCCATCTCTAAAGCCACAAGACTACGTCATACACGCAGCACGATTACATTTGTACCAGTTAGAAAGAAAAATCGATTTTTTCTGGCTGAGTAGGAGAGGGAGAATCCATTTTCCCGTCTCTCTCTCCCGTCGAATTTACGATACATACTCTGCTGGTTTCTATCTTTTCTTTTATTTAGTGTAATGTATTGATTAAATACTTTGCCTCTCTCCCTGGCTGCGCTACGCACCTATATTACAGACCTATATTGCCAGAGTAGCGATCGTTTAAATGCCTAGACTTTGTTTTGGTTATTTGTGATTTATTGAATATGATAATGCTCCCGCTTTGAACTCTTTCCGCGGAAACGCTCGGGGACTGCTTCGAACTGTACCCGTGCAGGCACTCAACTATTCTTTGTTTTTCACGGTAGAGACAGTTAATGTCAGAGTAGTTCATTGATACACGCACGTTCTACTTCATTGAAAGCCATAATTTAAGAATTGTTGGATATTAGAGGACGACAAAACCCACTATCTAATTAATCAGTTGGAGAATGTAGACCCAACTAGACACTCGAGGAGTAGATATCAACGTTGAATCTCAGGAACCGGATACGAAATTTAAAGAAAATGATGAATGAACTGCGCAATAATTCATCATCGCTTCTCCGCTCGTCTCTGCTCTTCGAATAGAAGTTAGTAATGATTGATTATGAAGAAAGAGAATGATACAAATTCGATTATTCTTACATAACGCGGTGCTTAAACTGACATCTAGCGGTAAAAATAAAAACGAGATCTTTGCATGGAAAGAATCTTTGAATCCCGTACAGAGATGGCACTCGGATCAGGTAATGGTATTTGAAAAACAAGGAAAAAATAAAAATTCTTTTTCGTTTTGGTTATTTTTTTGCTTTCAAATTGAATTACCATCACGTAACCAAAAGAATCAGAGGACGCCCTTTGTTTCGTGTGCTGGTCGTTGGCTTGTCTTGCGGTTTACACGATATCATTCTCTCCCATTCGGTTCTTTCTTTTTTCCATCTTTGAATGGATTTCTAAAAAGAAATAAGCGACAAGGATATTTCGATAATAAATTGAACGAGTTTCACGACGAATCAGATGAACTAGACACATTTTTTCGTTGTTCAAGTCGAGTCACCCGCCCTGCGGCCAGAGACTTATCGGGACCACTAGTGGTGTTAGAAGAAGAATTATACCACAAGAAAGGAGAATGCAACAGAATATAATACACACACCCTAGCACAGTCAGCACAATTAAGAAAAACTAAAGTGTCGAACGAACAGACGCATTTTCTTTTCATGTGGCATGTGAGCTAGAGAGAGAGATGTGGGGATACTACGAAACTAATCACGTGGTGGATCTACGATAGATAACCTATAACTTGTCCACGAGAGAGAACGTCACGTGTCTGCGAGAGAGAATTGAAATCCAACTTACCACAATTTTGACGGGAACGATATCAGAGAGATGTATGCACTGCCAGTCAGCAGTCAGCCACAATCGATTCACCGGTATTATTTTCGTCTGCTCAGTCCACTGCGCCGTTGCCTTTTGGCCGTATCATTCCCACCTTTTGTGCCGGTACACAACAGTGTGTCATTTCCTCGATGACCTGATGGCGATAACAAACCAGATCGTGAAATTTTTCCCGTTCCAACGTGATACGCAACATAGTATTGCCTGGATGAATCGGTCTTTCTACATTTTTGTCCTAGTCATTTCCAAAAGAAAATAAGAATTCAAACCTTTTCAAAATAGCCGGGGAAACTTATAGGACAGCTCATTTGATCTAGATTTCTCGGCCTGGGTATTTGAGCTGTCCGGTTAAATCATATAGCCTATTATACAAGGGCAGTTAGCTCGTTACATATGTGTAAACAGTGTATGCCTCTATGGATGCGTGCTCTTTATATTCAATTTGTGTCTGCTGTTGGATGAGTGTAAAAAGAGGAATGCTGATGTCAGAGCAGACACGCCACTCGTCTATCTTAGCGCCTTGTATATCATCGGCTAACGTCATTAGCGTCAAGATGGTGATTTTGTTTTCTTCTCCCTTTTTCTTTCAACGACGTGACGAGATTCCCACGCGTGAGTGAACCTTCTTCACGGATAAGATAGAGGCGTCCATCATTGCGGAGGAAAACGACAACGAATGAGCGAGAGAGATGGCGCTATTGCATGCACCTACGCGCCGTAGGTCTAAGACCATCGGGAGAGAAGCAGAAAAAGAATCGATTGATCACAAAATTTTTCCATTCCATTGTTGTTTTTTTTTCAGTTTCATTACAAAAAGACCAGCAAACAATAAACCGGCTTGGCGGAATAAAAAACAAAAAAAGTGGAATATACGTAATCAATAATGATTCACAGTTGTTTTTGTTACCATGGGCGGGGTTGATCCGGCTACGAGAATCTAAATGAAAAGAGAAAGGTAAAAAATGATTTAATATGCAGCAATCTCCACCGCGTTGTTTCATAAGGAAAACCCAAAAAATAGAATCTATCCTACACCCTTTTTGGAAATTGAGAATGGAAGACAAGGAATGAAGAGATCCATCAATCTATTCCAAAAAAGAATCGGTGGGTCATACACAATAAAGAAATGGGCCCGGACACGGAACTATATCTCCCCGACTCCCCCCACCATACACAGCAGTGACTATGACTGGTGGTCATATTAAAAACAACAACAACCCCAAAAAAAAGAGACTCTCCTCTTCACGCCATTAGATAGATATTCGATGATGATGATGATGCCGTGTCTTGAATTATCATCATCAATGATCGCGCTGTATCATAACGCCATATCTTCTAAAATAAAAAGCCTCATTATTCATGGTGTGTGTGATAGAGACTAAAGTTCATTCATTCGGGCGTTGAGTTCCACACGCTTTTTTCCACACTGCCGAGATGTGCATCTGCCACCATCTGTCTTCTTCTTCTTCTTCTTCTTCTTGTGTACAGTTCTCCGCTCTGTTTACGTGTGTAAGCTATCGGACAACTGTACAGCGAGAGGGGCCGTGTAGCCTTACAAGTTGCCAACCGACTCTCGTGTTTCTTTCATCAAAATGTTACACATTCTGTCGAGGATTTTGGAGGGGGAGAGAGCCGATCCTCCCTCCGTATCATAACACAGCAACGAGAGTTTATACACAGTAGGGAGAGAGAGAGGTCCGGGAGAGAATGCGTCCAGCCGCCATCAGTTCATATAGGATAAACAACATTCGTTATTGTCGAACCGGCCAAAAGTTAAGCTACTCTCTCCCTTAAGATTATGATGTGTACACAAAAACATGTGTGGTTGCGTTGCATAGTCGTGGATATTATTTTCTTTGTGCAAGACCAGAAGTTCTGCTGTAGGGGGGAAAACTGAAAATGCAAGTCACAAATGTTTTTTTGGACAAGATTTGAAAGGGAAATATAAAAACTGGACGCGCTGCCCTTGAAACTGCAACCGTCGTAACGTAAACCATCGAGTTGCCTATAGCTGTAAACGTACATGAGTATAGCCAGAAAAAAAAAATCTGGTTATATTACGTTGACGGTGAATATAAGCCATATCTCGAAGCTTGTCGGTTGTTTCGGTCTACCCCGATTTGGGCAAGCGATGGCGGTAGATGCGAGAAGGTGATTGCCAAGGGATGTCTTTTCGCCATTTCCTTTTCATTCCGTTCGTTATGTGTTCTCTCGTTGCTGTGGCCTTTCTTTTTCTTTTCACGCCGGAATAAGGATCACGCGGTGAACAACATCAATAGAAACTCATTTGAATAGATCAAAGAGCTATAGACGAATATATCAGATAGAAACCTTAGAACTGCAAAAGGTTTTCTTCTTCTTTTTTATTCCTCCAGCGAGCGGTAGATTTGTTTGTGGCTTCTTTAATTTTTATTTTCCTTTTTTCTCCCGGCCGAGCTTCAAATGCCATAGAGTTGCGCCGTGTGTGTGTGTGTTTGTCCGTCTGTTTGATGTTGTAGCGGGATGTGTCGGTCCTTTTTGCAGAGTCATGAATCAAGACTTTTCGGAAAGCCGAGATGCTGCAAAAAATTTCTATTATTATGATTATTTTTATGATTTTTTATTATTGTTATTAGAATTTTGTGTCCGTGCGTGTGTGTGTATTCTCTCTCTCTCTCTCTCTCTCTCTCTCTCTCTATTTTTGGTGAACGCGAGGAAAGCCAGAAAAGGGTTGGCTCTACCTTTAGCGATTTGCCGAAAATGGAAGGGGAGTTTCAGTCAGGAGGGTAACACACACACACACACGCAACGGGCAGAAATTTTTGTTTTATTTATTTTCTGCTGATTTAAAAAAGAAAATGAAAATTCATGTCCGGCACGCGCTAGCCACGACGCTCTAGGGAAAGAATGGACTTTTTTGGGGGTGACGGCCCGATATGGACCGAGAGGACTTTTTCTCGGCCAAAATGGGAGACTATTCGTGTAGTCATATTTGCTGACTGCCCTGCTGACCATTTGATTCTTTTTTTTCCTGCGCAATTCTTTTTATTCCTTTAGCCGGTTTCTACGCCGTTCAAACGCCATTTTGATCTTTTACCCAAAAATGAGACAAGCGATATGCGATCGAGCATACGGTAGAAATAAAGGAATAAGAAATGTCGAATAAGTTTTCCTATATCAGATGGGAATATAGAGACAACCGAAATGCAACAACAAAAGCGAGCAGCAGCCAAGAGTAGAACGAAATGGCTAACAATAACTTGTTTTTGTTCCTCCACTTGTTATCCTAAATATTCGTCCAGATTGGAATACCAAATGAGAAGCTGAAACGTGCGAGTGCAATTATCTTACCGCATGGGAAATATCGCGCATATATAAAATACCTAAGTGTGTAATACACAGAGCGTGTGTGTGGATGAGTGTTCCGCAACCCGAGTTTTCTACAGCTTCCTCCGGGGCATCCAGTTAAAAGAAATTGGTAGCTTTACGATTAACGCCAAGGAAAAAAAAAAAGAAGAAGGCGAAAGGTGTCTATGTAAACTAGATGGCAAACTGCGTGCTGAATAGTTCCCGGATCTCGATCACGAAATGAAGCAAGAACATTATATTGCTTACCATGAGGTGCCAGTGCTGTGGTGCTAGGAAAATGTTCTAGTTGCACTTTGCAAAGTGAGTTCAAGAGAACCTTCAAGAAAATATTAAAATTTTAGGTTTACCATTAGTACCATTTCTAATATCTACGTGATTCACTTTTCCACTTAAACTTATTCCTGCCACTGGAATGATTTGCTGACTGACAATTTATGTTGGTTTCACAACTTAAATAATTAAAAAAGGTTTTAAGTTTATAATCTCTAGTTCTCTATATAAAAGCAAAGAGCAAACATGAAATCTTGTGTTTTCCCCAGATGTTTTCCTCAATCAATCAAATCAATGCTTTCCATATTGAATTTAATCATTTAAAAATATTTGACCAATACATTAATCATTATTTTTAATTGCATTTTACCTTTGGTGGAATTTCGAATGGTTATCATTCCGTTTTGCTTCTTAAACTTCTTGGTATTAGGTAAACTTGAAGGTATCTAGGTTCATTTATGAAACAAAACAACAGCAGACGACACTTTTCTTTTACTAGCTGTCAAAATCGACCCCGCCCCTAAATCCCAACCGCAAAAAAAAAAAAAGATATAAGATAAAAGCGGACAAGAGGGAATAAATTTATTTCTAGACAACGGCACATATAAAGAAGCCCTTCGAATAAAAACAAAAAAAAATTACATATCGAAAGCGAAAGTGAAAGGAATATGATTACTATAATAGTACACTACACCCTCATGTATTCAAAGTCAATGTACAACACGAGTGGGAATAATAATAATCCAATAAGATATTTCGACACAAAAAGCGATGAAAAATATAACATAATGGTGTATAAGCTTATAAACGAATGCAATCACGACGCCCCGCAAGTGCTGGGGAGTATAGAAACCCAAAGTCCCAGCAATATTCATGCCAAAGTACACAAAGCTAAATCCTTTGTGTCAAGGCGAGAAAAAGGGCCAAACAAAGGCCATCATCAGCATGATAGCATTCATCTAGATTGCAGGGCTTGATTGCATAGACTGAAATGATTTCTTTCAAACCGCATGATGTCGATATTCGTCCCAAAGTGAAAGGGAAAACGTCGTGAATCTAATAATTTAATAAACATGGACTGGCACTATTATGTTAGGGAAAACGGTCCCACAAAAGTTTTGTTATACGATTTGTGATGACATGAACTCACACCCGGATGGAAGAGTTGCCTTTTTTCTCTTCTCTAAAGGTCGCAACACCTTGAACTTTGTTACTCAACTCTCTCCTCGTCTTCCAGTTCCAGTGACAGTTTCACCTTTTTGAATGCGTTTGTAACACGCGGCTCGACGTCTTTTTTTTTTTTTTTTTGTCTGAAAAGGACGTCGTTTTCTGGTTGATATAGAGGCAGGTAACCGTGAGAATTGCTCCAGCCTTTTTAATCACCATCATCCACACACACATGGAAGTTTCTGTTCAGGGAAAAGAGGGGGGAAGAAGAAGAGTTTAGTGATAAGTTCAACCGACTTTCCCATGTGTTAACACACAGAAGCAGTGCGATGAAACAGTAGACAGTGCTCACCTACTACTACTGCTACTATACGGAGACCATTTTGTTTAGGTAATTTCTCCGTTACCAACGGATGCGCAGCAATTGAAATCAGAGCCTGAAAGAATAAAAATAAGAGTCAGGTAGGCTTTCTATTTAGATCAACGGTATATACTATCTGTGGTGCGTGAAAATATGTATAAACACTCACAGCCGCAGAGAACTATAGGCGCATTTTTAATACTCCTCCCACATGATGAGCGTTTCCTTTCCTGTCGCTGTGTTCCTCAAAAGACCCTGAGACTTTGCAGGTATGTACACACGAAACACCTTATTTTTTTATTTGTCTTGTCTTCTTCATTCACAAGTCTACAAATCCTCCATTCTCTCTCTCAACTTGTTTCTTTTTTCCTTTTGACTCGACACAAACTTTGAGGTTTCCGGACCCTTTTGTGCACAGCACGGAATTTGTGGACAGAGAGAAATAAGCGCTCGAGAAGGACGGAAGGAGAAGAGGGAGAAGAAGAAGAATGATTAATAAATTTCAAAAAAGGGACTGCGACGATGGCAGTCAATTACGTTTTCTTGTAAAAAGAAAACTCGGCTCTCGTCTAGAATAAGGGAGAGTGGGCGGGCAGAGATGGAAATTCCCTTTTTTTGTGTGTGTGTGTGTGTTTGTATCAAACATGTACCCGGAGATAGCCGTCGGGGGCTAAGCATATAGCCTTCCCCGGCTATGGTTGGATGGCTGATGCAATAAGTGGGGCTTTGTGCACTTTTCTTCGAGGTTGATGGGCTTACTAGGAAACGAGTCATTTATTCAACGAGTCAGACCCGAGTTATTACACGCAAGGATGGGGATACAGATACAACACACCAAGAAACGTATACAGTGAAATGTTCCATATATATTTATAACCTCTTCCGGAAGTCCAAAAATGTTTGTTTCAAATATTATTACCAACAAGACAAAAAAGAAAAAGAAAAACGTGCGCAATTATTTTTACAACACAGACACACACAAAAAACACAATGGTTTTTTTTTCTGAGTATGGTAGCCTAGACTGTATGCATATGTAATAGATTATTCAAGAATATTAAAATTATGTATCAACATTATACAAGTAATTAATTTAGATTTAATTAAAAACAATTCAGGTTGGAATAGTTCAGGGGAGTTTATCGAGCGTGTCGATCGATTTCATTTTTCCGTACCTAATGGTTAAAATAATTTTTAGTTTCTCGAAGGTTGCAATAAATCTTCATGAAAAAAAGTCGTGAACTTACTTGTTGCCACCTCTACGGACGACGGTGAGGACGACATCGCCCGATTTGATTCGCTTAAAGACGGCGATGGCTTCGGCGTGCGAGAGACCGACGAGGGACTCGTCGTTGACGGATAGAATTTCATCACCTGGCGATCGAATTTCCAAGGACAAGACCAAAATGGTTAGATCATAAATCAAAAAAAAAAAATTCTAAAGAAGAAGGCGACATGTAGTGTATAGTGCTAGTAGTAGTTATGGGGGAGGAGTCGAGATCCTCCCTTTTCAGAAGAAAGGGAAAAAAAAAGCTGATTATTGAAAAAATGGAAAAAATAGAAAGGACGACTATAAAGAAGAACTCGAAATTACTACGTGGGCTTTTTACATACCTTCGAGCAATTTAGCTTCTTCGGCAGCCTGGCCACTGGGAAAAATCCTAATCAATCCGCCCCCATAAAGATAATTGAAATTAATTTAAATCCAAAGCTATTGACAGGAAAAATTGAATTTACGTTTTGACGAAGATGCCCATGGATCCTTTTGGCGAATCACGGCCGCCGACGATGCTGAATCCCAGACTCTTTTTGCGTGATCCTTTGGAAAATGTCACTTCGCAAATGGCCGTGGAAAGTGAGCGAGAACGGCGCAATTGGGCCGATCCGCCGCCATCCACCCGGTCGCCGCTGGATATCGACGTCGAAGTGGACGGCATCATCATCAGTCCCGAAGTCGAGGCATCACTTTCACGACGGGTAATCGGTGGTTGTTTCCTGGCCCTCAATTGAGGAGGTGGCGCAGGTGAAGAAGCGCTGGAATCAACGGAATGCGGAAGACGGACATAGTCCGGCTCCTCGTAGTCTTCGCTTCCGGCGGTGGACAGTGACGGATAATTGAGAGATTCCCGCAGGGCTGACAGTTCCGTGTAAGTGCTGTAATCGCCGCAGAGCCGAGTGCTGGCCTGTAAGTGTTGGGGAGGTAAATGGGCCCCGATGCTGGACCGGTCGTACGCTGCCGGAAGAGAAGGTGAAGGTAACGACGAAGGCGACGGCAAGGTCCGCTGAGTTGGCGATTTCGACGTCATGGTGAGCGAAGCGCCGGACGGAGGACGATCGTCTCGAGCGATGACAATGTCCGTTTCGCGAGGAGAGCTGCGCAACAAGTGTCGAGCTTCTTCAACGTCGATGCCTCGCAATCGCTTGCCGTTGACGTTGACAATCTCATCACCGACCTGTAATTTGCCATCCCTGTCGAGTCATTCCCGGGGGGAAAAAAAGAAAAGAAAGAAAAAAGTGTCGTGATTAACATTTCCATCCGTTCACAACTGTGTGGGGTACGCACAACAATCGGCCACACACACGGACAAAAGAGGAACCGGTAGTTTATTCAACTTTTACTCTGTGATTAACCGGGCGGTCCGGTCGAGCCTTATTATACAATTTCACTAGTTATACTGCTGTACACTCGTTGCGCCTATACTCAACGACGAATGTTCATATATTTAAAAAAAAGAAATAAAAGAGGAGCCCCATGCATGTACGTACTAGTGGCGGCGGTGTAGTTTTTCGACAATTATGACCACGCAGAATGAGGCAAAAGGCATTCACGAAGGAAAAACTTTTGGTTATGTTGTTGTTGCTCGTTATTCTTATTACCGAAAAAGCTACTTTCGACTGATTGAGTTAAAGCGTGAAATTGAAAAACAGACGGGGCCCTCCAATGATAATCATAAGGAAATGAGAGGAAGAGAATAATGACAAAAGACTCGGCACAAAACAGTTAAACTACACTAATACGACGTGGGGGGAACCAAATAAAAACTTTTTTTTTTTAAGAAGAAGAAGAAATATGACGTTTGATGCATCCCCGATTGCAAGTAAAAAGACCGTGACCGCACAGGATCCCCCGGCATCAGTTGCCCCTGTCTGCATTCCATTGTAGGACGTCATTAACGAATTTTTCCGCTCCGAAAGACGACGACTTCTGCTGCTATACAACTCGAGATACGGAGACGGCGACGATGATTGTACTATACCAGGTCTCGAGTCGTTTGCGTGCGTCTCGCGCCGCTAGTCGCGTTTATACGTGCACAGCACACACACGGTTGGCTACGTTCTAATAGTCATATATATAAGATAGTATAGACTACTACATGGGCTCTCCGCTATATTTATGTATTGTCTAATGGAAACTAGTTTAGTTGATAGGAATGACGGTAGGTACCTGTCTGCCACGCCTCCGGGCTCTACGTGACCGATGACGTAGCCCTGCTGGGATCCATCCACTCCGCGTTTCAATGTGATGAGAATTCCCAATTCGCCGCTCTCGTCTTTGATGAGCCGCAATAGTCGGTATTGTTTGGTCATAGGCGGAGGCTGCTGCTGCTGCTGCTGGATGACGCCACTGGGCGGAAGGGATGACGGCGATCTGCTGCAATTGTTTTCGTTTTCTCGGCCCGGAATGTAACGAGTCGAGTGTCCGATCTGGAATTGAACCGACGGTGGCGCCGCTTTCGCCTCTGGCGCCGATCCAGTGCTGGTTGATTCGGATTTGACTTTTTGCTGGGAGTTGGACGATTTTCGGCCGGGCAAGGTCAACGCTCCACGACCAAAGGAAACGGATCGCACATGACCTCTGAGGAAGGAGGTCAACTTCTTTTCGGTCCCTTTGGATGAAGTGGGAGGAGTAACCGGATCCGCCGCCAGAGGAGCCTGATGGCTGAGGCTCTTCGCTTGGACGGAGTCTGATGACGATTTCCGGTGCGATGGTGACTGGTGCTGATCCGCCGAGTTGAGCAGAGCAGAACCGCCGGCCGAGGGTAGCGACCATTTCCTCGACTCGCCCAGTTTGACGTTGTCGAGCGACGAGGCCCTCGATCTCATGCGATGCTTCACTTCTCGGTAGTCCCATTTGTTGTTGTTGCCACCGATGATTTGGCTCGAGGGCTTGGCTTCCGGCGGGCCTCGATGATGAGTTGACGCTGCTGCTGCTGCCGCCGGCGATGCAAGTGACAAGGGCACCAGAGAATCGGAGCCGTTTCGATTGTTGTACAACTGCGACGCTAATGGATTCCGGCTGGCTTCCGCCAATGATGGAGATTCGTGCCGCTCTTCGCTGCCACCTCCACTTCTGCCCAACAATTCCCAACTGTTTCCTCCGCCGCTGCTCACATCCGAGCCGTAAAGGGAGCTCGAGTCGGACGACGCTTCTTTTTCGATTCCGCTGTCGGCGTCCGTGTCCGTCACGGTACTCGACTGTCGCGTCAGCGGCAGGAGGACGCTGCTGCCGTAATGAGACGGCGGATGCTGATAGGCTGGCGCCACGCCCATGCAACCGAGAGATTCACGGAAGACGCACGAAGTCGACGAGCTCAGCCGCAATTTCGTCGGCGACAATCCACCGCCGCCGCCGTTCGTCACTGAATCCGTGTACATTTGGTGCATTTTCGCTTTGATCTGATTGACGTCGTAAGGGACAGACACGGGCGCCGCCGAGTACGGAGGTTGTTGATGTTGTTGTTGTTGTTGTTCCTCCGGCAGAGATGTCAAACGCGATCGCAAAAAAGAATAAGGGAACCGGCTGTTGGAACCACTGCTGGGTAGTAGCACATTGTTGTGACCGTTTGGCTGATGTTGTTGTTGGTTGTTTGCCATGAAGACTTCTTGCTGGTCAACAGCATTCGAATCGTCCGTCACTTTGACTTTCTGCAGGGCCGCTTGTAGACTGGCAGCCGAGATGCTGGGGATATTCTCGCAACTGACTGTCTTGGTGGGCAGATAGCCACTGTTCATGTTGTTGTTGTTGTTGCTATTGTTGTTGTTGTACGATCGGTGGCTGGTGGATGGGGTGGAACAGGCCGAGGCGGCTGTCGGGATCGGCACAGGCGCAGAAGATTTGGTCGGGGACTTTGGATTTCGAGGGGTTTGAATGTCACTGGCGTTCAAATCTTCACTGGGATCGTCGCACCGATAATAAGACGACAGTTGGGATGTTGACGAACTCCTGAAGAGAAATTTCGACGACAACGACGTCCCCGTCGAGCATCTCCTTTGCTGCTGCTGCTGATAATTCGAAGCGGCACCTCCGTTGTTGGCAGCCGGAGGCCGCCTGGGCATCTTGTTGCGACGATTGACCGTCTGCGTCGTCAACTGGGAGTTGACACACGTCTCGACGTTGAGCGTCGACGACGACGAATCGAACGAGGGTTTCCGACTGACGGCCAAAGCGAACGGCGATGACGTTAACGAACTAAGCGCGTTCAAGGAGCAAGTCGAATTGGACAGTGATTGATCCAGCAAGTTATTACAGCCGTTGTTGGAGGGAGCCAACCGCTCTCTCGAGTGTCCGCGTTTCAGCTGCTCCAACTTGTTGCCCATTCGCTTACCCCACGTGAGGAAACCTGCCGCTGCTGCCAAATGCAACGAGAGAAGAGATCGTGATCGAGTCAGACATTTTTGAAAATAATAATCAAAAGAGAGAAATCACGTCGATGGCACAAGGAGGGAGAAACGGGCCAATATAATAAGGGCGATGAAAAGATACCAAGGCACATTTTAAGACAAAACATGATTGCTACATTCATGCACGGAAAGAGAGAAAAAAAAAGGTGAAAGGCGGCCACTAAAGATCTCCAAACAGGATTTTACTTATGACTGGCATGAAGGAGGTGGGTTGGCACATCTATTAGGGACAACACAGGACTCTTTGTGTTCGTTTAAACAATAGAAGATGAGACAAATAGAATAAGTATACGTGGATGCTGATTGACTTACGTTTCCTGGGGGCATCATCGACGACAACCATGGCCGGCATGGCCGTGACAGTTTGATAATCGGCGTAGTCATCACTGCTGTTGCTGTACCGTCGATTATTGGCTGTGACTCTGGATCCACCAGCTTGGTCCATCTCCGAATTGATGGCGGCTAAACTGACCAACTGCGGCGCTGGGTCGGAAACACGTCGCTTGAACAGTCTCATGGCGACTGCGTCAGGCCAGACGGAAAAATCTTCTAAAATAAAATAAATACAAAAAGAAAAGGGAAAATATTAAAGGATGAGGTCAACTCTCACTTTCTCCGCGCATCCAAATTGCCAAATCAAATCAGCACGAGCCAGCCGTGCTGCATATCTCTCTCAGCAGTCAGGTTTCAATAGCATCGTTGGGGCTCATCACAAAAATAACGAATAATATTCAAACGAATCATCGTTATTGCAAGGGAATAGTCCAAAGAAACCCAGCAGGAGCATGTGGGTATACAGATGATGGGCGGGCACGTGAAAAAAATAAAAGAATTTAGTGAGAAAAGAGAAAGAGAGAGACTCTCAACTTGAAACCCATTTCGGAATACATTAGGAGAAGAAGACAGAGGCTGGTTGCTGTGTGGCGAGAGATAGCCATTCATGGATGGCTGTTTGTGTATAAATTAACACGTTCAGCATGTATACTGTGTTGTGTGTGTGCTATTCAGCAGAAGAGACGGGTCGTCGTCTTGGCTGTTTTCACTGGTTGTCCTTGTAGCTGCTGCTTCTTTTATTGTTAAAAAGTAAAATGGCACGAGAGTTGACGCGACACACCTGGCGTGCGTCTCTGACGGGTGGTGCCACGCAGCCTCAAGTTTTCATTCTCTATCAAAACTTGGTAGAAATGTGGATGAAAAGAGATGGACACGACGATCAGATAAAAAAAAGGGAGAAAGAGAACTTCTGGTTGCCATCAGCTTGTGCCGGGAATGGTTTGCCGTTCGTCTATTGTTACACGCCTCCCTCTTGACGTAACCGACAGCTGTTTCTTTCTTTCTACTTTTTTTTTCCTTTCATCTTTCTTCTTCTTTTATGTCTATTCCATCTCGACTGCTGTTACTTGCCCTTTTCTCTCTCTTTCTTCGCCTCCATCTTATTACATTTATTCCCCCCAATAGTTTAGGCGGACAACGGAGAGATCGCACGGGCCACTCCCCGACCCAGCAGCGGTACATATAATACATGTGCCGTACTGCAATATTTATTAGCCTTTTCCTTCTACTACAAGGAGAACAAACCCTCGAGAATAGCTTCTCCTTGCAGGAAAAAAATAGTCGGCTGATGTGTCGCTCGTATATCAAGTCTCGAGTTGTTGTAATGATGATCCTCTTTTGTGTTCATGTTACAAGTCGATAGACCGGCGACAGCCTACACCTCCCCATCTCTCTCCTTGTTGAACCATTTACAACCGGAGCCAAGGAAGGAGATAGGTACCAGGGGTGTATAATAACTATCTCGACTCAGAGGTACTATAGTCTCTACACAGCCATAACTAACTATACTTTAACTGGGAAACCAACTGACGGAGCGATTTCGATTACAAGTCGACAAACGCGCCGAGATGGAAAGTCGTTACATCGCACGTCGTTAGACATTTTTGCGGCACTTAAACGGACCACCGGCAAAGTCTCTCCTCCTTCTTCTTTGTCTCTTTCATCTTCCGTTGTTTTCTTCTTTTTTCTAATGGCAATTTTTAAAACGAGTCCTTTGCGTCATCCTTCAACACACTGGTGGCTGTCGTGTTAAATAATCGTCGTCCTCTACCACTTTTCTCCCGTCGTTGATGGTCTCTTCTTTTATAATATGATCACATTTCTCATTCTGAGAAAATAAAACCTTGGGATGATAATAACGGCGACCCAAACTTTCGTTCTCTATAAAAACATTTGTCTCGGCATTTCTACAAATTGTTACGTGTTTTCCCATACACTTTTTGGTTGTTGTTGTTTCCAGTTCTTCTTCTTTCTTGTCACGGCTCGGATAAAAATAATACCGTCCGCATAACTTTCATTCGTGAAACGATTCAGAGTCTCCTGGATTGTGAGAAGAAGACTAGGGGGGAAATGATTTCCATTTCGATGATCCGTGCGGAACGAATGAGAGAAGAAGACGAGAAAATAAAAGAAACGAAAGTATAAGAAAGATAGAAAATAGCTTTCCGTATCATCTAGATCGGATTTCCTCTTCTCAACCGAAGAAACAGAATATATCTGAGACAAAACCACATCAGTAACACAGATTCTACTTTCTATATGTGGTGCCTAGCTCTGCAATAGACACACTTCATTATGCTGGCGAGGTTGAGATGTCCGTCAGAACGCAGTAAAGCGTGTCCGTCTCTTTCTCTTCGTGGGCTCTTCTGTGATTGGAAGAGATTTCCTCTACCATTCGAGAGAGTTCTCGGGAGAAACTGATTGAATATAATACATTTAAGACCCTTATAATAATAGTGAAGAGCGGGGGGGCTTAGCCGTAGAACGTACGAGGGGTGGTTCTTCAAATAAACGGAATACATAACGAGTCGTATGACGGAGTTATATAGACAATACCAGTCGTATCCAACAATTATGTCGTAGAGAGAGAGAGAGAATGAAAGCTTTTTTTTTGTTTTTGTTTTTTTCATTCTCCTGTACCGCCCCTTCATCCACCTCATATTTTTTCCCACTTTAATGACAGGGTTTTTTTCGGATTTCTTGAAGCGAAATGACGCCATATACGTACGTGTCTGCGGGTCGACGGTTTCGAATTTCGCTCTTCTGTTGATGGCGGTGCTTTGTCCGGCCAGTCATCAAGCAGAAAACGGAATACGCAGAACAAACGATAATGGTGATGATTATCTCTCCAATGGCTCACAATCTTCATCTTCCTTCTCTCACCGGTGAACAAACGAAACTCCCTCCCTTTTTGGTTATATAGGGGGGACCGGTATTTTTGGGGTTGCTATTGTTATTTTCGAATGTGAAATCGTGACGATATGTCGGTCAGAAAAAACAAAAAAAACAACGAAGAGCCCGTCCTTGTTACCAAGTTACCTCATCATCAGTTTGATTTAGTCTTGTGAATATTTCAGTTTCCGTTGGCCTTGCCCGAAATAGAGATACTGAAAACAAGAGTGTATCGCACGGCCGAGAGACAAAGGAATTTGAGACAATTTCCCAACAACAAGTTAGTGGATCAAAAACCTTAAAAAGCCTTACATGTCCTTTCCCGTCCATTTGCCATCGATTTCCTTCGATTCCCAAACGAGTTGGACTATATTTAGCCGATATAGTGGGAAAAACAAAAAAAAATGGAGGATCGATTTCCTTTCGAAGGAATGGGCAGCATCAAACGGATGACAGCAGGGTCTCACACACACATACTCGTCGTTTCACTTAACCAACTCGACCGCAAGAGATGAAGACCGTGAGATTTTTTTTCTTCCCTCTAATACACTCTGCTCCATTAAGTATTGCCGACCAAACTAGAAACCTCCACATACTTGTGGGTTTGTTGTTGTTGTTGGGCCGAGGGAAGGTTATTGTCTTTGACCAGCGGAGAAATATAGTGTGTGTAAGAACTGCCAAAATAAGTAAAAAAAGAAGCCGCCATTAATGGGAAATAATGAGGCCAATGGATGAATGAAGAGTTAAACAACAGCTCCGACTATACACTATACTTGAGCTCAGTGTACAGTCATATGTAGGACAACTTGGTTTCTTTTCCCATGCCCAGACCTTGGTAGCGAGCGACGACTATGATGGCGTATATAAATAATTGCTGCGTTACTATCCACATATCCGCTGGATTCTTCTTCCCCTCGCCTTTAGTATGTGAGACCCGTCTTCCATCCGCTTTTCCACCCTTCGCAACCCCACCGTGCCTACTACACACACAATGGAGAGAAACCTCACTCTACCTTTCGCTTCCGTTCTCTCTCTCTTTTTTCATTTTTATTATTGTCCATTTCTTTTTCTTATGGACACATTTTCATTGTGGATTTTACGACCTTTGCGTGAACGCGCCACACACAAGCGAAAAGAGAAGAAGAAGAAGAAGAACGACAGGGGTGGTGGCTACTGTAAAAATGTTGGGGTTGGATGTATACGTGTTCTTCCTCTTTTGCTTTAGTTTTGGACACAACAAACGTGACGGAACCACACAGCCAAAGCAAAAGTACAACCGGATATGGGAGTGGAAATGGGATGTTTAGCTGGGTTATACGGTAGAACGGAAAACAGGAGGGGGAACAAAAAATAAATAGTAGATGGTGAATTAAGAGAGATAAATCGAAAGGAAATCATAACTCAGTTCCTATACTATCTAGTCTCCCGAAAATGGCGTAAGAGTTATTATCATTAAAGGTCTTTTTGAGGTTTTTCGTTCGTTCACTTTCGGGTTTTCTTGGTCTGGCGCATTTCGGGAGCGGGTCAAAATCACGATTTTTTCTTTATACGTATATATTTTTTAGTGAGTGGAAAAAAGGGGGACTGAAAAGAAAATCATGTGAATTGTCCTTGGCATATCTCTCTGGTAGACCTGCACCACCTCCTGCCACTCTCGAGTCGTCATCGTCTACCTCCGTCAAACTGGATGGGTGGTCCCCGCCGGGAAATCCAAAACGAACAAGACTCGAGAGTCTATTCTTATAGAGAAAAAATCGTGACAAAATTAAGTGGAGAAATGAAGACAAGTCATCCTTACTCTCTTCGTCGAAAAAAAAAATTTTTTTTGACAACAACAACAGAACGAATAAGAAGATTTGTGCGTGGAACGATGTGGAATAACAGGGCGAAACAGCACAATTGGTATGCGACTCTCTCATCATCGGCATGCGATCGATGGAAGGAAGGAAATCATAACAAATAAAAAAGTTTCGGGGAAGAAGAAGATCTAAAAGTGGAACAAAACATCAGTCGCTACTCTGATGATTGAACCGAAAGTTTTTTCTTCGATCACAAGACAAACAAAAGGGTCAAAGAAACTTTCGTTTACTTCGACAACAAACCCCCTCCCCAGTTTGCTGCTGTACATCCCCTAAATAAAGGAGCTAGAAATCTTTTGAATGCTCTCCGCTCCGCTGGGTCCCAACAATGCACGACATACAACAACAACACGCAAACGGCAAAAATAAAAGCAGCAGCTCCAAATCGAAATAACAGAAGGAAAATATATAAACGCAGACGGCGGAGAAAATTGTGAGCCCGCCTTCTTTATATATATTATACTCCCTCCCATCATCCGAAAAGTAAAGAAGAAGAGGAAAAAAAATGAGTTTCTCCGCTTGATTGTCTCGTTTTCTTTTCGCTAGCTATTCGTATCGATATCTATGTAGAGCTATTCTTTCTTTCCCTTTCTGGTGTAAGGAAGCGTGTCGCTCCAGCCGAACGAATGAGAACGCCACGTCATTGGGGACATGGAAGGAAAAAGGCCCATCGTCGTCGTCCGAAAGTAAAGCCAAAAAACATGACCCACCGCCGCCAGCAGCCGATCAACTGTGTCTTTTTGGCGACTCTATATAACGAAGGCGTAGACATCAAATGCAGCTCGATATCAACGTGGTCTATAATATGTAGCCGACAGACTACGTTGTTTATTGATAGATGATGACGGACGATACACATAGAAGCGGCCCTCGGGCCCGTGAGAAAAGTGAGAGATGAGGTTTACACCATTTTTGGACTACGTTGCGGGGGCAGTTAGTGTCTAGTGGAATTCATTTTTCTGTTTCAGGGAATATGTACATGTTTTACTGTGTTGACCAAAAAGGAGGAATCATCGATTGTTCCCAATCGATATTTCTTTTTGTGCGTTTCCTTCCATGTCCTCAATTCGTCTGAGGTTTGGTTGTTTCTCCAGCAAATAGTAAACGGAGAATAATTCGAGAAACGGCCATTACCGAACGCCCAGAAGCTCTAAACACCCACGTAAAGCAACCCACAAAGAAACTTAATATCGAGAAGGGTGGGCATTGATTAATGTCTCTAGATGTATTTAAAAAAAGACACACGTATAGGCATGCCAAGAATAAGCCGCGCTCGATGGACGAGCGGCGTTCACATCATTAACCGAACCAATCGAACAGCGGGACCATTTTTTCCCAATGAATTTTTTTGATTTTCATGGGAAAATAAAATAACACCAACAAAAAGGGACAAGGAGAAATGCAGTGGAGTTTAAACGGGTGTCGGAACAAGGAGAAGATTGGTAAAACCGCAGTCGGCTTCGATGATTTACACCTAAAAAATACGGCCGCCAATTTTTCAAAAAAGAAGAGGCACACAAATTTCTCTTGAAGACTTTCTATACCCAATTTCTAAATTTCAAAAAGATGGAGCCTCAATAACAAAATCGATCCGATAACAAGTCCTTCGTTTTCTTTTGAAAATGACAATGTCCCAGTCTTACAGTACTATAGGTCGGTCAAGGGGAACGGATCATTCGGTCGTGACTTTTGTACCAACAAGTTTTGAACCGCAAGACGTCGTCAAAGGAGAATTGCAACAACAATGGCGATGGGCATTTTTTTTTTACAGTAAAAAATCATTGGCAGACCCACAAAAGAAAGATTTCGAGAAATTCATCACCATAAATGAATAATGGGGTCCGGTGTCCCCTTTTTTTCACAATTTCGTGAGAGTTGTTGGAGCAACAAACGCGGTTCTCTCTTTCGTTTGGCAGATCCTCCAGCAGATATTACCCAATATTTAACGGTCGAAAACATGGACTTTTAGAGAGCAGCTGGACGTGACGCAGGCGAAGTCTATATTAGAAGCGAGCTCCTCATCTTTCGGATCTTAGCGTCAGGAGCGGCTGAAAAGCAATAAAAGAATCGCCATCATTCCGTGAGTTGGTTTCTCGACTTCTCACGTTCATTTTCCAGGTATATTATTTATTGCCTCCTTGTGCCTTTCTACTCGGGCAAAAGTGAAGCAGATAAGAGAGAATGGAGACCTCTAACCACAGCAGCTTCTATACAACTATTGAACGAAACTCGGCGCTTTTTTCTTCGTGCTCAGACGCACTATGTCTTCGGGTACGGCCTTGTCTTGTGATGGCCAAAAAACTATATCTACCAGTATATCTATAAAAGCTCTCTTTTCATGGTGCTATCCGGTTGCATGTTGAACGTTTAAACGATTTTGTTTTCTTTGGTATATCTGATTTGGTTTTTCTTCTTTTGCTCGGCGTATACGGTCAGTTGCAATTTCAAACGGTTCATTCTTTTATTCTTTTTTAGTTCGGAAGAAAAAATATTTATTTTCTCGGGCGAAGAAAGCTCTCAACGGCAATTTTTACGAGTCACTAATGCAGGATGAAATACAGCTTCTTTTCTTATCTTTTTTCCCTTTTTATTTTTTTTATTTTTATGGAAATGAAGAAGGCGTGCGCGCATCTAATTCAGAGCTGCTACTCCAGTGATGGTTGGGGGAAGAAAAAAAAGGCGACACAAACACAAAATTTAACGGAACTCCGGGCCAGTTTTTGTTGTTAGTGTCCGTAAACGGATTTTTCAACAAACTGAAATTCCGGGTGTTTGCGATGCAGTTATTTCAACTCGAATGAACTTGAAAGTTCAAATAAAGTGACGTATATTCAAGTGTTTGTTTTTTGGGGATGTTTCATCAATTTTTAAAAGAGAAAAAACTCGTTTTCTTTTCTGGACATTTCCAAATTGCAGATGAGAAAGAAGAAGAAGAAGATTCAAAAGTGGAGCAAGTCAACCAGGAACAGCTCAAGTTGTCGCTGGTTGACTCTTGTTTTTTGGCGCGATGTGTTTAATCTCCTCTTTCGAGAGAGATTCCTGTTCTTTGATGATGTCCCATGTAATTATACAGTTACCGGTCCCCGTGTTTTCTCGGTACAGCTGATCGCTGATTGGTTTGGCGACGCGGAAGGGATCAGAGTCAAACTCAATGGTGACATACAACCGAGAAAAAAAAACTCGTTCTCTCTCATCCGTGATTCCCGTTTGCACACGCACACAACAACAAACCACCCAAATTTGGGGTAGTAGTCGAGCGAGAAGAGAACCTCTTTCATATCTTTCTCGTCGATTATGGACAGGTGACTCTACTGGGGGGGATGCTGTGTTATGCTTCGTGTCGCAGCTGACCAAAACGGAAAGGATAGAGAAAAAAAAAGAATCAACGGTACAATAAAAAAAAAGAACTAGTCGTCAGCCTCGCACACACACACACACACGCTTTGCATACGCTTTGAATAGGGACAACTCCCATCCATTAAGGCTTCGTCTCGTTGGTTGAACTTGAGACTTTTGAACGTATAAGGCGCTGCGGATCTCTTTTCTCTCAAAAGATTTCCTATTGGATTTAAATGTCGTTTTTTTTTCTCGAACCATCGCATGTGACAGCTGAGAGCCATACACTTTCCTCACTAAGAGATGAAATAAGGAGAGAGTGGGGTAGTAGAGATAGTCGCTGTAGCTTTTTAAAAAGATGAAAGTAACGAATGAAAAGAAGAGAGAAATAATAAGTAGATTTATGGCGAGCGGGAAAGGCGTGTCCGACCAGCGCAGAGAAGACCATCATCAACAAGCTTCTTCTTCTTCTTCTTTATATAAATTTCTATTTTTCCCAATTGAAATTGAAAGAAGAAAAATCTCTTTTCATAGCTTTTCCCCTAGTGTTTTAAACCATTTTTTATTTCCTTCTTCTTTTTGTTTCTCTCTCCACGATCTTCACTCTATATATCCAAATGTTATATAAAAACCCCCGCCGTGAAAATTAAAAATAAAAAGAGGAGTCGAGAGAGAGAGGACATTATACAACTCTGGAAGAATAGATATTTCTAGCTCTATAGTCCACCGCGCAACAGCAGACACGAAAGAAAAAAAAAAGAAAATGATAAAATAAATAAAATACACGAAAGGGCGCGCGAGCACGCTGGGAGGGGGTAGTAGTAGTAGTAGTAGGAGAGATACCAGGGTCTCTAATTACACATGGGTCTCCCACTCTATGTCCGCGTTTTCCCATTTAAAAAACTTGGCTTCTTCTGGTTTCATTTCGTTTTAACCAGTGTCAGATGGTTAAGTTGAGGATTCTTAATCATTTTCTCCTTTTTGATAATGTTTCCCATGAGCCACTGAGTCACTTTGTTTATCGCTTCGACCGTAGCAAAATCTACTTTATTAATTTTCTCTTCGTTAAAAACAAAAAAACTATGAATCGTCGTTGGAAAGTTGAGATTCCCGCGTGTAAAATTTGGACGCCCTCGGGATACACCAATAATTCCGAGGATGAGGAAAAAGTTTAGGATTTCACAACATCAAATTGAAGCCAAGTTCCTCCATCGGTACACCTCTCAGGTGTTAATTCTTCCGCCTTGTGCAGTAGACAACCGCACGGAAAAGAACGACAGAAAAAAGTCAATCGATAACAGGAAAAGAAATGCGCAATGGCGGTATATCCTTAATTCGTTTTGTAACAACAAGTAAGACGATGCGGCGACGACTATTCGACCATCCACGTCCAACTAGGTCGACGTCGTAATCAAACACACAACAACAACAACAAAATGGTCATCTACTGGGAAAACCGGCGCCACAAAGGAAACGTACCGCCAATAATCATCTTAATACTACTAGTAGGTTAATAACTCTCATAATAATAACAGCCATACGCTTCACTTGAGACCAACTGTGATTGCGGGATTTATTTTGTCATGTGACTCACCTGTTCGTCTGTGTAGCGTATGCCCTCGGTGGTGTGTAGATCCTTCAGCTAGTCTTTTTTGATCGACTGGGCCACGCGCTGGCAACAGCCGAACAAACAGGGGGCCACGAAATCCACAAACACTTCACCGTTTCAGGTTTGCACGAAATAAAAAACTCGAATGACTTGTTTTTCTTGCCAGCGTGAGAGTGTGTGTGTGTATCTTACGTGTTTGTGTGGACACTTGGGTCCCGCCAAGTTCGACCCACGTCAATGCAGACGAATAAAAACTCGGTCAGACACAGCTGCTAGGTGGTGGCTAAATGCTTTTCAGTGACGTCACAAAAGTGTCTCGTGAAAAATGGTCCAAATTTTTATTGGCTGCACTTGAATATTTTTCTTTTTATTCGAAAGAGATTAAATGTAATCAATGGACAGCTGAAACACACCGACGCTGGTGGAATGAAAATAACGTACGTCTGTTCGCCAGCCGTTCACAACTGCTACTGTCGGGGTTGGCCCTCCACGCGGTTCGGTTGCCTCCACTTGAGAGTACAGACCGACACCCTCGGGGCATTGTGAGGGGTGTACCCACTAGCAGACGAGTCCATCATGCTCTATCGGCAGAAACAAAAGCTACTCTCGAGCACTTGTGTTATACACTGCCAGTTATGATATTAGACACATAAGCCTAGCTAGCTAGCTCTCCTATGTATTTGCTTTTGCCGGAATATAATTTGAGAACTTGTGGCCAGGGAATTTTTTGGGAAGAAGAAACAAACTAGCTGGAGGGGGGATATTTAGGATTTGTCCACTTAGACCGCACAGCTGACAGGTGGATGACCAGCAAACACTTGGCAATGTAAACTCGGAGCTAGCTGCAGCAATCTGAACGGATTCTTGTATGGCACTGAGCTGGTAGTGGGTCCTCGCTCCTATCACCCCCCGCCATTTGCCGTTTAACGACAATTCCTCTGGCGTTGCCGGCAGTGATTTGCTCGGCGGTCAACTAGGAACAATCACAGCATTAAAAAAGAAAAAAAGAAAAAGGAAAATAACCCCCAAAACACGTCGTTTGACCATAATCAGTTATTTTTCTTCTTCTTCCTCACACAACAATATATTTTCGTCGAGGGAAATCAGAGAAATGAAACAAACCAAACGCATGCAACCAAAGTGCATCGTCCGGTTATTCCATCCCTTTTTCTGTTTGAAAAAACAAAAAGAGTTTGAATTCACGCTCGACTGCGGATCAATGGCTTTCGTTTGTTTTCATTTGGCGACATGTCTGTGGCCACCAGTAAAATAAAAACCTCAAACAGGCACGTCGAAGAAAAAGAGGTGAAAGTCCTTGGGAATCGTCTTCTCTCCTTCATTCCAGCAAAAGCCAAAAGAATTTTTCGTCTCGAATTCATCGGAGCGTGTGTGCAATAATGACGACGACGTCCTTTTCCATACTCCGTAATTGCTGGCGTCATTGTCGTGTTGCACGACACAGTCAAAATGTTTCGGCTGGAACCCCCCAAAAAAAAAATCTGAAATGTAAAAAAAATAATTTGACGGTAGTCAGAAATTAAATGTATAAATAATCACGTTCTCTTATTTGTTTTTGTTCGTTTTTTTCTGTTCCGTTCACTTTGTCCACCTGTGCACGTTTTTTTTTTTTTTTTCTTTCTGCTCCAGCGCAACACATTTCGCCAAACCACAACCTATGCACGGCGGTCTCGGGAAACCTTTCTCTTGCCATTTTTGTTCTGTTACGTAGTTATACAGTACGTGTATATGCTGGTCCATTAATGCCCTGTGGCCGTCGTCGTTATTATATACTGTTGTGTGCATATAGCAGTGGTTTATTAGTACAGCGAATGGAACTCTATGAACAGACGTGCCGTACGGGTTCGTCGTCGTGTAGTTTTCCACGTCGTCGATCAATTCAACTCGAATGTCAGATGGTTACCCAATTTTTAATTATTGTGTCTTAACTGTGAGAAAGTCCCAGTATGCCAGGTTCCCTAAATAACAAAGGAGCTACCACTAGTAGTTATTACATACATTACCATTATTTACCCACACACATCGTGTGTGCATATTCTAATAAGACTATTGTTGCCGTGTTTAGGTCAAACAAAACATAAACTGTGTCAATGTATTTTTCTCTCTCTCTTTTTTCACTCGACTTCCTACGATATCGGACACTCGGAGTTTGACAGCTTTATCGACGCTAAAAAGAACTAGCCACCAGAATAATTATTCCACACAAAAGTCCGAGTGCAACACACACACACACACACGTCATTTGCATTTCCTTCTAATATTTTTTTTCCCCGTCCAGGACCTGGGATATAGTTGATTCTCATTTTTCTAATATACCAAACGAACTCGTCCGTTTTCCATCTGCTGTCTGTTTCTATTGGACTTGTAAAATAGAAGGTGAGATAGGGACAACTCTCTATGGTTGTTTTCGACCGAGAAAACTTTATTATTTTTATTTTTCCAAAAAAACAATCTCAGAAAAGAAAATGAAGGAGGAGGATCGTAAAATAATTATTAGAGGGGACTGACGCAACTCCTCCGGTCACTGGTAGGGGGTCACACTGTTAACCCAAGACGAAAAGACAAAAGACCCCCTCCGCACCAACGCAGTTCAAAAGGGGTTCTTAAAAGAACTGCTAAAAAGCTGTGCCTTTGTGGAACTAGACACACATTAAATAAGATAAGATTTTTTTTTTTTTTACAATTTCGGTGTGTGTTTATGTGTGTATTTTGTCTGGACAAAAGGCTCGTTTCTTTTCTGTTGACTCTTTTTTGCTCTCCGGCCAAGAGATATTCTATTAACACAAACGCTGTTGGCTGTTCACGGAATGAAGAAAATCTCTTTCGACTTTGAAAGAAGAAAAGACTTTTGGTTTTCCCAGCGACAACCCGCTGTGAACCCATCAGCGCAAAATATTGTTTCTTTTCTTCTTCTATCCAGTTTTTATATGACTGCTGGACATTTCTCGCTGTTGGGCCCCCGTCAGGTAGTACACACAGCACACCAACCACAAATACACAAGCGACTGTCATCAGGTGATTGTTCTTGCCCCCTTATACTTCGTCGGCTTATATGAGAACCCAAAAGGAAAAAGAAATAAGGAGAGATTTTGTCATGGGAAGGATGTTTTCCCTCCTACTGCCCAGTCTCTTCATTACTAAAGCGGCTTAATGAGGAGAAGGTATAGACTAGGAAAAAATGCTCATGTCCCGTCTGAGAGATGAAGCCGTGACGAAGAAAAAAAGAGGTGAGCAGCCGTCGACATCAGAGAGGAGGTCGAACAATGTGGCGCATTAGCTCTAATTGGCCAGCGCGGACAAGCTGAGGAATATTCTTATTTCCTTTTGTCCGTGTCGACTTTTATTCACAGAGAAAAAAACGCCAAAAAAATCGGGTCAGCTTCCAGCAGATCGCGATGCTTTCACACAGATATGAAATGTAAAAGATAAAAAAGGGCGCGACCGAAAAAAAACAAAATAAAATAAAGTGTGAAAATCTTTTGGCTGCAATTACAATTTCGATCCTCGAGGCTCCTTTTTCCCCTTGACTTCTTCATTTTCGTCAGTTATCCGAGTTGCCATCGTTTCGCTTCTTTTCTTTTTGTGATGGATTTCGTGCGAGATATGATGAAGCGATCAAATCGGTCGTTGCTGGTCGTAGATATCCGTTTGCGGCATTGTATTATACATCAAAGTGGATAGAAACAGCGGGAGATGTGTAGTGTAGCCATCCACCTCTGTTTTGTATGTATGTTGCATAAACTCTTATCTCTCCCACTAAATCTATCCGAGCTCGCTGGCCCTTTACACGAGTTATCCACACACACACACGGGTAAATGTGTGCACTCCCAATGTCGAATGAGTCAACCCGAGAGTTCTTTTCTCTTCCAGGGGGATCGTAAATCTGTCGCCGTTTCTTACCTCTTCTTTCTGACGACCGTAGCAACGTGAACACATATCCCGCGACGGACCCAGCCGGAGATGATGATGAAGAATTCCTGGTGGCCTGACCATCACAAGGAGAGAGAAAGCCTCTCTCTCTCTCGAGCTCTTTGGTCGGGAACGAATTCGGCATATATTTATTCACCCAGCAGCCAACTGGAAACAAATAACGAAAAATGCCCTATGCGATGCGGGTCACGTCTTACCATTATATGCAGACACGGCCGAATGTAAACGGCAGCGCGTGGAACTCTATGCTTTGCGTTTTAGCCAGTTGGTTTGTGTGTGTGATGATAACAAATCGTCAACAAGTCGCTCTCTCTCTCTCGGAAAAACTCTTTTCTCTTATGCAATTTAAGTTATGAATGTACGACCAAGGGATACAGTGTACGTACTATACGTGTGTCTATATGCGTTGCGCTATTCTCTTATACAATCACCCGAAGGATTTTGTGTGTGTTTTTTTCCCTCTTTTTTCTAAAAGGAGATGAAAAGATAAGAGAAACGAGTCATCCCGGAATCTGTTCACGCTCTCAGCGGGATGGTAGACGCGGGACTAGATGTATACGCCGGTGAGTGATATAGCCCAAAGGAAGAAGGAAAAAAAAAACGGGGTCAAAAACTCGTAGAAAATGTTTTTTTGTTGTTGTTGTTGCTGTTTTGAATAGTTCATTACACATAACACGACAGCCAATTTATATACACACAAACACATTGAATGAAAACGATCGAGCATTATGCTACATGTAGAGAGAATGAAAGAAAGAAAGAATAACGGGACAGCCGGGCAGACATTCACGACGGATGAAATAGTTAAAAGAAGAAGAAAAAAAAAACTTGCGAACACGCAATGACTAAACGCCGATACACATGTACAGATATCGTGGGACATGTCTGTCCTTTTCCTCAGCCAGCAGGAAAAAATGAAAAAGAAAGAAAAGGGAAAATATTATGATTTACACATTTCGAAAGATGCTCTTTTTTTTCCCTTTCTTTCTATATAAATATATAAGAGAAATCATATCTGACAGAGGGAAAGTGGGATATACATTATGTATACAAATACTACGCAAAAAATCGATAGATGTACCGCATAGATTACAATTCAAGGTAGACATTTTTGAAAAGATTTTGAATATTATAAGGATCAGCCAGCGGCCCTCCTGCGTCGTCAAAGTGACAGACAGTCTACCAGTTGACGGACGGACGCGTTTACATACATTTTCTCCTCGGTTCTAAAAATATCGAACCCCCGAAAGCCAAAAAAAGAAAAAAAGAAGTTGGAATATGTATATAAGGATACAAGAGACGGTTGCCCGGTGATTTCGATCGAGGAGGATAAGTTCACCCATCACTGACGTATTCATGGCGATCCGTGGGGCCGAGTTTATATTCAGCTGTCGTTGTCGCCCGTGTCTTGGAGCAGATCGTTGCACGACCGGGATTTGTCGGGACTCCTGTGAGAGAACACAAAAACATGGCCATGAAGTGAATTATTTTCGTTCTACTTTTTCTGTATTCCAACAGGTTAAAAGGGAACAAGTGAAATTGTTTTCTTTTCTTATAGGTAAAATTATGGTAAACGCCTTACATTTGGTTGCGTCTCAACCTGCGGCAGATCTGCAGGGCCACGTTGCCCGTCTTGATGGCTTTGAAGAAACCGATGGCCTGAGCGTGTCTGAGTCCTTCGAGGCCGGTTCCGTTAATGGCCAGGATTTCGTCACCTTTTGTTCAGCAAGGGGCGAAAGAAATCAAAGAAAGTGGAGAGAATTAGACAAGAGTTAGTTACGGTCATGCGACATTGGAATGCGCGAGCGCGGCCATTTCGGCCCGCCGAGTGTTCCCCGTCCGAGAAAGAGAAAAGAGCCGAACACAATGCGCGAATTTCGACATTTTTTAAGCACACTTGTTTTTTGTCTGTTTTTGCTTTGTTATTATTTTCGGTGAAATTCTATCTATATATGGCCGGGTGGTAAGTGGACGGAAAAGTAGGGCGAATTGGTCAGCGCCATTTCCAAATCGGCAGTCCCATTACCAACTATCAACTCCCACCAGGTTTTGTTGTCTTTCTATTGCCATCGACCGTATACATGTTGGCGGGTACAGTCGTCGTAATCTATATCGCTGCTCAATGGAGTTAGTTTGGAGAGAGAGATAAGACTAGTTTTCCCTCCCACTCTATTAAATGTGTGTCGGAGGAGGAGGAGGATTTTCTGGTATGTCACGAGTGCCGCTCTATCGCTCTTGTTCTATGTTGCGGTGTTGTCCAAAGGACCGGTTCTTCTCCTCCGGCCGGAGAAAATAAAGAGGAAGAAGAAGAAGACGACAGCAATTTAAAAATAAAAAGGAGGCGCGCGTGGTCAACCAGACATTTCGGGATTATAAAAAAGTCAAAACGACTTCACTTCCCCCTTTGTTTGGCGACGTCAGCGCGTTAGAAAGTTGTCTCTGTTATATATTTATTTTGTCTTCTTCTTCTTCTTCTCCCTCCGGACCCTTATTGTCCCTTTTTATCTTTTTATGTGTTTCCAACTATCGTAAACGACCGGTAGTGGGCAACTCGTTTGTCTTTTCGCCCGTATCTCTCCAAAAGAAAATGGTACAACCTCAAAGTCTTCCTTTCTCCTCAGTATTTTTTTGTCTCTTACCTTCAATTAGTCGGCCGTCGTCGGCTGCCTGGCCGTTTGGAAAAATCCTAAACAAACAAATAACAAAAAGGGAAAAGACAATGAGCCCATTTGTTGTTGTTCAAAAGGAAAATGAACAAATTTACGATCGAAAGTCTAGAAAGAAAGAAAAGACAAAAAAAAAGTGTTTTGACGTACGTTTTGACGAAGAAGCTCATGGGACCTTTCGGCGAATCGATGCCGCCGACGATGGTAAAGCCGAGGCTCTTTTTGCCCGGGCCTTTCTCGTAGACGATTGTGTAAAACGAGTGCGAGATTTGCGTGCGAGGCCGGCGCGGCAGCGTACAAAAGTCGGAACCTTTTTTCGGACCCTTGCCGGACTGCTGGGCGTTGGCGCCAGCCGGGCAACTGCTATCAGCCAGGTCGCCACTGATGTTGACGCTGTAAGTTCGACTGGAGGTGGTCGAGACGCTGCTGTCGCCACTGCTGGCCGATGGGTCATTATTATCCGGGTTCAACGCCTTTCTGACCTGAGAAGAGCGGCGAAAGGATCCGCCGCCGCTGCTCCCATTGGTCGACGGTGCCGATTCCAGGAGACCGTCGGCTTCCAGGTGAGAACCGGAGCTGCAGCTGCCGCTCTCGCTAATCTCCACGCCAGAGTCATCTAGGTGTTGCGGCGGCGACTTTTGTTGCTGTTGCTGATGCAGACGATGAACCATCGTGTCGCCATCTGGCGGTAGAATCACGTTCTCGTAACAGGGCTCCTCATCCATCGGCGGACGCGAGTGGACGGGCTTAGAATCTCCGTTGACCAGGATGATTGTCGCCGCATTCTCCTGCAGCATGTCGTCAACCGAACGGCGTTTGGCCCGCAAGTCTCCGCCCCGGCACACGACCATCTCGACGACGGGCACCGGCAAACGCAGAACGGCGCTGGCCTGAACCATCGACAAATTGCGAAGTCGGCGGCCGTTCACGTTGACGATTTCGTCATCCAATTGGAGCCGGCCATCCCTAATTTAAAAAAAAAATAGAAAAATTATTAGTTTTCAATTGATTTGAAATTTAATGAAGAACATTTAATGCAAATACCGAGCGACTAGTCCTCCAGGTACAATGTGAGCCACCAGGTAACCAATGCTGCCTCTGGTCAGCTTCTTTTTCGCTATGAAAATGCCTAGCTCGGCTTTCAAATTGTCCGAATCACGCTCGATTTTGATGAGGTGAACGGACGTTGTTCCGTTGTTGTCAACTTTGCCGGCCGACGAGGATTTGCCTCTGGACACGGCCCGCCTGTCCAGCGAAGCCGTCAAGTAATGAGGTGAGTGATCCGCTTTTTTGGCCGGCAGCGAAGGCTCGGACGCAGGTGGTAACGGCGGTGGCGGATATTCGATGTGAATTCGTGTCGTGTGAACCACATGACGATCTTCTTCGTCGCAATCGGACGACGTCTCCTCCTCGTCTTCCGCCGGTGATGGTGACGAGGTTCGAACGGGAGCAATGTCGTCCGAGTCTTCCACCGATCCATTGGCGGCCGAAGTGGAATCGGCCGACGATAAGATGGAATGGTGTTCGGGAACTGGCGGTTCGGATTCCTCGTTGGGCCAGAGAGTCTCGTAAGCGCCGGAAGTGGATAACAGTCCCGGAGAGGAGACGGTGACGACCGAGGAATCCACCTGATCGACGGAAATGTTGTTGGTGTTCAGGGCTCGGTACTGGAAGATGGGCGACAGGGAGCGTCGCACTTTGGGTTGAGGCTTCCGCCAGGAGGAGAGAAGCTGGCAAGGTTGATAGTGGCGGATGTAGGACGATTCGGAGATGGAACTGGAGTCGGACCATTCGGGAACGATCCCGCTGTCGCTGTCGCCCAGCTCGCCCCGCAACACGATGGGACTGTTGGGCGAATCCAGCTCGTCCTGCAGTTCGGATGAGGTGTTGGCTGCAGCGCCAGCAGAGCTGGAAGCTGCCAAAAGTCTCTTCCGGTGGAAATCATCCAGCGAGGGCAGCGTACTGCACGAGAAGCTGCGGAAACTACTCCGGTTGGCCTTCTCCGGAGTTTCGCCTTCCTTCATGGGATGGTGGTGCTGACGGTTGCGGATGCGATTGAGCAGACTGCCGGTCAACGTGTCTCTGCCGTTGGTGACCATTCCAGCCACCGGATTCTTCAGGTACTTGTCCGAGATGGATTTCAGTTTGGTCTTGAATAACCCCGGGCTGGACGTGGGAGTTACGTCGTCCAGCGGTTTCATCGCCAACAATTTCTCATCGACCGAACTCTTTGGTGAGGATATCGATCCTTTGTTGATGCTCATGTAGCGCTGAGGACTCCAGCAAGGAGGCCGCGTTCGATTCTGGACCACTGCGGCCGGCTGGTAGTCGGCCGGTTGGGCCCTCAAGCGATTTCTTCGGCTGGACGTCATCGTTGGCGTTGAGGAACTGTCGTTACATCCATCGATGATGTTGTCCAGGCTGGCCGTTCTCCTGTGGTTCTGACCGAAGGCCCGGATGGGCGAGAGGCGACGGCCAGTGGCCGCCGAGACGGTGCCGCCATCTGTTGTGCAGAGTCCATACAAGCGGATCCATTCCTCGCTCTCGTTGTCCTCGTCGTTGGCTTCGTCGTACTGGAGCGGGACTCGGTTGGCGTAGCGGACCCGCGGCGTCGGCTGCGGCCGGACGAATGACCCTTCGGTCGTCGTGAAATTGCGATGAGCCGCAGTGACCGGCACCTTGGGCACAGCTGGCGGGAAGGCCAGGGCGGCGCTGGAAAGACACCGGGGCGACGAGGCCGATGACATGGACGATCGCCATCCGCACGAACCTGGAAAAAAATGTACCGAGAGAAAACAACAACAACGGACAAAATGTTAGGTAAAATTCAAAGTAACAAATTTAGATCGACATGAGAGATAATGATGACCCCGTGAGCGACGGACAGGGTCGGGAAATTTAAAATATAGATATAAACTAGCGTATTCATTAAGATTCCTAGAAGAACATGGTCGGGATTCTCTCGTGACTCTTATGCTGGTGGTATCTTTGACATCTTGTCTCACAAACCCCTACGCGCCACTGGCTCTCTCCCCCTTCCACCTCCGTGTTTTCCAGCACTCAGCGGGAGGAGGAACAACAACAACAACAACAACAAGAGAAAAACGAGTCGGGAGAAGAAATAAATTTAAAAATTGACATTCCATTCGAGAAGAGAAACAAAGAAACTTAAAAATGGAAAAAAAAAGAAGAAGCCACTAAAAATTGAAAGAAACTGGGAAGTCTGACCCGTCCACAACTTGGAAATCCGCCGCAAGAAGCAACGCTGGATAGAGGGGGGATTATTATAATACATACCCGAGGTCACCTTAACTATCATAACTCCCGGTATATAATTTCAGACATTCCAAGATGATAATGAGTTTACCTTGTTCATTTCTTTTCTTTTTCGAACGGAATTCACGTCTGAACTCCGAACCGACCAAAAGGAGCGGACGGGCCCATTGACACACACACAACCGACTAGGACGATGGTGCAACCGACGTGCAAGAAAAATTTGCAAGTATAGTATTACGTAGCCGGAGAAACAACGGCATCCGACATGTTAACGGCCAGCAGGAGAGAGTCGAATAAGGAAAAAGTTATCAGCTGATTATAACCGAGAAAGACCCAGCAATTAAAAGGTGGAGTTTATACATATGTTACAGGCAGCAGCGGGTTTCTGGCAATTTATAATTTTGGAAGGAAACCGTATAGCATAAACGTGTACATGTCGCCAGGGCCAAAGGCCCCTGCCAGCTCCTTCTCCAGGAGGACTGTTGAGGTTAGAAACTATTTAGAGGTCGCCGGAGCTATTTGGCTGTACGGTGATAGGTAGTTAGTTTTGTCTTCTTTTTTCTTACGGCGGATGTGATAGAATGCGCATCTCCTTGGCCCATGCCACGGGAGTCTCTTTTCGCTTTTCAACGCAATCACTTGTTGTTGTTGTTTTTTTAATGTTGGATTGCATGCGAAAATCACATCCGGGATAGTTTGGGAAATTGCTTGTTTGTTATTTTTTGGGAGGAATCTGTGAGTCAGCTGGAAAGAGATGGCCACATATTTATATGCGCGCAGAATAAACATATACAGCGCGCTAATACAAGGCGAGAGAGGCCAGAGGAGATAATGGAGAAAACGCAACGGTCGTCATTTCCTGGCAGCACGACGCAACGAAAAAAACACATTTACGGGAAATTCCTCAATCAAAGTCGAGAGAGAAAGAGAGAGAGAATGCTGACGAAATAAGAGATATGGACGACGTGGGTTTCGAAATGGGCAATTTGGCGGCAAATTAGAATGGGCAAGGCCGCGTGCGTTTTATATAGAAAAGAAGAAGAAGAATGCGTGCCCCCCTTCTCTTTTCTTACGTATTCTACCTGCTGGCCCTGTTTCATCTTTTTGATGTTTATCAGTTATACAATTCTATGAGTTCGGCTAGCTCTCTTCTTCTATTTGGAAAGAGAAAATCTTCTTTTTGTGTCGAAGAAAGAAGAAGAAAAATCAAATGAGATTCGGTCGACGTCGCTCCCTTTTTCGCTTTTCTTTAAACTTCCCAACTCGATTAACCAGTCAATAAATTGTGGACAAGTTTGGGCAACATCTAGGGCCCTCGAGGGGGTTAAAATTATGTGTAACACTCTTATTAACTAACCAGGTAAAAGGAATAACGTTAAATCAAAATCCAATCCAATCAAAACTAACAAAAAGAACACGGGGCTAAAGAAAAGAACTAACAAGTTTCTGTTTTTTCTTTTCTTTTTCTTCAAAATTTTTCTTTACATCACGGGCCTTTTGTCCGAGGGGTGAATACGTAATGAGTCAAAGAATGCGGAACGTTAACAGGTCGTTGCCAGAAATAGGCCTGCAATTATGTTGATATTCTTTAGTTTCTTTCTTTATAGTAAATCTTCTTCTTTTAGTGTTATTTTCCTTTCTTTATCTTTAGGGTGTAGTAGCAACTACAGTTGTTTCGGTGAAGAAGTCAAACTAGGAGGTAAAATTTTCTAGCTGCACTTTGCTTTTACATATTGAAGCAAAAACATTGCTGAATTTGGAAATCGTTGAACAATCTAAATGGTGAAACACAGGTGGTTTGTTGGCAAATGATTGCAGTGCTGTTCTTCCAAGAAAATCTAAACGTTTAAAAGTACCAATGAACCATTTGTAAAGTAACTGTTGAAACTACAATTATTAACTGCAGCATGACACAGTAAAAATTTAATGATACTTAAAAATGAAAAATGTTACAACTTTAATCTCGAAAAGCAAAGGGAAACTAGAAAATTTTATTTTTCTACCAGGCTTACCACGTTTTAGCATATCAACACAATTGCTTCACCAATAGATTGTAATCATCAGAATACTTGAACAACATACTTTTTAATCGTTTCAAATTGTATTTTACCTTCAGCTGGATTTCGAATGTTAGCCTATTATTCCGTTTGGTAACCTGCCTAAACTTCGTCTCATTTTTTAAACAAAAAAAGCAGACGACTCTTTTCTTCTAATTAGTAATTACTAAGAAATCGATAGACACTATTAAAAATCGACTGTTATGTTAAATCTAAAATGGGTTTTCTCACCCGCGCTTGACATCCGCTTAACGGATCGGAATTATTTTAGTAAAATAATTGGTCTCTACAAATTACTCCCCGCTACCACAGACACAATAAAAATAAACATTTGCACGAAACCAGCAAATAATTACTTTGAGACCGAAACCGCCACAATTAAGACCCTCCAAATGGACACATACCTTTGCCTCCGCTACGTCGCCTCACGGCCGGCTTCCTCTTCAGCGTGCAGGGAAGGTGATGCTGGGAGTGGTGATCGGCGAAGGCGCTGGAACGCTCGGCCGACATGTTGTCCGACAAGGCCGACCTGGAACGGCGGTGCTGGATGGTGTGACCCGATGAGATTGGCAGATCCAGGGTGGATACCGTGTCCTGGTCATTTCTGTGCCGCAGGTGGTGGTAGTTGGCCCACTGGCCGACACCGGCGACCTCGGCATCGGCCGCAGCCGCCGAGTCCAACTGTCGGAGCGGCGACAGACTGATCAATCGAGGGGCGTTGTCCTCCGATCCTTTTCGGAACCAGCGCATCGTGACTTGAACGGTAGTCGTCGGATGTACAAAATGGCCACCTGGAGGCTTGCCACCGGAGTTATTGATGACTCCGGCCGTCGGTGGTGGGTGGTGAGTTCTGCAGTCGGTCCAGCCGTCAGAGCTACGACAACAGCAACAACAAGAGATGGGCCCACCGTTCTGAAATAAAAAACCAAAGGGTTACACAATCAACAAAAAGAAGCCGTAAGTTTTTCAAGTAGCAACACCCACACAGAAATTGATTGCAACAGCAGCACATTATTATTATCACAGAGTGGCGTGACTACATTGAAAAGAACTTCAAGGTTCTCCTTTTCACAGTCGTCCGTCAGATTTCAGTTTTTTGTTCTGTCAACTTATTAAAAAAAAAAAGGTTTTTTTGTTTCAAATTGTCCAGTGCGCACCTGTACGCTGGTCGCACGGACTGGGTGAAACCTTTTTGAATGAATCACGACTCTTTGGCCTGGCCTATTATTCCGAGTGATGTTTTCCATGTCTTGCCACTTTCAAACGCTCGGGAAAAAAAACAAAAACCATTTCGCCTCCCCCAATCCGAATCAAAAAGAAAAATGGAAAACCTTCACATTTTGTTTCTGTGTCTTTGTACTGTGCCTTGCCGGTTTTTGCGTTGATTGTCCTTGTTCCTCTTTTTCCAGCCGATTATTCGGCCGTTTCTCTTGTCTGTGTCTCTAAACGATCACCCCGAAAGAAAAAAAAACACTTTGGTATTCATATCGAAATCAGTCAAATGTTATTTTCGAATCCCATCCGTCACGCGATCGGGCAGAGAAAAATATAAAATGGTCCCGCACGAGTCGGTGTGGTCCCGCTTCCATTTGCAGAGTGCATTACGTGATGGATGACGAAGTAGGCGCTAATAAAAATTCAAAACAGAGTCGACGAAAGTGAAACGACAATGGGAGAGATTGTAAAAAAAAAAAAGAAACAAAAATTCGACCAGTTTAAGAGCCTCGGCAATAACAACAACTCTGTATTCTGGAACACAACAACAATGCACTATGCGGGACTTTAAGGGCCAGCAACTTACTCCCAACGTGAAGAAAGAAAAATACAAGGGCGTGCCCTTAACGGCTACGTCTTATTCCCTCCATTGTTAGGTAACAACAACAGTCGCCCATAGATCATAAGATGGTTAGGGGAATAAAACTGGAAAAGTACAGCACACTCTAACAATCTTATAGTATATACCCGAAAAGAAAACAACAACAACATCATCTCTTGTTTGCTTGTTGTACGGCCGGATCACGACCAGAAAACATGCGCGTTCCGAGACAACCTTGCCGCTCTTGGGCAATATAAAATACAAGAAGACACGAGTCGATTCTTTAACTCTCTTTTCGCCCGTCTGAGAGTTGTTGTTGCTGTTGTGTGCGCACCGAGACGAGGAATAATCGTCAGAGTCAAGTACAAAAAAAAAAGTATTAAGTCGGGCCTCCGTGAACGCACACGTGAGAAATCGGCCGGTCGGATTCCCATCATCACCATCAGCGTCAGCGTTCCGTCTCTAAAAACGTGAAGGCTTCTTCTTCTTCTCCTTTCGGGCGTTTTTATTATCGTGAATTTTTTGTCGAATGTTTGACGCGCGCGCGCTCGGGCGAAATCGAGAGTGAAAGCTGGGCCGAACCGGGAGCCAGCAAGCAGCACACGTCGTGGGAAAAATCAACGAAAGAACTCGTCTTCTTCTTGTATGAATAACGAGAAAAAGAAAAGAATCACGCAGCAGCAGCATCAAATAGAGGCAACCGACAAAAGAGAAGAGAAAAGCAAAAGTATTCTTTATTCTTATTTCGGTTCCACCTCCGCCATTCACCTGAGCCGCCGCCGCCACCACCACACACCGCCCACTTCATCAATGGTCTTAGAACACGCTGTATAGCGGCGTCACCTCCCCACACACACACCCACCCACCGACGCCGACCGAAAACGGAACGAACAGAAAAAGAAAAGGAGGATTAAAACAACAAGAGGACGACGAGAGCGTTTTCGGCATATTTAGTGATGGGGGCTGATGAGAATCTCGTGAGAATCATCAACCCACTATTAATTTTTAAAAAGAATAGAAATATCCCGCCGCCGTCTGTGCTGTGCTGTGTGCCTATTGGGCACTTCCAAATTCCCTTTTTGTCGCTCATGACAACGACGTCGATGGCCGTCGTTCGGCTGTCGTGCTTGGCCCCGTGATACATTCGACAGGTTACATAAACCTTAGATCTTAAACGGAGAGTTCTTTTTTTAAGTAGTGAAAGTTTTCACATGTACGCGCTGTAGATATTTATATGTAGACGACAGCGAGTGGAATCAACTGCTGGAAAGGGAAGATGCTCCGGTCGTGATAACATCACAAATCTACTCAGGTTCAAAAGTCTTACTCACTCTCTCCCGTGTCGCTTTTGAGTGTTTCTTTCCCTTTCCATTATCGTGATTGAAACTTGTGAATAACGCTCATCTACACCATTTTCTCCACCGTTTTCACTCTCATCATTTTCTTTTTCTTTCTTTTTTTCGGTCAGGAAGAAGGGGATCACGTAACGCAAGGCAACAGTGTACACAGAGTGTGCATCTATCTAATTCAACTCACGAAAAAAAGATTTTCAAAAGTTGAGATGTTAAGAAGAACAAAAAATCATCAAGCGGCAGCCGGTCTAACATGTCCTTCTTCATCACGCGCGCGCATCTTTTTCTTTCCGGCGGCGTGATTTTCTGATTCATCCGAGAGAGAGAGGAGGAGGAGAAAAACGACGACGCCCAACTTGTTCTCTAAATATTGGCCTTCTCTTTTCTTTTTTCCTACTTATTAAACCAACTGCTATTATAAGGGGAATTGTGATGAAAAAACGAAAAAGAAATGTTGTGCCGGAGTCAAGTCGGAGGCTCTTCAACCGAACATTTTCGTGTCAGTGTACGACTGGGCATATGATTATATATGCAGCAGTCAAGCTGTTACGTCAGGCAGAGTCTCTCTCTCTATCCTGAGTCCCATCTGACGAACAGTCTGTCGCCGTTTGTTGGAAAATGAAATTTCAACGAAACAAATGAAAAGTGGATGTGATGTATAGTAAACGCGGGATGTGAAATGGGGAAAAAAGAGGAAAGAAAGAAAGAAAACCAGATCTAAGCCGCTACCTTTTTTAGCACGGTTCACGCAACAGGTGGCCTTATCGCGCGGGAGAGACGTTCACGAATGATTAACATACGCTGTGATTATTTCCCCATTCCGACACACAAGAAAGAAAAGAAAAAAAGTTTTCATTAAAATTGTGTCCATCAAGTCTGTGAATTAGAGTTAATCAAACTGTGTGTGTCTTATTTGGTGAAATGTGTCAGATAAAATCAGCCGCGCTCGTTTGCGTAAATGAATCGTTTCAACAAAACGGGAAGTCGACTCATTTCACTTTCGTAGAAAAGGAAAGAAGAAAAACCCTTTTCAAGATTTTGTTCTCATTGCTCAATATGGTGATGTTGACAAAAGTCGGGAATAAAAACCAAAATCTCCCAATGGCCAGACCGCGCAGACTCCGTACGGAATTGATAACGAGGTCAAACCGGAAGGGGGGGATTTCTATAACGAACTATAAAATAAGGAACAAAAGAAAATGTACAAAAAAGAGATTTTTCATTTTGCTTCCACTTTTTTCTTGTCTTCCTGATTCCTTGACTTTTGGAAAGGGATTTAAGTTGTTCAACGTATTCAGGGCACATATGAGAGCCGAGCTGCTGCCCCACATCCGTCCCCTTTTTCCCCCCTCAAAGTCGATCCCTTGGACGGGGTCTCCCCCACACACACACACAACAACACACAGAAGAATAGAACGAAAACTAATCGAACTGGCAATACTTCCAATGAACGACGACGACATCAATTCTTCGAAAAAGCTTTCAAAAAGGGGCCCCCAGAAAAAAGAAGAGCAAGTTGTTTAATGTCTTTCTATAGAGAAGATACGTGTATAATATTTATCCTCGGCTTGTTTTTCCAGGGGGGGTTAGTTTTCTTGTGTTCCAGGAAGACGGAAAAAAATCTAGAAAGGTGTGCTGAGGTTATTTGAAAATGCCAGGGAGAGAAAAAGAAATAAAGAAGAGACAAAACTCTTGTCTTGTGAAGGTTTTTCTGGGGCCCTTCTTCTTCTTCTTCTTCTCCGTACAAGACGATAAAGAATAAAAAGTCAATCCGTGGAGAGAAGAAGAAGGGAGGAAGGGAGAGAAGAAAATAAAAGGTTGATGGGGATATAGGTAGAAGAACTAAAAAAAAAAAAAAAGGTGTACACAGGGAGAGAGAGGGAGAGGTAGAAAAAGGTAAAAGAAGAAGATGAAAATCCAAGGGTATAGAGAAAAATACCGTTCCACCTCTGTGAACGATTTTTGTGACAAGGAGAAGAAGAAGAAGAGAAACAAGGCACAAGATTTAGATTTCCCACCAGAGAGACTCACAGACTCTCCATGGCCACAGATGGGGGTGGAGTTGGCAATCGACCTTTTAGGCTCTTTCTGCCACTTTCAAGTCCATGGGCAGATAGGGGGGGGATAAGATTTCTCTTTTGTGGACGTTCTGCTGGCCATTTTTCATGGAAACGCAGAGTGAAAAAAACCCAAGAACAGGTCATCAAAGCGAAATGATGTCGACCTTTTTTTCTTGTTATTATTATTAAGGGCATATACTTGTGTTATTATTAGATACCCAAGTAGGCCTTGGGATGTTCCACGTATAAGCGCGCTTGATAACCCTTACCGCAAACTCAATGAACGTCGCCATTTCAATCAGTGGGTAAAGAGTGTCAAGGAACTCGGCCGTCTTGGGCGAGTGCGATGGCCTATGTGTTATTAAGGTGTACAGCAGCGTGAATGACCAACCGACCAAAATGCCACACACATAAAAGTTACGAAATAAAAAAGAAAAAAAAAAGGAAAATGGTCGGACTGCTAGAAGACTATCAACGTAACCACCAAGCAAGAAGCAAAGGTTTACACGTATTACACATGTGGTCAGCAGTTGTTCTAACACATCAAAACCTTCCCAGAGTTTAAAAAAAAGAGACCCAAACATAAAAAGATACAAGTCGGCAAAAAAGGGGGGGGAAAGCCTTGAGTGACTTTGGCTGAAATAAAAGCTCCAAACCAAAAAGTTCTCTGGCTTTATACACGTCTGCGTGACGGTCATTTCCACCTGGCAGGGTTTCCAGCAGGTGTTGGAAGAACCCGTCAATTGGAAAACCTGGGAATAAGAATCTGGACTTGACAACGGACAATCCATACTGGTCATCTTCTTCTTCTTCTTCTTCTTCTTCTTCTTCTCGGTGTTGTGAACGCAATTTCCGAGTCATCTTTCCTCTCCACTGGACTCGAAACGCAATTAGACAAGCCGGCCACTCGACTTGTTGTTGCCAGCGACGAGGAAACATATTTCTGATAATAAGAAAGAAGGAACCATAACATCGCCTAAAATGGCTGAATTGCGCGTCTTACGTGTACTGTACCGCTCACGTCTTTTTTCTTGGTTATAGTTTTTGTGTTGCCGACTCTTCTTGCTGGGCCAACGAGCAAGAAGAATAAGTCAACAGAAAAGTTGAGAGTTTGCATTGACGTTTGGCTGTGCACAAGCCACGGTAGCCGGAATGGGAATAACGTCGCCGTCGTTTCGGCTGCGATGTAGAAACTTTTGTGACGGTTTGATGGACATCCAACCAAGTGGAAGAGAGAGAAAGAAAAAGAGAGTCTCTTTTTCCCGTGTGCAGAAAAGACACACACACAGACACAGGGCGGCTAGAGGAGCATCAGCAATAAAAGAGCGAAGGAGATGCAGATGACTTCACTTGGCTGGCTTGATATTACGATGGCTGCCGGGCGGAACCCAAAGCCAACAACATTGTCTGCTGTGTTTGTCTATTTGTGTGTTATTATCATGACAGGGGCTGGCAGCCGGCTATTTTGGCTCCTAAATGGGCCCAATAGGGGCGATATACACGTAGAAGGTTGTCGTCTCTGCACATCAACAACAATTCTCCATAGAAATGGTTTTTGTGAGAAAAAGAAATGGGCCACACAAGAGAAAACGTATTCATCGTCGGGGGGGGGGGGGGACAAATTTCGATTCATTGTGCGCAGCGATGGAGAAATTCCATTGGGCTCGTTTGACCTAAGGAAACAAATTCCGCCCAAAAGAAGAAGAAGAGAGAGCATAGGGCCTTTTGCCGTGTAAGAAGTAAGTCAACAGACACGTCAAAAGTCTCGGCGGGAAATGTGTTCAAAAGCAAAGAGAAAATGGAGAGATGGATCGGGGGTTAGATATCAACACGCCTCGCAGGCGGGCAGATCCTTATATGTGTGGAATTTGGGGCCCCGACCGACTGCAATAACTGCCCCCCGGTTCTTCTTCTTCTTCTTCTTCTTTTCCGAATTTTGATTCCTTCTTCTTTTTCATATCCCCGACGTTTTGATTCACCTTTTTCTGACACATGATGGCACGACCTGTTGTGTGGCCCGTCTCCATCACTTGGGCTCTCTACACATTGTTGTTTAGTAGGTCCATCCTCGCGCCTGCTTTCCACATCTTTCGTGTTCCAACTCTTTTTTTGGGAAAAAGTAAAAAAAAAATTTCTTGACTTTTGAGCGCCCCACAAATTTCCACATCACTTCATCATCCGCCCCTGTGGCGGATATCTATTTTCAATGTTTTCTTCCATCTACAGAGCTCTATCTACAGCCAGGACGTTTCGTCTAGCGACCGACTTCTCCGCTTTTTCTTCTTTTTCTTTTCTCTTCCGCCGTATTACATTTTTTAAGGATAGCTACATCCCGACTGGCAGATATACTGTCCAACAAAATCTATTTCAGAAAACAATTCTTATTTTACGACGGAGGGGGGATATTCTATACAGAGGTGTGTCTGTCAATGACAAAAGGGAGGAGAAGAACAGATGATGATGATGAACTGGAATGAAGAGAAAAGAATTTGTGTGCGTCTATTGAAGACAAGAGAGAGTAGAACAACTGCTGGATATATAGCCAAAAAGAAAAGAGAGAGAGAAAGGACCAAGGAAAAAATATGACAAACGATCAGAGCGCGGATCATCGCCGCCGGATTCGCCTCCTCCTTCTCCTCGTCTTTCGCGAGATGAAACTGAATGAATCGAAAAAAAATACCAGACGGGAGGAGTTGTGGGACCAGAGGGGGGTCCTTTCACACACTATGGGCAGCAGCGACTGGACTAGAGAGACTGACTGAGAGAGAGAGAGAAAAGCTTTCCCGTCGATTCTTCTCTGTCTGTCCAGTTTTGTAGCAGATTTCGACACAATAAGGAGATGAAAGAGGGAATAATAATAATAGCCATCATCTACGTATATGTATATATGTATAAGATACAGCCAGCGGATCCTGCAGCTCCCGTCTATATCCCGCCGTCATACAAATTCCGGTTTCTGCGAATATCTTTCCAAAATGGATGGATAGGTTTTCACCTTTCTCTTATATTATTTCTATCTCAGACCCGCTTCTTCTTTTCTCTCCCGTGTGTACACCTTTACATCCTATAGTCGTCGCCGTATAGAGTCTTGCGCGGTATGCCGATCACGCAATGTCCAATTAGTCTCAAGAGTCCAGGCAATGAGCCAAAAGTCGAGAAAGAAAACGAGGCCGATTCAGCCATTAGCCGCTTCCTTAGTAGTCGCTACGTTCATTTGGCAATCCGACCTAAATGCCAGAGTACTTCTGCTACCAGAAACTTTTTTATTGAGCTCTAACATATCGTCGCTGCTGCCTCATCTTTTTGTTATACTTTTTTGTTTTGTTTTTGTCTTATTCTCTCTCTAGCTCGGTCCGACACCGCCCAATCTCTCCAGGAGAAGAAGAACGCCGACCGGGAGAGAAAATGAACAACAGCAGTCAGTCGCTCAGCTCGACGGCGCTCCCTTTTTTGTTCACCAACAGGTCCCGAATTCTTTTTGGTTGTTTTTTTGTTTCCCCATTAGATAATACACACACAGACAACATACACGCATGGGAATAGGAAGGCGGACAATAATAAGGGCAACGGCCCGGTCCGGGCGTTGTTTCGTAGTCCGAAAATTGGGTACTCTCTTTAGGTTAGAGATATAGTTATACGTTACTGCCCTTACTGGGTACATTACGCTTTAAGAGTTGAATTTTGTTTTTCGTTTTGTCCAGTTTGAGTTGGACCAAATTGGATCAACTCCACTCTAATAAACGCTAATTGTTTCTTTTTCTCCAACACAGAAAGAAATAAAATTGTTGTTTTATTTTTACCTGGGCTTGTTCCTGGACGAAAAAGGGGAGAAAATATATGTATCACTCTCTCGACTTTTTGGTGAGTTGTAATATTTTCTTTCTTCCTCCTTTCCCTTGTTTGTTTGTTTCTTTTTCTTTCTTTCTTTCTTTAGCAGCCGCTCATTTGTAATGCCGGTCAGGTCCGGAATGAAACGGACAGACAGACACACACACACACACACACTGTAATATATCGAGAGAGAAACACTTTGCTTCTTTCCTATTCTTTTTTTTTCCAAAAGTGCCCCGCCAGAAGAATAGCCAACGAATTCCGTTGCTGGTTTCCAAAATGGCTAGAAATACTATACTACTAATAATAACACTGCATCACAAACACACAAACAACAAACGACAATAGCATCCAGACAGCCAATAGTTTCACTCGCGCACACACACACACACCTGCTGCATACAGTTATAAGCTACTGCCAAAAAAAAAGTTCTCACTTTTCTAGCTGTGATAAAATAATGCACAGCCAAAGGAAAAGAGAAAAGAGGATGATGTGGAGGTGGCTACCGTTCGGAGCGCCTAGCACTAACTGACTGACGATGCCGAGTCCTTCACCGTCTCAGGTAACCCAAGAAAATAGAAGGAAGGTACCCACACGCACACACACTGCATGGACTGCTATAAGATGTGGGTACTACCCACACACACCCCTTGGTCTCCTATGGGAGAGCAACTACACACAACCAAGTCTATGGGGATAGGAGTGCTGCTGGCATGTCTTATTGTACGCGCTATAGAAGAGCAGCAGCAGCAGCAGATGGCTCATATGCAGTCTCATGCATAAGAAGAAGAAGAGGTGCCTCAAGGTATCGAGCTTCTATTACTTTTTGGGGAATGGACTTTCTCGGTGTTGTTTCTTTCTCTTCGTATCAGCATCTCATCCGTTTGCTTTTTTTTTTCTTTTCGGGTTTCTTGGATTTTGTGGCCGCCAAACCAAATAGGAGGAATTAAGAATAATAAAATGAAAAGAAAAAAAGGGGGCAGCAACACTAGACGATAGCCAGCAGAAGTGGAGAAGACGGTGGATGAAAACGTGACACCGTTGTTTAGATATATTATAACATCGTCCCTTTCAGAGTTCCAGGAGTTCCTTATAGACGATGGCAGGAGCCATGCAGGAATATACTTTTCAAACAGCAATTTGACATTCTTCTTCAGCATTTCATTTCGCTGCTGGCCGTCTGGAGACTGCCGGGGAATTCTTTGGAGATTAGTTTTTAGTTTCTTCCGTCTGTGCATATGGATATGGATATACACCGCGCTGACGGTGGAAAAGGAATCCAAGATAAAACAAACACAACCACCTTCGTCTTTTCTACTTGCCCTTTTCGACAAGTAAAAAAACAGATGAAAAAAAGGATTCATTTTCATTTTCGTGTGTTGTCTTCTAAATGGTTTGTTGTTGTTATTGTTGTTGTGGGGAGGGCAAAATACGAGCCGATAAGATACACACAGAGAGAAAGAAAGAGAGAGAGACTCTATAAGAAACCAATAACACGACCGACGGCTCCAAAGGAGCGAGTAATTATCCCATTTCATTATATATTCCTCATATGATGGAGGTATAACGCAGCCTCTCTTAATAGAAGAAAAAGGAAAGAAGAAAAGAAAAAAAAAATCTTCTTTAACCGAACCAGAAGGCCGCCGCCAACCCATCAAGACACGCACACACAAATAACATGTGGAATGGCCAACCAACCGAAAATCCCAATCCGGGCAAAACAACTACTATGGGGCTATATACGTATATAAGTTTTCCCCCGCGCGCACACACACACACACAACTTTCTTCGCTTCCTTGTGTCTACAAATAATAATCATAAGTTAGTGAGATGTGGGTAAATATCTTTCGTTTCTCTCGTGTCTGTTTGCGCTTTAAATTCTCCCCTTCCGGCGTATCCATCTTCACTCTTCAGAGTCTCTCCGGAGTCTCTCATCAGACCCGGCCCGGCTAAGAAAAACGGAGAGAGAAAGGGAGAAGTGTTTTGATAACAAATTTTCCAAGACAGAGCGCGGGTCAAAGGTTCACATATACCCTACTCCTCATTCGCTTATTCTTTTCTTTCTCATTTCCCTTTTCTTTTAGTTTTCTCAATTATTTTGAAAGGGCAAAAGCAACTGCTGGCATGACACGGAGATTGACTTGGGACTGGGCGGCTTGATGGACGACTGACAACTTGGCAACAACCCGAGTTGATATTCCCTTGAAGCACATCATCAGCCAAGTGCAAATCAAAAATTAAGAGAAAATGAATAAAAAGGAGAGTTGAAAGAGAACTTTTGTCGTTTCCTCCCATTGGAATCGCCAATTGGGAAATGAGGAAAAACAGAAGGAATATAAGAAACTTGTTCATGCGCAGAGCCTCTTTTTTTTCTTTCTCTTAGGTTAATGACGCCTTTAAAACACGGATCAATTGAATCCGGTGGAATAACCTTTTGCATTCCGTTAAAGACGAAGAGAAGAAATTCGAACGAAAAAGAAAGAAATAAAAAAGGAATTTTCTGTAAGATTCTTGTTCTTTTTACTGGAATGGATTTGATGCGAAGGACGGAGCCTCGGTTGATTGGGAAAGATGTGGTCGATTCGGTAGTTGCGGTGACACAAGAGTCGTCGTCACCGCCGCACGCCGGATGCTGATGTTGGCCGTGACGCAACGGAGCGCGTCGCCAACTTGTATTAGTTTCATTGGTAAACATTTCGCGATTTCACTGGGAAAAAAAACCTCTTAACAGGATTTTTCTTTTTCCCCCTTCGTCCTTAAACAGAAAACTTTTTAAAATAGTTTCTACTTTTCCCAGTCGGAGAAAATGACGCAATAACCGTTTTTGAAATTCGTTGTTTTCACGACTTGTGTGTGTAACTGCGATGCAAATGACGACACTTTAAAAAAAAAAAAAACGTCGTCGACGTTATTGTCAAAGTAACAAACACCCACAACGACTTTTAAAAGCAACGATCCGTCCTTGTTGTTGTGGAATGCCGAGAATGTCGGTCCGCGCACCGAAGAAAAAGAGAAAACGATCCGACACCGATGACGGAATCCGATTCACTGATGGAATGACGATGAGAGGCCCGTACTTTTTGATACACAAGACAAGGCTGGTGAGCAAAGTGTCTAGAAGGGGAGGAGAGATGGCTGGGTAGTACTACTAGTACTACACTATTCACAGGGTAGAAAAAGAATAATGGAGTAGTATAGCTGTTGCTCGGCAGAAGAAGTTGGCCAACAGCTATCTCCAAGGGAAGAAAAAATATAACTTTTATAGCGGAGGTACGTATACACAACGAGGGGGGAGGTACTTGGTGGTTACGTTGGAGGGTGGCGCACCTGTAGGTTACACGCACACAAAGGCCTATTGTTCGTTGGCCATCCAACATTTCTCCGAGAGAGATATCCATAATAAAAAATGGAATTCTCCGATCGTGAATGATGATCGGTGGTTGGCTGTATAGCGCACCGAGGCAATTAGTGGCCGGTCGGACCAGCAGCAGCAGCAGCTCCCGAACGATGGGGGGAGAGAAGAAATAGACTTTCTATATATTTTATTGTTAGCGAGAAAGAGAGAGAGAGAAACAAGGCACGGTTTGGTTCAAGGATGATTTCTCAATTGATTAGAGTGTAGAGCGCTGCTGTGTAGTTTGTATGGCATTCCGCTACTACATAGCCATTTATAATGTGTATACTCTACGCGGACTGTATTTCTCTTTTGTGATTGTGTGCTGATATCTGGGCGATTATAACGATGGGGCTCTCTCTCTCTTTACCCATTGCCCGTGTGTTTGATTGTTCGAATGTGGGACGACAAATGTGGGTGTGAAAAGTCCAGCTCATATGCGTGCCGTTCACACGCTCGCCATGTCTCTATACTACGGCGAATAGCCTCTACTATATATTGCGGTCGCCGTTTGAAGGGCGTCCGTGTTCATAATTGGCCACCCAAAAACTGATTGCACGACGGCCGAAAGTGCCGTGCGCACAACTGCGGGCACTTTCCGTCGATTTTTGCGGTGTCCAGCAACGCGGGCTCGCAAATGGCGCAGGGGAAATATTCGGAATTTTTTTTTTTTAAATCAGCCATTACGTGATAGACACCAATTTGAATCATGTCGACAAACGAGGTATAGCAAATCACAATTTTTTGAAAAATAAAATCGTGTTTGCCTTATTACGATCGATGGAATCACCCATAGATTTCGTGACTCGTTTCAAATAACGAAAGGGGCGAAACTGGACTGATTTATCAATCCGATGAATTAGAATGGATGATGGCATATAACCACCCGCCGTTTGATTTTTCCTTGTTAACTCGAAAGGTTTTATTTGGTTTCTTTCAAAGCAACGGACCTTTTTCAATGACATCGTGAATACAAAGTCGCATGGAGGGAAACAAAATGAGCCGACCAACTCACGTCCTTCGTGAGCAACTCGAGAAAACTGTAAAACAACTCGACGACCCAGTCTATAGTAAACCCGTGACGGAAAAGAACCCCTCCCTGGTGAAAAAAAAACAACCAACCAAACAAATAAAAAAACAGGGACATTTCAAGTTTTCAACACGATATAAATTAAATAGCGATTGTTAATTGTCTAGCTACAAAAAACAAACTTAATTGGAGGTTAAGTGGAAAATTGGCAAATTCGTCCCCACACAAACGCGTGAGACGGGATCAAATTAGTTTTAAACGTTATCGAGCAACTGTTGCCATTGGCTTATTTAATTGCCTTCATTTGACGACTAGAGTACCGGATACTACTCCCTCCCACCTCCTCCTTCCCCCTTACGGTCTATTGAACAACCTCCGGGAGTATGACGTCATTCAAGTACACTCAATGTTTCAGAGTCGTTTTCTTTCGCCTGTCTATACAAGCGAATCGCTTCACACCGAGTTTTTCCCATTCTAATAACGCATCAAGGCCAAGACGCACAGCGAACCGATTTTTTTTATTTTTTTTAATTTTCGCGCCCAGGACGCTTTTCAAAACATTCACGTACGTTACGTAAACACGAAAAAAGGAATCAACTTTGAGAATTGAGAAATGGAGAAATGCCATCCGGCAGTCTTCTGTATTTATTTTTCTCTTCTATTTCTTTTGGAGGACGACAGGATATATTTCCTTTTGGCTTCCAAAAGGGTCCTCTGGTATTAGGGCGGGTTTTTGGTCTTTCTGCGGGTTTCATGAAAATTTTTTATTTTGATCTTATCCGTCCAGGGAGGCGGTAGGCGGTAGGCTGTATTTTAAAATTTGTTGAGACGAACAGATTGATATGAAAATAATCTCGATCTGCTGTTCCATGAATCTATTAGACTATTCCAATACAATCCTGAATCCGTTTTAGCTAATCCGTCGAGCGCGGGTAAGAAATCAGCTTTGATCGTTTTAAGATTTAGGGGAGGGGGTCGATTTTTAATTTCTATCGATATCTTAAACAAGCATGGCTGATTAAATGATTAGTGTCGTGTGTCGTCTGCTGCTTTCGTTTTATTTCACAGAACTTTTACAAAGAAAATTTTCAAAAACTCTTAAGTCTTCTTATTTATGGAATAGTTCAATTACACACTCCAGGATGCTGTTTATCAGATAAATAAAACTAATACTGTACAAATAGAATGATTGGTAAACCTTATTAACAATTTGTGAAATGCTAGTTTCTGAATAGCATTTATCATGTTAGCCCCTTGTCTATGCATGGCAGTTTGTTTGCACTATGTAACCTGTTCCTTTGGGTAGATTTGAGGCCAGAGACAGCCATCATAACCACTAGATATGCCAGTTTTGCTTGTGCTTGTATTCACCTGTCAGCAGCAATAATCTTAACATCATCATTTGGGTAATGATTTTTGTTACTTTGATTTCTGTGACCTGCTAGATGCATGATTTGCAAAAATGCAGTACGCATATCACATGTTAAACTTAAATTCTCCTGTTATTAACAATTAAGGTTTACCCACTATCTCATTTTCAACTTGTCCTTACATGTTGTTTCTCCAAAGATTTTTCGTAACCCATTTTGCATTTTTCATTTAGATAAACAGCATCCCTCTGGATTGGAGAAACTATCGATGTCAATGGAGTTATGGATCTCTTCTTCCACTTTCTTTTAATCCCCTCTGCCCTCGTGTACATCCATGTGTGTGTGGGTGTATTCACGAGGACGTCCTTTTTTCCTATCCTTCTCGGTGTCTTCAACTTTTCAGCGGAATAGATGGAGCAAATGTGGATGCCTGGCCGTATTTCCCAGGCTTAAAGGTAGGACAAATTTGTCTATCTATTCTTACTTTTTGACTGTTTGGTGACGTTGATTGTGAATCGCGATACAGTACGGAGTACGATTATTCCTGAGTTATAGGCGGTTGACTGCAACTATTTTCTCTTGACATTTTTGTTTTATCTCAGTCAGGGATCACTAAAAATCTCATTTGTCGAACGACTGCAGATCAGGCTTGTTTTTGTTCCTTTTTTTCCATTGCGACTTTTGCGCTCCGCAAGATGCTGTTGTTGTTGTCGGTTATTTATAAGGGTAAAATATGGCTGCCAAGATATTATCTCTACATATCTGCCACACGCCATTCGCTGGTTTTTGTGCAAGGGGTTCGGCGCAAATCCCCACACAAACATTCGGGTCGGGATCAAATTAGTTTTAAACGTTATCGAGCAACTGTTGCCATTGGCTTATTTAATTGCCTTCATTTGACGACTGAAGTATACCGGATACTCCTCCTTCTCCCTTACGGTCTATTGAACAATCTCCGGGAGTATGACGTCATTCAAGTACACTCACACACAAATGTTTCAGAGTCGTTTTCTTTCGTCTGTCTATACAACCGAATCGCTTCATGACGAGTTTTTTTTTCTCTATTCTAACGCATCAAGGCCAAGCCAAAACAACGAAGTGAACCGTAGATTTTTTTGTTCGAGCCCGGGACCATCAAGTCATCGTCGCTTTTCAAAACATTCACGTACGTGTACACGAAAAAAAATTGACTTTGAGGATATAGATGAAGAAACGCCATTCGTCTTTCATGTCACCTGGCCATATTCCACCCACAACACAAGATCCATTGATGATTTTTCTCTCTCTTAAACTTTCGATGCATATAACATGTCCATGTATTATACACACACACACACACACACATAATAATCACCACTTTTGGCTTCGCGCGTCGACTTATGTACATGCAAAAGGCCATGAAAGACTCTTTGCTGCCGGATAGTCTAAAGTCCATTAGAGTCTTGTGTGTATATTTCCTTCTTCTCTTATTTCTTTTGGAGGACGACAGGATATGTTTATTCTTTCAAATTTGCATTGCGCGACTTTTGCGCTCTGCGCGAGATCCTGCTGTTGTTGTTGCCGGCCATTATATGGGTGAAATGTGGCCGCCACGATATTATCAGTCTTATTATGCGTCTACAATATTATCTGCGACTCGCCATTCGTTGGTGTTTGTGCAAAGGGTTCGGCGCAATCCCGACACACACACACACATAGAGAAAAAGCAAAAGAAGATGGGCCAGTCACGCCGGGGCTTCTCGCATTATCAGCTTATCTTCTCCTTCTTCTTCTTCTTCTTGTGTGTGTGTGTGAGTCTATATCCTTTTAGTTTGTCTCTCTCTCTCTCTCTCTTCTTAGTTTTCTTCTAGCAACAGCGCAGAGACCGTGAACTTGCTCGACTGTTATCTCGGTCGTCCATGTCAGTCGTATTACGTGTCGTCAGAGTTCCAAAAGCTTTTGATTATTCAGCGCACCGAAAAGTCTGGAGAGGCAGAGAGAGATGGGAGAGCGATGCCGGAACCGGTCTGAGGTCACCTTCCCTTTTCGTTGTTTTTTGGCTGGCGCAAAAATATCTCTCTCTCTCTCTCTCTCTCTCTTGACTGACGGCCAGAGTTGATGTGACTGGCTGATGGCTGGCCTGTTTGACGAGTGACGCCCTCGACCAAACTGCGAAACACTGCGCACTTCCAATGAGAGAGAGAAAAAAACGCAATCTTTTTTCTTATTTTCTTTTTAATTTTATTCCACAAATGGTCGAAAGAAAAACAAAAAACAAGATGGTCACTCAACTCAATGTTCATTCGTTTCGTTCATCAGCTGTTTTTTGGGATGAAGAAAAAAAAAAGGAAGTTATAAGGAAAGATATTTAAAAAAAGAAAGATCAGCGGGGAGTACATTTGAGATAATGCGCAGCGAACTAGGATGGGCCGCCGCTCATTTGCCAGTGTGACTCAACTATCGTCTAACATCTTTCATTAATGGTTGTTTTTAATGGCGGAAAGGAACGTGCTATTCTCAATAGAACCCGCCGTATAGAGAAAAGGAAGACAAAAAAAAACCAACTAAATACTAGTTATACTACTACTATTCTAGACACTAATAATATCGGGAGTCCCGGTGTGTGTGTGTGTGTTAGATAACCGATGGCGCAAGAAGTCGTCCAAAGGTAAAAACCAAACCAAAATAGAAAGAAAAGAAAAAAAGGTTATAAGGATTTGACGGTGGCGAATATTGGCAGTTGAGAGAGAGGCCCCCCGAAAGAAACCCCCGTAACATTTGGTCAAAGTGTCAGTTGCTGTTTGGTTATTACTACAGTTGTGATTTTGACGTTCTTCTCACTTAACAAGATATGAAGACTTAACCGTTCTTGACCCACACGCAGCACAGAACGGGATAGAGAGGGGCCAAACCGAAAGAATTGGACGAGAGAGAAGACATAGAGCGCAGTCCAGGGCCTTTTTACAATTCGTTGTTGCTTCAATGGCTCTAAGGCCGGCGCGCAACCGTGTACAGTTTTTTGTCGCTTCGCTTGAAGCCTAACCCAGAGGACCTTTTCATCCGGTTTGGGTTGACGTCGGGTCTCGTACTATCTGTATACACAGTGGAAGGAGAGTGGGGGGAGACGAAAATTCTAAACTGGAAAATAACAACAACCGGACAACCGGCCTGCCCGATGCATGTCGTATAATACGTTATGATTATTTTCCTGTAAAAAAAGAAGAAGGAAAAAAAGCTCACTGGCGGTCAAGTCGCCCCTATCTACTACCTCCTTGTGTTGTTGGTCTAAGTCGTTCATTTTTCCAGACGTGGCTTCCAGCGCGAACTTCGAATGCGATCAACAGACGTGAGCAGCCAAGCGAAATGCCGAGACATCAAACGCAGAGAGCCCCTCGTCTTACGCGTCAAACAATTTCTTGATTTATTTATTTAATTTTCGGAAGGAAAAAAGTCGTGGTAGCCTAACTACTTTTCTCGTTCGCTGATTTCCGGAACTGAATGAATCATAACCGGGGGGGTCACACCCACATGTTTTAAAAAAGAAATAATTCGATAGACTTGAACTTTTTTTTTTCTTCAAAGATGAGTTTCGTTTTTTTTTTTTTTGGGGGTTTGACATTTCTTCACGAACGAACGACAATTGTAAGGTCTCCCAGTGTACAAGAGGATCAGCGATAGAAATAATTCACGCAATACCCATAGACAAGTATCGAGTCGTTCCTGTTGTACCTTCTCAACTTACGTGAAAGTCGCATTCAACCATCAATTGATACTTTTATTCGAAAAGAAAAGGGAAAAATTGTTTCAGGACTTTATGGCCGTCCCTATAGTGCCAAATTGTCCATCCAGCAGGTTGGTATGAATACAGGAGAGTCGGTGAATATAATATGAGATGATAACAGCGGGGAGAGAAAGAAATGACTCACCTGTCTTCTCGCAGATCCGGTGAAAACGCAGCTCCGGGTGATGTAACGGCCTCCTTCAAACAAAACAACACGGCGCACTCATGTTATCTCTGTGTGTGTGTGGCGGTGGCGGTGGCACTGCGAAAATTAAAATATGTGATTTGTCTTCAGACAAAATTTTTCTTCTTGAGGAACTTACAGTCGACGTCCGCACTTTTGAGTTCTTTTTTTGTTTTTATTTTTATTTCACAACCGATGAATAAACATGAAACATGTCACGGAGCCGAAAGAAACCCAAAAGAAAAATTTAATCCATTGGCTCGTGTGTCGGTGAATTATTCAAAATGTCTCCGTCGTCCCGTCTACTGGCGCGGTCAATATTCAAAAACTGTCAAGCGAAAACGAAACGAAGAAAAAAATACGTAACGTAACGTAACGCGGAACACACAACCAGGAAGGACGGCAGTCCGTTCTCGACTGTCTGTCTTGTCTTCCTTGGGCTTTTGAGGTTCCGTGTGTGAGTCGCAGTATGTGTGTGTGTGTGTGTGTGGGTTTGCAGTGGCCCCTTTCGGGGTCCGGCTTCAGTGTGTGTGTGGTGCCCTCTGCTCTTCTCTGTTCCTCAAGAGTCAACAGAAAGAAGAAGAGGCTCATCATCTCGCCTCGCTCCGCGTAGCGTACATGTTTCGCTTCGCATTCAACTTGGCTGCGTTCGGTTGGAACTGTCGTCTTCTTGTCAACTCTTTAACCAACATGGAAAATACAAGAAACAAAACCCCCACCCAAAAAATTGAAAAAAGAAATGCACACGACACCGTGACGGTGGGATCCCACATGAGGGAAGAAGAAGAAAAGGGAAAGAACTTGTGCATGCTGTCCCTTGACTTTGAAAAAGTCATCTCTCATCAGCCCAGGGCTTTCTTTTTTACCGCTTTGACTTGTGGCATTGGCTTTGGCTTGTTGTGGGATGTCAACTATTTGGGGGGAAGAAGAAGAAAAAAAAACGAGTATTTATGAAGTTGGACGTGTGTGTTTGGACGTCCTTAAATTATTCTTTCGGAAAACTCTTTTTTCTAAAAACATTTGCTGATGATGTGACGTGACGCTTTTTTTTACCTTCGGGAAAAAGACGAATGTGTTTCCGAGACTGGCACGGAAATTACAACTCCAAAAGTCCCGGCCAAAAAGAAGATTTAATGAATACTTGTATAGTAACTATTTATTTTTAAAAGAGTGAATCAAACGCAGCGTCATCATCGAATCAAATTCTCACTTTGGTGTGGAAAGTGTCAATGGCCGGCCAGGGCGAAATCATTAGGCAACCCAGTCAACGGTGCTGGTGTCATTATTATAACGACAAGACGCAATAGATAGTATGCGATGGCTCCCAGCGATTCGCCTTCTTCCCTTTCGATTTTATACCATTTGTAGAATTTCTTTGAGGGCAAAAGGTGTTGTCGTTTTCAAGGCTGGGATAGCGCCAATCACGCGGAACGGCAATAGCCATTTAGAAGCTCCTTTTTGTCTTTTCTTTCTACTCCAGTCGTATCGAAACAAAACACCGAAAAAAGAAAAGAAGAGTCAAAAAGGAGAGATGGTATTTATTATATAATATTTAGCCTCTTTTTATCTCTAGAATTTTCTACCTGTGCAGGTAGATGCCAAGAAGACGACTCGTTTACCTTTCCCTTATTTTCTTTCTATCCGATTTGGGTTTATCAATCGCAGCCATCGCTATTTGCATGCCGCGATATAAAAAAAAGAAGCAAAGGTCTTTTTTTTCTTTTTCTTACAGTATTCTGGCCGTGTTTATTTGTTTCTGGTGTGCTGTTTGCTGACCGAACTAACTCTATCTCGTCCTTTTTTTCGAGTTTTTTTCTGTTTTTTTTTTTTTTGGTGTTATCGATTTTTACAGCGGTCGTTGCGCTATACGAAGGAGAGAGACCCCGGTTATAATAATAACAATATTCTCTTCTTCTTCTTCTTCTTCTTCTTCTTCTTCTTCTTTTTCCACCCGACGATATTGGAAAGGAAAAAGAAAAAAAGAAGAAAACAGTTTTGGGAGCGGTTTGTTTGTCTCATGTCCTTTTATAGATAGAGTATATATGCCCAGCAACCCGATTGATGGGATTCTTTGTTGTCTTGTCTCTTATATGTGTATATAAAGAGAACGATCATACGTGGCGCGGGAATGGGATGAGCTGGAACAGGTGATTTCGGGTATATCGCCACTTTGGTTGTATTATATCTACTTCTTTTTTTGGGTGTTGTGTTTTTTTTTTTTTTCATTTTTCTTCTTAATTTTCTTTCAGCGTTTGTACTACGCACCGGGTAACACGGCCCGAGGAAGAAAACATTTTCCGCTGTTGCTGCTGTTGTTGTTGTTGTGTTCAAACACAAAAAGTGATGGCGCTCTTGGCTGGCGCTTCATGTTGCGTATGCGGTTGTCCAATAATCATTCGGCGTGCTCGGTGTTATATTATTATTGCGCATTAAGTAAAAGTCCCGCAGTTTTTTCAATAATAGGGACTCATTAAATGGTTCTGGCGAACGGCATATTTCTTTTCTTTCGTTGTTGTGTCGTTGCTGTTGTGCTTGTTCACCTTTAAAAATGACGACACAAAGTGGACGGCCAGCATAGCTAAAAAGCCAGCTGACATTTGAACGGGCGGACATACTTTGAATACCGGTACACGGACAATAGCTAATAGACGTCTACGACATATCGTGCGGTAATGTTAGCTATGTTCGACACAAGCAAACATGGCGGATGGAAAACAACACAAACCGGATGATTCGCTTTACAAGGAAAAACATTCGTGAAACAACAAGAATAACCATCAAGAAAAACCCGTAACATTTTTCCCCTCTTGTTCTTGTCTTCTTATCTTTTGGCCAATAGCAGTACAGTAGATTGGCCAGTCTCTTGTGCATTTGGCTGCTGCTCCGGATATATCGTAGAGAGACAAGAACCAAAAAACGGGTGCCGATAAGCCAAAGGGGACGAATTATAACATCATGATAATATGCAACCCAATGTCCAGCTCAACCGGTTTGAAAGAGAGCGACCTTAGCAGCAGCAGATATTGGGCATGACACATCAAAGGTTTCTGCATCAGGGCCGGTACTACTATTATAGAGAAGGACGTTGAGTCTATGTTACACAACAGCGCAGAGAGGATATAGTATCCCATATCATTGAACAAGGAGAAAAGGGAATAGTAGTAGGAATTTGTCATGTGGTTTGCTTGAACTTGGCAAAATGGGGCCAGTCCACTAAACAATGTCGACCGATAAGGGGGGGGGGGGCAGTATTAGATAAGCCATGGGCTACCGTTGATGGTCTAGGTTAGAGCCGGAACAAGTTGTATATAAGAGAGAATAGATATATACCCCCTCATCCGTTTTTGTTCCTATATTTTGGCCAGTGGCGCAGGGCTGCATTGTGTGCAGTTGTGCATATCGTTTTACTCTGTGAGCCATGACAGGTTGTTGGCGACCCCGGTAGTAGCAATCAGTTCACCTTTTTTATAGGGCGCTAAGGGCTTCCTTTCTCGTGTCTCGTTAGTCCAGGAGAATATGAAAGAATAGTAAAAAAAAAAGGTTATAGCAAAAGGGCCGGGCGACAAATGGAATCGAGGGGCCAGTATAGAGGGGGGGGGGGTCATGCCACGTCTTGTGTAAAACATATGGGCGATGGGGGGATGAAAGAAAACAGGATCTCTATTTCCCACTGCGATCGTAACATCCACCTCATTTAGAGTTTACAAACTTGTTTCAGGTGCAACGAGAAAAAGAGCACCACTTGAGTGTCTCCTCTTCTGGAAGCTGCCACACCGAGTTATTGTTCACTTTTGTCATGGGCCGATGGAGGGCTAGAAAGTCCACAAAAACTCTCAAGAAAAGATGAAATACAAGAAGAAAAAAATCTTACCTGAAGAAGAACTTTTATAGTCTAATCTATTCTCCCCTCTTCTTCTTGGTTTCCAACCAAACAGTCGCTCATTGAGAAGAGGCAACGGGTCATGAAGAGAGTAGAATAGGAAAGATATATATACAGCACTAGGGGCTGCATGGTAAGTATTATTACCAAAAGAGTAGACGTACAACGGCCCATTCGAGCAGCCGAGCCACGCTGTATATTTTATTTCATTCGGAAGCCACTTACATATTATCAGCGTTTTTGTATAGAGATACACAAGCCCATGCCACACCGGGGCATAGGATGTATACATTATATAATAAGAAATAAAGAGAGCGTATAGAAGAAGACGAGAGTCAGACAAGGGCAAAAGGTGACTCGGCCAAGCTTTAAATCGTCGTGGAAAAGTCTCCGACTTGCTGTTGTTCCATTCACCGCGGGATCTTCTTTCGGATATTATAAATATTGTTCCTCCACCTAATCACCTGGGCCTTATTCTCTCTTGTATATATATACCAGAGGCCCGTTTCTTCTTCCTCTCATTGGTCGTTTGTTTCGCTTCGTTTCCCGCCGTCTCTTCTTCTTCGGCCGTTTCGAACGACTGGAAACAACAAAAGATTGTTGATGTTGTTGCTGCTGCCTTCCAGTTATTGTTATTGTCTGGCGTAGATAAATATTTTGGGTTTGAGCCATCTTGTTGTGTGCGTACTCTATTGAAACGCGGGGTTTAAGTGCATGGGAAAAACCTCGTTTTCTTATAGATATTTATTAACGATGTTTCCTTTTTTCTTCTTTCTAATTCACAACGTGAGAGACGCTCCCTGGAAAATTCTTTTCTCTTTCTCTCTCTCTCGCCAAACAAGCGAAAGTGTAATATCTTTTGCGTCATGTTTTCCTCCTCTTAATCTTGCACAATTTTCTCAGCGGGGAATCGGAGAAAAACGGGACGTAATGAATAAATGACGACTCCTTTTGTTGCTTTGTGTTTACTGCAATCAAGTCGGCGTGGAGTTTATTATTATATCAGATTGTAACCAACATGCAGTTTAACGAGCCGAAAATGTTGGACAATCACAAAAATAGAAGAAAAAATAAAGAATTAAGGATAACAATAATACGAGTGCCAAAACGAGACAACATCAGACATTCACATTATTCATTCGACTCTTTGACTTTTCAACGGATTTCACGTAATCAATAAAGATTGTTTGTTTATTTTTTCAAAAAGGGCATATAACTCTTTAATAGGATGACGATATAAGAAAGTTCGGGAGTGTGTATTGTATTGAAAGGTTAAAAAAATAATAATAATAAATCGAAATTGAATGGATGTTTTTCTTTCTTCTTCTTCTTTTTTAAATCCCCCCGGTGGGGATATTACAATATCGAATCAAAAAGGCATGGATCAATCTCTCTTGAATTCCCCCCGTCCCCCGACGCTCCCTGTCGTTTGGGCTTATATCATTTCCGCTTTGTATCATGTATGTGTCCCGTGTGGGATGTCGTCATCACAATTTTTGGACGTAGTTTCCGGGTAAGAGTCCTTGTTTGCCTCGCAGTCGGCCCTGCCACCATCCCGAGGGATCTATTGGGTGCAGAGCAATATAATTGATTAAATGGGCTCATGTTGTATGTGCAGCAGCTCGAGAGATACAACCCAGGGAAGATTGGAAATGAGCCAAGAGGGAATAATAATACACCAGTCAGGATCAAATAAAGGGGGAAGTCACATCTATAGGATATTATTATTACCTTCTGAAATGATTTCGATGACATCACCGGCGTTCATACTCAACTCGTCCGTATCCTGGGCCTCGTAGACGTACAGGGCCTGAGGGAATCGAGTCGGAAAAAAAAAATGAAATTTGTGATACTTTTTTTTTCCGTTTGAGATGATTATATCCTTCTCTCTTGCGTAAATGTTTTATAGACCGTATATATTTTAATGCGGGCAATAAACGATGATTGCACAGTATAAAATATATAAGCCATCCTATATAGGCGCCACGGAATATTATAGCGCGCAGCACAATATAATCTACATATATAGCCTAAACCATCCGACTATTTTAACCATGGAGAGAAAAGACACTTCTTATAGCTAGTATAGAGATAGATCTCTTATACATACTCTGGCTTTGGCCAATGCTGGAGGTTTGGGCTCAATCCGGGGCTTGGCCGGTCCTCTGGGTGCAGGTTGTTGCTGTTGTTGTTGCTGGTGTTTCAGTAACTGCGATTTGCGTAGGCTTGCCCTCTTCACCCTTGGGAAATTGGACACACGTGTACACACACAGAACATGTGAAAATGTAGTTAATAAAAAACACAACACAACCAAATTGAAAAAAAAAATGCGCAGGATCGCATAAAACTGAAATGAATAATAATAAAATTGAAAAGAAAAAAAGGCTAGTCGCTCTCGCTCCAGTCTCTTTTATGGACGAAAGGAAAAAAAATTCGACCTCCTACAATGCGCTAACAGCTATTGTCCGTTATTGTTTGCGTCTAATGGGGACGTTTCAGTCTAGCTGGGCGCTCTCCTACAGGGTCAATTGTTTCTTCGGCTTCTCTCTCTCTTTCTCGCTGTGGTTCCGAAAGAGACCAAGAAGAAAAGAAAAGAGAAGAAAAATAAAATAAAATAACGGTCGTCTTTCCTACAGTTTCTCTTCTGCCATTCAAGTGCATAAGCGTTTAGGCTTCTCCGTAACGCTAAAGAGTATAAGTGAAGAAAAAAAAAAGCTTATTGGTGGTGCTTCTATGTCTCGTCAAGTGTGCATAATCAATTATAGGCCATGCAGCGGTGATGATTTTTTTCCTTTTGGCGCTCTCTGGGTTAAGGTTATCAAGCGGTTGGTTTAAAAAGAAATTCCACGAGTCGCCAACGTTCGACAAAGAAGAGGAACTCCAAAAATAAAAAAAAACTGTTAGCTAGATATTTTCGGTGCAAATGCTTCAGCTATTGAATAATGTACAAGCTCAACCTTTCACGGTGCCTGTAAAAGAAAAAAATATTCACGAGCAGAGAGAGGAGCCATTCAGGACCTTGTAAGGTCGACGAGACGGATGGGAAATCAACAGTCACCTCACAATTCATTCCGACTGTGCCGTGGTTGTTTAGACAAACATTGGATGAACATTTTCGGAGAACTATTTATAGAATTTCCGCCTCGACTTGACCGTAAATAAATTGCTCATTATGGGAGAAGAACGACAAATGGATGGAGAATTGAATAACGGAAGAGGTCCATCACGATGGATCATGATGGGGGTATAGGCAAAGAGCTATCGTGATGGACTGATGGAGAGTAATGATAAGAATAACAATCAGATTATACCCCGATCGGCGCACAACGTTCAGACTTCCCGCTGATTCGTTCTACTACCATTTTCATTTCATTGTCTTTTTGGCGAGAGATAGAAAAAAAAAAGGAAAAAAAAAACAAAATTCCCGTTCGAATTTGCATTATTCGGTGGAAAATATAAAGAAGCAACGGGGAATTCTCAATGAACCGTGAGTGGTCCTATCTAATAGTGGCAAGAAAATAAAAAAAAGAAAAGCCGGATGAACTTTTTTACTATTGACGCGGAAAGTTCGACGTCACCCGACCATATTGGCCCTTTCAAGTGGATTTTCTTTTTTTGAAATTTTTGCGGATGGCTAGATACGTATCTGCCACTGTACATGGCGCGAAACAATAAAAGTCCGTACACTGTGCAACATTCGAAATAAGAACAACCCAAAAAAGATTTCAGTCTCATTCCGGTCGTACGGAAAATTATTTGGCACCTGGCAACCATCCCAAAAAAAAAAACCTGTGGCGTACGCGGAAGAATTCCATTATTATTATCCAGCTCTCCGCGTATATATCTACTATGTGGCGCATAAATCCTTTTGTGTGTCTGTGTCTGTGTGTGCGCCTTTCGTCGCTGTATATGTATATATTCTAGCTCTATTCAAATATGGGCATGGTATTGTTTTTCATTCTTCTCTCGCGCAGGCTTGTCTCTTTTCGACTCTGTTGCTCCTTGAGCTGTAGACTCTCTAGCTGCTACGTGCTGGGCTTCGTGAGTTAACGGGACAACCCAGGCGAAGTGCGCGGAGCCGAGCAGTTCCGTGTTATAGTGGCGGGGCCCTATGGTTGCCGCTTTTCGAGGGTTCAAGCCCTCCTCAACTTTTTAAAAAGAATTTACAATCTCCTTCATCCTTTTCGGTTTGCGTGTGTGTGTGGGTTCTTGGCGGGACTTGGCGTTCCGATAGGGACTCTCTGGTGACCGTGGCATTTAATATATATAAGAAAACCCACACACAAAGAAGAAGAAGAAGAGGATGGAGGAAAAAATCAGTTACCCGCTGACGCCCGGGTCCGGTGTTCGCATAAAATCTTGTTGTTGTTGTTGTTGTGGTTGCCGTTGTTGAGGTTCGGTGTAACCTCCTCCTCCGCCGCCGGCTTGTGATGATGCGGAGGCTGGCACCGTGGCTGACGCACCGCTATTACGTGTTTGCAGTCCTGGATGCTGCTGTCTTTGCGGACCTGCCGTTTGACCTGAATCCAATCAAAAAATAAATTTGATTTTTTTTTAAATTTTTTTACAGTTATGCAACATGATTCGGATATAATTTGCCCTTCACTACTGATTTGTCCCTTTCAGGTTCTTTACGTTCCTGGTTTCTTGTTTTACTGACACACAGCCTTTGAGCATATCATCATAAAACCATTTTTTTTTTTCTTTTTACCCTCCCACCTTACCTCGGGTTTACAAGGAATAAAAGATTAGCGCTGGATGGTTTGGTTATTAGAGCGGCGGAAAATTTTAAGAGTCTCTCGGCGGTCATTCATTTTCGACGGACCCTTATCAACCCCCTCCAAAAAAATGTCTATCCCGTTAGACAACACACCGTGCGCGCACTGTGTCATCATCTGAAATCATGACTACTTGCTTCTATTTCTTTTCTTGTTGCTTGTTCTGCTTCTTCTTCTTTAGCTCCGCATTTCTTCCCGTGAATTTGCTAGTTGATTTGCGCATGCCGGGAGATTCGAGTTATTCAAATAAGTCATCTCCTCAACTTCACATTTTTTGTTTTGTTGGCCGTTATTCTTTTTCCTCTGCGAATGCCACACGGAGAATAATAATAAGAAGACAACCGCTATAAACCTACTTTCCACCGGGGGGATATACATAAGGGAATGCTGAAATCAACAATAAATCAACCGACAGTGTGTCGCCCCCTGCAGCGATGAGCGACGACTATGAGAGAATAAATATACATTTAAGGCGAAAAAAAACGGGGCTGCCGATATGTTTGAACTAAGAGTGGATTGCATAATCCACTTCATATAGCCGAGCTCAAGCACAAATGCCAGGCAACCAAATAACTTAACAGAAAATAAAACCAAAAACATCCGGACCTGAATTGATTATCTCGTTTCCCACACAGCCATCTCTCTTGACTGTCCCCCCAATCCCCTCTCTCCTAGCATTAAGTTGGCCAGTTCTGCTCGAATGACAAGTAGTACCGGTATTCTCGGCCCTGACGATCTAAAATTCCAGTCGTTTCTCGCATCGTTGCTCGGTGACTCGATTTCCAGCGTCGACGAGGGTCATCCGCGCGCGGTTTGAATTTCGTTTTTCTCTCTCTCCCAAGAAAGGACGGATGAGGTTATCTTCTATAAGCGGTGTGGTCTAATATAAACGGCGACTTTTATCATTTTTTTAAACGCGCCCTAAACACGCTCAAACGGACGACACTTATTCCAGGCTCCTCTTCTCTCTACGGAAACCGAAAACCTCGATTCGAAAAAACGGAGCCAAAAGTGTCAAATGACTCGGGTCGCGTCATGGGATACATCAAACCGAAAGATATAAGATGAAATCACGGGAATATTATCAAAACCAAAAGAAGCCACCAAGAATATAGCCTCCCTCTCTTTCTCTGCACATCCTGCCTGGATGGAAGCATGGGTGGGGACCTCCACCAGAGTCCATCGAGCAACAACAACAACTTGCATGACTTCATCACCTTTGTGTTTGGTGAGTCAAACGATGGCGTAAAAAAAAAAAAAAAAAAAAAAAATCCCAAAACAGGTTGAACTGTGTAATTGTCGGGGAAAATCAAACTATATATAGTTAACTATGCAAACACAACGCCCGAAATGGACATGGTTGCCCAGTAAAAAATGACATTTGACTATAAGAAGCCCTGAAAGGACTTGGCATCTTTGCCAATATCTCTGTTGATCTGAAATATAACGCAGAATCATGGGACGTGAAATTCTCGGCCAAAAAAGGAGAATTTTCTTCATTCGCCTTTTGCCTTTGCCAGAATTGATTTTGATTGCGTTTCTTTTTTTCTTTTCAATTGCAACAGGCGGCCGTCGGCGCGGCCGCCACGACGATGGCCGAGTGCGAGCGGCAATTTGAACGCCTTCTGACGCGCGGTACCTATTCCTTATTGCGCTACCGCTACAGGTGAATGGGAGATATAATCACCTGAAAATTGTGAACATTACAGAAGAGAGGGGGGGGGGGGACATACACACGTATGAGTAATCACAGTTCCGTCGGAGAGAATCAATTCGGGCGATCCCCGCCAATTTACCAATGCTGGGCGTGGTGAGGCATCTATAGCTATCCACACACACACACACACACACACACACGTAGTCTACACACACGCAATAGTTATAAGGTACACAGGAAAAAATGAAGAAGAAGAAGAAGAAAATTTTTTAACAGCCAGCTCTGTGATGGATCGGGCCCGTCAAAAGCAACGGGCTCTAGTTCTTGTTTTTCTTTCTAATTTCCCGGTCATCCATCTCCCGTTGAACACGAAATGATAGACTCTCGGACTTGCCAGCCTTGCCCCCGCGTGTTTTCAATCGATCGCCCTGGCGTCCGCTAGTCAGACGAGCCGATTGAAACGGGAGGAATGAAGGGGGGCGAGGCAAGGCATAAAAGAAGAAAAAAAAAGGAAAAGATAAAGAAAAAAACGTGCGTCGTACTTTGTACATTGACCAGTTACGAATAATGACACAAGGCGGAATTGAAATTTACGATTCCAGACATTTTCCGCCGAGTCATTATTTATACACTTCTTTTTCTTTCTTTCTTTCGTGTACAGTCACGGGCAGCTTTCGTCTTTGATGCAGCTGCTTGAAAGTCCGTCCTACCTTAAGAGGTTTTGAATAAATTTCTATTCTTTTTTCTTATTATTTTCACGGTCGAAATTCCTAAATTGTGTAAAATGTTCCGTACCGGCTTGTAATCGCCCACTTAAATCAATCACGAGCGGATACACACAGCGTGGCGTACAACAGCAATGTTATTGTTAATGCCCCGCAGTCTCTCTCGGCACAGCAGCAGCGCATCTTCACGATTATTGTTATATTGGCTTGCTGATGCTTTTGTCCGTGTGACACAATCGATATAATCGGCTTACATTCAACCTTCCTCTCGTCCGGTAAGTTTTTATATTTTTCCGTGGAATTCTGACTGGAGAGATCATCGGATATTCTTGGAGCTACATAGTAAATAGCTTTTATTTTTGATTCCATCTTTGACCAGGTGTGTGAGATCACAATGTACTGGCAGGACTGACATTCGCGGAATGTTTCTGGTTTTTATCCCTCCCTATGCACACTCCTTGGATGATAATCACCATCGATTGTGTTTAAAATTCCGCCCATTCTTAATCCGCCCCACCCCGGCCGTCCTGCCTTATTCCCACAACAAATCTCTTGAGGTCGTCCACCCTCTTCACTCCTCCTTGGTCCTATCGTCGTCGTCGTCTTCCTATTTCATCCGCAGTTGTTGCTGCCCAGTGCCCCCCTCCTGCAGAGATATCAATCCGAAATTAATGGTCGTATCGTCGTCTGTGGTATGTGGCGGATCTGCTGGTCTTGTTCGACGGATCGGATGCACTCTCTCGGATGACTCATTCCATTCCGCTGCTCACACACACACGCAGACCGGAATCGACCAACCGATTTCCAACTGAGAAAGAAAACAAAAATCCGTGTGTGACCGCGCGTCTCTCTCTTATAAGAAAAATAGTCCCCATCTTAATAAACTAGTCCCTTCTTTTTATTACTATCATGCATCATCATCAACAAGCGTCTTGCTTGTTATATACCACCGACGTCCTCCCTCTCTCGTTTCCTTGACGGGTGGCTGCGGCCATTGTGTAAAACCCCCAGCCCGAAAAGTTCCCCGCCACCTCAACTTCTTTTTCTTCTTCTTCTTCTTCTTCTTCTCCAGTGTCTTTTTTAGCTTATAGAGTATATCGAGAAGTAGAAGAAGAATGGAGCCTTGAGGCTTGAGCATTACTCGGAACGCGGTGAGTGTCCTGGCGATTATATAGGATATCCAGACAAACTATAAAAAGCGACCGAATGGCCCAGCAAACAAAAACCTCGGCGAGCGGCCTTGGTCCGGTCATCTTATACGTATATGCGCAACTTATTATTTAAGCCGAATAAAAGGAGAATCCCCAGCCAAGAGCAGCTGACCAAGAGAGATACGATGGCGCGACTACTAATGCTGTAATGCAGCAGCTGTGACCACGGTGCTGGTGTGTGTGGCTTCCGTTTCCTCGTTTCTTTAGAGTAGCACACGGCTGCGTCGCTTGATTGATATCCGTAACGATCCTCCTGCTGCTGGTCGATGGGAACTAGTGAGTTTCCTATATTCATATAAGACTTCAAGGAAAAAATAATCTATCGGCAGGAATAAAATCACAGCCTTTTCGTCTTGTGAAAAACCACGCCATAGTTTACAGACGGACAATTTGATTAGGGAAAAGAAGAATAAGAAAAACAAACAAAAAATATCTTAATCAAAACAGACCCGCCAGTCACCGGGCGCGTTGATACGTTCCGCGATTGCAGAGGGAAGTCATTTGGTTAACGCAATGTGTAATTGCGTTATATAGGGAATGATTTTCTCAACAAGTCGATCGAAAACCCAGCGACCCTGTCCACGCTTTAGTCGACGACTCAATTGCGTCACGCTCGCTGATTCAATTTCATCAAGGAACATGTGAAATAATGCGCATTGGAGAGTAAATAGCTGCAAGAGCTCTCAGTCGAAACATGCAGAAATGGATATGAGTCACTTCCCGGATATTCAGAATAGGAATCGAGTAGACGCTATGAAGTCAGAGCTGAATCGTCCAGATTCAGCGGGAATTTGGCCCAATTAGACTTATCAGCATTTCAAAAAGTACGTCGTTGACGAAATTCAATGAGCCAACTGCTGGCGCTGATTTATGCCATCACTGGCCAGTAGGTCGTAAAAAGAGACTCTTAATTCAAATTGCGTGTGCATAAGACGCGCCGGTCTCGGTTACCTCTGGCTGAGGTATATTTATGGGAATGCCAGCGGGAATTTTCTCTTCTCTTTTTATTGGGACTCAGGGAATTATTTTAAAAAAAAAATATTTTGCCTCAACAATGGCCTCATATTGCGATCAGTTATCGACGTGATATACGACAGCCAATAACCAACGAGACGATTGGAAAGCTCATTACCATCGTTTCTCACGAGTTGATTGAAAATTCTCTCCGTTCCGCTAGACCGCATTAGCATAACGTTCGTTCCTCGACCTCCACCTCATTTACATTGGCTTCTTTTGTTGTTATTGTTGTTGACCAAGATTGTGCGCATTCGCAGAGTTCGTGTCTGTCCTTGTCCACGATAGCCGCCCATCTTTCTCGCTCAATCTTATTTCGATTAAACAGATTGGATATCGGTGATCCTTACCTGGAACGACACTCGGTAATCGAAAGGCTCCGGGATTGGGAAGACGGAATCCTCCGACTTGACTGCCAACTTGACTGCCGACTTGACTGCCGACTTGACTGCCAATTGGTCGAATGATAGGCTGATTGGCCGGAGGAGGATGAGACGGTGGCGGTGGAGCTCTCGACGAACGATTGAATGAAGGGTTCTTTTTCAGACCGCCAGGTGGCTCCACATAGCAGTTGTCACGTCGCGTGGCTGTCAGATTTATGGGCGCCTTTATTTTTGAAAAAATTTAAATTTATGTTTTATATGTATATAAAAAAATAACCTTTTAATTTTTTGAATTTCATTTTTTTTAAATTTAATTGATTTATTGAATGATTTAATAAAAATTACCTTTGGTGCAGGATTGATAGGTGCTGGTGGCGCGTTTCTGGTAGGTCGAAGTTGACCGACTGTACTTCCTGAATTTCTTCCTTGAACATGAGGTGGCCTGGCTGGTGCCTGATTACGAGGTATGTGATTATTGTTGTTAATTCCTTTGTTCGAATGCACGACAGTGACCACGCGACGAGCAATTTGCAATGTTTCGTTGTCTGGTTCCAATCGAAGGGATGGCCCTGCAATACAGGAAATGAATATGATAAATGATGTCATGAAACATGTGTGATTGATTGCATTACTCATTGTGTTGGGCAATCCAGGACCGATGGAGACTATCAGAGTTTTGCCAGACACTTTCAAGGCTGGATCTTCACCAGTTCCTGCAATCACTTTCACTTGCCGGAGCCCTCCCCCAGACCAACCTTCTTTCTTAATGGAGACTTCCATGCTAAAGGGTAGAATGTCAACATGCTGTCATCTCAAGGTAGGAAGAAAACTTTAACTATGTGAAATTTACTTGTCTGTGAAATTCATGCTGAGAACTCTGTTGAAGTTCTCTCTCAGCTTTCGATTGAGGGTGGACAATAGTTCTGTCTTGAAGATGGATCTGATAAGTGTGTCATATTCGTTGTTGACTTGCAAGACAATGAAGTCATCCTGCACAATTGAAACAAAGTTTTTTGATTACGTGAAAGAGGAAACAATGTTGGCACTTTGCAATTCACTTTATACCTGCTTGGTACTGGTGGATATTTGCCTGATTGTTTCGATTGGTATCCTTCGTTTCACCACTTCAATGATCTGACCCTTTTTTGGCCCCTTTTTTACTTTTTCACGGCCGATCAGAAAGATGGTTTTTCCCGTCAAAATGAGATCACGCTTTGTAGCCTGTGCGGAACAAAAAAAAAACGGGTTTTAAAACAGTTCAAGGCAACCCTCGTGAATCATGTCTTGTCATCATCTTGTTGTAACATGATTCAAACAAAGTGTACGTACCTGGAATCGTCGGTCATATTTGAAAACAGTTTCGGCGAATTCGATTTTTTCACGTTTACCGACAAGAGCGCGTAGAGCCGGTTGATTATCCAAACCGATGTAATCGCCGACAAATCCGCGGTTGAGAGAGAACCTCCGGCGCTCCTTTTTCCCGAATACAATTTCTTCAACAGACATAGAGAGACGATGGTTAACTTAATGACACTTGAAACATTTTTAACAAAAAAAAAAAAAGGGAGTGATGTGATGATTATACCGGCCGCTTGCTCGCGTTGCTTCTGGCGCTGTCTTCGAGCAAAGTAACGGCAAAAGGCTTTTTGAATGACACGCGCATAGTGATCGTATCGACGCTCTCTCATCTCTTCCAGCAAGAACAGCTGTATTGAGATGAATAAATTACGTTATCTGATCTTTGAAATTTTTCGTTTCTATTCAATTTTTGTTTTACGCTTTCATACCGATTCAGGCGTTTTGATAAAGACTTTGCTTTTGCCTAGCTGATATTCAGCCGTGTCCATATTGACTGCTTCCATGACAATCTTTATTCCGGCTCGTGGATCGCCTTTCCATGTTGGCCACGTTTGCTTGCTGATGATGGCGTATCTGTAGAGGTTTTAAAGTAAAAAAAAAAAAAAATAGACATTGTCGGAATGAGTTCATTTAAACGACTCCTCCCGTTTTTCTGCTTGTTGAACCGAGAACTTATCTCCGGGATAAATTGGAAAATAACGGTAAACCTTCTTTGTGCATTCATCATTCACTATGAACGAAAAATTTTTTTCGACTTTGTTTTTCAACCCCCGCAAGGGTTTGGCCCGTAGAATCGGGATGGCGAAAAGATCGTGAGACGGAATTCTCGGGTCAGTAGGTCTATGGAGCACGTAGTACTTGCGTAGTATTGCTGGAATGACGAACCAGTTTTTGTTTTTTCAAATTCTTTTTACAAATTACCTTTTGAGGAATTTTTCAAACGGTCTCCTGTAGGCGAATCCGGCCCGCCGGACACGAATGTTTTCCTTGAGGCCGAGATATTCCACTTGGTGTTTTACTCTCGGCTCTTCCCAGTCGTGCGGCCTTTTGGTCTCGTTCGGTTTGATGCACCTTGGTATTTTTATCAGTGGGAATATTATTAGAAAATAATAATAATAAAAAAACGAACGTTAATTTTATTTTTGGTTTGCGGCTAAAATAAAAACGACCTTCGTCGTCCTACCTGATATAATGTGGTGTACACTTCATGAGAGCTTCAACCAGCTGATTGGCTTGCGATTTGATCTTGGAACCGGCCGTAGTGGGACGCGTTTTTGTATTGGAAGCCAGTACCTCAGGAAATAGACCGCGAACGAACGAACTATTCCACGAAAAAGTCCCAACCACACGTACACAAAAGGAGGGAAAATTGAATGAGAAAAGCCATTAATTCGATTGTTTTCCGAAAAAGTTTGATAGCAAAAAAAAAAATAAATAATAATAAACCAAAAAAGAAAAAAAAAAAAATTAGATTTGCTCGGTTGAATTCTTCGTTTCTTCTGGTCATGGTGTGGTGAATAAACAGGGAAGCCAAAAAAGCAAAGACCCCCCAAAGGCAATTGTTGAATTAAAGGCAAACCGCCTTGTGCTGATGAGTCTCATCATATCGAACTCGACGGTAAATAACCGAATCGGTTCTGGTTGTCGAAGCTGCTCACCATGCAGACTCGTTTGTGTTGAACCGCTTCCGTGATTTCGAAAGGGAAAACACGAACGAAAACACAAAGGAAAGAAGATGGGTGGGGTGGGGAAGGCCATTCTTTTTTTATGTTGAACAATTGCGTACTTCTTAGAATTTTGCATGAGTTCGATGAGGTCGTTGAAAAAGATGTCACGGTTGCGATCGCAGAAACCTTCCACTTCGTAGCTAACTTTTCCGGCGTAATGGTGAATAGTGAAGCCGGACTTCCATGACTCAAAATGTTGATGGTTCCCGACTCCGGAGCAGAGTTTCTGTTCAAAAAAAAAAAAAGAAAAGAAAAAATCAGACTTTAGTTTTACTGTTTTAAATTTGGTTGAGAACATTCGATCAAACGATGACGAAACATAAAAACAAAACCGAAGGTTGTAAAATGGAATCTCGTGAATTCATTTTCCACCCGACTGTAAATCAATTTATGCTGCCATCGATTGAGCAGTGTCATTGTTAAGTGTGTAGTTTAACGTTGCTTCCTCCCTTGTGTTGTAATATAAGCCACTTTTTTTTTCTTCTCCACGACTGTTTCTGGACCCTGAATATTGTCAGACAGATTGCCCTTTGGGTAAGCGTTAGAGGTTGTAGGCTCCAGACGTTCCAGCAGAGGCTACGCAACGCACAGACGCACACGGGGTCTTTAACACTTTAACGACGGGCAAGGGAAGGAATGAAAGACGTGGAGGAATTGTTGGTTTATTAATCATAAAACGAGGTCGTTTTTCATGATTACCCGACGTTTTTTAAAATGTATTCGTCTTTTTGTGTGTATCTCACCTGCTTGAGGTCGTTGTCTGCACCTTCGCTGACGGCGTGAAGTGTCGCACACACGTCGTCCAGGATGGCCAACACACCAGGAGGTCGACGTCCTTCAATCAGCTCGCAGACGACTTGGTTGTTGAAGTAGTCTATTGCCGTCCATTTGATGCCCTCTTGTACGTACTCCTCCTATTGTTCCATTGGGGAGAAGAAGAAAAAAAAATGAAAAGATATTAACAAAAAGAGACGATCGTCATCATCAGGAGCATCGACGTGATGGCGCCAGGCACTAGCTGCCTCGGCCACTTTTGGGGCGTCGTCCGAATATGACCTCGTCTCGTCGTTATCAAAGAATTCAGAAATTCTTTTTCTACCAAGATCTTTTTTCTTTTGCTTGCTGATTATTTCTTTTGACATTTAAAGGAAAGGCTTCTTGCATATCATCAAAGCAAAGCAGAACAGTAGTGAATGTCCTGCCGGAATTATCTTACATGTGATAACTTTGGCGGGATCGTGATCTCTGCTTCGCTAATTTGACCATTACCATTCTTTTCTCCGATGATACCACTTGACTCGCGATACAAAGACGCAATGGAAGCCGCTCCAAGGCTCTCTTAGCTCTAACGGTAAAGCCAAAGCGAAACGCCATTGCTGGTGTACACGCGGACGACCCTTTGATTAGTGTGCTCTCATTTAACGAAAATAAAAAAAAATACAATCTTTCTGCTCTAAAGATATTTTTAGGCGAGCTAAGCTAAGAAGAACCATGTATACTATGTAGTCCTTCCGAGCGTTTGCGCAACTTGGGGATACTCGTTATGTCCTTGCCAGGATGTGTTATTGACCGGCGGCAGGTTTGCGAGGTATAGGACGTCCATTTGTACTGTAGGTCGTCTACAGCAATTGGTGCTGCGGTGTGAACGCCTTCATCAAAAAGAAGAAAAGACGCACGACTTGGAAGAGAAGACCTGCTGGATGGTGCGTTCCCACACACACATAATGGATCGACTTAAAAAAGACGAGAGATGAGAAAACCGTTAGAAACATTTATTTTTTTTTTTCTTAAGACTTCTTATTATTTCACGAGACTTTTGGCGCCGCAATTGAGGCTGTTTGATCATTCTCGCCATGAGGGATCTCGATTTGAAAAGGACTCGCATTAAAAGGCTTGTCATTTTTCATCTTTTGTATTCCGGGATTCTTTTTTGTCTTTGTCTGCATTATTAGCTGACTGGAAGGAATTTATCGTCTGCGACGCCAGTCCCAGGAAATATGTTTGAAAGCCATTTTGTAAAACCCCGTTGACGTCCTTGGAAATAGCACGACCTGATGACACACGCGTGGGCCGTGAAAACCACGAAGATTTCCAGAATCAGCTGGCGCTCGACCTGTACGGAGCGAGCCGCACTTCCCAGCAGCTTCGAGCTTGTTAGTTCGATTCTTTTTTTTTGTGTGTGTGTTGATTTCAGCGGCGAATGTTTCATGGTTGAAAGACTTGGGATCTCGTTTGATATAATCAGCCAATGTTGTGAAACGAAATAAAATAAGAAAAAGACGTATCAGCGTGGTACATTCGCTAGCCAGTCGCCAGTGCTCCATAACCGTCAAGAAACAAAGTTAGCAGGCTCTGTCGGCAATAACATATTTTCAATTTTTTTTTTTCTTTTTTCACCTGCATTTTTTTTCTGGAGGTACAGACTGTAGAAAAGTTGGCCAACGGTTGGTGGGTCACGTCATTTTATTGACCCGCACGTAACGCATCGATTGCAGGAAAAGAGAGCCCCAATGAAGGAAGGAAAAGGGAGGGCAGTGATGAAAATCGGGACTTTTGGATACCTGGACGGAACCTCACGGAAGGGAGGGTGGGGGAATGGGAACGGGAGGAAGAGGGGTTGGGCTGGATTGCGTCGGTTGCACAGCAACAACACCAAACGGCGGAGGAGGGAAGAACACCACCAAACTCCCCCGGCTGGGCCACCAACCCGTTGGCTCTTTTTTTCTATTCTGTGAAACTCATTCAACACGCGAGCTGCGCTTCTCTCCCGCTCGCTCTTTTCTGTCTTGTACTCCCTACCATATAAAAAGGTGCTCTTCCGTGTGGCCTCCAGTTAGTTGAAGACTGCGGTCACAGCCGCTTCAATCTCTCCCCCCGAGAAAAAAAAAATATTTTTTTGAAAACTAAAGATCGTGTTCTCCCCCTTTAAACTCCTTTGCGTGTGCTTCTCTGATTCAATCGAAAACAAAAACCCAGACAGTTAGACAGCAACTTTTTCTGTTTGGCTTGAATAAAGAAGAGACTATAGTATGGCATCTCTACAACGGATAAACAGCAACAACTTAATGGCGAAGGTATTGGTTGCCGTTTGGCTGATGGCTGCCGTGGCATCGAGTCAACAAAGAACGGTTGATGAAGCCAATTCTTTAAAACCCAATTCCTGGATCATCCAGTCACCCGTAAAAAAGCCTTTGCCCGGTCTGTCTGGCATCGGCCTCCCTCCTGGTGGTGTTCTCCTCATGACTATGGATCCCAATGCCACCATGACCGATCTCCAACCTCAGCAACAACAACAACAAGAACTAGAGTCTGCGACAACAGCCGTAACTTCTGTTTCCCTTACTGAAGAGACCACAGTCGAGCCCTCATCGGCGACGGAACTTTCGAGCGTAAGCCAAAGTTCAATCACTTCGGCGGAAGCAGATGAGGTGGCCGTCACCGATACACTGTCGATTTCAACGGGAGGCACCGTCGCCATCACGGAGGAATCGAATAGCCCCACACTTGAGCTGGCAACCGTCACGCAGCAATCCTTGTCGAACGAAATTGAATCATCGTCCTCTGATCCGACGCCAACGACCGAACCAGTCACGGACGCTGCTGGCGTTGTATCGCTCGTAAATCAAGACTTTGGTAATCTTTCGATCATGGAAGCATTGAAAGTCGATAGTGAATCCGACCAAACGAACGATGAATCCGTCGAACAGACGACAGTCGCTAAAGTGGAGGAACAAACAACTGACTCTTCAATCGAACTCTCGACAGAGTTTTCGAGTCCCGTGCCATGGATCATTGGTTATGGCGAATCAGATTTTAGCACGGACAAATATGGAACAACAGAAGAATCTCAGACCGAAGGGCTGCTTGTGGACAATCATGTAAATGTTTCTGGGGATGCCTACCCAGGCGAAACAGTTTTGACAACGGAGAACAGCTTGAACAATGAAGAGACAACGACAGAAGAGTCCAGAATAACAGAAAACATTATTTTGCATTTCGGGAATAATTTCTCATATCTGAATTACCCAACCGGGTTTCTCCCTGCCGAAACAGTTTTAACAACGGAGGACAGCTTGAGCAATGAAGAGACAACGACAGAAGAATCCGGAACAACAGAAATAGTTAACACTATAATTCACACTATTTTAATTTTCGGGAATGATTCGTTCTCATTTCTGAATTACCCCACCGGGGCTCTCCCCAGCGATGCATATTTGGCAACCACAACGGATTCGACAACTGACGCTGTATTCGAAGAAGAGAATGTGACAGTTGGAGATGGAACAACTCTAGCTGAAGAATCTTCGACGGAATATTCCACATCACCGATTCCACCCAAAGGGCCTGCCCCATTGCCTGAAGTGGCTGCAGATGATGAATCGGACCTTAGTCCTACCGAACAAGATTTGACGACGAAAACCACAACCGAAGCTACAACTGAAAACATCTTGAAAGATGAAGATGATGATGCTGTGACGGATGTTATATTAACTGGCGGCCCATCCGTACTTTTGGGCTCGCTAACTCTATCAGGATCGAGCCCAGAATCTGATGAGACTTCGACGGAAGCTGAATCAGCTGCTGTTTTATCAACCGAAGCTAATGATGAATCAAATGTCCAGTCCGGATCAGGAGCCAATCCCGATAACGATTCCTATGCTCCACTAGATGTGGTAGCTGACGATTCCGGTTCAGTTAATTTGGATGTGACTATAATTTCAGCCAATTTGGGAACTGAGAGTCCAGCTGCGTCAGATGTTACTGAAACGGAAGCCCAGCAGCAATTCTTAGTCTTCACAACAGAGGCCACTCCGGAAGATCCAGGACTCGCCGAATCGGTAACGGAGATTGAGAACATCGAACTCAGCCTCAAGAATAAGCCGGAGAGCAGCAACCTGGTCGCATCCGCCTCCGCAACTATTATCAAGAATGCCGGAAACAGCCGCAATCTTCTCTCGGAAGAAAATGTCAAGGAAGAAGTTGATGTGACTAAAGTTATCGAAGAAGTTGTAGCAGTTGACACAAAATCTGGCGAAGAAGAAGAAGCCAGACAATATTCTCGCCCATATCCTATTCGACACGGAATGCGTCCACGAATCCGACCATCAATCGATCGACACGACCAGAACTTCCGACCGGAATACGACGACTACAATTTTAACATTATTTCCCGGACCTATGACTATTGCTATACGTACTGGTGCAAGTTTAAGAAGACACTGTCTCGCATCGGACTTTTGTAGTGCAGTACCAGGAACTTTGATCACTTTTTTTTATTACCTTTCTCTCCCCCCTATGATTTGAAACTTTTTTTTCTCACGTCTCCTTCTCGTACCCCTTCGCAATATTTATATCCCGAAATGTTTCAAACAAATTTCTTACCTGTTCGGCTTTGAGCGTCAGTTCGATGAAGATCTGCTGCAATTTCTCGTTGACAAAGTTGATGCAGAACTGTACAATGCATTAGGCAATTAACTCATTTATATTCTTCTCAAAATTTATCTTTCTGATCACTTGCCTGTTCGAATCCGTTTTTTTCAAAGATTTCAAAGCCATAAATGTCCAAAATGCCAGTGCTGTATCCTGGAGTCGTCGTTACCATGGCAGTGTTTACTTTCTAAAAAAAAGAAACGAGCCCACTGTTACTTTGTTATTCCAATTGATCAACTCCCCCCCCCCCCCCCATTCAAGAAAGGGCCAGTTTTTCTATATTTCTTTAAGCTAGTAAAGTTGCTGCGGTAGATAATGATTACCTGAACGAGGAAATCAAACATTCGACTGTACAATCCTTTGGCTAAAGCATCCCGACTGTAGCAGGCCTATGGTGGTGTTCATTCATCGTTAAACGATTGACTTTTAAATTGAATTGCTTTAACAGTTTGAAAATCGAAAGGGAATTCAGTTCACCTGCTCGACGTTGAGGGTCATGTTCACTCGTTCTCGGTGGCTTTCAAATATCCGGCCCGTCAGCTTGGCCTTTAAAGCCACCGAGTCAATTTCGAGCAAAAAGGCCGGGAAATCCAAATCTAAAATTTAAATAACGTTGAAGTATGGCTTTAAAATTTGTACTGTTTTGAAAAAAATTCTTCTTTCTTCTTCTTTTTAGTTTTTACATCGGTCGTCATGGACGTTGGCGAAATTGCTCCGATCTTCCACGAAAGAAATGTTGCCTAGGTGTAGAATGGCGGATACTAATTGTAAAACGTTTTTTTGTTCTTGATCACTGAGGCCCACCACGGACATGGCTATGATATTTCGTTTGAATTATTCAACGAAAGAAATCCACGCGTCGAATCAGTTTGAAACCGAAAACAAAACAAAAAAAAAAAAAGTTTTGAAATTTAAATTCTTTTTCTTCCTTTCACCATTGAATTGCTCCGTATATTACCTTTCATAGTTTCTTGAAACTCTTGAACATCGTTAGTGCCTTCGACGGTATAAGTGCCGCTCTGGCTGAGGTAGGCGTAATTCTCCGGACTGGCCAGGCCCAATTGCTCTGCAACATTTAAAAAACAAAAACAAACAAAAAAAAAAATTGCTCGTCAAAATTTCAACCGTTTTTTGTTTTTGTTTTTTTAATCTTATTTATTGATTCGTTTTTAACTTATTTTTTGGGAATGAGGATATCTTTTTTTAAGGAATGTGAAATATACTTGGAAAAGTTTGAAAACTTTGTTTTGTGACGAGTCATTCTGAAACCAACTGTGGTGTTTGGGTACAGAGTGTCGTGTCGCCATTGGTAGTCCGAGTCAAACTTAAGTTCAACGCCTTACCTTCCATACGGGAGTCGGCTCCAGCGCACAATTGATAAAAAATATGGAAGCTCCTTTCATGGCGACTGCGCATGACAACGCGGGATTTTTCCAGTAGGAAATTGGAAATCTTTCCGCCTACTGGCTGGCCTCCAGTCGAGAATTGAATCTCGACATACTTGCCCTGAGAATTAAAAGAATAACAAGAAATAATTTTTTTAATGAAAATGATTTCTTTTGTTGTGTGTGTATCTGGAATCTGTGTCAGGAAACTTACAAAACGGCTAGAATTGTTGTTGCGGACCGATTTGGCGTTGCCAAAGGCCTCCAGTAACGGATTAGACTCGAGGATAACGTCTTTTAAATGGCGAACACGATCGCCACCTCCTGACACACGAGCTATGTAATTCATGATGTATTTAGCGGCTACTGTTTTACCCGCTCCGGACTCGCCACTAATTTGATACGAAAAGAAAGAGAAAAAGTAAAGAAAACAGGTAAAGACGTTCCCGACGGTAATTATACCTGATGATGACGCATTGATTTTCGGCGTCGATTAACATATTGCGGTACATGTTATCTGCCAGAGCGAAGACATGAGGTTGATTTTCATAAGAAGCCTGCGTTGCATATCACGAAAGAAAATAGCGAGAAAATTAAATTCAACAGGAAATGTGATAAGGCCAATTGTCGGCCTTTTTCTTTCTGTGGCAGCGGTCGGGGTGAACGAATTCAACCGAACGATGCTTGAAACAAAAACGGAAATTGTTTAATATTTATTCTTACAGCTCCCTGATAAAGCTCGATTTCCTTATCGGTGAAGTAAGGCATAGTCTTGAATGGGTTGACGGAAACGAGGACTGGGCCGATGTACGTCTAAATATTTTTGGTTTTTTCGAGTAATAAAAGTGATTTATTACTGGAGAGTTGGCACAGTTTTTTTTGTTGTTTGATAAAAAGCTGTGAAAGTTGACCAACTTACAAATATTTGATCATCAAGGTAACGTTTGCGCAAATTGGTGACGATTTCATCTTCGGTGACTCGAGAGAGCAATACCATGTCATCCACGCCGGCCGTCTTGACATTGTGCGATTGCCAGTGGTAAACCTGTTGGGAGATAAGAAAAACGTTGATTTTCCAATCTTCGAAAGTCAAATATCACATGTTAGTTTAAGAATCCAGGCTGGTTTTTTCCTACATTTTTCCGCCATAAACTAAACGCGTGACTGGAATGGACATTGGGACTTTATTATGACACTTGGACGAGCCATTAACATAAAACCGGTTGACGAAAATAGGAGAAAATCCCGGAAAAAAAGATGAGCTGGTTTTTTGGGGAAATCTAATCCATTTTGTCGAAATTTTCTTTTCGCTGAGTAAAAAACTGTCAGGCAAAACGAGAAGACGATCGTTCATTGTAATATACCTCGTCGTCGTCTGTCGGCAGGATGGGCCTGCCCTTACATGGGATGTGAAACTTTCTCCGCGGATGATGGAACGTCGCCATACCGGTCGTTATCGCTGTACGCGGACGACCCACTTTCGCCAACCTGGAGTTTGGCTCCGGTGGTGGTATGGCTGGAGCTCGCGATTTTTTACCCATCCGCGGAAGCGTTGCCGATCTGGTTGGAGATAATTGTAATGGCTCATCTTGAACACCCCAACTTGGCCCCGTTTCCAATACACTCGGCGGTTTCGATCTGCCAGTTTTACGCAACATCCTCGCCCAACTCGTTGACAAACGCGTACTGATGTCTAAGTATAGGGATTTCAGTACGTTCTATACACCTGCCCTTTTTCCTATTTTGAAAATGTCCTTATTGTTGCTTCTCTGTTTCCCTTGTCCTTCTGCCTGTAATTGGATTAAATCCTGCCGGGTGCGTCGACGCTTTAGCTTGTCCCCCCCAATTTCCACGGGTCCTGTCGACGTCGTCGGCGTCTGCGTCTGCGTTGGTAAAAAGAGAAGGGTAGGTTGTCTTCCAATCCCAACCCTCCTTGTCCCGGCTCATTCGACTTAATTGGATGACGAATAATCAATTATTCCCCCAGTAGCGCACATTATGTTGATATTACCAACCGAGCGACTGATAACACAAGTTCCTGGTTTGCCTTTTTTTTTTTCTTCTTCTTCTCGTTTCGATTAATCAGACTCATAGGCTAGCTACTTTTTGAAACCTTAAAACATAGGTAGGTAGGCTGGCAACACAAAAAGCGTTTGCCGTTGTTCGACCTTTTTTTGACAAACAGGAAAGTTTTCATTCCGGCACGTGATTTGTGTGTATTTTGTTGATTATGCGCTGTCAGACGCCTTGGAGTTTGTGTTTTTTCGAAGGGGCCCTATTTCGACAGATCGACGGAGTAGAAAGTGCCTCAACTTACGGTACTTTAATTTAAGCAGCAAATTGCGTTATTCTTATCTTTTCTATTCGGCTTAGCAACTGAACCGTTAATAATAAGTCCCACAAGATCAAGAAGACCTTAGCAGAGGCCAAAAAGGAGTCGACCGTAATTCGAATACCGGTCTACACGTAAAGAAAAAATCAGCAAAAATTTGAAATCGATTTTGGAAGACAGGCAGCGCTTGACGATGAGTGTAGGAGGGTGACACAAAGTGCGATAAACACTATCGCTGCCAACGCCCTAATATTTTTTTAGTTGGGGTTTCCGTCCGGTCGTGTATCCTACCTCCTCTCCAGTACGCACTCCCCAAAGAGGAAATGCAGAATACGCCCGAGTGCCTCTGCTACAAGCCCCTTATTAATTGACGAAGAAAAACCCCAAACGTAAACACAAGCAACCGTAAATAACTGTAATCAATGCCATCAATTCACTGCAATGACTCATCGCGTGTCTGGCACGAGCTTTTTTTTTTTTCATTTCAGAACATTAGGACTTACCATTTTTATGTCGAATTCTGGTACTAGTCCTTGGAAATGACACCTGCAGTTATTTTGACATGCACACGAGGCACTTGAATATTATTTTATCACTCCCTAGTCGACGTTGAACCTTTGTTGTCGCTCAGTTCTGTCGTTTTTTTAATCTTTTCCCCTCTTCAATCCCCTTGATCAGTAGCACACGATAAGTTCACTTGGCCATCTGTCTTATCTTGGCTTCTAATGTTACGATACTTTTGATGTAATTGCACAGTAACGCCCACACTTGTGTATTCCCGAAAAGATGTGTTGCAATTTTGTTTCGGTTGTTGAAACGATTTGTGAAGCACAAAACTATTTTTCCCGAATTCCTTTTCACGTTGTTGCCGGCCCAGCCGCGCGATAATTCGGTGAGAACTGTTCGCAGTCTCTGTCGTCTTTCAACTGAACACAACAACAAAATAACGAGGTGGAAAACAAGATAGAGAGCGGTGGCTGGTTTTTGTTGAACACACTCACGGCTAACAGAACGAATCAGAAAAGAAAAAGAGACTTGAGCAACTTTCCCTCCCGTCAAGCCTACTTGTTGTTGTGGTGGACTGCTGCAGCAGCAGAAGTCTAGGTTTCGTACCGGTAGGTTTGGTCTGTTTCGACGTCGTACTTCGTTTGCGTGTGTGGTGGAGATAGTAGTGGGAGATAGGGGAAGCTTGATACGGTTCGAAACAAATAGAAATATGAGAGAACCCGCCTTCATCCGGGTTTTGTTGTTTTTTATTTGGTGTATTTATTATACGTGCATCAGCTATTCAGTTTTTTCTTGGGCCTTTTTTTACGACCCGCAGGCGAAAAAAACTACTTTTGGTTCTTCATAGAGGGCAGTGTTGTTGGGTGACTCATAACTTGGGTTAAGTAATACACCAACACACACACAGTCCACACTCGGCGAAACTTTCTCTTTCAGTCTCGCATGGCGACTTGTCGGCGCAATCGATGCGTCGTTAAAGTTTGTAAAAGGAAAATGTTCGATGGCAAGACATCGATCGATCCCCAGAGCGAATACAGACTTTGTCCTTGAGCTCAAATCTTTTGGCAAATATCAAAATAAGCTACGGCCAAAGTAACTAGTTGGTCCGGCTAAAAGTCCGCATGTTTTTTAAATATATTTTCAAGTGCTGCATGGTTCGAAATATTCTCGCACAATGTTGGGAAAAAAAGATAAGGAGTATATGTATCTCTTCGTGTCAAGAGATCAACGAACCATCGACACGCTCAAGCTCAACGGCTTGGCTTATGTAGGTAAAACGACAGGGCAAATGCGCTAGCGTCTTATTCAAGTATTACAGTACATGGGACTACTACAGTGTGTGCTAGGCAGGCAGCAGTTATTCCAGGCGCGTGAGAAAAAAGAGTGCGTGAGTAAGAGGAGTAAAGCTTTCAGGCATTGCGTAACGCCTTCACATGGATTGACATTTTAAATCGATTATTGACATTGTATCATAGCAAAAGCGAAGCGATGGGGCAGTCGTCAGTATTCGACACTTGTTTTATTTAGTGACGACCACTTTGACCGCGCCCGTGATTTCGGTAAACTCTTTGGAATCGAAACAAGCGACGAGGCTGTGCTCTCCGGCGAATTTCGGCATCAAATTAATTTTAATGGTCAGAGTCTCTCCCGGCGCCAGATCTGGATAGTCTCGGAAATCGGAGCGAGTCAATCCTGGTCCTTCGAAAGCCATTTTGCACTGCGTCAACTGCATTTTGAGGACGTTGACGAAAGTGAAGATGACCTCCAGTGGCTGTCCCACTTTTTTCGACCCGGTAACCTACAATTTGTAGAAAACATTTCGTTTGAAAACAAGTCGATTGCTCGCTCGAGTGCTCGCCACTGGAAACCACTAGACAAGATCGTTTGAAGTGAATGTTCACCTTAATGTCGACGCTGGGCATAATGACTTGGAAATCATCCTCTTCAATCCATGTCTGATTGGTCTCCTTGACGGTGGCGGACGCGCACAGCTTCATAATGCCGTATTCCACCAATTTTCCGATGTAGTCTTTGGCGGAGACGGGCAGCCGCATTTCCTCCCCTACGAAACACGAGAGCACATACAGAACATGAGATTGAAAAGAATCCGAAGATTGAAAATCATAAAGGCGAGTATAGTAGACCGCAGCATGACTCGGATAAACAGTTGACTGGGCCCCATTTGTCAAGAGTCGCAAAGCTGACGGATGACGGCAGGGGAACAAGCGGAACAGGATTGGATGCTATACTGCTGGGATGGAGGAAAAAGGATGGAACTATCTTCAGGGTCGGAACTCGGAAGGATGTCCATATAGCCAAAGCAGTAAAGCACTCTCTCTCATCGGGTGGTATCTGTATGCTGTGTCTTACGGGCCATCGGTTGCAAGACGAAAGTTGCCGTTGCATGACGGACTAAGTGAGCCTTCACTCCGTTATAAAAATTGGTGGTTGCCGACAGAACAGCGTTGATGGTACGCACTTGTTTGGAACGATTCTGTTGGACGGAATGAATATTTGGATGGACGAAAATAAGAGAATTAAGACCACAGTTATGCGTTCGTTATCGATGTCTTGACGTATACCTCCAGTTTGACAACGACGTTAAACGATTCTCCAATGGGGATCCGTTCAAGCTCAATCAAGTCGAAGACGACATCCTCGGCTGCTTTCTCGGGGTAGCGGAAGAAACGTTTGGCTCGAACAGACGATCCGACGGCAGTTAACAGGCTGATGCGCTCTTCATTCGACCCTGATCGTCGATAAAGACAAGGAAAACCGAAAAGAAAAATGTTTGGAATGCTTGGAAAATGACGGACTGACTCTTGCTTTCCCGCGTGAATGATATCCGGAGACTATATATATACATACTGTATATAGTTTTCGAATACTGTGTCGTTTCCGCCTTCGCGGCTGGTTGGACGTGTATTGCTGCGGCTGGTTGGAAAACTCAGCACACCGCCCTGTACCTCCATAGAATTGCCGACCCGTTTGCCAAAAACTTACTCACCCTCTGATGATTTGTACGTGTCTGTGATGTCATGCGTGTCTGATTGACCAACCGTATCGAAGACGAAGGGCTTCTTTGTCAGAATCTGCTTTCCGACTCTGATATAAAAGAAATGCAAAAACAATCAATTATTAGAAATCAATTTTGGTTTGGTGAATCTTTCCAGCGTATCAGTAATCCGTATGTATAATTTACTTGTAGCGATCGCAGTGCATTTGAACGTAACCGATTTCCGACGTTTTGTCCTCTTTCCATGTGATGCAATCTGTTGAACAAAAATGAATCAGATAGACAGGATCTTGCAATTTCAACAGAAAGTCACGTTCGATTTTTCTTGTATTCACCTGCATTAACAGAAGCGAGTACGAAAGCCACGTCATATGCCAATCCGACTTGACCTTTGCGAATGGCCTCAACTGAAGCTGGGCCACATTGGTAGAATCCTTTTTTTTTTAAACAAAAGATGAAGGAAATCGATAAATGAATACAAAAATAGACTCAATCGGAGTAAATGTTCGTATGTTGACAGAAATTCTTTGATATTCAAAGAATTTATCCTTCCTATTTATCAATGACTATGCGTACTTGTAGTACAAACAATGCAACATCATCCATTGTTTCCCCCCCCCCCTCCATTGTTGGCTTTCATAGGCATGTAAAGTATCACCACACATCAAAAGTTTTTGTCTTGGAGTGGGGGTGGCTGATGCTAGTCAGTGATACTATATGCCCATAGAAATTTGTTATCAAGATGTAGGGGAGAGTCTGTAGATCTATCTTCTTGTCTCTATCCATTTGATCAGTCTGAGGGTTGTATGGGCTTATGTCTATACTTTGGATATACATACGTGATTTTCGACGAAGCCTTTAACTTTTATTCTATCTGTATGCCTAGCCATGGCGGTCGTCTATTTGTACCGCTCAATTCAGACATTCAGGATAAACGAATACCGGTAATTGCATAACGGTATGTTCAAAAGGTTCGGTTCAGGAGTTAAATAAAATGACAAATTTGAGAGACTTACCAGCTGAACGTTCTTGTGGCGTAGCATCAATGGCCTGCCAACCTCCATAACCTGAATGAATCGTCATCGATGGGGTTATTCGTTTTGTTTTCAATTATACAATTTTTTCGTGCGATACCTTTGGGTAGGTCTGCCCGAGCCATCCACGCCTCTACCCATACGTGAAAATTCCAAATGGAATCTGTTTCTCCGCCAGGATTGAAAGGGTCGCTCTCGAGAGCGTTGCCTTTAGCATCGAAGAAGCGATCAATCGTGAATGTTCCGTTTGTGTCGTGAGCTGAGACGAGATTGGAAACCGGCCTGGCCGGTATACCCAGAGCACGGCAAACTATTTTTAGTGAAACCCACAAAAAAAAATATTTTTGATTTGAATTCTCGTTTTCAATTGAAGTTCCGCTCTTATTTAGAATGTGGAGGCGTAGAGTCGCATAAGGACTTATAAGGACATGTTTAGAGAAATAGGAAAGAGATTCCCCTTTTCCTGTTTTCTAGCACACTTTCATATCGCCGTTTCTCATTTAAATGGGGGGTTCTAAGCCGACTGACTGGGCTTCATCTTTTTCTTTTGCTTTGCAGTTGATTTCCTCAACATGCCCTACATTTCTCATCAAAAGTGGACTAGCAATCAACATTCGTCGTGCTCTCTTTCACTAGTATTCAAGTTTGTTTTCATCTTCATTTCAATCTCCGGTCTTTTGCTTTCTCTCGTTTCATACCAAGCCGCGTAATCCCAGTTTGTATTTGTTGTTGTTGTTTTTTTGTGCGTCTTATTTGTTGTTTTCTTTTTAATTTGTACATTTTGCTTCCCTATCAATACCAAAGCAGTATCAGTAATCCTAGATTTATTCGAAATGAAGAGAAACATACCTTATGACATTCATTTCTAATATCGATCTCTGCTTGATCTAAGGGTTAAAATTAGTTTCGAATTTCGTTTGACTTTGCGTTGAAGTTTTTACTTTAATGTGTAGGCCTACATTTTAAATTCCTATCAATATCAAAGCAGTCGTAATAACCCTAGATCTCTTTCAAATGAAGGAAACTATCGTATGATATTTATTTCTAGTATCGATCTTGGCAGGATCTAGGGTTTTCTATCGTTAAAATTCGTTTCAAATTTCGTTTTGAACGTAAATATCGTATTTACCTGTCGTTAGGACTCCCGCAAAGACCCAGCATTGCCCGTATTTGACAGGCGTTTTGGTCGCTAGGTAATCCTCGATGATTTTCACACTACCAGTCCAAGCAGATGGAGCAGTGCCGTCATCATATTTTCCGTCCCAACGGCCAACCAAGATCCCATTGTCCCCGTCCGCTTGATTGACCTGTGATGATTGGGAGACATGGGTTATTTGATGGGCTCTTTCCAATTTTCTCCCCTCTTTCTTTTGACTTGCCTAGTCCGACAACTAACCAGCAGCAGGTCAGTCGGACTAGGTCATCGATTTTTTTCGAACATCCTTTTCGCTTGAACGTGATGCTCGTTTATATATATGGTCGTGATGTTTTTTTTGTTTTTTTTTTTAGATCGATCCTTATTATCTACTACATGAAACTGGTCGCCATCTAAGAAGTTTGGCCGATAGCAGATAATACCAACTAACCATTTTAGTGAGGGCGCGTGAAACGACGACGGGATTAGCTCGTTCGAAATGAGGTATTCCGCATCCTTCCAGCAAATACATGCATACGGGCAGAGTTGCGTCGTCGTATTGGCCATAGACCCACTCACGTCCCCTGGCCGAACCGTAAGCGCCCATCCAAATCTTGCCGACGTCAGCTAGGACGTACTCGTCTTGCAGATTGTTCGCCTTTTTCCCGTCGTGCTCCTCCCTCTCCATGTAAACGCTGTCCTCTGAAGGGCGGTGCAGTAGATAACCAGCAGCAGTGTCGCAGGCAAACATAAGTCGAGATTTGTACACATACAATAAAGTCAAAGAAGAAACTTTAGTCAGTGGTCGTGTGTTGTTTGATTTAGGCGAGTATATGGGTCACGGTAGAGTGCCCCATGCGCGGATTGCCGCGCCACCAATTGGCGAGCGCAAAGTTGAGATAGCGGAGCATATATATCGAGTGAGCCATTGACGAGTCAGCACTTCCGTTCAAAAGCGGGAAAGTTTACTTGCTCGAGTCGTTAACGAAAAGAAGAAGAAGAAGCCGACCCTTATCGACAGCTGTACAGACCTTCACACCAAGGATTGAATAGGATGTAGATATCGTTAGGGCAGTCGTAAAGTCGCAATCTTCCGGCCGGTTCGCTCGTCTCTCCCGTGAAGATCTTCAATTTCCATATGCCGATGGGTACGTCCACTGGAATTTGAACCTGCCGTTGTTCCGGCGGAATCAAACCCATTTTTTGAATAATTTTCTGTCGCATTTAATTTGCTATTAAGAAAATGCAAGGCTTACCTGCATAGTGATGGTGTCGGCATTTTTCCCCACTACGCGAACGTCCCACTGATCATTTTCCTTAGTCAATTCTTCTTCGTCACCCCGGACGTTGAGGATTCCCTGCGTGTGTTTGATGATGCTAGGGTTTGGACCTAAGAGAAGGGTGATGTAAAGAATCGATCAGTCGCTTCGTTCTCACCACGAGAGAGAAAGAGAGGGAGATAGAACTATGACAATCTATCCATCTAATCCCAGAGTTGTATGGGCTACTACATAAACTGTATAGGGAGAGACTCACCCAAGTCGAAGTTGAGCCGGAGAATATCTTTGCCGGGGTTGAAAGACTTGCCGTCGGCGAAGCGGATGATGAAGGTGAATGGCTGGCCACGACGCAAGATGGCCGTCTCGGGCTGTCGGTGTACCAGCTCGTAACGGATTGTTCGATGCTCAGTGGCGTTGTTCTTGGCATAAAAGTAGACTTTGTCTACGGCAAGGATACTTTTACTTGGTTTTGGTACCGACGAAACTGAAAAACACAAACGTGAAAACATCAATGGCAGGGCATTATTACTTTAGACTTCGAGAGGAACAATCCTAAAATTACCGTTGAAGACGTTCAAAGAGCGATCCTCCCGTCGTCGCGTTTCGACATCTATTTGAATTCGCCGGAAAAATCCATCCAACTCCCGAATAAACTCCATTTTCGTGCGGGCCTTTCTCTTCTATGAAAATATATCGACTGCAGTAACGAGTAGCTGAAAGCTAATGGTCGTTTGATGTTTTATCGTGAGAAATGACTGACTACAAAGAGCTTTGAATTAAGGGACCAACGCGGCTGCTGCTCCCGGCTGCACTTGTCATTGGCTTTAAGACTCTGAATAGAACGGCTGGTCACTGATGCTATGCATCCAAGCTCCGTCGGAGACAAACTAAAGAACTCAAGAAATAATGGCTGCACTGAATTTATCTCTCCAGAAATGAATCAGAATGAAACGTTCCCCAATTCCACACCCGCAAGACCTAGACAGCGATGCTGTAAGGGTACAGCAGGTGCCGGATGTTGATTGCGGTCAAATGATATCTAATAACAAAAGCAGAGTTGAAGATTACTGCCGTCTGGAATTGGCTCAAATCTTCCGCCCCGCAACCCCAAACGTCCGCTCCGGATGTCCGATAAGACCCAAACGAAAATCAAAAAAATAATGTTAATAGAAAAAAAAAAAACGAGGCAGCCTTGATTTTCTACATCATTACTGCGGTTTCCCTTTTTTATTTTTTTTTATTTGTCTTTTTATTTTTTCGTTCTCTTGTAACCCCATTTTGCAACATCTGTCAACGACATATATGAGCGATCGACATATCAAGCGCATTCTCCACCGGCGGTTTGCTTATTGCCGCTACAAGGGTCGCTAAACCTCAATCTTGTTCATGAAGGAAATGCCTCAAAGACATATATATAAATGATATCTAAATAGCTGAAATGTTTTACATGCGAATCAATGGCGCCGGCGCCCACATGAAACGCGACTCAAAAGAAGTCTCGTGGATTATTTTGAATATGCACGTCTACCATTCCATTCCTTTTCTGGCCTATAATTTCATTTATATTGCGTCAGCGGGACCCATACTGAGCGTAGCAAATAAATGAATAACTCGGTATGTGAAATTGGTTATTCGAAAAATTGTTTTTTTTTTTTACGAATTAATTTTTTTCGGTAATAACGACATTTTTTAATTAATAACTTGATTTGATGAACTCTTGAGTTCATGTACTTTTCGTACTCTTCACAAACTCCAGCTTGTGTCGGGTAGCTTGTGGCAACTACTTTGAATCATATTCCCACTGTAGTCAAAGATCGTTAGGAGAGTACCCAGAAACCTTATAAAGATAGATAACTACTCAAAATGGTCGTTTTCAAATCATTCCAACGGAATTCTTTAATTTAGAGTCGAACTAACGGTAGTTCCATCCCATCTGTATCGATTTTGATCCGCGTGTCGAGACTTAGAAGAGATTGGTTACAATTTCCTACCGGTCGAAAGTGTCGAATACGGAAGTGACATCAAGTGAGACCAGTTCAGATTCGACTGACTTCAAATAATTATAGCAGTTTAAATAAATAATAGATAGTAGCAATAAGCTAATGCCAAAGACAATAGCTGGGAGAGGGATGAGTCAACTGTAGTCAAAGATGGGTTTGATTCATCTCGCTCCCTTTGATGCCGACTTCATATCTTCATGTTTGTGTCCCCCCCCCCATAAAAAAGAAGGTTGAAAAAAAAAAAAAGGTTGAACGAAGACGCTCTGTCAAAAGAGGAAGAAGAGGGCTTTTTGGTAAAGCGTGCGACGAATAGCCAAGCGATTCTCTGCGATGCGTGAAGAGTTGCTTCGGCGAAATTTCAACTCGTCTTTTTTAGCCATGCAGAATGCGGTGTCTCTGTGTTTGTATATCGGAAGTCAACGGATTCTTTTATGCATGTGTAACGTACACTAATATGCCAGGATATGCGTGAAAAAGAAACGGAGAAATACAGCAAAGAGGAAGATATGGCAAAAAACGGTAGCGCTAGGTTGTCCTTGAGTTCCAGTGCGCAAACCAATTCACAATTCCCGCCATTGGCAGCTCTCTCTCTCATTTCCGGATCAGCGACAACGGAAGACAAAACGGCACAAAAGCGAGAAAAGAATATCTGTGACTGAGTAGCTACGTCTATTGCAGGGTGTACACTATCCTTCTCCATCTGTTTACCCATCATAGTGTGTAGCATATACATAGTTACATATGAGAAAAGAGCGAGAAAGAGTGAGTGGTTATAAGTTTCCTGTGTGCACGAAGAGGACATCATCTCAGCTTCTATATCTGAGGACTACTATTCGATTTAGTCTGAGTTCTATTCTACGGAATTCAATGCTACGTACAGTTTATTACATGAATGGTACGTGCCGGCCATAAAAAATGAAAACACCTAATGGCAGGGCACACTCGGCCGCCTTCGCGGTCCCGTGCAGTCGGAAGTCATTCATTGCATTACGCTATCCCAATCCGTTGCAAGTTGCACGTCTGCAGCGCGTTTGGCATTTATTCATTTTTTTTGCCAAATTCATCGTTCCGCTTCTCTGAATGTCCGACTACGGTATTTCCACGAGCAACTCGTTGTTCCTGTCAGCAGCAGGAGCAGTCAGCATCCAAGTCTTCGAATAAATTGTTCTCGATGCGAGAAAATAAATAATGAAAATTAACACGTTCTCTTCTTTTTGGAACCGATGCGTGGTGCTAGTTGTTACCGCGCGCCGTTGGCTCATATCGTGTCACGTTCCCGACATTTAAACAGTATCCTTGTTATCGACACGTTTCCTTTTCTCTTTCAATCTTGATTGTGCTTATTGTCAGCGGTAATCATCACGTATCCAGTCAGTTATTGAAAGAAAAAAAAAACACACACAAAAACAAAACGAAGAAGAAACATCCAAAAATCACACAACGAAAATCGCAAAAAGAATACCGTTTTATGTTTAAGTCTTATCATAGTTTGGAATAGATCCCTCCTCCTCCTCTTGCGGATAGATGAACTCACGCGGAATAAGGGCGATACACATTTTTCGAAAGTTGATGGCCGCCCGGCCTTCGAGATCAGCACGCGTGCGCCCCCCTCCAATATTTTCATCAAGCGACAAACGAGCAACTGCCTTCAGACTCTGTCTGGTAGGGAGTGAAGCTAGTAGCTAGTCGAGGTGAATGAGGAAGAAAAAGTTTCACAAACGCCAATCTTTATCATTCGCCAGTGTAGTCTGTTTTGCCTTTATCACTAAATTAAAAAGCCGGCTAGACATATCGTTCAACTTTTTGTAAACAAAAGAAAACGATACCCAGTCAAGTAATATCCTTTCAAGTAAATGGCGTTGACAGCGGATGCGTGAGTGGAGCGCGCGTCGTGCGCGCTAGATAGAATTAAAGTTTCCGTTACCTTTTAAATTGGAAATCCTCGTCTTAGCTAATTGAATGTCGCTACAAGTGCGTCGTCATCAACCCTGTGAATGATCGAATATTTGATTTTGTATAGTCCATAGACTTACACGCGCATCGCTCGGTTTTTTTTTCTTTGGTTGTTGCTGCTGCTGCTGTTGCTCCGAATCGATTGTTTCCATCATCTTCTTCATTTCTCCCGAAATCGAAATGCATCTACGACTGTCGGCGACCTCATCAGCCACTCCTGGCCTCTCTCCTTTGCTCGTGCTCTGGATGTTGCGGATGGTCGCCACTTGCTACGTGGAAACAAATGGTGAGACCCGCGATTCAATTTCTGGTGCTAATATCTTAGCAGGCAGCCTAGAGTATAGTCCGTTGCTATAGCGAAATAGGATTTTTAGATTTCCTCTTTTTCTTCTCTTAGAACTTTGCTTTGTGTTTGTTCCCGTTTTTCTTCTTTTTTTGCTATGGGTTTTGTTTGTTTGTTGCCCTCCAACCGTCGTGAATAAGACATGTTGATCATGGCCTTTTCCCTTTTCGTTTGCATTTTTAAAAAGTCGTCTCTATGCTCTGAACGCTCTGAACGCTCTGAACGTTATGCCCGAGATGAGAGTAGAGAACGGGTGGAGAGAAAGCAAGCAAAGATAAAGAAATAGTCAAAATGAGATATACGGCACTATACTCTTATGCGCATACACTTCGTGTAGCACAGAGAGAGAGGGGGGGGGGAAGAAAAAAGGCAGAAGGGAGGCAAAAAGTAACAGTTCAGCAACCAGAGAAAATAAGAAACGAGAAAAAGAAGATTGGATTGAGACCTTCCTGGAGGAGGGAAGAAACACGATGGAGATAGTAGGAAAGTGTGGAGGAGGGACCGGGATTTTCAGACGTGGTATAGTAACTCCCGTGTTGCGTTCTAAGTCTGATGATACTCTAGGGGCAAAGATGATTCTTCCTTACGCTGAAATGTATAAATACAGCTGATATCATTTTGCCGCCTCCTACGCTGCTAGATATTTCATTCCTTCACATTTTCTCCTGTCGCTATATTCCTTTACTTTATTTATCCTCGTGTCAGCTTCTGTGATGTCGTCGCCTGCCTCTATACTATGGGGCAGGCCTACGTTGCTGTATGCTGCTAATCCACGACTAGCCTTGATCTTTCAAATGCGTTACACGTCTGCTACATTTGGTATCAACTTTCCTGTTACCCTGTTACTAAAACTGGTTGGCAAAGTTGGTCGAGTCTAATTTGTAAAGGTACTCGTAGCAGTAGTAGACACGATGCTTTCTTATTTATATTTTAACGTACTGCGCCATGAAGCGTTCAAGCCATGTGGCATTTCCTATATTGAGGAAATCAAAGCTCTCCCCTTTTGTCGGGCGTCAGTGACGCACAGAGACTCGTTGATGTCGAGGCAAATAAAAAAAAAGGAAAGGAAAATAGGTCGGGTGATGGTGCCCTTTCATCCAACTACAAATAAATCAATTGAAGAACACAACCAATATTTGAAGTTCATCAAATTCAAGTCAAACAACATACAAATCGGGTTGTTATCAAGTCAGCCCGCAGTGGTATTTCGTTTTAACGAAGGAAAACAGAGAGATAAAATGGTGGCATTTTCAGAAACCTTGATTTTACCGAGAATCTGACGAAACAATTGTGTATTCGCCAGAGGAATACGATGACAATTAGCCGTTGTCGGTCGGTTGTCAAATCCCACGCTGCTTTTCTTGTTACCGTGTCATTTTGTTGTTTTTTTGGGGTTTTTTTTTATCTCTTGTTCATTCCCTGGGCGTAAACGAATCACAGGAAACGTGAAGTTGGTTCACAAAGTATAGTGTGCTCCGCAGACGTCGAAGCAACTGGAATTCAATCCGAATTAGAGTAGATGTGGAACGTCTGTGTGAGTCTTGGTCGACATTGACGTGGAAATAAATAAAGAGAAAGAGGGCTATACTTTCCTGTGAGAAGAATATTGATGGCAAAAATGATATTTGTGTGGACTCCCCCTTGGACAGTGGGTGTTTGTTATAAGGCGATATGATGTAATACCTGACACACTCAGCTGTTGGTCGAGTGCTGTGTCGACAGTGGAGTCGAGCCATGAGCGACACAGCACTACTCTTCATCCATGTGTTTCACGACTCTTCTTCTTCTACCTCTAAAAAACTAAAATAAAAAAGGGTATCGATGGAGTTTGCAGAACGGAACCGAGAAGCGGACTAAACGACCGGGGCCGAATCGCTTTGTATAATACTCTCATTTCCGGTGATGGGCGACGGACAAGATTGCAGAAGACTGTAATAGTAGGGCGGCTTTCGAATGGATACTATGGCTGTATGCTCCGTACGCAGTGCCCTGCTGGCCAAGACATTTTCTTTACCTTCTTTATAGATATTGACGCAGAGCTTCAAGTGGCGAATTGTAAATCGGACACAGTTGCTTGGATTTTGTCCTCCTCCCGGAGATTGAATCCCCTTATAGAAATTGTTCCCCTGAACTATTCAATCAAAATTCGTCTCACGGATCCTTGGGTAACGGGAACATTATATCTGATCGGTTTCTTCCTCATCTTTTCCCCATTTTTTTTTTCCTTTTACAAAAAAAAAAACAAAAAAACCCTGAAATTGAATCATTGGGACAACTTGAAAATTGCTTTTCTCCGAAGTTCTCTCAGGCACAGAGTGTTACACGCGTACGCCAAAAATTATCTGTGTGAGGCTGTCGTAAATCTGGGGACTGTTGACAAAGTCAGCGAATGAGTGGAGTCGTAGAGTTTGTTAGATTCTTTACTCGTTCAAAGTTGTATAGGGTCGAAAATGTCAGATGTCAACAAGACGAGCGACTTTCTTAAAAGGGAGTCATTGATGTGGAAGGGCGGTCGTCGCCCGGAAGTTTCTTTGATACACCGCGAATACAGACGCCGATTCGTTTCCTTCATCTTCGTAACTTGTCCTTTTTCAATGTCTTTAGTTTCAACGGCGTATCAAGTGTCTCTCGCGAGACTCGCAAACTGGCGGAACGGGACCCCTGGCGGATATTGGAGACTCCCCCCCCCCCCCCCCCCCAAATTAGAGCCAAGCACTCCCTCGAACCCTATTACATTTCGCTCAACGGGTTTTTTTTTTCCGCAGAGCGATGTCGAGCGGGAAGCAGGAAGTAGCAGACGAAGTTTCCAGTTTGGAAAGATGGCGTGTCTTAAGAGATTTGACATGTGAAGAGATTCCACGAGATATGACCCAATCGAGTCGCGACAATCACGTTCATAAATAGCTGTTGACGAATGGAAATGGTCGTGATAAGCACGCGGATAGATATGCTATGGAAAACTGTTAAGAAAGGCAGACAACAAAAAGAAAAGTAAACAAATAAAACAAGCGGAACGGAAGAAGAAGCTGAAGAGAAAGAGAAACTCAGACATCAAAGGCGGGGTGAAGAAGAGCGAAGAGATTTGGGCATCTTTAACTCGAGTCGTAAATAAAAGTACGACGCAGATTTTTTCTCGTCTTATCTTTTCTTTTGTTTTCAAAAATTTTAGTTGGGAATTTCTATACCCTCCTACCAGTCTTTGAATGTACGGTCGTTATTCCGCGCACTTGACAAATGGTGGATGAGAGTGAAAGGGGAAAAAAAAAGTCTTGGCGGAATAATAAGAATCCAGTAAGAAGGGAATGCGCCCACTCTTTTTGCCCCTATATCCTTTAGTGCAAACTAACCTCCTGTCATCATAGCGCGTAGGAATCGTAGGAATAGTGTTCTCCGAAACTCATGTATGGTACCCCATCAACCGGCATGCAGTTTCGACACCGAACGCATATTTCATGAGCAGCGATGGCGTTAAAAAAAAAAAAAGAATCGACCCATCGCTTCGAATGCGATAGTCGTCCGTGCCACCCGAGAAAAACCTGAATGTATACCAAATACAGCCCCACGAACCCTTCATCTCCAATCACTTGATTGCAATCGATACCGTAGAAGGAGCGAAAGGGATACGAAAGTTAAAGACGTTCGTTCTTTTGTTTCCTTGTTGCATTCGTATTATTTCGCTAGCTCTGAGCTGAGCTGAGCTGAGCTGAGCGGCGTTAGTATGCTTTTGGGGTGCGCTGGGTTCGGCTCTACTGATGCATTTCTGGACACGAATATAGACCCCGGTCATCAAAGAGTGACATGGCGAAAGAGAAGCGCAGACCCCCCCCCCCAAAAAAAATAAAAAAAAATAAAAAAAAAAAAACCCAAAAAACAAAGCAGTAGTTTTATAAGTGCGCGCGTTTTAGCATCACGACGATGTAAGAATGTAAGATCCTCTTCCGAGTGGCAGGCCGGCTTTTATGTTAGGATTTCGCGGAGGCGAATTGTTCCCCTTCGCTTTTGAGATTCGAGCAAGCAGGCTCGATCGTTATACAAGAGTGTAGCCTATAGCGCCTGTTCGGTGCATTCGACCGGATCATGGGTGTGTGTAGTTTATTTCGTCTACGTTCCGCCTCTTTGAGCATATATTTACCCCCATGGTTGCTGGGCGAACAAAAAAACAGGCAAAGGAGGGAGAATTTCGGAGCGCCATCATATCACCTCTGACGCATAGTGCATACTCCCTTCCTCTCTGTCTTGACATGGATGAGCGGCCGGAACTGGTCCCCCCCCCAAGTCCTCGGTAGCAAGAAAAGGACGACGCTACGACAGCAGGGTATTGGTCCATCTATTCCGGCAGTCTATTGAAATCCATCATTTTTTTCCCCTTTGTTTGTGATGTATACATGCAGTGCATTGCTGCGTGCACCTCTATTTGCTAGCGTGATATAACATGTAGAAAGTCCATAGAAGATTTTATTGATGATGCGCAGCTCGCGCTGATTTACCACTTCTTGCCATTAGGTATCACGCATATCCCGGGAGATATTGCCTGAGAATTATTTTACTGCGTAGGTGGTTTACATAAAACGACGTGGGCTGAATCTAATAGAAAAATCCCCCGCCGATCCTATCAGGAATTCAACTCGAGCTAGACGTATAATAATTTTCAAATTTCTTTGCGCTATCTCATTCCATGTCACGTGTTTGAGACCAGCTAATAACTCTGATTTCAATCCTGTCGGCTGGAATTCCTTTTCTTTTGGTATTCGCGTCGTTGCGTAAATGCAAATTAATCGCCTCCCACTTACATATATAAGAGCAAATATGTATAACGCGATAACTCGGCCCATCTATTGCAAAGTGCGTCCTTGTGAGGACCCCCAAAAAATATATATAATCTCAGCTCTTCTTCCTATTAATCCGATACTTGTAATGAAATTATACCAATATGGTATCCTAAAGGAGATAGGGAGAGCTCCATGATGGATGACGCCTTGGTTATACATACGGCAAAATTTCATTACGTTCGCCTTTGCCGATGAAGCAAACATGCGTCCATCATCTCTTTTCGTCCGCCCGTTGTTTCTATTCTTAAAAAAAATACGAGTGTTATTATATGCCAGTCGGTGACGTAATTACTTGATTAATGGTGATTTTATTGTCAGTTATGATTTGATTTCACCCCTTTTTCTCATTCGTCCCTGTTTTTGTCGGTCTATTTTTGTTTGGATAGGGATGCGTTATTCTAGAGGACCCTTGTCGGTGGCGGAGGAGGTGGAGGGCCGTGAGAACGACGAGAAGCGGCTGTTGAGGCACTTGATGCGCGGCTACGAGCGTGATGTCCGTCCAGTCAAGAACGCCTCGACACCAGTTGTCATCCAATTGAGCATCACTTTGACTCAAATCTTCGACATGGTAAGTCAACAGAAAACAATCTTAAGAGTTCTATTTCAATTAGACCAACATTCCCCAACTATCTATCCGACGTAACTATACCTCTTTTTTATCCATCCGTGTCGCATTTCTTCGTTTTATTCCCCCCCCCCCCCCCCCAGCTTCATCCCCATTTCTTGTAATCTTTTTTCGTTTCGGGGGATTTTGGCTGAGGAGGGGACAGCCGAGAGCGCTAGATCTCGGCCGAATCTTTTTACATGCGCAGCAACGGCGTCTGCGTGCGTCTTATATGTGCTTTGGTGATATGAATCGCAACCCGCCACTCGTTTGGAATTGCTGGCAACGACGGCCAAATTCTCCCATCCAGCGACCCAGCCCTAGCCCAAGCTAACCAGCCGGCGACTGAGATCCTCGAATTGATAGCTTCATTCAACGCACACCCTTTTTTCCACACTCCCACTACATCCCCCCCTCCTCCACACCCTGTTTTTATCCGTAGTGTTCCTATATATACGTAGTATATATCTATATCTATGTGTGTTTATATGTTAAGGCTCTTTTCCTGTAAATTTATTACTCCCCTTTTTCTTTCATTCTTTTCTCTTTTTCTTTCTTTTACACATTTCTAGGACGAGAAGAATCAAGTCCTCACATCGATCGTCTGGCTGGATCAAGTAAACAACAACAACGCCTCTATACCCCCCGTCTTATTACTGCGTTCTGCGCCCCTCTGTATTGTGTGTTTCTCTTCGTTTGCTGTCGGCCTATCTCTGGCTGCCGGGTCTTTCTCCCTTTTTTTTTTTTTTTTATTTGTCCCGTCCACACAGTATACTACTTTATCTGGCTGAATCATCAGAATGGGACTGGATAACGAACGGTATTGCTGCTCTTAGTTGTCACATCTCTTTCATCACGGCGACCGAAAGGCAAAAGAAAAAAAATCGGGAATCCCGAGAGAGAGATGATGATATCCGGTTAGTTTTCATGATGAGGAGCGGATAATTGGCCAACGACCAGATGGAGGGGATGGAAAACAAATTAGCAGGGGCAGATGGTTTTGTTGTTTTCCTGTTGTTGCTCTGGTTTATTTACATTTTCCAGTCGGATCTCGTGTTCTGCCAAACTAGATGCGCAGCCGGCCGGCTGCAAAAACATGCAAGACAAAAAAATTGCGCCAACTCATTGCAGCAAGACGGCCTATTAGTATTCTTGGCATTTTTCACGTATACGAATCCCACTCGCATTAGTCACAATCGATTACCTTCGACCGAACACCCCATCAGTAAGAGGCTGTGTCTAAGGGGGGGGGGATACAGAATATCCGAGAACTTAATAACCAACCACTCTCGATGTAGCTAGCGAAATCCGGTTCTTGTTTCGCCGTTCCTGCGCTCCGTTCTCGAGATAAGCTATAACGGTGGAAATAGATCTTTAAAATCAACACGACTAAAAAGGGGAAAACCTTCACGGCAGAGATACAGCACCGTATAGTTTCATAATGAAAAATCAACTAACTTTTTGTGTTCGCTTCGTTACCCCCTCGCTTGTTTACTTTTTTGCCTCTCAACTTATGCCGCGCTCTGCCGCTTCTTTTTTTTTTTTTTTTATTTTGGTTATAGGAATGGAAAGACGAACTTCTGACATGGGATCCCAACGATTTCGGTGGATTGAAAATAATGAGAATGCCGTGCGAAAGGATCTGGTTACCTGATATTGTCCTCTACAACAAGTAAGTTGGGGCTTCTGTAGTTCAAACGAATTGTCCCCTGCACCCTTTTCCTAGCACTGTGGTGACGGCTTTGCGGACGGAAAAGTTGTCAAACTCATCACGATCTTCGATAGCGTTACGTAGACCTTATTACGTGTGTAGTTTTGACGGAGAAGTCGAAGAGGCGTCGTGATTTGGCGCTCCATTCCAACTCGCTCATTATCGAGTTGACACGAGCGTGCGAGTCTACTGACGATTCTTGGACAGGCTGTCATTTTCCCAATATGAACTCGCGTCAAGTTGCTTCTATATTTCTTCCGTGACTTTATACTGTACAGCAGCTGCCAATGATTGGCAGGGAATCACTTATGTACGTGCCTCTGAATGGTGCTAGAATTCGACCCACAACATCATTAAAATCACGACGCCTTTGACGTGTGTGTGTGTGTGTGTGAGTGTAGGCAGTAACTTTTCATTTCCTTCATTCTAATAACAGCGCGGATGATTACACTCGCGGGTACATGAACAGCAAGGCCATGGTCAGTTATGACGGCAACGTATTTTGGCCGCCTCCCACCAAGTTTCGGAGCACTTGCCCTGTTGACGTTACATATTTCCCGTTTGACGACCAAACGTGCGTCATGAAACTCGGCTCGTGGACCTACGATGGATTCCAGGTACAACATTTTCTTCGGAAAGGTGAACAGAGGTCGCTCAACTCTCTGAACCAATTTTTGTTTTGTCTTTTTTTTCTTTGTTCGGGGTTTTTAAGGTGGACGTAACTAATCGAACATCGGAAGTGGATTTAACCAATTACGTGCCCAACGGCGAATGGGAATTGTTGGAGGCGCGGCTCATCCGCAACGTCGTCTTTTACAGCTGCTGCCCTGAACCGTTTCCTGACTTGACGGTGACGCTCAAGATCCGCCGCAAGATCCTTTACTACATGGTCAACGTCGTACTACCCTGCGTGATGATGTCCGTCCTGACTCTGCTCGTCTTCTGTCTGCCTCCGGAATCGGGCGAGAAGATCGCACTTGGCATCACCGTCCTTCTGGCCTTTTCCGTCTTCATGCTGGCCATTGCTGAAAAGATGCCGGAGACTTCCGAGTCGATACCACTCATCGGTAAGAATGCTTTTTTTTTTCCTTTTTTTTTTACATTTGCCAATGTCACCGTTGACCGGAAGTGATGGCTGCGAGAGTGAGGGAATAGAATGGATGTTCCTTATCTTTGATTTGATTTCAATTTCAAAGGGGCTATTCAGTCCTGAACGTTAGAACCGACAATAAAAACCGACGCGAGCCTATTACAAGAATGAGCCACCTTTGACAGGACCAGTTCTTGACCGATCGGTTCCGTTGCTCCCGGGGTATTGCAGTGTAACCGAATTGGCTGCATAGACTTCCGTCGTAGTAACCGCCCGTATCTGTCACATCCACTCCTTGCAGCAGTCTCGCATTCTCTTTGTGCTCCAATAAGCTGATTCGCCCTTTTTTTTAACCAGCTTTTCTTCCAGCTGTATCACGTTGGTTATTACGCACGCCCGCCTGTCTTCTGTCTGTTTGATCGCCTTCAGTGTCAGATTGCTGTGAGCTGATTAACCCGTATATGTAGTAGCAAATAGGCTACCACAATTGCTTGGGTGTGTTCAAGGAACACTGAGTACGGGGGGTGTGGGCAGCGTATTTGCTTTCATTTCACATTTCTCCTCGTTAGTGGGCCGTCCAAATAAGGTGATGTTAATCTCGTCGTGGATCATTAGGACTGCATCATCCCTCCGTGCGTCGCCCACTTACATCCTTCTGTGAAAATTTATACTCTTTTGGGCTGGTAGACTCGTTAGTTGAGGATTTTTATATTAGCCCAGTGTGCGCTTTGTGTGAAGCTTCCTGTTTTGTCAAATTCTTTTCCGGCAAGCATGACGGCGAGAGATGATAACGAACGACGTTTGTGGGGAACGGCCTGACAAAATCATTTTTTTTTTTTTTTTTTTTGTCAAGGACTCAAGTCACAAGATTCTTTGCCCACTATACTTCCTATCCGGTTTAGTAATCCATTTATACGCCGCTCTATTCCGACATAGAAAGTTGCGAGAAGTCACTCCGCCTGGAATGAGGGGAAAAAGAAGACGAAGAAGAAGAGAGTGGAATATCAAGGATGGCGGTACTGCATGGTGCCGTCTAAGAAAGAAAGAATGTCTCCCGGGGACTTGATTTCAGGACGGCCGACTTGCTTTCTTGTGATCCGGAACGGGGATGTCTCATATAAGAGGGAAATATCATGTCGGCAAAATCGTCTGCGACGAATATAGAGTAGGACAGACATGAAGGCGCTGGGCGACCACGGGGAGATACCAACGATGAAAAGGAAAGGGCTAATTAACGTCTCTCATTCTATCCGACGTCTCTCACTACTCCCGGCCATCACTATTCGGCTGCCAGACGGTGTGTTGTTCCAGTCGGAAATCGAATCAAACGGAATCAATGCTGTTTCTCTAAGCGACCTTTGTATACATACCCTCTCGCCATTACTCATGATGTTGTGATCCTGTTTTCCGCCAATGGCATTAATAGGGATTTATCTGACTGCTGTGATGGCGATTACTTCCATTTCGGTGGTCATGACGGTGATCGTTCTCAACTGCCATTACAAAGGACCTACCGCCAAGCAAGTTCCTCGCTGGATGAGAAGGTACGTCATCATAACCAGCAGTCCTCGCCCACCCGTCACATTGACACGTAGCACAATAATATCTATCTCGTCATATCTGATGCTCGTTGAAGCCGAAATGAAATGGATAAGCGGATGGCGAGATACTTGACGCGGAATGAGAAATGAGGAATCGCCAACAAAACAGGCGACTAGACCGGCTGAATCCGGTTCGATGGATTCATCTCTGAATTTTTGCTTCATTTTCCCGTTTTAGATATGTTCTCAGATCGAGTGCCGGAAGATGCAATGATCATCATCAGAAACGGCCGGCGGCGCATTATCAAGCCTTTGAAGAGGCGGCAGCAACTGCAGCGGCTGTGGCAGCAGCCGGTGCTAATACGCCTGTCGTTGGGCCGACCGGCAGTTGTCTGGGTAACGGATGTCGTCTCAAGAGCGGAGCGTCCAGCAACTCTGCCAGCCGAGAAAATATTCCTTCGGCCGAATTCATGCACAGCGGTGGCGTTGGTGGCGGCATCGATAACTATAGAGGACTGCCCAATCCGGCCTCTAGTGTTTCCACCATCCCGATGACCCTCAACACTTCCGCCCCGCCCCAATCGTTTCGATTCCGCGTCGCCGAGTATTCCGAGGAACGAAAACGCAGTTTCGTCCGACTCAGCCGAAAATATCGTCAAGCCCAGCACAGCCAAGGCGCACAGGTTCGCTCAGAGTAACTCCTAAGTTATTTATATATGAATTTATTCGGAATTTGAATGCGGTAGGCAGCCTGCTTTAAAAAATGTCATTTTTTGCAATTTTTTGGGGGGAGCCAAAAAGGCTTTTCATTCTTGTCCTTTACTTCCGTCTTTTTGCGGCTCGTTTGCATAACACGGAAAAGCCCCCGAATAATAACAGACGAAATTAACATTTTCAGATGTTTTGTCAGTTTGAACCGAAATTGGAAATGCTTGCGGGTTTGACGTCATTCATTCTAGTTTGTGCGTACGTAGTTCTACAAATCGGCATGCCAGCACGAAATCCCCTTTACTCAGCAATGTATTATTAATCCAAGTTCAAACTACAAACTCCTTCCTTGTCTGCTGCTTCATTCATCACGAACTGCAGATATCTGAAAGTGGCCTGTATGCACTTCTATCACGAGGACGTCGGACAAAACTATTCCGATTGGGTTCTTTTGCTTTTGATCACCAAAGGGAATCGTCTGAAATTACAGCAAGTTCTTTATACGGAAGCTAATGAGATGAGAAGATCAATCAGAAATCTTTCAACGGGTACAAAGGCTTAAAAAAAAATATTAGAGATAACGGACTGTCCAAGTTAATATGTCAGATGATAGTATATCAAAATCAATTGTTAAGTTATACCTAAGCTAAAGAACAGTTGTAAATTGGGGAAAATGAGAAGACAACGCAAGCGAGTTGTGAACGATTCGTATTGACGCTTGAACCAATTTAATCTTGGAAGAGTTTCCTATGTCTTTTTTTTTTCGTTGTTTTTTTTATGACGAGAATGAATGGAGTCGTATAATTCGGTAGTCGACAGACTTTTTGGACGCTGAGGCTCTGTCAGTCCGTAGTTCATTCATCTGATGTGCACAGATTCATCGGTCATCGCGAATAGCAGCAGCGTTATCCGGCTGTGAGCCTGTGACAAGTCAAGTCGTTGTACTGTTTGACGGCGTTACTTAGTTTAATAACCTAGAAAGTCTCAAGGGGGTCTAAGACAAAGTATCTCGGTCTAATAAGTCTATTGCATTTTACAAAAGAGATTGCTATGCCAATAACACGCTGGCTGGAGCTGATTAGAAATGCTTGTGTCATATATACTTGTGTACCTTCTGAGCATGTAAGCACACAAATCAATCGAACATCTTCATCTATTGGAGTTGGCTTTCCCATCCACTCCGCCCTTGTTGATTTATGTGACGTTCCGCTCCATATCTGGATACGAATAAATGATCGATATTGTAACGATGAGTTTCAATGAAGATGATTGTGCTCTTATATGCCCGATGTAGTATATCACATCGTCCTAATACTGTTCTCGTGGCCACAAAAATCTATTCGATTGCTGTAGATTTCATGATTGGTCGTAACGATTCGCTAGTATAGTATGGGGACTAGCTACACCCAATGAAAAACTGTTTCTGTGCGAGAATTTGGCCTTGATTGTTTTCTTATGTGTTTCTCCTTACAGACGGAGAGCGAAGATGATTACGGTGAAGCCATGCTATCCATTAGCGTGCCACCTCCTGGTCTTCTCCATTCAACACTTCCCGTTCCTGGTATGGGGGAAACTGCAATGGAATCGGGAGGCCTTTGCCAAACTTGTCGGAGGACTGCGGGACTGGGCGGAACTGGGTGTAACAAGCCCATCCATTCACCGTACGCGTTCAACGTGTCGAATGATCAAGATAGCATGATGCGCTATTTCCTCGACCGGCAAAAGTTCACCGAAGACGGCCAAGCCGTTGTCATTGAGTGGCGCCAATTGGCCGCTACTGTCGATCGCATTCTATTCTGGGTCTTTTGCGTCATGACTTCCGTCTCATCAGCTCTCTTTCTCATAATCATACCTGGATACAACCGTGGTTGGTTCAACCCCAAGCCACTTTGAATAGAATAATACCTCATCGGTGAATGCAGTCAAATGTATAAACCAGACTTTGACTGTTGCGGAGTGTTGCGGGGGGGGGGGGGGGGGGGGGGGAGCACTGATCGTCTTTGAGATGAATTTGACGTCCTCCAGAACGGCACACGTTTTATTTGAATTAGGAAAAGATGAAGCAATTTCTAATAAATGCGGCTGTTTCTAGCCCTTCGATCAATGAAGCTTATCCAACCCAAGCCAGGGTAAAATTCTGTACACGGAGTGTGTGTGAGTGTATAAGTGTGTGTGTGTGCATTCTATTTGATTTTGATACTTCTGGCTAAAAGCCTCGTTTCCGGGCGCGAGAGGACTTTGCCTCTTTCAGTGCTGAAAGGAGCCTATATAAGAATATAGACCTTCGAGGAAAACAGCCATCATAATAGCGCTTGATAGAACGAGAAGAAACTGTATATGTATCTACGTAGTTAGATCGCAAATAAAAAAAAATACTTGACGATTTGCCTTCTTCTTTATTCATTATTCATATTTTAGAGTATTTAGTAAAAAATGTACGAATCACAACAAATACTGATTTCAACTTCACGCCTTGCTATATAAATAAATAAGCAGTGTGAAAATTTTTCGTTTCTCGTACTCTGCACGCAGGGTTCTCGATAGAATTATTTTTCCTTCGTAAATCCTTTGGATCTTTCTCATTTATTTTTAAAGAATGAGAGAGTTATCGAGAGACTTTTTAATTTATGGAATAACAAAGTTCACGCGTTTTTAATATTTTTCTTTCCGGAAGTTAACCGCGGAGTAGGTCAAAGCGGTATGGCGACCGTAGAACTCCAAAGACAGAAGAAATCCACCGACAATAGAACCCCAATATTTTAGATAATTTTCAAAAATGTCTTTGTATGCGTAGACATAAGAACTCCTTTTTTTAATATTATTAAAAATACCCGACAATAGAACTCCAGTGCCCGACAGTAGAACTCCACTACGCGGCAATAGAACTCCAATAAATTTTAAAATCTATTTTTAAAATGTTGGGGTTCTATTGTCGGTGGAGTTCTTCTGTCTTTGGAGTTTTACTGTCAGCAACCCGTCAAAGCTCATCAATTATTAGGCTAACATCAATTTAGACCCTAAATTTAAAAAAAAATCCTTTTTGGCGTTAGATGAATATTCACTGAGCTACGGGCACATTTCTTAACCGGAATTAATGTAAATTAGCTGATCCAGAAATGTAACGCTGTGGTGCATCCGCATCACGTTATCAGCCAATACATCCAACAGCGTTATTAACATTGACGCTAGATGTCACTCGCTATTATTGTTCTAGACTCCCACTGTCTCCTGACTCGAAAGATGTGTGCTGCTGTGTTCTGTATGAAACTAAATTAAACTTATATGAAACCAGATGAAACTATGAAGTATGAATGTTCCATCGGAAATATTGAAACCACTCCAGTTTTATTGATACACGAATTGTATTTGAAATAATTTGCACCATAACTCAACCTCAACTCTACAACAATGTAGAACAACTGAAGAAACATTCAGTGACAGCAACACCTACCTACGTGAATAACCATAAGAAGAATTCCAATCTCCAGTCTAAATGAGGATTGACATTCATTTCAGTTCCAGATTAGGCAGCAAAATATCAGTGTTGAAGAAAAGCAATGTTGGTATATAAAAGTGTGAAATCGACAAAAGGCAAGATAGGAAACCCAGTTTTGCTTTCATGTTCAAGGTTCTAAGCAGGAAAATAGGCCTGAATGTCCACCATCCATTGCTAGCTGTTAACCTTTTCATTCAACATTTTCTACAGCCAATTTCTAAAAATGTGAACAACAAGATTATAGAGTAAGACTTTAGCAACTTGTCATTGTTTATTCAAGTATAATAACTTTTTCTGGATTTCTAACGAAATTCCTTATTTCTCTTTTCAGACTCTGGAATCTCTAGGTCAAGACCGACATGGGCGTGAATGCTGCTGGCCAAGACGCAATTTGAAAAGCCCCTCTATCATAAGCTATACCAAGCTATTTGAGGCAGGTTATTCCCACTGTACAGTTGACAAATGAGCATAAGGTGCCTAAAATTCAAATGCCTTTTTTTTTTCATTTGAAAAGGCTAATAATTCGTTATTTTTGGGTAACATAAATTGCTATCTGGAATTCGAAGAACAATTTGCTAAAGAGGAATTTCAAACGATTGTCAATATTGAGGAAGAAGGTGACGGTTCGATGGAATCAAAACAAGACAAAATAGAAGCTCTCATCAAATTTGAGAACATGGTACATAAACATTTTCTTTAAGCTGATTATGATTTTTTAGATAAAGGTATTTTTCTGGTGACCAACTAAACAGCTCCTCAAGTTGCGAGTCTTCCGCCATCCTGCGTGATTGTTTAAATTCTTGTGAAATGCCCACTTTTTACGACACCAAAACCGAAAAGCTAAAAAGCTAAAGTCCCACTTCTTTCTCTGGTATCCTCATTTTTTTAAAGAATCAATCTAATTTTTTCATTCATTATTTTCTTGTTTATCTGCTGTATGCAGGTGAAGTTAAAAGAATCAATCTAATTTTTTCATTCATTATTTTCTTGTTTATCTGCTGTATGCAGGTGAAGTTACGTCGCATCTAGCTGACTGGTCTAAGGATGGGTCCTTCCAAGAAAAACGAAAAGGACAACACGGTCAACGATGGTTCTCTGTTAGCTAACCCTATGCCCTTTAGCTGCTACCCTTTGAAAATCTTCAGCGCAGCGATACTGGAATAGTGGAATACCAACTGCAGCATCACCTTCAACCGCACGCCATTCAGTCAGCAATACTCTTCCGTCGCCCTTGAGCATAGGAGAGTAGGGCGTGCTACCAATTATCATTCGACTTCCCAACCTACAGCCGGGTGGTCAACTCCCCACTGCTTACAAACACAAACGGAATATTGATCTTTAGATTGTTTGACTGTTTGTCCATTTGTGATGACGCCATGTCGGTTTCTTGGGGCAGACGAGGTGATGATGATTTTCGTCAGGAGAATATTGCGTGAGGATCGAGTTTTTTTTAGGTCTTCGCCTGTTATTGCTGTGCCAAGATACAGGGGATTTTAAACATTCTTGTTTACAACGCAAGATGGCTATAGCAATAGTATGGCTTAGATCGTTTTTCAGCCTTTCAACTCTCTTTATCATGTGAAATTAATTATTTTTTCTAATAATAACTTCTCTTTTACACTTGAATCTTGATAGTCGGATGTCGTCAAAAGCCATCCGTTCCTTGAGATCCTTGGGCGAATACTGGCTTTTGTTCCTGACAAAAGAGTGAATTCCACTAACGTTCTGCTCCACCCGTATCTTCGCGACGTACACTCAGCCAGCTTCATTGCTTCACTGAGCACTTCCTATGCTGCACAACTTTTCTTGCTTCACTGACAAGTTGGATCACTTCAGTGTTCGCTTTCGTCCGCTGTGACACACCTGCAGTCACTCGCCACGGGATTATGCCCAGGTAACCGTCAATTGACTTACTTTCGTAGATTATCTACTAAGTATCTACTTGCGTTAAACTCTGTGTCTGTGTAATAATTCCAAAATCAGGCCCTTCTTGCGCGCAAACAAAATTTTACTTGGACGTCTCTTTTTTCTAACGCTAGATGGCTTTTTGAAAATTTGCAGCTGTCAAAACAGTCAGTTTCATTTACTTTGCACATCTTTTTAAACATTTATTGGCAGTTATTTTGTTGAAATATTTAGTGATAATTAACGATAACTATTCCCCCAACAAAGCTCACTTGGTAGATTTTTAAAAATGTGTTTTTTTTTCTACTTCCGGTTTTCTCATTTCTGTCAGTAGTTTAGTAAATATTGATCTGACGCACAAAAGAACCACATATTCGTGATCCTCGTAAAATTTTTGGTAAAGTTCATGTTCTGTTTTTTACGTACGCGCACTTCCGGTTTCGAAAATTTTCCTGAACTATAGTTCAGAAAAATTCTCGATTTTGGCCAAATTTTGGATTTCGTTTAATTCACAGTTAATCGACCCCAAATTTCATGGAGATCACGAATATGTGGTTTAATTTGACGACGGCTCAATGGTTGGGGCACTGTGGTTACTTCCGGTATACTTCCGGAAAATTTTCATCAAACTAGCAAGTGAGCTTTGTTGTGCTAAATTTTAAGCAATTAAAAGTGCGCCTTTAAATTTGTTAGCATTACAACCATATCAGTGTACCTATATGTTGTTTTTAACTTGTATTGGCATGCAATTTAATAAGAATTGTTTTGTCTTTATTCAGGTAATGCATAGGAGACGTCGAGGAGATGGACACCAAAACATCTCCAAAATGTCAGCGCGGATCATCATTTGTTCTTGGTAATATGTTTTCGTTTGTGTTAGTTAACCCGTTGGCTGCCACGCCTTTGTTCTCCCCTAGCTCCTTAGCACGGGCCGCGCTGTTCGGTCTCGTGGTTTACTGCCGCGGGGTCGGACAGTCGCACCAGCCCAAGATTCGCCACAAGGCGCCTGTTAGGCAGTGCACCATAGGGACTTCCCCCTTGTCGATACGGTGATGGATTCTAGAGGCGTGCATTCCATCTTCTCCTGTCACCGTGTCAGCCCGGACTTGTCAGCAATGGCAAGTCCCACTTTGGTCGTGGATCCTTCAGACGTGGCGCGTAGAGTAGTAGAGAGCAACCTACGGGTTGTATGGCGTGGCAGCCAACGGGTTAACTTAAGTGTATGTATGTATGTATGACTTGTATGCATGTATGTGACTTTAAAATGTGGTGGAATTGTGGGTGGAGGTGGGACGATAAAGCAATTCATTTTACAAGTTTTGTGTTCATTGTCTTTTCCTTTATACCTTCAACTAACTACGCTAAAATTAACTAAGACTTGTTTAGGAGTTGTATCAATATATTTCGTACGACTTTGAAGTTTTTCATGTATACAAAAATTATCAGTCACTTGCCTATCACTTATAAAACTTGAAGAAATCGAACACGTGAAAAATTCAACTCAAGATTAAAATGTAGAGTAATCACTACGCAGGACGTCTCTTTCGTAACTTACCCTAAAAACAATCGTCGAAGCATCAGAATATGTCCGTATGCAGAGACTAAGACAGTAGTTTTCTTTATAACATGAAACAAACGAGTCACAACGCAGCATACTGGCCTAGAAGAATTTCAACACAAATAAAAACACCTGTCGCAATGTTAACAAGGTAGGAAGGTATTAAAGTCTTACAACCCAGTTACTCACATTAAAAATATTTATTTTCTCATTAAAGATAAATAATCAAATCACAGTTACTAGTAACCATATAGATATAACCAAATTAAAAACACAAACATAAAATAAAAATTTCGGCTCTAGTATTTAAGAACCTCCTTGTAGTAAGTTGGGGAAGCGTAAGTTGTGGTGTAATATTCAGATGCCTTAGTAGCGTAGTAACTCGAGGCAGAGTAGTGCTTCGGAGTTCCGGTGTAGTAGGTCGGAGAAGCGTAAGTAGTGGTATAATACTCTAGTGCCTTGGGGGTGTAGTACTTAGGAGCCGAAGTGCAGTAGCTGCGGGCAGCGTAGGTTGTGTAAAACTTGGTTGTGTAAAACTCCAGGGCGTAGTGGTTTAGTAATTAGGAGCCGCTGTGCAGTGCAGTGCAGCATACGTGGTTGGATAATACCGCTTCGGTGTAGTAGCTCGCCGCTTCGGTGTAGTAGCTAGGATAGAGTAGGCTGTGGTGTAGTAAACTGGAGCATCAGTGTAGCATTCCGGTTCAACGTAGTATGAAGGAGCCGCTGTGTACTCCGGTGTCTTGGTGGTGTAGTACTCCGGTGCCTTGGTGGTGTAAGCTGGGGCAGCGTAGGTTGCAGTGTAGTATTTGGGCTCTTCGGTGTACCACTCGACCACTTTGGTGGTGTAATAAGCTGGAAGCCTCGGTGTAGTAGCTGGGAGCAGCAGTATAGTAAGCTGGAACAACGTAGGTTGTAGTGTAATACTCTGAACCTTCGCTGGTATAGTACTTGGGAGCCTCAGTGTAGTATTCAGGCGCTGGCAGAGTAATACTTCGGGGCATCGGTGTAGTACCCCGGCGCAGAGTAGTATTTCGGGTTATATTCTAGAGCATTGGTGTTTGGTGGTGTAGTACTTTTGGTCCTCGTTGCAGTAAGTAGGTGTTGAGTGTTGACGATGTTGTGTAGTAGGGTGGCGACCTGGTGTAGTATTATTTCACTGATGTTGATTGGTATCCAGCATACCTAGGAGACATGGGTACACCAATAGTCGACCCAGTCATCAACGATACAACACCAAACATATTAACAAATAGAACAAAGTAGGATTGATACAAAAGACAAAACTCAATGTAAAAAAGAGAATATTTACCCATGATTGCGAACTGGTTATACGATGAACAATCCAGTTCGTGACAAATAGTCCACTGCACCTTTTTTCTCTCCTTTTATACGACTTCTTTTTTTAGTCGATACCTTTTACGCATAGTAGTACTTCGGGGTGTCAGTGTAGTAGCTTGGGTCAGAGTAGGTTGTAGTGTAGTACTTGAGCGCTCCGGTATTGTAGTAATTAGAGGCCTCGGTGTAGTAGGCACGGGCAGCATACGTAGTCGTGTAGTATTCTGGTGCCTTAGTGGTGTAGTATACTTGGGAGCCTTGGTGTAGTACTCGCGCTGCTGTTGCTTGATATCCACCATACTCAGGAGACATCAGTACACTCGTGTTCGACCCAGCATCAACGATACAACAACCAATATCAGCACAACTATTCCATAAGTGACTATACAATAAACAATTCGAAAATAATCTTTCAATTAAAAGTGATCATGTCTAATAATCAACAACTAGAAACGAAATAGAATCAATTCACAACTAGAAAAAAAAATGAATATTTACCTATGATTGCGTATTATTTACATGAGGAATGCAGTTGGTGACAGATAGAGCACTACAGTTGTTGGTGTATCGGAGATCCTCACACAGCTGATTTCTATCGTAAGCTGGGCAGTATAGGTTGCACTGTTGCAGTGTAGTACTTGGGCGCTTCGGTGTAGTATTCGACCGATTTGGTGGTGTAATAAGCCGGAGCCTCGGTGTAGTAGCTGGGAGCATCAGTACAGTAAGCTGGAGCAGCGTAGGCTGTAATGTAGAACTCTGGAGCTTTGGTGGTGTAGTACTTGGGAGCCTCAGTGTAGTACTCGGGAGCCTCAGTGTAGTACTCGGGCGATTTGATGACGTAACTCGGGGCAGAGTAATACTTCGGGACTTCGATGTAGTAGCTCGGTGCAGCAAAGTTGTAGTGTAATAATCTGGAGCCTTTGTGATGTAGTACTTGGTGGCTCGGCGTAGTAAGTAGGTGTTGCGTATGTTGACGTTGTGTAGTAGTGCGGCGACGTAGTGTTCTGTTCTTTCACTGCTGTTGCTTGGTATCCACCATACCCAGGAGACATTGGTATACTCGTGGTCGACCCAGCCATCAACGATACAACACCCAACAGCAGCACGACGCCATAATTAACTAGACTTTAAACAATTTTATAATTAATTCCCAGTTATAACTGATCATATCAACAACTCGAAACAAAATAGAATTGATTCACGACCCGAAACAAAAATGAATATTTACCCATGATTGCGAACTGATTTATTACGATGAAAAAGGTAGTTGGTGACAGCGCTGCAGTAGTTACCTTGTCGGAGATGCTCACTTGACTGATTTCTTTTGCCTTTTCTCTCTCCTTTTATACGATTTTTTTCATCCCCTCACCTCTTAGGCCTTGCGGCTATTTTACCTTTTTGATAATGATGCAAAACTTTTCTCGTTCTTTTCTCACCCACTCTTTTCTCTGTTCTCACCCAACCTCTACACCTGCATGATACGTTTTACGTAATGATCTCCGTGACCTTCGAAAGTGAAGGAAATGCAAACTGGTCTTTCCTTCTTTAGGTTGACGTGGCTGGGGATGGGTCTACAAAAACCAATATCAAAATGAATACCAAAAATGGTCATAACTTAAAACCGCTCGTGCGATCTCAGCTGCAAAAAGCCACCGACACGAAAATAGATTAAAAATAATAAAATATGAATTAATAATAAAAAATGAATTGATCATCTTCAATTTAAAAAAAAAACTTATATCTATTATTTTTATATATTATTCTATAGCTCTGATTGATGTGTGCATCTTTCTGCTGGGGGCCTATATGTGCATCACTCAAGAAAGGACATATTTAGTTTTAGACTTTTAGTAACATCATATTCATATGGAATGGAAGTAATCTTACAGGAAACAAAATATTGCAGTGCAGGAAAATCCTGTTTTCCTCAGAGTGAAAGATATAGTTAATAGTAAGCAGTAATTGTATATGATACTGATTTAACAAAAGGTTGAAGCTGCAATTTCCAAGGAATGCGTGCCCACATTTTTATATAGGTCCAATCACGATACAGGTGTTGATTTTTAATGTACTCTTAACAGTGTTCCTTTAACGATAGTTATGAGAAAACTCTTAAACAAATAAAAAGGAAATACAACATATGCATGACAATATCCAATGAATTTGTCCAAAAATATCAGTGACTGAGGAGCCAACAGATTAGATAGACTAGCTAGAGATAATTGAAAGAGAAATAACACTTCCAAAGAGTTGAAAAGCACAATTTTTACCTACATAATAATGTGGCAAATGAAAGATAGAAATGTGAAAAGAAACGTGTGAATTGATGTCAAGTATAGTATAGGTTTGTGGTATTCAAGCAGGGAATGAAACACTGTAATAAATAATAACTATCGATCGCCACAACAACAGTTCAGCGGTTTTGAATCGGGTATTTCGGTGTAGAGAGAGATTTTAAATGGCTTTCCTAATTTTTGTGAGCACTAGACTACATTACTGGAAGTGACAGCAGATAGTTGGGTCAGAGAGGATTTCCACACTTGCATTTAAATAGATTTCTTCGATTGAGTAAAGTTAGAGAGATTTTTCACAATTTAGAGGAAAGTAAAATGACGTTTGTGATAGAAAATCACTTGTGGATGGCTGTAATTGACACTCCCCAGGCTTATGAACACAAACATGTCAAGGGTTGCCGCGTTGAGATTTTTAACCACGTACGCTACGCAGGAAATGATGAGAAAACAAATTTTTCGCTAGAGATTTTGCCAAGTAGTAAACTGATTTTTATTTAATTTACTTGCACTCCCAAACGATTGCTTTTTTGTTAATTGCCATTTCAATAGGGCCTTTAAAAATTGTTAACTTAAAAACCAATTAGGCCTAACGCTTGATTTGAAAAGAGTGCTGATTGTTTGACAGAAAATGAGAAGTTAACGCGATGGTATAGAGGATCTCCGAGATAACTAATATCATTATATAATTGTAGCGTTTGAAACTTATTGGTCATCACTTGATTTGCCTAAAAATTTTGTTTTTTCAAGGAAACTCCTAGCGGGAAATTTGACTTGAGTATAAATTCAATAGAGGTCTCCCTAAATTTATAGCTAGTTATTATCAGATAGTTCATGTTTTTTTTTGTTTTTTAAGAATTTAGCTCGTGGGAGACGGAAACTGCTGAACAGGAGAGGACGAATGACTCTGCATCACAGAGGAAGGATCAGTAGTGAAACCGACAGGGGCAGCGTGAGGCCGGAAAACTTGACGTCTGGTCCTGACATGTCGCGAGGAATTAAAGCCCAGCACGCCAGGCTGCTGATTCTGAATAGATGTTGCAGGACGTGGTAAAGACGAGCTGGAAAATGACGTCTGTTGTTGTTGTTGGATGCGAGGTCTCAACGTGTACATTGCTGGTGGCGCTGGAGTCGGAAGTGAAAACTGGCGGTGGAGTACGGTTGACGACTGGCGAATTGCTCCGCATTCCCCTGATAAAGACCATTGTATGATATGTTGTTCACAGGCTAAATTAATCCTTTTGATAATGAAAATGCAATCAACCTGCTGTGAGAAATGGCGATGGAAGTGAAGGTCCGTACAAACAGGAGACACGATTAGGAGAGTGTGGAGCTGCCACCATTCGATTGGATGGCATTTCCAGGCTGACTGTGTTATTAGTTTCCCTCTCCGGGGTGCCTCGATTCGTCCCAGCAGTAGTCGTCACCAACGACCAAGGAGATGAAACATACTGCTGTCAATCAATAGAGCCAACAATATTGACGTTTAGACATGTCTAGCGCCTACAGCAAACCAACACAATACATATAACCGTCAATGTCTGAAACTTACATGCGCGGCGTTGTTGAATTGATGATGAACGAGGCTGGAAGGGAAGTAATGTTGTCGGTTGCCTTGAGAGTGCGCAGTTGTATTCACCAACGGATAAACCATGGATGGGTAAGGAGTAACAGCCACATTGGCAGTCCCGTTGTAAGGCTGCTGCATTTGCTGGTGATGTTGCATCATTTGACTATTACTTTGCTGTAACGAATAATCAAAAAAAATGTTTCAGTCCTTGTAGTAGTAAAAGCGCCAAAAAATCGAAATAGTCTTACAGCTCGCATTGATGCCAGATAAGCGTTGGACGTCAGCGACGTTGTGGGTGCACTTGTAACAACGGTCGGCGGCGTCGAACCGGAACGTGGTGGCAAATTGTTACAAGGGGCTTGCATTTTCCCGTTAGATATGTTAGCCGGCCGGATAGGAACTGTAGCGAGAAATGGCCCATTTGTTGAAGCCATTTCCACCTGATGAGTCAGATTTTCGGCTAAAGGATACGACATTGGCGGAATTCCGCCGATTGGCCTAAGACTAAGATTCTTCATGGCAGAGTACAAATCATTGGCGTCGATGGAGGCTCCGTTGTCGCCGGAAGGACCCAAACAGGCTTGATAGAGAACGTACCCATGGCCGTGAGCAACCGGAACTGCAACGCAATTGCCTTTCATTTGATCGTCGAACGGAGCTGAAGAATTGACTGTGGGGCCCTGAACAAAGTAGCCGTTTGGTTGAGAATTTGAAGCCGCTCCTCCGTTTGCCGGATGAAATGAAGCAAATTCCGGACCGAAATAAGCCTGCGGTTGGTTAACGTAAGAAGTTGCCAAAGTGGGTGAAATTGGGCTTTCATAACACTGTTGCGCCCAAGCCGGATACACGGGAACGGACGACATTGACGATCCTTCGTTGTCTTCCGCTTTGACTACTACTTCCGGTCTGTCGTAAGATTCGTACGAGTTGTCTGCCTGTTCGATTTCTCCCATTGCATCACTGTTGGAATTGACGTTGGTTTCAACCTGAATTGAAATATGATTCAACTGCCTGTTATTGCCATTATAGTATTAATTGAATTAGCTTACTTGAAAGGGTAGAGGTAAATGAGGATCGTATCTGTAGGCTGAGCCGTCCGAATTGTAGAAAGGTTGGCCAGTTTGCGGATTGATGAGAATAGAACCGGCTGGCACATCGTCTAAACTAGTGACTGCCCAAAGCAGAGTTGCATTATTAGTCGGCGGAGTTACGATTTCGGGAGTAGTGGCGGTTGCTCCGCCGACTGTTGCATTAGCGCGATTCCATTCCTGATTATAGCCGCCAGCATTTTGCGATTCAATATTGTTGCAGCTGCTGTTACAAGTTGCGGCTGGCGTCCGTAATGGCACAGCCCGGCTGTTGCTGGGCACCGGAGTAGGAGATGGAGCGGCAGAATGTTGAGATTTGTACCCGGAACTGGTAGGACTGGATCGAGAGATACTGATCGAACTTGAATTTGAATCCTGATTTTTATTTTTAAAAATTAAAAATTCAATAATATATAATCGACTTAAACAGTTTCAATGTAACCGACCTCACTTGAACGTACTTGTTTGGATAAAAATCGAGTGCCATAATTCTGTCCGCCATGATGTTGGGTGTTGACGTTGTGTTGTTGTTGATAGACACCCGGGGCTCCGTTGACATCACCTCCTCTCATGACTGCCGCATTGGCCTCGTGCGATGTGCAAGTGGCCGTGTATCCACCAAAACTGTACGACTTGGCCACGGTCGGACGTAAAGTGTTGCCGTAGCCGCCGAGTAAGTCGCGACTATCGAACGACTCCACCTGTCGACGAAATCAAACAATTGTATTAATTTTTTTAAATTAATATTACATAAGAAATATTACCTTGGGAATGCGCATGTTAGTGCGAAGTGTTCCTTGTGTCATCCGCTTTGGCCATCGAAGAGTCTGGATGTCTTCGCTGTTTGTGCGTGAAGTCGTCGGAGTGGCGTAAGCGGAGACGGTGGATTCCGACAGATTTTCCTTCCTTCTGGCTCCCGTAGCAGTAGTGGCTCCTTCGACTGCTGGACAGCAGACTCCTTCTGGGACCAGCGTCACTTGAGGTTGGAAGGCACGGTTCTTTGCTTTGCTGTCCATGCCCAGCACGCAGTCACGCTCTTCCAGGCTCCGACTTCGGATTTCCGTTGAACGGGTGAACTTGTTGCCGCCGCCGCCGCTGTTGCTGCCGTTGCTGCTGTGACGGTCGGGTTCCTCGAAAGAGACCGTTTCTCTTTTGGGATTCAATTTCCTGTTGGGCTCCTCCGGCAGGACGACATCATCACGAACATACTCTTTGAATGCGACCTCCGGCAACCGCGTGTGACGCGATTTGCTCACCACCACGCAGTTACCTGTCAACCCAACCGAACCAAAATTTTCTTATTTTGAATAAGAAAAAAGAAAATAGATTGACAAGACTACCGGATTGGTCGACATTGTGTTCCATGCCAAAGTAAGCGGCGACTCGGTGGACGAGCATTCGGTGATAGGAGGACATGGCCGGAAAGCGGTGACAGGTACGTTTGGTATCTCTAACTAGGGCGATCATGTCCTGTTCGATGCGCAACAACGTCATCCGGTCTTTGTAATTGCGGTGCAATGTCTCGATGATAAAGTGGTGCAGGTCAACTCCCGTGTTGTCCGTGTACAAATGCGAGCCGGCCGCCAAGTAAGCCTCGCTGCCGTTGGCTAAATCCGTGCTCGAATCCCGCGATAAGGAAAACGAGACGAACGAACTCGAACTATCTACGCTGCACTGAGAACTCTCCACCTGTGTCAAATACGACGGTTATTTTATGTCATCGTACGGGGGTTGGAATTAAATGATTAATTTCAAAAATGAAATTCTCACCTGAACTCGAGGACGGAGTCGATTAGTCACTTGAGCCACTTCTTGGTGATGCGGTGATGAGGTTTCGTCGTGACTCTCTACGACCGTGATGACCAAAGAAGCCTGTTGTTGTTGTTGCTGCTGCTGCTGCTGTTCGTCGGGAACAGGTTGTGATGATGAGCTATTGGTTGTTGCGTTAAATAGAGGTGAAGAAGAAGGCGAATCGGGAGGCGGGGAAGCTGCTTCTCTTAAGGCGTGACTCCTCACCAGCAACTTCATTTTGTTCATTTTCTTGTGACGACACACGTATTCACCTTCGCTGCTGGTACTCTGGCTGGAAACGAGGTCGGCTTGATGACTGGATCGCTTCTGATCGTTCAAATAACTGTTGCGGTGATTGTCTTCATTGCTGCTGGACGCTCGGCTCGGCTCGTCCACCTGATCACCCACTTCAATTCCGGGTGAGCTGGTCGCGTATTCCCCCATCGGCAACTCTTCGTCCTCCATAGTCGATCCAGCCCAGTCTTCTGTGCTGCTGGCCATTGCTGAGACTGGAGACTCTCGTATTTCGCTCAACTTTAGATGATAATAATAATATTACATTAGAAAAGAATGCGCGGTCATCTGATATTAGCGCGTAAAGCTTCCTATAATAAATCATTCAAAATAAGGTGGAAAACTAATTTGACTGCTGCTGTCTCTCTACACAAGAACAAAAGAAATGAATGATTCATCACTGCTGCTGGGCTGCTGCTGCCGCCGCCGTTGGATGTGGCTTGGATGCATGTTGTTGTTGAGAGAAGTTGGACCGCGAGTCAAAAGTCAATAAGCTTGGCTACAAACTAAAAAGGACTAACGCGTGGGGAAGAAGGCGTAGTCAAGCGGAGAGTGGATAAAAAGGCGACAGCCGAGACCAAGGACAAGAAGGAAGAGAAGACTATTTCGGGAGAGCAGCTCAGTGGCGCGCGCCACTACAAGTTACTAAACTATACTACCCTACTATACAGACGCTGGGCGCACTGAGCGAAGCAAGCAGCCAAACGAGGGTGGAGAAGCTCAGCAGCAGCACGACAACAGTCAACCGTGAAAATGGTCGAACGTAAACACAAGATAGTAGGCGCAGATGGCCGCAGTCGAGAGTGTAATAGTATAGAAAGAGGCTTGTCGTATCAACGATTTCCTAATGAAATATCTCCACGTATCAAGAGAACCTGTCGCCAACCAGAAGAAAGAAGAAAAAAGAGAAAAAAAGGAATTGAGGAAATCACACACAACTTACACTATCACTGGAAAGGTGATGGAACGGACGTGCTCTTCGGGAATTATGGATAGACGGATCTACAGGATCATTCCGGCTGTTGATGGTCTCTGCCGTTGGACAAACGATCGACAAACAAACAAACAAACGAAAAACAAATCAAACCACAAAAAAAAAAAACATCAACAAAAAGGGCAAAAGAAATTTGACGCGCCAATGATTTTCGTCAATGAATAAAACTATTGATAGGCTACACATTATAGTTGTATCGATTTGAATAAGCCTAAAATCAAATGTCTATCGACTGGAATCAAAGATTGAAATACACATTTATGATATGCAAATCGACGCCGGGGTTAAATCAAAACAATCAAAGAATTTCCAATTCATTCCAGCTCTTTTTCTATCTTAAATAGTAGCAGCAGCTGCTTATTTTATACTAAGGTAAACATTGCCATCAGTTAGGTCAAGCAGCGAGGTATTCCGACATCCGAGTGGGGTTATATACACTCATCAACTTGAGTGACTACGTCCATCAGGAATCCGTTTATCAACCTGACATGGGTACACCTCAGACAACTGACACTCGGTATACATATTGTTATAGGATGTCTGTTTGACAAAAGTCTCTCAAGATCTACTCGGCAGTTTCAAACGGTAGTTTAATCAATAAAACATCAGCGTCGTCGTCTGTTGTGTGTACGAATAGAAAAAAGATGAAAAAGAAGCTTCCGCAACTGGGAACGATTTATACCAATAAGCAGTCAGCGATTCAAGGTGGGTAGGGACTTTTGCATTTGAAAAGACACGACAGGGCGCAACCGCGCAGCAAATATCCATTAAAGATATGAATACAGTAGTGAGACTGGCGATCGATTTAACGTTTCAAGGTTTTGCATCATCATCATATAGATAGTAGTAGTAGAACTTACTTTCGATTTGTGCCATGAAGAGGGAGCAGAACGATGAGAAGATGGCGCCCGGTGTGTGTGTGTCTACGTGTGTGGGATGTGTAGGAAATGGGATCAGTTCAAAGTGCGTTCATTAACTGCGGCAAATAATAAGAAAAAACAAACAAATGGGATATTAGATGTTTAGTATCACAGCAGCACAAATGACGCGCGGTCCGAAGAACGAATTAAAAGTATGTATCAACACGGCGAAATGTCTTCAATATCAAGTCACCGGGGAGCTCTTTCGGGATAGGCATGCGGACTGCAAATGACAATTTACACACGGGCGTCTCTATAAACTCCTCTGTGTATGTGTGTGTGTGTCTATAATATCACATGGTGCTGCTGGTGTGTAGTCTACAGTGCGAATGAAAGAAACGCTGATACGAAATCTCGTTAATGTGCTGCGAGGGCGGCTGGTGGAATCATATGTGTGTGCTTGACGCTTAATAGATGTGGAGGAATAGTATAAAAATCGTGAAGGCTATACCGCAACATCAACACTAAGCATAGACATACCGCAACAGTAGAGGAGAGAGAGTCTGAGAAGAAATAAAGCGAATAATAACAGGGGGGCCGGCCATGTAATAATAATCCAAGTAGTAATATACTAACACATGCGAAGGAGCGCGCGTAGGAAGGCCGAGAAACGGAAACGAAAAGGAAGAAGAAAGAAAGAAAGGAGAAGAATGAAGGAAGGAAGAGGAAAAGGAAAAGTGGTAAAAACGGGAAGGAACTAAGGAAGTGTGGGAATAAAGCTCGAAGAGACGCAAAGGGAAAACAGAAAAAATAACTCGGGAAAAAGTCAAAGAAAAACACACACACACAAGATACAACCGATTCCCAAAGATCATCAAATGATGCTCTGTACAGCCCATAGGGGAATAATGTATACACAGAGAAGATATACCAAATGAAGTTCGCCATGACACCACCACAAAGACAAACTAGTACCAAGTCGTCGTACTCGACGAGCATCACACACGAAAACGGTGGAATTTTTCACGAAAACACAAAAACGTAAGGTAATAATATAAGCAGGGCTTTTTAGAATAAATACCTTGCGACGACGACGACGAGAAGAAGAAACGATGGCGTAATCGGTAAGCTATTTTCTAGCTCTTCAAATGGCGGAAGGCCAACGAAAATCTCAGCGGGCGATATTCTCCTCGGCGGCTGCTGAGACTGGGTTGCTCCTGCTGCGTGTAGTACACAGTGCAGACTGTGTAGGACACGACGACCACGTCTTTTTACAGTTTCGATTCAGACGACGGTGGACTGCTGCTGTGTTGTTTGGCTGCTCATCCGTCCGGACACATTTGGCGGAATCGCATCTTCTTTTTCTACTAGTCCAAACAACAGCACCAGCAAATACACAGTCACGAATGCAATTCACTTTGATTGGAGTGGCGAGCAGTAGCGACAGTACACACCACCGGCTTGTCTCTCGTCTCTTCACAGGTCCTAGAACTTTGTCCGAATGAAGCGTCCAAGGAGGTGAAACAAACGATGAAAGAAGATGGGCAGAATCGTCGGGAGCTGCGAACCCCTCTCACATATATAGGGGAAAAAAGGAGGTAACAATGAGAGGGCTTTGCGTCTGCGTGAACGGCCCGCTATAGCTGCACGCCCGCGCGTACTATACAGCAGCAGAGAGACAAGGCATCTGCGCCAACATGGCCGTGTATTTGTCTATGTTACACACACACACATTCACGAGGGCTACTACACACTGCAGCAGCAGAGCGCCGGAGAAGAAACTTTTGCAGCTAGAAATTTCCACACAATCTCTTCGGCCGTTTCGAATCGACTCGCTATCCGCGCGCGCCCAACGCATGCGCGCAAAGTATATATAACATTTTTTTTTTCTTTTTTAACAGTGTGCGCGAATAGTTGGAATACGTACAACTCTAGCTGCTGAGAGGAATGCTTCCAGCTGTATAGGCTCGCACCCACGACTTTGCCCAGCTTTACGACTCGGCACACACTTCCGCTTTTTTGATGCTTTCGAAATCTGGCCACGACCTCCAGCCAATAATAATATTCGCGATTCGATCAAACAAACTTTGTCAAACGACGAACAACATTTTTTGTCTCAAACATGGCACGGATGATACATTTGTGCACCACGCCATGATTGAACGCCTTGATGGAATTCGAAGAGAGTCGAAAAAGAACAAAAATATAGGACAAGAGGAATATAAATAGGATGGCCTATACACTACTGTCTTTTTGAAATATGGAGGAGATAATACACGGCTGGCTTTTCTTTTTCTTTTAAAATTTTAAATCAGATTGCCTCTCCCTCTTGACTGCCGACAGCTGTTTATTATTCAAGTCCTTGGCTGCTCTGTATAGAATAATCATCGAGGCATCTCCTTCAATTGCTATGATTCGCTGTAGTCGACCGAAAGAGTTAACTCGAGCGATACACTTGGCCTTTGCTTATTCTTCCTATGGATCTATAAGACTCAGCATAGCTAACAACATTTACCCTGTCTAAGAAATAGTCAACATTCTTCCAACAAAAGAAAACAATAACCCGCTCATGTTATTAGACACTTATTTGAATTTTTGATCCAGCAAAAGCGTTTTGGGGGTGCATACAATTCTGCCTCTTAAGCATTTAAATTAATTCGGCAGAAATAAGCTAACGCTGGAATATTTCAATTACAACCCGTTTTTCAATTCTAAACATGGGTCATTGCCAACTTATTACCATATATTACGTCTTGTTTCATAACCGGATCATGCTATTATATAAATGTACGGAAAGAGCCATTTTCATCGTTCCAGTGTCATATAAAAACGCCATAACTTTTTTAATCAATTCAGAAAGAGCAGAATGCAATTATAAGGGACATTTCTGTCGAAAAATTTGTAAATAACCTACTGAAGCACCTTTCGATGTGGGGCGTGACAGAAAGCAATGCAGGGAAGAGATTGGATTCACGTGGGTCGTTATTCGTGAATCAAATTGGTTGCCATGGTGACAAGACTGAAATGTAGCAAAACACAGAAAGCAATTGCGTCACATTGCCGGATTCCTATGATTTGATCGCGTGCTGAGAACGGAGCATACGCTATATTCACGTGAAACTTGAAGGCTTATTGCTTGAATTGTCAAGTAATAGTCAATCGACAAGCAATATTTCGACACACGTACGGCATTCAACAATGGCGGTGATGCGCAATACTGGCGGACCAAGTTCCGAGAAATGATGAGCCATCCATTTTAAAACGCACTGACTAAACCTATACAACCATCCCATGAAATATCCACTGTAAGAAAGTATATGTCAACACAAAGAAATAAAATGGGAAATATAATCAAGAACTTGCTAAACTGTTTCGATTTACCATAAAAAAGTATCCACCTCATTTTGATAAAAATAAACGTGCAGGGTTTCGTTTCCAAAATAGCGTCAACAGCATTATGTCCTAATAATATAAGTAATAAGGCAATGAACTTGGTCACGTCAATTTACTGTGGAATTTTCTCCGATCCGCACCAAAGCGCAATTTTTTTCTTAATTTTTCACATTCACAGGGCTTTATGTGTTAAAAATACATTAAATAATTGAATAGATACGCTATAAAAAGATAATAACAAACTGCCCAGTCACCGTCTTTGGAGATTAATAAAAAAATAACAAAAACCCATGGACTTTCGATCGTATTGACTCTTTTTATTTGGATGTACTGGCAATGCCTTCTACAATCTGACATATGTCGACTGCTTTAAGCTAGGAAAATACGTAATGTGATAATGAAAAAAGCCAACAAGTAGTTCAACATTCTAACGGAGTTTTGACAGTACATATTGGAAACGTGAAGCTAGGACGTCGTATTCTGTGTTTACTCTTATTGGGGTTGATTCAGCTGTTATCTCGATAAACGATTAAACGCCCAATAGTATCTTTGTTATGTAAGTGCTGTAATTTATCTTATTGGGGTACATGTATCTATTTAAATGTCCTATTTCTACAGTAAAATGAGTAAAGAAATTTACGAAAATCCGGATTTGAAAAAGGAACGACAAAACTGCCCTTTCAACAAAGAAGAAATCACTCATCTTCTTGATGGAGGAAAAGAAAAAACCATTGAAAGGAAGCAACTTGGTAAAATAAAAAAATATCGCTGTCTTGATAACAGTAAGCAATATTTCCTTTTTTTAGAAAACTACATTCTGTCTGACGAGCAGTTAAAAGATGCTGTTCCAATGGAGTACCTGAGCCATGCAGATAAATATGCCGAAGAACTACGCAAGGCATGTCTGCTAATGCATAAACTGGCAGATTCACCAGCTGGTCAAGTTCCAACTTTGAGGTGACTATTTAAATTGCCAATAATCAGAAGAAAAACATTCTCATCTTTTGTTTTTGTTGTGCACTTGAGGATCTTTTAACCTTTATATTTAAGGTTCTAATTAGAGTTCATGTTTCTTTCTAGGGCCTTAATGGGAGCTGGACTTGGATCTGCTGTTTTGAAAGAAGGAAACCCCTTAGCACTGCATTATGTTATGTTCATCCCAGCTTTGATGGGCCAAGGAACAATAGATCAGCAAGCCAAGTGGCTTGAAAAAGCATACAATCTTAACATGATTGGAACATATGCCCAGGTAATTTAATGAACTGTCACACTTCTATTTATCTGTCAATTCATAACAGTTTTAATTTCACGACCAAGACTGAACTTGGGCATGGAACATTTCTTCGCGGACTTGAAACACGAGCAACTTATGACCCAAAAACGCAAGAATTTATATTGGAATCCCCATCACTAACTGCTTATAAATGGTGTTTGTAAATTGTACTTTTTTTTTATAGAAATCACAATTTAATTATTTTTTTTTCTTAGGTGGCCTGGGTCATGTAAGACTATAGTCTCTTATTATTCATTTAGTCATGTATTTCAAAATTGTAATCAATTAAAATTACAGTGGGTAAAACAGCAAATTACGCTGTCGTAATGGCGCAACTTTACACAAAAGGAAAATGTGAAGGCACTCATCCTTTCATGGTGCAGCTGAGGGACGAAGAAACTCACGAACCCCTGCCTGGTATAGTAAATATGTGGTTACATCCAGTGTGCATATGAAGTTACATAAATTATGCAATACTTTTATTAACAGGCATTTTGATTGGAGAAATTGGACCGAAGCTAGGAATGAATACGAATGACAACGGATATCTTGGCTTTGAAAAATTCCGAATTCCTCGTGACCATCTTTTAATGAAACACTCCCAAGTGCTGGAAGATGGAACATATGTCAAACCCACCAATAGTAAATTAAGCTACGCTACTATGGTATTCGTGCGCGTCGTTGTTTGCCAAGTAAAAAAAATCCGCTAACGAGCTAGATTTTCAAACGAAATTACTAATCCTCAGTACATGACCTTTGTCAGGATATGACTACGAATTTGAGAAAAGCTGTCACTATTGCAACACGTTATAGTTGCGTTCGCCGTCAGTCAGAGCTCAAACCCGGGTTAGTTTTTACAGTTTATCTTTTAAGAGATGTTTACTCATTTCTAAAGAATTTAGGGATCGCGAGCCTCAGGTCATGGACTACCAGGCTCAACAAAATAAATTATTGCCACCATTGGCAGCTACTTTTGCATTCCAATTAGCAGCCGACCATCTATGGAATTTATACAATACTGCCAATAACAATATAGAACAAGGAGATTTAGAGCTACTACCAGACGTATACTCTTTATGAAATACTTCTATAGCACTTTTCCTTTATCGTAATTATTTATTTAACAGCTCCATGGGTTGTCGTGCGCTTTGAAAGCGCTCTGTTCCAGTGAAGCTGCCAATTTTGTTGAAGTATGTCGACAATCGTGCGGGGGCCACGGTTACATGTATGTAATTAAATTAACTTGAATTACTTCAAAATTCTTAAACTTGCGTATTTTTTATTGCTATTTATAGGTCATGTAGCAACTTCCCTCGCATTTACGGGCAGGTGACGGCAGCCGAAACTTATGAAGGAGAAAATACGGTTTTGTGGCTGCAAGTTGCAAGGTTCAATTCACTTCAGTTAAGGACTATTTTGTATTTTATTCTAATCGATGATTGCGTTATCTGTAGATATTTAGTTAAGACTCGCAAAGAAAAATCGGGAGGATTGAGCGTGAAATATCTTATTGGCGAAGAAAAGGGACCTAAAACCGTGGATACAACTCTCGAAGGAATTGTTAAGTTGTATCGGCGCGCCGCCGTTGGGTATGATTGTTCAATGGGTGTCTAGGGTACTTTGTTATTTAATTCCATATATTTGTTTTTCTAGGTTGGTTGACGTGGCAATAGCCGAGTTGGATAAAAGCGGTCGTAAAGGCGAAGCGCCCCATGATGCTTGGAATCATGCTGCCGTCTACCTAATCAAGGCTGCCCAAGCTCACGCCCGTTTATTTGTTGTTGAAAGCTTTGTCGATTCCCTAAAGGAGGGAAAGTTGTCGACACCGGTGCGCACTGTCCTTTCTCAGCTTTGCGAACTTTTTATAATTTACTGGCTTCTAGAACGAAGCGGTGATTTTTTCTTGGTAAGATGATCTACAATTCTCAATGAACGCAGAATAAAATTATTGTTAATATTTAATAGAGGGAGAAAGTCTGGTTATCTAATATTTATTTTGTATTTTATAGTGCTCTAACTTAACAAAGCAAGACTTGTTACTGCTAAATTCCAAGTACGCCCCGTTATTTATGTGTTCCCATTTCTGCCAGCTAATTTATTTATACGATTTATTGATTGTAGGTACGTGGAATTGCTTGCTGCAATCCGACCCCAGGCCGTTAACCTCGTCGATAGCTTTGATTTACGGGATGAGGTTCTCAATTCACCGCTTGGATGTTGGGATGGAAATGTGTACCAAAGTATGCTTCGTAAATTTGGAATTCAATTAAGCTTTTCTCACAAAGTAAACTTTGTTTCTAGGACTCTTTGATGAAGCTGCCAAAAGTCCTCTGAACCAATCGAATGTCCACGAATCCTTCCACAAATATTTGAAGCCCTTGTTAAAATCCAACCTTTAGTTTTGAAGGAAAATGTTGCTGGATGTTACACTTTTGGACAAACTACATTTGCTTGCAATATGTAATTAACATGATCGTATGGCGCATGTCGAACATTTTTTTATTTTTAGAAATTAAATAAGGGGATTTTCTATTCTTTCAGGGTGAAAAATCTATACTTTGTTCAAATGTAGCATTTTTAGTAATTGGGATTATAATAAACCGAGTTCATATATATTTGAAATGCTCTTTTTAAAAAATGCTCTTTTTAAAAATAAAATAAGTTATTTGTTGCAAAAATTCTTCATCATATTCATTTGGACTAATTCTTATTTTCAGTTGCGAAAAAGCCGAAAATTAATTTGATCAATTTGACAATTTCTTATTTGAATCGCCAGAGCGGCAAGCAGACCAACAGCAGACGAAACTTTCATTAATTGGTTTGCTCAGTTTACTCTTCGACCTTCGACGGTTCGACCTTCGTTATCATGAGCTGATCAGCTCATCACGTTTCTCTCCTTTCAAATAAAAAAACTTAGGTAGGGTACACCTACATACTCATTATATATTCATAAAAGAAATCCCATAACCTGTGCGTCACATGGCGAATGTGTGGCAGAATATTCTTGCATCAGACGCACTCTGCAATCATTTACGAACTCCCAACAATCCTTGCTTGAGTATGTACTGTAGAATCTATTGCTTTTATCGGATATTTTCTAAAATAATGAATATGTTACAGAAACCCTTTATTTACGTCGCCGAGCTCTTTTGCTGCAAGAAAAATCTACCAAAGTATCAAGCAGTGAGGAGAGTTTCAGACGTTCTTACTTGCAGCTACGCTCTACAATCTTGTATGAAAGATATGGGGTACCAAAGGAAATTCTGTGCTCTCGTAGTCGCTCTGTTAGTCTACGTGGAATGAATGTATCCTTGTCTGAGAACAAAAACCACAATTCTCAAGATGACCGATACATGACAATTCAGCAAATGTTGGATCATGTATGTACATGGGATTATACGAATGCAGCTTGTTTATATTTTAATTTCTCCTGAATTCTGGTTATTTTTTCTAGCATAAAGAAGCTATTTCAAATCTTACATTTGCAAAAGATGAAGCATCCCTTCTTGCATGTGCTTCATTTGATGGAACCTTGTCGATTTGTGAAGTTTCACCCATATGCAGAGTCTTACACATCCTATCTGGTCATGCAGCAGCAGTAACAGGTAATTTTTTTTATCAAAGTTTTCATGGTTTAAATGATGCTGAATATTGTAGCTAGTATGTGATTTGTCTTTTAGAGGTACATTGGTCGGACAGAAATGAGTGGCTTTTGAGTTGCTCCTTGGACGCATCACTTCGATTGTGGGATGCACAAACCGGGAAATGTTTGCGAATATTTCGTGATCCGACCAAGTCATCCATCAATTGCTGTGCGTTTTTACCTTCCAACAACAATCTAGTCGTAGTAAGCATATCACAATCTATTGCACACTAAATATATTTGATTAAAATAATTTTTTGGTTTGAAACAGGCCGGGAACAAACGTGGTATGGTTCAAATACTCAACATTTCAACAGGCATCTTCCCGCTTAATGGTAGCAGTCAAATCGGAGCTCCAGTTACTTGCCTCACTTGTGATGGGTTGGGTAGATTAATATGGGCTGGTGACGATCGGGTAATTAATTGGAGTTATTTAATTTTTTTTAAAAGTTACTTAATGTTGCTATTATTAAGGGTTACATAAACTCGTTTCTTGTGGATTCAGCAACGGGTCGACTAACTAAAGGACGTCGTCTTGAAATTCAACCTTCAGTGCGTTCTCAAGGACCATTGGTCACCTCAATTTCTTTCACGGCATGGGCTGGTCGAGGTGGACGTGATCCTAGCCTCCTAGTCAGTTGCGCTGCTAATGCTCTATTTTTATACAAGTCAGTTTACTTTCGACTTATTGCGGGATGTGACTTATAATTGCGTTACGTCTCCTTCCTCAACAGAATTGTCGATGAACAAGGAGGACTTCGCCTGAAACGAAGATGCCCGTTAGCACACCATCAGTCTAAAATTCGATCAGAGTTTTGTCCAGTGTCATCTCAGCCAGGAGCGTGGTGCCCCAATCTAGGTAATAACGTTTACACACTGAAATGTTTTCCATTAAATTTATGGGAAATTGTTATGTTTCTAAACAGTGTCTGGTGGTGAGGATGGGTGCATCTATTTTTTGCATGTTGATGCTACGTCAACTACAACTCGTCGCATTCCCGCACACGGTAAAATCCCTTCAGTAAACATCTATTTTTAAAAGACTGGTGTTTTATCCCTGTTTAATTGGAATTTACAGCTTCTGCCGTGCTATCGGTGGCAGCCAACTACAACGGAGCTCTTTTAGCTTCAGGAGATAGCCGTGGTATTATTATGCTCTGGGGAAAACCATCCCATTGAAACTCCTCCCTACTAATCAAATCAATGCTCTAATGTCTAACAAATATGGTCATTGATCTCTCAACGCGGATTGTCAAGTATGTAAAATTTAATGATTGTCTTATTTTTATTTTTAAATATAATATTCGAAGCGCTAGTAGGAAACGCAGCAAGCAGCCCATTCTTTTAAAATTAGATTTATATGTTGAGCTAGCAACTATTCTGGTGAAAATTCGTTAAGTGTTGCTTTTCCGGTTCCGTCCAGAGAATCCCGTTTATTGACATTCTGCAATCGCGAAGATAAAAACACGCCCCTTAAAAAGTTTGCAGGATGTGAGTTGTATACGTACTTGCGTCATTTTCTGGCGTATTGCTGTTTGCAAACATCAAAAGAAACCCGTAATGATGTAATTACGACTGTTAAACGAAGACGCTAGTAATGTTGCTCCACATTTTATTGCCGTGCATGCTTTAACCTTCATGTTTGGTAGTCATAGGATAAACGAAACTTTCGTCCTTTCTATCAGTAGTAATCGGAATTCTGAAATCCCAACTTTTATTGAACCAATCACCTGTATGGCGGAATTCTCATTCACGTCGGATACCTTTGGTTCAGTTCTCGGCTTTGACGTTTTAGCAACGTGATTTCATTACGTTATGAAAAACGTGAAATCCAATGACGTCATTTTCAGGCTATTTTTAATAAGTCACGATTTTCGTCATGGTCCATTGTCAGAATTTGAAAAGATTTGGAAATGCGGTGACCATTAAGGCATCGAGAACGAGATTGAACCGCAACCCGGTTCCGTTGGGTTAACTGTGATGACTCACCACTGGTATTTCAAAAGAAAACAAGCAAAAAGAAAAAAAAAAACCCTTCCGCAAAATGGTGCTTCACAAGCAACGTTTGGCAATAGTGTTGTCTCCTTTCTACGAACCGAGGCGCCACTGACAACAAAAAACAACAGAGAGAGGGCTGGACCCGCTGGAGTCGTATTTCTCAGCCAGTTGGTCCTAGCCAGTCGATAGTTTCATTTGGTTGTTCGGCGCAGTGGGCGTTAGAAAACAAGTTCTCCTCCAGTTTATTCAAAATATCGAGTATTATTTAGTACTTGCCAGAAATGGAAAAAGGAAACCCTCCCCCGTACGCACCTTCTGCACGTAAGTAATCGAAGCAAGAAATTCCTTTGATTTTGTGGTTGAAATTTAGAAAGGAAATGACTGTCTGTCTGGGTATACTTCATCAGGGCGTATTGTGTTTTGTGTAGGATGTAGGACAGGAACGAAAAAGCACTATATTCAAACAAAAAAGAAAGTTGCGCTTAATAGCTTTCCGTCCCGGGTGAAGTCATGTTATGTGTGACAACCTCGTTCTCAATTGGATTTTTATTTTGCCTTTGCACTCATGCTGAATTTTGGTTTGAAGGACTCGATGGAATTATGTTTCAGACGTTTGTTGAGACTAGAAATCCGAGATTCCATCCGTGTCAACATCAACCGACTGGGTGGCAACTGGAAATGCGCAACAAGGTCTTTCAATTCTTTTGATTCTTGAAATCAACAAGCTCTCCTTTTAAGTCGATTAAGCAACCAGCATTCTAGCCACCAGCACATTTCTTTTGTTTGTCTGGCAGGGGGTAAAGGGCTATCCAGGGACGCGTTCCCTTGTAAAGGCAACGTCGCGTCCTCCATCTTTTAGCTCGTCGCAATTTGTTTGCCCTTCTAATAAGAAAAATATTGCAGATTAAAATGATCCTCGTCCGCTTACTAGCGAGTTGGTGCAATCCAATTAATCCAGCTGTGAAAAGTTGGATGATGCAACGTTGCCTTGGCGATGTTACCCGTCTTTGGACAAAATACCGAATTCCTTAGGGAGGACTCGTTCTCTTGGTTATACAGCTCATGATTTATTCATGCAGTCTTGTATTTCATTATTCCATGCGCGACTCCAAGCACGACGGAAAAGTTGACTCACCGAAACGAAGCCATAAAATTGGTGTTGTAGGCTATTTAACTTTTATTTCCGTATGGTAGCGTTTGGAGGAAGGAAAAACAAGCAATTTTAAAAAGCAAATTTGTATTTTCAACAGCTCCCCCAGGATTTATAATGCAAGAAGAACAGAAATGCTACCCTGCACTGCCAGTGGCCGACCCTGCTCCCACTGTTATTCACGTTGGGAACCAACAGGCCGCACCACCGCAAGGTACTTTTGAAAAATATTGTTACATTTAACTCTTCAGTTTAATTCACTTTTACTTTCAACAGTGATCGTCGTAGGAGGAGGATGCCCGAAATGTCACGTATGTCGATACACATTGAAACATTTAAAAAGCTTTTGTTTGTAATATTGATTTTTGTTTGTATAGGTGGGTTCGATTCACACTAGCCACATCACGTGCTGCGGAATATTGTGGGCTATTTTACTATTTCCAGTCGGATTACTTTGCCTTTTGTGTTGCACTAAAAAGAGGTGCACCAACTGTTCATACACAGACTAATAATTATGAACCCGCATGTGCTGACGTTTTGCAACAAGTGCAGGATAAGTCGATTATTTGGAAGCTTGAAAATGAAGGGTTTCATTTATCCTTGAAAGAAAGAAAGACCAAAAACAAGGAATAACTATTAAGTATTACACACTATTTTCTCTTGCTTGAAAAAAAAAAAGAAAATTTGACTCTTACTTAAAGCGCGAAATGCATGTAATTTCGTGAATATTTGAAAGCCTTTCGTTCCAATTTCTTTCTATGTTTTTACGTGTACGATTATCTAACCGCTGTGTGTAGCTATTCCATCGATATGATAATTAATCAGATTTTTTTTTAAACTAGATCGCATCATAGTTAGTAATTGGTAGTGGTTTAATGCTATTTAGTTTTGGCGTGATATACAGAAAATTTTAACCAACTTATATTTAAACAAGCGCTGTACAGTATGTGTTTTCCAAAAAAAGAAATAAAATTGATTCCTTTCTCACATTTTCACAAGGAAAAAAAACAAAATATTTGATCTTTTTAATTATTTTCGTATAAAATAAAATTTTGCTAATTTTTTATTATTCTAAAAGTAACATAGCTGCTGCTGCTGCAGGACTTTAGTATGGTATTATGCTCCTTGAGCCAGATTCAAGGTCAATTGAGCAACTTTTTTTGAAAAACCCACTTTTGTTAAAAATCGTAACACGTCCCTTTTTTAAAACAACGTTAACATAACAACATAAGTAATTTCCCTGTTCAAATTATAGTAGACATCCCGGGTCAACCTCAAAAGCGGTCGTTAGAGGGAAACTGCGTCGAAGGGGGAGAACCGTGGGGTGGGAAACTTTTCATCCCCTCCCTCCTTTTTTCTGCCATGCGAAAAAGGAAACAAAAGGGCTGATATTCATTTCGCTTTTTAGTATCTCGGCTCAGTAGGCCCTAAGAGATTGTCCCGTAGTCACGAAAGAACCTTTCAAAATAGATATTCAAGCCCATTTACTTTGTTAAAACTGCTGCATTCCTTTTCTGTTCTATTTAATCCCCATAAAAATTCTTGCCAGTTTTCGCCGGAAGTTTGCTTGAATTAAAAAAAGCAAGGCAGTCCAGTCGACATTGTGAAAGCATGGCTATCGAAACTCAAAAACCCTCGGGTATGTATTTCTCGGAACTATATTGGCAACCCAAATAGCATTCTTCATTGCTTATTTTTTGTGTGTCAGCCCCACCTGGTTTTCTTAACATGAGCGGCCAGCAGGCTCAACAATCGTATTTACCTTTAGATAATGGCCATCATCATCATCATACTCCACCAGTAATGAATGCACCCAGCCACACCATCATCAATGTGAACACTCAACCATCAAAATCTGTCGTTTTCGTTGGTGGGGGTTGTCCATCGTGCCGAGTATGTGATTTTACAAATATTTTACGAATAGTTAATAATTTGTACGCTTTCAAACAGGTTGGTGTGTTGTCCAAAAGTCATTGTACTTTTTGTGGCATTTTGTGGTCAATTCTTCTTTTCCCAATCGGGTTGTTATGTCTCTGCTGCTGTACGAAGGACCGCTGTTCCAATTGCTCGTACACTCAAAATTGATGCAATTAGCCAGAAAGTGAGTCTGCAATGGTGCATTACTCGAAAGAAAACAATGGTTCGTCGTTCTTTTGTGTTAAATCGTTGAAACTGCTGTCAAACAAAGAAAAACGAATTCACTTGAAATGGATTAGTTAAGTTACCGTTAAAAGTGTTTATAACCAAGAAAATCTGCTTGTTCAATACAAGATTAAAACGTTGCATTCCATTTCTTATCTTGTCATCTTTATATTTGCTATGTTGATTCATAACGATGTCTTTCGCTTTTATGTGATACCTAAGACCTCCATCGTGCCGGTCGTGCTTTTCAGATTGGAGGGATCGCAAATTTCCAATAGAAATCAGAGACCGTAACTGAATCATGTAATCTAAAACAAGTTGACTTGATTGTTTCGAGAACGTAGACGAAGCAGAGAATACAGTAACCATCATGGCGTGTTCATTAATTGTGTAGTTGGATATCCTTTATTTATATTATCAGGCTACAGCTAATATCTGAATCCTGATAACAAGCGTTGCAGTGTCAGAACCATAAAAAGCTAAAAACAAGTAACTTGAATAAGAACCTAACAGTGCGGTATTTTGTGTTCTTTATTTGTTACCGGCTATAATCCTATGTGCTATAGCCAAACCAAAGCATCAAATGAATGAGGGGACTCGGATATCAGTTGCGAATAGTGATGAAATGAAATAAACAACAGTCACATGAAAATTAGTCCATTCGAAATTTGAAAAACCACTTTGAATTCGCCGCTCGTAAAAAAAAAACTGGTACAAAGCGCCACCTATAGTACTGTTTAGAAACTATTCAGAGAAACATCAGACGAATTTGGACATCCATACCACCACACACGTGGAATTAATCATTCATTCTGACATTCAGAAAAAAGAGGTTGTATCTTAATTTTTTCGTCCGTCCTTTGTATGAAAATTAAGTAATGGATCCCGACGGAGACCTTCCTGTATTGTTGGAAACGAGTGAAACAAACCTCCCTCACCAATCTTTCCATGAAAGCAGCACAAATGTTAGTGTAGCCGATTCAGCAGCTGCAACCATGGGAAGCGAATCTTTTAGAGAATTTAGTGATCGCGGTCAAATTAGCAGCAACTCTTCTTCTGACAGTGATGTCTCTGATGAGGAGTCTTTTGTTGAATCAGGTTGTAACAGCAATAAACCATCCTCCAACCAAGATCGCTTTAATGAAAGTGGCATGAGCAGTGATGAAGACTGGGTTGAAGAACCTTGTGCAGATGAACCCATGCATAATATCAAGTAAAATTCTTAATATTATTTGTTTTAAATCAGTGAATCACAAAATACTTTTTGCCATCATCACAGGTGCCTTTTCTGTTCTGAAATCCTGTCAAATGCCCATTCTGTATTGGAGCATTGCCAAACTGTACATCACTTTAGCTTGGCTGCTCTGCAGAAAAAACATGGAATGGATCAATATAGTTTCATCAGGCTGATTAATTTCATTCGCTCATGTAGTGCTACTTCCAGGGAAGTAATGGATATGGACATGCCTATTTGGGAACAAGACAAGTTTATGATGCCTGTCATTGAGGATGATGCTCTTCTCATGTATGGTAAGAAAGTGAGATAACTGTTTCCTCAATTTGAAATGAGAAATTGATGATTTTCCCTTTAGATTTTGATGGAGATGGAGACATTCCTAAGGGATCTGCATCGGAAGTCGTTTCAACAGCAGCTTCGTCTGACAGCGACAATTTGAAGGTTCAAACTGAGGGGCAAATGTTTTCAAACTTTCGAGTGGCGAATGCAGAAGGTGGCCATGTGACACTGAGTCAATCTCATTTTGACGATTTGCACGCCACCCTTCAAAGAATGCAGCTGGTTGTCGACGAATCCAGTGCTACTTTGAAGCAGTATCAAAAAGATATGGAATCTATGCGCAAGGTGAACGCATAGCATCACTTTTGGTATTTCATGCTTCTAACGCGCAGTTTGGTATAGGCAATGAAACACATGGTCATGGGAGATAAACAAAAAGAGGAAGAAGATCTTGCCGCATTGCGTTGTGAGGAAGAAGAGGATGAAGAAGATGGTTATTTCTCTGGTTATGCACATTTTAGCATTCACCACGACATGCTTGCCGTAATTTTTTTACTTTTAATCTTATCAATCGTTTTGTTTAAAAATTTTAATTTTTTCCTTTTTAAAAAATTAGGATAAACCGAGAACAGACAGCTATCGAGACGCCATTATTAAAAATAGCCATATGATGAAGGATAAGATTGTTTTGGATCTTGGGTGTGGAACTGGTAGGATTTTCAAACAAGAACTTTTTAAAAATGGAAACGGAATCATACGCCCTTATTTTCTCAGGCATCCTGTCGATGTTTGCGGTTCAAGCCGGTGCTTCGAAGGTTATTGGAGTGGACCAATCGCAGATCATTTTTAATGCTATGGCTATTATACGGTACGCGCTTGATTTTTTATTTTGAGTTTTCTTCGTAAAAATGTGTGCTATTTCCGCACTTTCAGGGAGAACAAGATGGAAAACAAGATCAAGCTGGTTCGTGGGAAAATCGAAGAAGTTACCTTGAATGAACCTATGGTCGATGTGCTAGTTTCGGAATGGATGGGATACTTTCTTCTTTTTGAAGGCATGCTGGATAGTGTTATTCATGCTAGGAACAAATACCTCGCTCCCGACGGCCTTATGCTCCCCAATTCCTGCACGATTTCGATGATGGCCATTGGGGATTCTGGTGGGAATTTGCATAGCTTTTCTTTTAGAGGTTTTTAAAAGATTTCTTTTACCTTTTCACATTAGAGCGCTACTCTGAAATGGTGAGATTTTGGGACGATGTGTACGGATTGAAAATGACATCGATGCGGCCTGAAGTTCTCCGTGAAGCATCGATCGAAACTGTTCCAGTGGATAAGATTCTCAGTGATCCATCACTAGTACTTCAGTTAGATCTGAAAACATGTACATCGCAGGAAACAGAATTTTTCAGAGTCTTCCAATTGAAAATGACGCGGGAGGATAAACTGACTGCTTTGGTTGGTTCGTTTGACGTCACATTCCATTTGGATCACACGGTTCTGCTTTCTACTTCGCCTTATAGCTCGCCTACTCACTGGAAACAGACAGTTTTTTATTTGCCTGAGCCCATAACCGTGCATACAGGTAAATTCCACGATGGAATTTGTTCATTATTCGATTTTCTCTTGAGTCATCTTTTAAATTTTTTCAGGACAAGTTCTCGACTGCAGTATCAAAGTTCAGCGTCACAGTAAAGAAGTCCGCTGGCTTGATGTGACCATAACTATTAACGGAGAAAAATTCAAATACAGCCTTAGCTGAACACCATCTTTTTATATGTAATATCCATACCAACAATATTTTCGTTGATACCGTGCTTGTTACTCAGTACAACATGTACAACATGTATAATATCCTTATCTTAAATTCTTCTTAACTTTGCAAAAACACACAAAAGAGATCGAAGACTGGAAGAAAAAAACACGAAGAAACAGTGCTGTTTGAAGAGTATTATTCAACCCTTAGTTCATTGTATGATTTCAAGAATTCGGCTGACTTGAGTTGTTTGTTGTTGGGGGCTTATGCTTATGGCATCTTGTAGTTTTTCCCATAGGTTCTTTGGTACGTGTTCGCATTCGTGTTTCAGTTCTCCCCAAACTTGACCCTCATGGACGGCCTGCCCCACCTTGACATTGAGTTGAACTCCAACGGCTGGCAGAATCACATCGGAAGCTCTGGCTCGAGCGGCACCGAGTGCGCCGCAAACTTGAGCGATGGCAAGAGCATCAAGATCAGCGACGTAGCCTTTTTTCAAAAGTAAGAGGTATTAGCCTTGGCAAGTTTTGACAGTTCGACGTAGACAATACCAGAAGCTGCAGTTACTAGCGGAGAAGAAAATTTTTCTTTGGGTAAAACAGATTCAACATTTCCATGGCACAGTTCGTAAGCCACGCCCGGCTGAACATTTTGATTGATCAACATTTTCTCGAACCGGTTCAGCGCTGCTCCGTTCTTCAAGGTTTCAAGAATTAAATCCCTTCCCTGGGCGATATTAGTCGCCTTGCCCGTGGAATGCAACAGTAGTGCTCCTGATGGGAAAAACACGTTCTGTTTGATATTTGTTTACGTAAAAATCAATTGAATGCAAGAAAACCTTGAATAGCCACCAACTCGTTGAGATCTTCTGGCCCGTTTCCTTTCAGACCCGATATGGCTTCAATCACTTCTAGCGAGTTCCCTACCATCATTCCTAAGGGATGATCCATTGATGTCAACACAGCTGTGGTCGACATTCCTTGGTCTCTAGCCGCACCAACCTTTAATGAAAAAGCAAAAAATCATTACCAATCTGTTTTACCTAAAAAACAAAGAAACAGACAGTATTATAATTAAGAATTCTTACAAGATTTTTAGCTAGATGGCGAGCATCGGCAAGTGTAGGAGAGAACGAAGCCCTCCCAACTTTGACATCGAGAACCAGAGCACTGACATTTTCAGCCGCCTTTTTGGAAATGATGGACGCTACACACATAACATACAATAGTTGTTTTTTTATTATTATTATATTATTTTATTTTTTAAATATGTTTCTATTATTTACCTGTGACGAAGTTGGCATTGTCAACGGTTCCAGTAATGTCTCTAGTGGCGTACATGATCCGATCTGCAGGTACAAGATGGGCCGTCTGACCGCAGATGCAACAACCGGAATCAGCTAGGCATTGTTGCATTTCTTCAAGGGTTAAATCAACTTTAAATCCTACAAATTTCTTCATGATTAAGGTTTTTTGTAGTAAAAAAAAAAAATTATTTATTTACCTGGAATGGTTTCAAGTTTATCTAGCGTACCACCCGTAAAACCAAGTCCTCGTCCCGAAACCATTGGAACTTTTAATCCGCAAGCAGCCAAAGCGGGTGCCAGGATCTTGTTCATTCAAAGTGAGATAATATTATTTGGCAATTAATGTAAAATTTATTTTGCTAACCAACGAAATTTTATCTCCCACGCCACCAGTACTGTGTTTGTCAACCAACACCGGTTTCCACTCTTCCGGCCAGGACAGCGTTTCGCCTTTCAATCAAAGGTAAAAAAAATACCCGTTATATTGGTCGGTTTGTTTGCCATAATTTAGCTTATAATGCAAAATTCTTACCTGAAAACGTCATAGTGTTAGTGAGCGTAGAGAGTTCCCTTGCGTTCATTCCTTTTAAATACCATGCCATCAGCATGGCTCCTTTGATTACCAAGCAAGAAAAAAGAACTAAATGTTATTAAAATCCCATTTCCTTAGTCAGCGATTTCTCGATCTTGTCGAACTGTCGATCAATAATACAGGTCAACGCATACAGAAAATGACGACACATGAATGACGACATCACAGTCCAACTGTTCAAATAATTGCAGATATCGGTATTCTCCAATTTTTGCGTCCGCTCCGTGCGTCTCGTATTTCAAAAGGTTTTACATTCGACTTAAAGTAAATTTCTATACTGAGTTTTGAGATCCTTAAATGTAAGATGCGTGATGGAAAACGCTCCTATGTGATATTTAATAGATATACCTAGTTGGGAGCCTTCCAGTCGCCCATCCACCAGCTCTTTGATGAAGAATTTGATCTCTTCGTCGGTCAAATCTTGTCCATCACGTTTCTTGATAATCACGTCAGCAATTCGCATATTGGCAAAGTTTCTAGAGAGGGGTGCACTTTATTACGTGTTCGCTAAACAACTGAACCTGATCCCGCAGACGACCGTGCAAGGGAGCGGAACCGGCGTGAAGCGTTCACAAACGGCGAGCGCATGCGTAACCAAAATAACTTGTTTCCCCCATCAACCATATATATACCAATGTACCCTGGAGCGCCGAGGCCTTCATCTATAGTCTTTATCTGGAATCGAAAGACATTTCGACCGATTTCGACATGTTGGAAAGACGTAGGGTGTATATCAGAAAGAAACCTTGGAATAGCAAAAAAAAAAAAACAAAAAAAAACAGCTTCTAATACGCAATTGACGATGTGGTGTTGCTGTCAGGGCCAGTCACTTTGCACTCGTGCTTCGCACGTCAGGAAATCCTTGAAATGACAACCTGCGTCATTCTTGCTATTAGTTTTTCTATCTGCTTAGTTTTTTTTTTTTTTTTTTTTTACACCAATCGAAATAACTTGTGTGGCCTCATCTGTCCGTCAAAAACAAGAAAAACAATCAGGAAAGAAAGAAATCAAAATTTTAGTTCTGGTTATTCTTTTGTATTAAAAAAATAACTAGTTGGTTACTCGAGCGAGGTATATATGGCTCAGGTTGTGGTTGAACATTGGTAAGACCACGATTGACGTCAGCACAGCTTTCACGATTTGAGCATGTCTCTGCGCGGTCATTGCGTTTCTATCTATTGTTGCTTTTTCTGCTATTGTACTATCTCTAAAATCCTAGTGGTTGGGGCAAGGGTTGCATGGGGCGCGTTTCCGACGACGACAGCATTTTGCAATTTGACGAGAAGGTCGGATGCTACCGACTGCTCTTCATGATGGAGATTTGCCCAAGGTTGTCCTTGAGTAATGGATTGTCCAACAGTGACAAGTAACTCGATACCGACGGCCGAAAGGATTTCGTCAGATGCTCTGGCACGTGCGGCTCCGAGTGCACCGCAAACGGAACCACAGGCTAAGGCATCTATGTCTAAGACCCGACCTGAGAAGGTTATCAAATAAATAAGGTTATCTCACTTTATAATTGAAACTGTACAAAGTTGGGTGGAAGCGATTGGTCGTATAAAGTAGGTTTTCATTTGTTCATACCCGATAATGGAGAATGAATAGCTGTAACGTATTTGGCTCGTGTTAGTTGATATCCTCCCGAGCACAAGTCTGCAGCCAACCGCACGTCGACATTTTGATGCACGAGCATCTTCTCAAAACAAGCTAGAGCCGCCCCATTATGAAGAGTCTCTTCGATAAGTTGCTGCCCTTTTGAAACGTCCGTTCGACCAACCGAATTCAATAACAGTCCGCCTGTATATGGGATCGTGTACGTGTTAGTTGGTTTGCAAGATGTTTTAAAAAATGACGTACCTTGAATTTTAACGAGTTCAACCAGATCCGCTGGTCCTTTCCCCCGCAAAGTTTCAATCACTTCCATCACTTCTAACGAATTGCCTATGGCCATTCCAATGGGTACATCCATTGTCGTGAGGACGGCCGTGGTATTGATCCCTTGATCCCGGGCTGCTTCCACCTGTTACGTTTTTTTTAAATTATTTTTTGAGATTACTCGTTTGGTTCGGTTTTGTTTGTTTTGTTACCAAACTCTTGGCTACTAGGCGGGCGTCGTTCAGGTTTTTGAAGAAGGCCGCCCTCCCAACTTTAACGTCCAAAACGAGAGCGCTGATATTTTCCGCAGCTTTTTTTGAAATGATGGATGCTATTTTTTTGAATTAGGAAATATTTTAAAAAGAAAACTGGTTGTTTTCAATCGAATCGAAACGGGTTTCCCTACCTGTGGCAAGATTGATATTATCTACGGTCGCTGTGACATCACGAGCAGCATACCTGTTTTAACGAAACCATTTGATTGAAAAGAGGTATTGAATAATCTCAAAAGTTAATATCAAATTTGGAAAGTTACATTATTCGGTCGGCCGGGACAAGACTCTCAGTCTGACCTGCGATAAAACATCCGGCGTGTTTAAGACATTCACGCATCTGCTCGTTGGTTAAACTGACATTGAATCCTCAATTTTAAATCAGAATAAATGAATGTTGTTTGAGAAAATAAAATCTTATTTTGTTTTAAATTTTTTAAATAGCCAATTACCTGGAATGGCTTCGAGTTTATCCAGCGTTCCACCGGTGAAACTCAACCCTCGTCCAGACACCATAGGCACTTTCAATCCGCAAGCGGCCAAGGCTGGAGCTAGCACCTGAAAAAAAAATGTGAGTTAATTAAATATTCTTATTACATTCGAGCAAAATTGTGGTTTACCAACGAAACTTTATCACCAACACCACCCGTGCTGTGCTTATCTACCAACAGCGTCTTCCATTCCTCTGGCCATGAAAGAGTTTCTCCTATATTTATCGTTTTTTAACAAATATTTACCATGTTACAGAAAATTACGTAAAAATAAGTTTTGACTAAATAAAATCAACTTGAGATAGTAAAAATGTAAACCTGAATGGGTCATGCAATCGATGAGGATGGTCAGTTCCTTCGGTGACCTGGTAAATTAATGTTTATGTGATACTTTTTTAGGATATTTCCTAGAAAAGGAAAAAGGATAGCAACTTACATTCCATTGAAGTACCAGGCCATTAACATCGCTCCTGTAAAACGTACATTGATGTAGACCATATATTATCAGCTTCTTACTACGTGATTAGTATACTTCAAATGATAAATACGTAATTTTCGTGAAACTCCAGACTTGCCTAATTGAACTGGTTCGATGCAACCCTTGACCATTTCGTCGATAAAGAATTTTATCTCTTCTGGCTCCAATTCGTATTTGTCCCTCTTCTTCTGGATGACATCAGGAATTCGGATGGATTGACGCTCCATTGCTAAGAAAACGACAAAATTAAATCTATCCCGTCTCCTCAATTAAATATGATGACTATTTCTCTTGTCCTGGCAACTAGCTTCCCCCAACTGACTTGATGAATCCTCTGACTGGCTCATTTATGCATTCAGGCACCACTCCCCCTTCACGCCTGCTCCATCCTCCGTATAGGCGGTACATCAGACCCTCAGTGACGTGAAAAACTACTGACCGTTGCCTAGATTTGTGTTATGACCTACCCGGGAGCTTGTCAGCGTTCATATTTTTGGGATCAGTACATTTGATACATACCAAAGGATTATTTCTTGGAAAAGTTTAATCTTCGTCGTTTGAATCGACCGTTATTCTGAACAGAAACATAACGAGTCAAATCAGCAAGGGAGTCGAATTTATGGTGCAGTCATGTTGTTGACCCTTATTGTTGCTGATCAACACTGGTCGAAACCTTGTTTGAAATATCCATACTTTCTAACGCCAAGATGCCCGCCCACCTAAAATGCCATTCTTATCGCACACCCACTTTGTTTGTACTTGTCTCCTTTTCTGTCCAGTGTCCACGTTCGCTTTTACCTGGAACTGATTCTTAATTGCAACATGCAGTTTTTGATTCCCACCATTGTCGGCTGGTTCAAACCCTCGATCGTGTTCCTTATCTTTCGCTGGTTGGCATGTAATTTCATACACTTCTTTGGACAAGTTCTTGATTAAATAAGACTATACTTCCTCCCGTTTAGTAATTTCTTGGAATCGCGGTGAAGGTCTGAATTGGTTGTCATGCCGTCCTTTCTGCATTGGATTATGACCAATTTTCCTACATCGCAGTTAATTCAGTGATTCTTGCTGCCAAACGAAAATTAATTTTCAAAATATTATCTGTCGTAGATGACTAGTGAATATTTAGCCTATAAATATAGACATCTATCTCGATCGATATCTAGACGGTATTCTATTTCATTATTTGCTCCGTATGAAATCGTTAAGGCGGGCCTGCGTAGAGCGATGAAACTGATCCCGCCTATACTCCCTTCCTATTTGAATTGGTCTGTTTGAGTGACATAAACAAAGATGTCGCCAAACTAAAACAGATTCAATCAGCAATTTTTCGACGCAGTTTTTTAAATATTTATAAAAACTGACATTTGATGGATGTTTACGAATGAATTTGTATATGATTTACTACTTCCTGGTTCGATTTGGCAGTGCTGCGACCCTCTTCTGTGGGTCGCTCCGGACATTAAAATTGGATGCGAATTACGACACAAATTCCAATTGTTACTCAACGAAAACAGAAATAAAAAAAATGAACCACGCTACTGATTTTCTGTGTGGAAGGAGGGGGGGGGCGGTAATGTCGTTGATCGGACATTCAGTAAAGGAGATAGAAGTAATAGTTGATACCTTCAGCTGCAGTGGACAATAGCGGGTATAGGCCTACTCCAACCTCACCGAAACAAAAGCGAAAGGAAAACTAGACAGTGCAACATGCAGGTAATATTTCTTGTGAAGTGCACACCCATCCTTCTTGGGTCATTAAGCTTTACTCATGAAATGTAGAAAAACCCAGAAATAAGCGGTTAAGACTGAAAAAGGAGCGGTAATAAATCTTATTTGCCTTCGAACTATCTAAGGTCACAACCCAAAAAGCAAGAAAAGAACTGAACCAGTAAAATTTCAATATTTATATGACCGTCAAATAGGCAACACTGTAGGGGGATATTTGCATATTTTTAAACAGAATTGTTCGTCTGCTAGTACCCGTCCCTTTAGCTTTCTGGTCATTTTGAGCTGTTGATTTGATTGTATGGTCTGATCGTAGACTTCGTAAAGCGTTCCAATAAAGTCTGTCACCCTGGACGTTTTACAATATTCTGTGTTTAACGGTACTAACGACGACAAAATGATTGCCGCCGGAGAACCCCAAGTACAAAATTTAGAAAGATTGTCACGTTGTCCAAACCATTCAAATTCTCAACATACATTTTAGGTTTACATTCCACATGGAAAGCAAATTTTGGAACAGTATGAAAGTTCTTCGTACCGACGCACTTCAGCCTTTAACACGTCGTTAGAATCGCAGGTTTAGTGACAATTGACTTGTTAAATTTAAATTAAAAATGATGTTTTTTTTCCCTTGTTCATCTAGGATGTCTATACTTTGTCAACCTTGGGTATAGAAAACGAAGAAGAAACAGAAGTCTACATTCATGAAAATACAGTCGTCTGGTCAAGAGGTTATGGAGAAGTCTACTGGGAGCTAGTAAAAAAATACATCTGTGATGGACCAGTCCAACAAGCACTCTGGTTTGACTTTGATGAGAATCCCAACAGACCTGCCTCTGCAAATCTCATGGCTACTAACAAACCACTTGGTCGAAAGATCCCCAGTTTGTGCATTGTGGAAAAGTCTAAAGTCACTATTCACACAAGAGATGGAGATGAATACATTTGCGCCGTGCCGTATGAGATTCATCGAGTGTGGCCCACACGATTTGGACTAATCTTCGAGAATTGTCAAACGAGTAATCCTGAAATTCCCAATTGGTTTTCACTTTACCATCCGTTGGAGGAAATTGTTCCAGTTGCTCTTCGGGACGGTGTTGATCGTGACCACCTAAATTTTGCCAAAGACAAGAAGCTAAAATTCGTATTTACTGGTGCTGATCCATCAATTTGTGTTACTTACAATGAAGACACCGGCTTGCACTCAATTTGGTAAACGTTGATCCAGTTCCACTTCTTACATATTTCTAATTATTTTTGTAAACATAGGTTGATACGTAAAGCTGAAGCAGACGAAAGTCTCTGCATGAGTGTCAGTAATAAAGTTACCGCCAACCCATCGGCCAACCAGTCGGCATTCAGCGGCACGTTTATCCCTTCCAACGTAGCCTCGCCTTCTCTGTCTAGAAGTTTTGCTCTATCACAAATCTACAACACTTCCTTTCAACAGTCTCCCGCTAATTTGCCCAGTATTTTCAATACTACAGCCAAGTATTAAAAACTCGCGTTAAAAATGTTGTATCTTAATATTGCATTTAATCAAAACTGTAATTTGTTTATGCAGTAAGACGCCCAAATTCGATCTTGACCTGTCTCATCGGTTCAACACTCCAAAAGGATCCAAGAGTTACGCACATTTTGCCATGTCTTCCCTTCAGTTCAATCAATCCAAGTATTTTTATACAAACTATAAAAACCAAGTTTCTTCAATACTATTACCGGCTTTAATTTCGTTTACAGGATTTCTGGCTCCCCGTTAAGGCGAATGGGCTCTAATAGCCGCACAAGTGCTATTCTGGCTCGAACACCCGTTCCTTCTCCTTCAGCTTCTTCGCTTTTCAACGAGTTGGAATCCCCAGATGACGAAGAACCACTCTTGCCAGATTTATGCCTCCAAGTTTTGTGGACGGAGGACACAAAAAAGTCCAGCTCCAGTTCGGCTATTAAAGCTTTCGTCGCTGTCGATTGGTTAGGCAAATCATGCGTTTGTTGGCTGTTGGACGATGAAAAGATGTTGCGGTGTGTCGATCTTAAAGTGACGGTAAAGGCTGAACACTTTTGATTGATAAATGACAATTTATAAAAATTATTGTCATTTTTAGGAGAACAGGAACACAGGAAATCCTCTTTACATTTGTTGCGCTCCTTGGACGATTCCCGCAAAGGATGCCGAATACATTCCTGGTCTGAAGGCTATACTGGTACTTGATCCAGTCTTGTCAGACGGGAATAGCCTCACGCTCTACTCTGGCAACACCAAACTGGCTAAAGTTCACGTTCCCAATTGCAGCCCTCCCTCAGGAACGGGTATCTCACTATCCATACAGAGACTAAGTCTCGAGGCATCCAGCAGTAACAGCAAATTCATTCCGTCAACGCCTTTGAATTCAAGCCGGCGGAGCAGCCTCATGCCCGATTTGACTTCGTCGATCATGCACGATTCAAGCGTTACTCTCAGTCCGATTCCGGCCTCGTCACCTCCACTATCTTTCCGCACCCTACAGGATGCAGTGGGCCGCCAAGTGACACTCAAATGCTCCGATCGAAGTCTTTTAAGAACATTGCTTCCACCGTTATGCACCTCGGCTTTGGTGGAACGTTGTTTGAGTTCATTGCGAGCCGCTTTACCTTCTGATATTTATCTGGCTGTCGCTTCTAAATTTTATTGTGTTCGTAATGCACCTGGCCCTTCGGACTTCTCTCCTCCAGCGGAGTTTGATGCCTTCCGTTCTACGCTCCTAACTCTATTGGGATTCGACGCCAAATCACTGGATGTATCAATATCTTCTATTGCCAGTCCCATTGTTGAATCGAAGAAAAGTCGGACAAATTTGGAAGAAGGAGCCAACGAAGATTGGCAATATCTGGTGGAGTCACAATACGCTCGGATATTTTCCCAGTCGCTTGGATTAGATACTTCTCGCATCTTTAATCCCATCGGCCAGCAGTCGATGGTGCAAGTCACTAATGATTCGCCTTATTTCACGTATCTACCACACGTTTTGCTCGTGCTTCATCTACTCTTTGAGGACCTCAAGTTGGATGCCCTCTTGTGGAATGATGCCCAACTTTTGGTTACGCTTCTTATCCCGTTGGCTTCAGCTCTCAACTTAACGCAGTACTGTGATTCGTATTGGAGAGATTTCCCCCTCGTTTGGAACACCGCCAATATCAAACTGGGTGTTCTTCAACCAACGGATTTAGATAAACTCCAAGGGATGATTCAGCGAATAGAGGTTCCGTCCAATATTCACAGCCACCTGTTGGCGCTCATGAGTCAAAAGAAGATCCACAGCCCGTATCCACATGTAAAACTGGTCAATACTCGTTCCAGAGATATCATTACTCTCTTTGCCATCCTTTACGGAAGAGCGGATGAACATCATCTGGTGTCTGTTCACGAATACGTCCGCGATTTTGAATGGGTAGAACACACTGGCAGAGTTTCACTACCATTTAATGTTGTAGTTCCAAATGAGGAACGAAGACAGATCGCTTTGGTTCTAAAAATGTCTTCGTGCGGATGGACGCGGGAGGATCTCAACGCTTTACCAGCTGGAATAGGATTACCTTTACGTTATGCTCTGTTCCGTTGCCAACTAGATCCACCGACAGATTGGCCTGACGAAGCATACAAACTGATCAACCGACAAGATATGTGCCAATCCTCGGCTGGCTGCACTGTCCAGGTGTCACCGTCAACTGCCCCGGAATTGAATTTAAAAATTGAAGCGCAAAGGAGTAAAACAGCCGGCAGTGGGGGTAATAGCAAAGACGACCATGCCGAAGACGGAATGGAAGAAGTAATTGAATTACCCATCTGGAAGTTACTTTTTCCTCGAGATCATCGTATACAGGAAATTCGTCGTCTTCTTGGCTCTTCTCGACCAGTAGCTGTCGTACTCCCAGCTTCACAACAACAAGGACTAAGTGAACATGAATTGATCGAGGAGAGAGAGAAGCAGTTGCTTGTACTTTGCATCCGTGTCATGGCCCTGTCTGTTGGCCGTGGAATGCTCACTCTTCACACTGCTACACCCACCGTCACGGAAACTTTGTCTATTCCAAAGTATTTTGAAAAAATTTCTATATTCTCTAGTTCAGTTTAAAATAATAATTTTTTTCGTCGATTAAAGATTGTGCTTAAATGGTAAGACGCCTCACAATGGTGCGGCGGTGGATATGACGCACATTGACGTACCTGCCAATATGTCACTTTGGCCGCAGTTTCACAACGGTAAATCATTTTATTTGTGGCATTAAAAAATGTAAAGTCAACTTCAATTTATTTGCAGGTGTGGGAGCTGGCTTAAGAGTGTCTCCGGATACAAAATATGTCGACAGTAATTGGATTAACTTGAGCCGTGGTGGGAATCGTTCAGGACCTGCAGTTGGATCAGCTCCGGGAGAGTTAAACGCCGAAGTTGCTGGTTTCCTACTAGGACTAGGAATTACTGGACATTTAAATAAATTCAGCGACCTTGTCATTCACGAGCACTTAAACCGCGACCATGAAATGACGCAATTGGCATTGGTGTTGGGTCTTGGCATAGGAAAGCGTGGCTCTATGGAAGCGGATACTCTTCGAATAATCTCTGTTTACGTCGAATCTTTGTCACCTGCTTCGTCATCCAGCAGCAACGGTTGCGGCGGGGGCTCGATTGAAGTGCCCCAAAATGTCCGTGTGGCTGCCCTCATGTCCATCGGTTTCCTCTATCAAGGATCAGCGCATCGCTACATGACAGAAGTGCTCCTGGCTGAGATTGATCGACCACCTGGACCAGAGATGGATAACTGTGTTGATAGAGAGTCATATTCTCTTTCGGCTGGTCTGGCTCTCGGCTTAGTGACTCTGGGTCAAGGCGGACAAATGACGGGGTTAGCCGATCTCCGATTAGCAGATACTCTCTATCATTTCATGGTGGGAGGAACGAAGCGCAACTTTAACACGTCCAATGCCCGTCCCAGAAGCATGACATCAGCTAGCTACCAGATTCGTGAAGGAAACACAGTCAACGTGGATGTCACTGCTCCAGGAGCCATTCTTGCTCTCGGGCTAATGTTTCATCGGTGAGATTATTGTTATTAAGCGAAAAGAATTGCATTTTAAGTGTCAACCCTTTAATACGATTATTGTTTTTAGTACAAATAACGCAGCCGCGGCCAAATGGATGGAAGCACCTGATTCACAGCAACTACTCGACTCGATAAGACCAGATTTTCTATTACTGCGGACATTGGCACGGGGGTTGATCCTGTGGGACGACGTAATGCCCACGCGCGATTGGGTCGAATCCAATGTCCCTCCTAATATTCGCCGCTATTCACTACGCAATCCGGGTGATCCTGACAGTCAATCTCAACAAGTCGATTACGAAACCATGAATCAAGCTTTCTACAACATCATGGCAGGCTCATGCTTTGTCCTGGGTTTGAAGTTCGCAGGATCAGCCAATGCGGATGCTTTCAACACTTTGTATCGTTATTCTAAAGTGTTGATCTCGCTGTCTGGTCGTTCCGTTGCGGAATGGGCTGGAAAAGCGACTCTTGAAGCCTGTCTCAACACTCTAGTATTGTCCCTTTCCATGGTCATGGCCGGTACAGGAGATTTACAAGTTCTGAGGCTTTGTCGTCACTTACGCCTAAGGAGCGGAACCTTTAGTAATGTGGTTACATATGGATCTCATGTAAGTTTGTTTGTTAAAAGTATCTGTTAATCTTTCATCATCCTTTGGTTATTTTGTAGATGGCGACTCATATGGCACTGGGATTCTTGTACATGGGAGGTGGCCGGCTATCACTTAGCACGTCGCCGGAAGCAATCGCTGCATTAGTATGCGCGTGCTACCCCAAATTTCCTACTCACTCAAACGACAATCGATACCACCTCCAAGCACTTCGGCATTTGTACGTTCTAGCAACCCAGCCCCGTTTGCTGATGCCTATTGAGATGCCCAATATGCAACCTTGCTACACTAACCTACAAGTGGTGTTTAATGATGCGGATAGCTCATCATTCCAGTTGCGAGCCCCGTGTCTGTTGCCGGAATTACGTTTTCTCCAGCGCGTCCAATTGTTTGATCCTCGTTATCGCAGCATAGTTTTTGATCGGCAGCACAACTGGAGCAAGCTGGAATGCATTCTTCAAGGGAAAGACCACCTTATTGTTCAGCGCAAAGCCGGCTGTTTGTCCTACACTGAAGATCCTACTGGTTTAGCGTCGTTAGCTACTCCGACCCTTTCGGCCTGGGCTATCCGTGCTTCGACGGTTGCCAATTTCACCACAGACAAGTTCGTCATATTCCTTTGCCGTCACTTTCTCGGCGCCTCAGACCGTGGCCAATCACAGATTCTTATCGAACAGGAGTCAAAACCATTAGAAACGCAACTTCGCCTTCTCAGTCTCATTCTTAATGACTGTGTTGTAAATGAAAAGACCGAGATGGTTAAACCATGGCTCCAGCTTCTACACAAATCTGATCAGCGGGACTCGTCAACTCTTCCGCTCTGGCAACTCAAGTTTCTCATCAACTTTCCCACGAAGAACTTGCCTGCCTCTGTTAATTCAACACCATTCATCGATCCAGAAATGGTGCTGGCTCTTCGTCACGAACTTGAGTCTAGCTGGGATCACCTTGATACGGAATTGCGCACCAGCCTCAACACTTATCTGTCGGGTAGAGATACTCCACGTGAACGATCGCAGTCGGTAAAGTTGGCCAACCTAACCGTGTTTTATGACCTTCCGATGCCGATGCCTGAATTGGATTCCGACCCCGTTTCACTGTTGCTTCAATCAGGAGATCAAAAACTCGCTGCTCGTTTAGCCATTCTTCTTCATCTGTGATGGTAAATTCATTGATAAAATAATAAATTATTTTAATCTTGTTCATGGATTTGATTGATGGATCAACTAAGTGACAAAGATTGCATAAATGAGTGATTTGTATTTTCCACTAAATTAAAGTTGCTCTTTTCTACTTGTTCCTCAACCAAAATGATATTTCTAGAAACATCATTTATAGGTATCACTGTAGATACAGTATTATGAGTGATTTATTTGAAGTATTAACTCGGGGAATATCAAGATTCTTGATCAATTCTTCTTTGTCAGTTCAATTTCTTCGCGTATTAGTTCAGACAAATTACGGAATCCCTGGAAGATTATAAAAAAAAAAAAAAAAAAAAAATCTTATAGAATTCCTAGTTTTTTTTAAATAATCAATGTTTTCGAAAATACTCGATCAATGTTTTCTGGAGTTGGCAGAGAAAACGACGCCCTCATGTAGGGACACGGCTGAGATGGATCCGTCATGAATTCTCGGCCAGGTAGTAAAATCACATCTTTTTTCAGGGCTCGTTCCATAATCATCGGTCGTGTGTCACTGATTCCCAAGCATTTGATCCAAAGAAACATCCCACCTTGTGGAACGTTCCATTCAGCAAGTCCTTGATGCAGAAATATTACTTTACAGGTAAGCTTGTCGATATTCGGCATTTATTTCTTGATTTTTCAACCTGTCAAATGAGTTTCCGCCGCTTTGAGCATTACTTCACGTTGCTGAAGATAAAAATTCTGAACGCGATCAACGTGTCCCATGAAACCTTCCACTCCCCACTGTTTTAGCAGTTCTGAGACTAGAACCTATTGTTTGTAATTTTTGGTTTCAGTTTGATTTTTCTCTCTTAACGCGTATAACTAGTTAACTAATGTACCTGAGACATAGATGACGCATGAATAACTGACACCTGCATGTGGTACAAAATTCGTTCCATGAGTGGACGAGGACCTGTGACGTAGCCCAGGCGAATTCCGGAACTCAGTACTTTGGACAGTGAATCAAATCGAACGACACGACCATCGGTGTCGATCGAGAGAAAACTTGGAGTCCGCTTCTGTAGAAAATCTTGTTTAGTTAACGTAATTTCAGGGGCGCTATTAAATGTTTCTTAGGGATAACCTTATCAAACTGTAGAAAATAATAGGGATCATCTTCCAAGATAATTAGATCGTAATCTTTGGCAATCTGGTATATCTCTTGTCGTCGATCCAAAGGAATAGAAACTCCCGTTGGATTGGCTCCTGCAGGATTGACATACAACACCTAAAGAGTATAACAGCCTTTAAATTATGCCTATTCAATTTTAACATGGTATACTTTGGGGATATCAGATGTAGGAGACTGAGCGTCTTCTGATTTCCAGTTGGTTTCCAAGCATTTCCTCAGTAGATCAGGAATCAATCCATTAGCGTCGCATTGTACCGGGATGTATTTTGGTTTGAAAGGATTGACCTGCAGAATCATAATATTTATTTTGTGAAAATTTAGTATTGTGTTCCTTAGATGATTTTACATACAATTGCAAGTGTTCCTGCATAAACAGGTTCTTGGATAATAACATGGTCATTCACATTCAACATCATCTCAAAAGCTTTACACAGGCCATCCTGGCTTCCACTTGTAATAACCACTTCAGTATCTGCCCAACAAGGTGGACTGTGGAGCTTTTGTTGCATTTCTTTCAGCTGTGATAACAATGGGCCATACCTAGTTTATTTTAAAAATGATTTAAATTACCATACAATTGCATTCTAAAAAAATTCTAGGATTGTACCCTTGAGTTGGTCCATATTGCAATGCATCATTAATTGTTTTTCCTTCAAGTTGTATATTACTACCATCTCTTAATTTGATTGAGGCACTCTGAAAAGGAAATGTATTTGGGTTGGGAAGTCCACCAGCCAAAAAAACCAGATCTGGAGATCCTTGGGTGAGTAAGTTAGCTAATAGGTAAGTATAGGTTAAAATTAGGTAAATTGTTTGATCTTAAGGAAAATAATTTAAATACTCACTCATTTCTCTTATAGGACTGGATTTTCTCGCTGCGGAAAGCGAGTTAATATACCTTGAGTAGTTCATGTTTTTCTCTGCTTTGGCACAATATTCTTAAGGTTTAACACCTCTAAAACAAATGTTCACGATGCCACTGCGTTACACGACTGCCAAATTCAAGGTGTAAGTTCCTTTTGGCACTCTTTCCATAGCAACGAAATTTTTACTGCTTGCTTATTCTAAAAAAAAATTCTTGGTTTGTTTTCTTTCTTATATCGTCTGCATCCTTGCTCCTTGGGTTCAGCAACTCTTTCAATATTAAGTATTCAACTGAAACTCTGAAAGCAACAAGTAAAAGCCAAGTAGCCAACTAAAACTACTATAATTTTAAAAGAATACGAATGTATGTTAAAGAAACAATCTCTTAAGAATTTCAAAAAAACTTTACATTTATTTTACATTAAAGAAAAAGCACAGAAATTTTGTTTAGGTCAAGAGCCTACCATGTTTCCCAATTTGAACATAAGCAGGACGAATAATCCTACCGATGTAATTAGCATATTTTAAATTTTGTCCACAACAGATATTACATTTGAAAAAACGCCTGGATCCATCACCCTTCGTCACTACTCCAAGCGTCTTCGGTGAGGTTCCTTCTTGGAACTATACTCCTGGGACCAAGAGCGGCTCCTTTATTGACTGGTTCTTCACGAATTGCTTCTGCTGACTCCGGAGCCCAAACCAAAATATTGCGATCATTGGCTCCGCTATAGAGAGACTGTACATTCTCGTTGTAAGCACAACAGGTGACTGTATTATAATGGCCTAGTAGCGTAGCTCGTTTGATGCCTGTTGTTAACTCGTAGACCTTAAATAAGTTCAGTAATTACCATAAACTGTAAATTAACGTATGCACACAATCATACCAAAATATTTCCCTGTGATGGTACGAAGATCATCTGAGGTTCAGTGTCTGATGAAATGTCGAATCGCGTACCTTTTTTGCTTTCCATTGAAATTTTGCCATAGTTCACCATTTCATTTCGCCCTAACAAATTGATTATATTTAGAGTCTAATATGTAAGATAACGGTAGAGTAAGAAAGTTTTACCTGTTTCAGTGTTCCATAAACGCATTCGACAATCCGTACCTACGGAAATCAAGAAAAGGCCGTCGGCAGTAAACGACAAACCGTGGACATTCCCGTTGTGTGCTGTAGTCTTCTCAACATCAGCATGATTTCGTCCATTATATTGATCCATTGAAAACAAACAACTTCTGGCGGCTCTGACATCCCACATTAAAAGCCGATTATCCATTGAACCGGAAGCAAGCTGGAACTCTTGCATTGGTGACCACTTGACACTCAATATTGAAGAGGTGTGACTTCTCAATTCATGCGTTGTCGACCCACTCCGAAGATCAGCCAGAAACACTTGGTTTGCTGTACTTGCAACTAAACACATAAAGTAAGTTGTCTAAAAATTTAAATAGGCTAAGAAAAAGAATAGTAGAATTGCAAGACTGAACTTACCAGCAACCAAGTTGTGTTGAGTTGCATTCGGAGACATGTGATGGTGGTATATCTTACCATTCACAAGTACAACGTCTGCAGGAACTTGAGCATTGGCATCCCAAATTTTCAAGTTTTTATCCATGCCACTAGAAAGGAACATTCCTGTATCCAAAGGGTACCACTGAACACATTCAACACTGTACTTGTGGCAGTGACGATTGCTTTGCCTGTCAATCTTGCCCACATTTTTACAAGTAAACTGCAAATTTCCAGAAAGATTCAAAACATCATGAATGTGAATGCTTCCATCTGCTCCACCAGAGAGTAAACTATTAAAAAGTTAAGAAATATATCCTAATAACAAAATATCATATCAAAGTTTATGTATTATGCTTACTATCTTCCCTCTACTTTTTCAAGATCTATTGTGTTAATCCCTGCAGAATGAGAGTTTTCAACTTCTTGAAAATTGCTAAGGCGTAAAGCAGAGATTCTCTTGGTTGCTTGGTTTGACCGAAATTTCCTGGCGTCAAGTAATCCTGTTTTCAAGCTAAAAATAGCTTCCACGTCGTTCATTTTTCAGCTGCCATTTAGGTATTCGTATAAATAATTCATAATTCGGTTAAAAACACAGGTCACAGGACAAAATGTCGAATTGTAATACCAAACTGCCAATTTGTATTTATTTAAAATAGCGTCTGCTATGTACAGAGCTGTCATTCCGGTATGGTTCGACACAAATATTTTATTATTAAAAATGTTTCAATTTCTAAGAAAAATCAGAGTAGGTCGCGAATTTTTTTTTCTGATATTTTTGTTTATTATATCCTGGGTAATATGTAATATTTTTTGGTAAATATTTGTTAATTCCCGTTCCAAAAATCTAAAACATCAAGCACAACCAGGTACGTTGTAGGGCCAGTCACATACTGCAAAAAAAAAAAAAAAAAAAAAAAAATATTTTATTATTTTGCAAGAACATAGTAATGGTTCTGAAAGCCAAAATGTACCGTTAATTGCAGAGTTGAAAACAAGACCACTCTGGCAATAATAAGTTTGGATTCTCGCGTTAACACATCGATAATATTTGCTGCAATTGGCAGGATCGGCGTAGTATGTTCCTTCACTTGTGCAGGTCACTATATAAAATGAATTAATAATTAAATTTGCATAGTTTTTTTGACAATCAACTAGTTCGTTGAATTATGTACTGGCTTTAGTTGTTGTTATAGGAAACGGAGTTGGAGTTGGAGCCGGAGTAGCAGTATTGAAAGGGCGTCCTTCAAAAATGAAATTTTTCAATTAAATTTGTTATTTAGATCATTTATTATTATATTTAAGTTTAATTTAAAAACTTTTGAAACGCACCTTCAAGTGTAGCAGTTATGGCATTTGAGAGCGGTCTGAAAACGTGAAAAGATTATTATATAAATATAATACGTTACTTTTAGATCCGAATTGTGAATTCGATTTACCGTGGACCCATTTGGCAGAAGCCGTTAAAGTCATCCAAGGTGAGCTCCCAAAACATGATACCACCGAGGCCTTTACTCATGGCATATTTTACTTTGGTGATGATCATGTCAATGTCGTCCCACGAAACCCAAGAAGTACCCTGGTAGGCGTAAGGACCCATTGACCCAGTTGGGTCAGTGACCACCGTCCATCCGCTCTGTTGGTACCGACATATCTCGTACAGCGAAAGGAAGCCATCCGCGCCGGTATATGGGCCTTGAGGGCCAGCGCCGATAGCTGGAGACAATAATGCTGTTTGCGACGGGTTAGCTAATCTAAAAGTACGACCGTAGCTGGGCAATCCAAAAATCAGTTTCTGGGCAGGCATCCCTTTAGACAACCAATAGTCGACTGCTTCAGAAATGATAACAGCATCTACGCCTTGCTCAAAATCACGTCGGTAAAGAGGAGCGTGATGATCAACAGTATTTTCCCATGATCCATGAATATCTATTAAAGAACACGATTTTGTTAAGATCTGTTTTTTTTAACGTTTTTTAAGTTGTTTTGATGCGTGAAGAAACTTACCATATGCCATGAAATTGACAAAATCGACGGCGGCGGCGATACCTGGAATATCATAACTTACTTCAGCCCGTTTGATGCTACAAGACGGCGCCATGGCTAAAATCAAATTGTATGGCTTAAAAGCGTCACGAAGCATGTTGAGGAGAGTAATGAAATTTGCTTTATCTTCAGGCTTTCCTGGATCCCCAGGATATTCCCAATCGAAATCCAGGCCATCAAAGTTGTACTGAAACGGTTATGTTAAATTAATTATATTTAAACTATTTATGCAATATGATTTACGCTATATTTTTTAATACCTGACGAACGAAAGCAAGAGCTTTCGATACGAAGTTCGCCATTTTGGCCGGATCGGACACCAATTCTGAATACTGAGTACTGAAAGCCGAATCGTTCCAGCCGCCAAGAGCAATCAGCGTTTTAAGGTTGGGGTTTTGTGCTTTCAACCCAGTGAACTTTTGGTAACCACCTAGATCGATGTCGACGTAAGGATCATACACTACCATCTCGTAAGTTACTTTGTCAAGAACCGCAAACCCATAAATCAGATGGGTGCATTCGAATGCATTCAGTTTGTCCACACCATACTGCCCAGCTCCTGTAGGAATATTATTTTTAGATTAACGACAGAAAATGTAATTATTTCTTTGAGCTTACCTGGGCGATAGTATGGCCAGTTTGCAAAATAGCAAACTTTTTTGTAGTTTCCTTGTGCATTGGCCAAGGTAACTAGTAAGGCAAACGCCAATATGGCGACTATCTTCATAGTAACTGGGTTGGTTTCGTTTCAGAAAAAATGCTGCTTGGTACAAACCGTTTTCTTTCTGAACTCAAATGACAATAATTCCTTAAGGACCGAATGGCTTTATATAACGACGCAATTGGTTGCGTCGGGTGTGTCCAGTGTGGATTATCTATTGAGCACGGCGATGAAGCAACTCGGCCTTTCATGATAGCCCTGTAATAAGGAGATAAATGCACTAAATAACAATCGGGAGTAGTTGATTTTTCGGGCTCTATAGGTTTCTGAAGATTCAATTTAATCCGATTGTTTGAACAGCAGCATTCTAATGGCTGATGACGTGATCTGTTTATCATATGATCAAAGGGTCCGCAACAAACATTTTTTTTTCTATTATTTTTTTCTCCCTCAAAGTAAATTTACTTTTTTTTTTTTTTTACTTTTTAAAAAGCTTTCTAACAAAAAAATTCACCAGTTAAAAAAAGGGGGAAATTTAAAAAAACTTCTTTCATTTATATTTTATGAGTAAGTTTGAGTTGCGGAATGCGGTTCCCTTGCAAAAGACTGTGCTAAATCAACCCTTTTTCGCCAATTAAATCTTTAAATATGAATCTACATAAGGTAGACATTATTTTCTCACATTATGTATTATGCAATATTGACCTCATTAACAATTTTCAAGATCTGGCGCAAACGAAACGGTCGCCTTTGAACTTAGAAACAAAGTGGTGAAAGAAATCCGTAATAGTTGCATTTAAAGTTTCTCCGTGTAACGTTGGTTATCTTTTTATGGTGTTCGGTGTTGACTGTTGTTTGAACATTGAAATTTTGTGTACTCTGAGGCAAGGTCGTAAGAAACGACATTCAAAGCAATGTACCGCACGCCCGGTTGTTTTACAGTATACTTATAAACAATTTCTACCATTACAATTCCACAGATTCATTTTTTTTCCCGAATTGATCGATAATTAAGTTTCCCCAACGGAAACTCATCATCGCGACAGTAGTCCCAGTTAGCAAAGTAAAAAATTTTCCCCCTAAGTGTTTGTCAAGGTAAACTAAAAAGAAACAGAACGCCAATGTAGCTATTTTCATTATTATTGTCTTATTGAGTTATTTTTTAGAATTATATAAAATAAATTTCAAGATGTTTTCTCTATCTAATAAATAATGGAAACAAAAATCCCCAAAAGCGATTGACCAATAATAATTAGTTGTGCTTGTATAACAGTATAAGTCACATATGCAATAGTTAGTCGCGGTCACGCGGTGACAATCTAAAGATCTGAACGGCAAAGATAAAACAAGTTAGTTATTCAATAACTCTGCATTTTTTATGATGACAACCTGGAGGAGAAGATAAATTAAAGCGGCATAACTACAAATATAGATTCCAATCGAATTTTTATGTGGTTTATGATTTGAGTGGAGATTGACATTATCGTATCGGAATGTTTAAACGTTACACTGGAATGACGTGATCGCCTGTTTCAAAGGTGGAACATTGTCTACATGTAAATAACTTATTTTTCATCTCTTTAAGATTATTTCCTGGTCTAGAAATTTTCATGGATACATTTTCGATCCGTTAATCTTATTAATATTAATTGAAATTGAAATCATTTTTAGATACTTCACAAATATTAAACCGTTAACAATATTTGTGGTTAACTACATTTAACATTCATTCATTCCGGCAATAGGTTTAACTAAAAATACCTTACATTTCAAATTTTGATCTAAGGATTTTACTCTACCCTAACAATTATTAAAACAATCAAGGAAGAATGACATGAGATCTCAAATTCTGAAACTCTCAAGTAAAAACTGCATCGAACTGCATCGCAAATCGCAATTGCCGCCGATTTTTTAATTGAGCTGAAATATATGGCAGTGGTGCATTTCCCCCATTATAAATTGTTGTGTAGTCACAGCTTTTGATTAAATCGTATTTTTCTACTCTACGTGTCTACGTGATTGAACTAAATTACATTCTGTTTGTTTGCGTTATTATTACAGGATTTCCTTTTTGTTGCAAACTTTTGTTGTTTAATTCAAACTGGTGATTTCTTAAGTCGATTAGAATTACAATATGCGTATTACAGTTACTACACTGTCTGATGACATATTCAACTTGGATGTGTCTGAGGACTTGGAATTGGAAAATTTTAAAGCATTTTGTGAAGTTGAGTCTGGTATTCCAGCAGCAGAAATAAGTTTAGTTTATAATGGACAAGTTATGAGTGATGGATCAAAGAGTTTGAAGAATCATGGTTTAAAAGAAGGGGATGTTGTTGTCATACAGAGGCAAAGAATTACCACCAATCAGCCCCAAGGTATACACTCACTTTAAGAATATTGTTGCAACTTTGATAAACAAAAGACTAAACAAAATCAGGACTTATGTGTTGTATTGATGTTTGCAGATCCTTCTCTGAACTTGGACTTCAGTGCTATTCAGGTTCCGTCATCTTCCAGGGGAAATAGAAACACTAATCGGGGCAATGAAAACGACCCAGTTTTCATAAGAGACATGTTTCTAGCTAATCCTGACCAACTCGCCCAGCTCAAGCAGAATAACCCTCGTCTTGCTGATGCACTGCTATCAGGAGATTTAGGTCTCATCATTATATAAATTTATTTCCTATTTCACACTTCAACTAGTTATTTGTCATCCATATAGCTCGTTTTACTGCGGTTTTACGTGAACAAGAAGCTGCCAGAGCAGAACGAGAGAGACTTCGAAGCCTAATGTCTCGTGCTGACCCTTTTGACGCCGAAGCTCAACGGCTAATTGCCGATGAGATTCGTCAGAAAAATATTGAAGCAAATATGGAAGCAGCTATCGAATACCACCCAGAATCATTTGGCACCGTTGTTATGCTCTATATAAATTGCATAGTAAATGGACATCCCGTCAAGGCTTTCATCGACTCTGGTAACATTTTTGTTTTGTTTTGTTTTAATCGATTTGTGACTAACTTTTGCGGGATTTCCCCGTTTTATACTTTTTAGGAGCTCAAACTACAATTATGTCTTCAGCTTGCGCATTAAAATGCGACATCCATCGCTTAGTTGACAGTCGTTGGGCTGGTATTGCTAAAGGTGTCGGAATTCAGCGTATTGTTGGACGCATTCATATGGTCCAGGTATAAATTTTGACTATTTGCCGTAACCATTGAGTTTTACTGAGCTCAAATGATTTTTTTATTTTGAAAGATCCAAATAGGAGATGACTTTTTACCCACTTCGTTTTCAATTTTGGAAGAACAACCGATGGACATGCTGCTGGGATTAGACATGCTTAAACGCCATCAAGTAAATTTTAGCTTTTTTAAGTTGTTGAAAAATCTACGCTGTGGCTTTAACGTCAAATTCTTTCAAACTTTAGTGCTTGATTGATTTGAAACGCAACCTCTTGGTCATCGGAACTACCGGAACCGAAACGCCGTTTTTATGCGAAAATGAGCTTCCTGACTGTGCCCGATTATCTGGCCCACGTTCTGAAACCGAATCTTCTTCTGCGGTCGAAATGGAAGATCACGAACTCGCCAAGGTTATTTTAGATTAGATAATTCTTCAAACATGTTTTTATCATCGTATAACTAATTTATTTTACAGGCCCTTCAAGAGTCGGCATTACCTGATCCCAGCACTCAACCTCAGGCCGACAAATTCACTGAAAAACAAATTCAAGATTTGGTATCTATGGGATTTGTCCGTGAACAGGTACTGTTCTGTATTTTTCAGTTTAGTATTTAGTATGTTGAATCTACATTGCTATGATCTACAGGTGATTGAAGAGTTGCGACGTTTCAACGGCGACGTTACTCAGGCTACTGCTGCACTTTTTGCTAAGTCTTTAAAATTTTAATTTATTGGTCGTCGTCATGTATTTCCAAATTTTTTCTTTCGATAAGATACAACATATCGGGATTTTCACAATAATTTTAAAATTGTTCTTTTGCAATTCACGTGTACAAAAAAATCATAAATTGTGGTATTATGGAGGAACATTTAGTAGTCTGCCGCAGAGTAAGACAAGTAATCTTTACGGCCAACGGCAGAAACTTGTTTGTTGCTTTCCGCTTCTAACTTCGGACACTGCGTAATACGATGACCAAGACCACCACAGTAACTGCAACCTTTGTCCCCTGTAAATTTTGAAATCAACGTTGTAAAGTTTTCATTAAAAAAAAAAAACATTATTAAATTACCTCCGAGATCTTGGAAAACTTCCGTCTCTGATTGCAGTGTGGCCAGAAAGGGAGGGACATCTTGCTTTGCTTCGATAAGCAAATGTTTGAGGTCAAGTAAGACGGACTCTTCGTTCGATTTGTTAATAAACGTTGTTGCTTGCCCCTTATTTCCTGATCGGCCAGTACGTCCGATTCGATGCACTGAAAGTAAATCAGATTTTAAAGTGTGGATTTTTTTATAATCATTAATTTCTTTAGTACCGTAATTTTCTATGTCATCCGGCATGTCATAATTTATGACATGTTGAATGTTGACAAAATCCAGTCCTTTTGAGGCCACATCGGTGGCCACTAACACATCCTTAATTCCTTGTCTGAAGGCATCAACAGCACGAGAACGCTCCTCCTGGTCTAAAAATGTTAATAAGCTAAATCCTGAACTAAAAATTGTGACGGTTTGCAGTACCTTTGCTTCCGTGAATGGCTACAGCCTCAATACCCTTCAACAACAAATACTCGTGTATGGCATCCACATCTTGCTTCTTTTCAGCGAAAATGAGCACAGGTGGTTGGGTCTTCTGAATGCATTCCAACAGGTGGACAATTTTGGCTTCTTGGTTGACATACTCTACTTCCTAAGAGATCGAACATAAATTTTCATTCAAAAATGGTAAAATTGGATTATACTGACTTGAACGACATTCATGCTAGCTGCACCTGCACGCCCAACGTTAATTGTTATGGGTTTAACTAAGGCGGAACGAGCAAAATTCTGAATTTTCTTTGGCATTGTAGCACTGAACAACAAAGTTTGTCGTTGTCCCTATTAAAAAGGATTTAAGGTTTACTAAAAACCAAGATTTTTCGTTTTAATGAAATTCTCTCACCTTGAAATAAGAAAAGATAGTACGGATGTCTTCCTCAAATCCCATGTCAATCATGCGATCAGCTTCGTCCATACACAGATATCGGCAAACATCCAGTTTAATCATTTTTTTATCAAGCATGTCCATTAAGCGACCAGGAGTAGCTACAATGATGTGAACCCCTCTAAAGATGACAATAATTTATTACGAGATACAGAATTAGAAAGGTAAATTACAACAAACCTATTTATGATTTCCAACGACTGATTAACTGGAGTTCCACCAATTATCAGACAGGACTTTATTCTGGGCATCCCTTGCTGAGCTAAACAATCGGCAAAATGCTCTACTGTTTCGAGAATTTGTTTCGCCAACTCACGTGATGGGCACACAATTAAGCCTGAAGTTTTAAATTGATATTACATTCAATTCAAGGCAAAAACTTAACATAAGAGCAAAAAACTTACCAAATGGGCCTTCATTCGGTAAAAATGGCATCTTAAGCTCTTGCTCTAAACTAAATACAACAATTGGCAAGACAAACACCAAAGTCTTGCCACTACCAGTAAAGGCTATGCCAATCATGTCTCGACCACTCAACCTAAACATTTCAAAGTAAATAAGGTGCACCAAGCTTTAAACATTGAAAATTGGCTTACACTGTCGGTAACCCTTGAATTTGAATAGGTGATGGCTGCTTGATTCCTTTTTTCTGTAAACCAACCAAAATTCCTTTGGGAAATTTCATGGCATTAAATGATGGTATAGGAAGTGGCACATCCTCCCCTTCAACAGTAATGCATAATTTCCCTCTAAGTATATCAGGATAGTCTCGTGGCATGTTCAGTACACATCTCGGTGGTGTCCAGCTAGTAAAAAATATTTAAATTAAAGCACATATGAATGCTTTAACAAAAATTAGTCTTACCTGGTTTTTATAGGATCTTCATATTGAATACCTCTAGCCAATTCAGCAACACCCATCAAGGCAGTTTTTTCTGCAATACTCTCAAGAATTTTCTCTTCTTCTTTCAACTGCTTCTCAAAGGCACTCTCCTTTTTAGCTGAAGAACATAAAAATATGAATATTAGTTAATTAACAAGTACCATTATATTTACCTTGAGCAACTTTTTTTAGTTCTGTGTGTTGACTGAGTAAACTTATATTAGATTTCCTAGCAACAGTTTGGAGGTCCTCTTCCTCTTCTTCATTGCCTTCATTTTCACTTGAGGATTTGGTTTTGAGATCAGCATCAGCTTTCACCTTAAATGCAAAAAATAGTCATTAAGGATATTTTATGATTCAAAATCTTTTTTACCTGTGAAATTCTTCCTAATTTCGTCAACTTTTGTTTTTTTCTTTCTTTGACTGGGACGTAAGGAACGTAATCATCGTCTTCTGGTGGGCTATCGTCTTTAGTCTCTTCCTCTTTTAAGTACCTCTGATCATTAAGTTGTAAAATGTTTTTTTAACACCTGATTCTTGTCTTCACACAAACACATTTTTTTTTACCTTTAAATTTCGTTTTGAAGATTCAGATTCCATTCCTGATTTTATTCTATTGTGTTTCACTCAAAATCTCAGATACGTACAAAATACGAAAGTTGTTATTGTGGTGGTGTAGACGACGATGCCACACCTCAGATATTAAATATTTTGTGTTAAAAGTCTCTTAAAAAATACATTTTGCAAAAGAAATTTTAAGGAATTTTAGATTTCAAAATATTGGTTTGAAAAAAAAAAAGAAATTAGAAATTTAAGTAAAATTAGCCTATTCTTAATAAGCGACCGCTTCACACACCGTTGCATTATTGTTGAACTGTACTGTACGTCAGAAACTCATTTCCTAGGATGGCGTCTTCTAATAATAAATTTTCACGGGGTTTGTTTGTTTCGTTATATTATATTTCATTATATTATGCGTTACAATTGAAGTTTTAGTTTATTCGAATCATTAAGTATCTTTTAAATATAATCTCGTGAATATATGATTTGGTTAAATGGTCTTATCTCACGTTCGACAGTGTTTCTCCATTGATTTAGATTCAAAAGCTGTGGAGATTAAAGGAACTCGTTCCTTAAAACGTGCTGTCGAGCACGATTCATCAAGTGATGAAGAAGACGGTAAAGATGCATTAAAAAAATTAAAGCAGGGTGTTGATATGAAAACTACAACATCACATAGTAAAGGGCTTACCATAAAACTAAAACAACCTGCTCCTGTAAGTATATTGTTGCTAAAGTACAGTTAGTTATGTGTGATGTGTCTATCTTTTTATTTATTTTAGAAAAAAACTGATCCTAAACCAGAATTGGTTAAAAAAGCATCTGTATTTGGTGAAAGTAGTGACAGCGATGAAGCAGAAGAAATGCCTCCAGAAGCAAGGATGAGAATGAAAAATATTGGAAGGTAACTAACTACCTGATCTTAGATTTTAATGGCATAATGATTCCTAACCCAGAACAATTGTAGGGATACACAGACATCTGCTGGTCCCAACTCGTTTGGAAAAACGCGACAAGGTTTTTGTGATTCCAAAAAAGTATTTGAACGCCAAATGAAAAAAGTAATTGAAGAAAACTCAAGTGAATAATATTAATGTATCATTTTTATGAATAAAACGCACTTGTCTTTTCTCTTTTGATTTTACTTGTTTGTTTGTCACCTAACGGCAGAGACGGCAAATTTAAAGCCATAGGTGGCGTTGCTCTTGTGTTGTCATAATTGTGCTGTGCAGAATTCATTCTTCAATGTTTTTCACGTGTTGGGAAAGACGAAATTGAATTGTTTGAAAGTAAAAAATTTTATACTCGCAAATATTTTCGTGCATGTTTTCATTGTCGTTAGAGAACTGCGTAATGGATTAGGATATCTAATCAAACATAGTTGTATGTATAGTTCATTGTTAATAACAGTTTGCCGCCAATTCGGAGCTTATCTTGACAACATGGTACAATTGATTTTCTATTGTTCAATTGGAGTTTCAATAATTGTCAAATTGTTTATATTAGGTTGCTTGTTTTCCTTTAACTCGACATTTCATTTCCCATGTGGAGTTTGTCATCATATGGTTTATGATAGTACTCAAAATAAGTGATTATTGGGTTGAAACGGGGGGCAGTGAATTATTGCCAGCAAAATGGATTTACTATTCAAAATTTGTAGACCAAACATATCAGGTATTATTGTGATACATTGAACACCCATGTTAAAGTTAGTAATTTTATTTATATATTTCAGAAATCATTTGCTTGTATTGGACTAAGTTGTTCAACTATCTTAAGTTATTCAATCCTTGTTAAAAGGATTTGTCCCTTGTGGAATATTGCCTTAGGTTCTCTGTGGATTACTATGCTTTTTTTGATCTCTCCAATTTGGAAAATAGGAGTTTCTTTTATCCTTTGCATAGTTGCAAGTATCAAAATTATTTCTGAACTTCTACAGAGAAAATCAAAACAAGCTTGTAAATCTAAAATGATTAAAATTGAAAGTTCACATATGAATCTTTCAAAGTCCCCAAACCCACCTTGTGATTTAGATCTGAGCAAATTAGATATAGGCTCACCAAGAAAAACTAAAACAAGTACACCTAGCATTTCATCAATTGTCCAGTCACCAGGATTTGCAAAACCTAGACCTCTTATCTCACCATCTAGGCTTTCTTCATCAAGTATCATGTGAATATAGCACAATATTATCTTTTCTTTGAGTAAATCATTATTAATGGATTTGAAACGTTAGCAGATCATCTCCAGAAACTAATCTGACGAAAGCTTCTTGGGTCGCTGGTGGATATTGGCAGGGTAACAATTGGCCTGCTCCGACTTTTTCTTCCCCTAGTCACAACACCGCCCTCACCCGTTCTTCCAGTCAGAGTTCGGGATTTGGTTCCATCCAAACCGGCCTTTTAAATCGCAGCCCTCCGGATTCAAGACCAGACTCAACTCTTGAAGACGACCGGTTTTCAGTGTTCTCCGATAATCTTGATCAACGCTTTACCGATTCAAGCCTTCGCTATCAGGAAAACTCACCTTGTCTGTATCAATACCCTAATAACGAATTGTCTCGCAAATCTCTAATATCATCCATTTCATCCACCAATGATTCTGTCCACCACATTTCCACAATTCCTTCAACCACGCAATGGTCCTGGTTACCATTCATGTTTGGGTTCAGTTTGGCTGTTAACGTATGCGTTTTGACTTATTTTGTTTTCTTACATTCTTCCAAAATTGGAGGTGTTCTTTAGCTGTATTCACCATGAACATTCAAACGTGATTAGAAATATACTTCAATTGCGAAGAATAATTATTAATTAACTTTTCATTGCACTTATTTTCTTTTCTCTTTTGTTTTTATGGGATTGGAACAAAAAATAGAACCTAATAAATGTTAATTACAAATTTCTCTTAATTTTCTCATATTTTTTTTCTTTCCGCCCCCTTATTTTTTTTCAGGAGTACTTTTTTAAAAAACCTAGGTTTATCGTTAGATGTCACTCGGATCGCACAATTATTCTCCGGTACGAACACATATCACGTAAATACAGTTGAAAAATGGCAGACGATGGAGAAATTCCAAGAAAATTAAATGATGAATTTAACGATGACGATTTATTTGCTTCGGCGATTGAGGTACATTTTTGTTTCTTAGCAATTCTGGGTTATTGTAAATGTGTTTTCCGATCAATTATTTGGTCTCTCAGGATCATGGTTTGGTAGTCTATGTCCGCGTGTAGAATCCGCCCCCATCGCCATAATGGGAATTAAACAGAATATTTTAACGTTGTTATATTAATTTTGCAGATTAAAGTGGAAGCCAAAGCAGACATATCTCTAGAAGATGATAGATCAAATGACTTGTCTGTTGTAGAAGAGCAATCTAATAATTTGTCAGCAGCCGATGAAATAGATCTGAACTCTGATAGTGAATTCAAGGATGATGTTGATGATACAAATGCCAAGCATGAACTCAGATCTGAGCCTGAAGATATATTCGAAGATATTCCAGAACCAAAAGAAGTGAAGATTGATGCAACACCTGTTCGGCCAACCTTAGAGACATCAGTAACATCACCAAGAACACAGGTCTGTTAAAAGATATAATGTAGCATGTAACAGCCACTTATTTTTATTTCATACTATGTAGAGTTACAGCAATTATGTTGGGACCACAATTGAGGAGGAAAAAATTGTTCCTGAAGAGGTATATTTTTGTATAGTCTACATTTGGTGTGTTCATTCCTTTATCTGTAATATTTTTACTTCTAGAGTGATAAATTCATAACAATTAGTGTTAAAGATCCTCAAAAAATTGGTGATGGAATTTCTTCCTTCCTTACTTACAACGTTGTGACTCGCACCAACATTGGACTATTCAAGAAGAACGAAATGACTGTATCTCGACGTTTTTCGGATTTTCTTGGACTGCACGATAAACTTGCTGAAAAGTACTTACACAAAGGTCGCCTGGTGCCAGCCCCTCCCGAGAAGAATGTCGTTGGTATGTTTCCAAGAGTTTATCAGAATTACATATACAGTTCCATATACCTGCAATCTTGAACTTGATAGAATTGATTGTTGAATTCTTCACATTTTCCCTAATTTCCATTTACCAATCAATCAATTTCAGGTACTACCAAAGTCAAAATGGCAGGTGGTCAAACTGAACAGGAAGGCAAATTACCGGAATTTGTCGAGCGTCGAAGGGCTGCCCTTGAACGTTATCTGATCCGAACTGCTATCCACCCAATTTTTCAAGTAGATCCTGATTTCCGGGAATTCTTAGAATGCGGTATGTTCAAATTGTATTTATTCTTTACAGCAATTCACGCACTTATTCCTTCCTTTGAGTATTACAGAAGACGAATTGCCACGTGCATCGAATACCTCGGCTCTCAGTGGAGCAGGTGTACTAAGGCTTTTTAACCGCATGGGTGAGACCGTGACTAAAATTGCTTTCAAGATGGGTGAATCTGATCCTGTAAGGCGTACTCTTACTATTTTTTTGTTTTTCTTCAATAAGTGTTTCATTCTTCAACCTTAATTTCAGTGGTTTGAAGAGCGTCATCAGCAACTTGAGACGCTAGAATCCCAATTTCGCCGGCTACAAGCGTCTCTGGAGGGTTTATATAGTCATCGACGCGAGTTAGCGTACGCCACTGCTGCTTTGGGGAAAGGATTGGCTTTGCTGAGCAATGGCGAGGATCATGCAGGTTTATCCAGAGCCCTAGCTAAGATGGCCGACCTTCACGATAAAGTAATTAATTTCAACACGTGTTAAAGTCTCAAATCTAAATCTTATCTATTTTTACTGATTAAAGTTAGAAGGCGTTCACAACGACCAGTCAAATGCGGATTTTTACATTTTGCACGAACTTATCAAGGACTATCTGGGGCTGTTGGGTGTTGTAAAGGTAAAATCTTGATCACTCCACCAAACGACAAATAATCGAATTTTGTTTTTTCTTGGTTCGTGGTAGGATGTTTTTCACGAGCGTGTTAAGGCTTTCCAGACGTGGCAACATGCTCAGCAAATGTTGGCCAAAAAACGGGAAGCGGTTGATCGATGGGAATCGACTGGTCGTTCCGATAAAGTCGCGCCTGCTAAAGATGAGGTTTTAGAGGTAAGATAAGATGCCTGGATTTGATGAGCGCTCTAAGGAATGTTTGCTCGAAGTGTTTCGCTTTTTTTACGAATTCTACTTGACATGTCCTTTGGACTTGAAAACCTTTCTAGTGGGAGGCCAAAGTTAACCGCAGTCAAGAGGAGTTTGACAGTATTTCTAAGGCGATCAAGAAAGAGCTGGAACGCTTCGATCTCCAACGCGTCAAGGATTTCAAAGCAGCTTTCATTTCTTATTTGGAAGCGCAGATGAAAGCTCAGGACAAAGTAAGTAATTTCAGTTTGATTTGGTTTCTAAACGAGGGTAATCTCAATTTGAGGGACGTAGACTCGTCGACAGAAGAGCAGGGAGTCTTAATAAAATTACGTTACGCATTTTTTACAGATCATTGAACATTGGGAGACGTACATGCCCGAAGCCAAAGCTATCGCTTGAAGGAGCACCGATCGACTGATCATCCCAAAAAGACGGTGCTGCGCTGCGCTTTCTTATCACGGTGTCTCTCGTTCGTCGTCAATGTTCTCTTCTTATTCATTTCCATGGCTATTTGAGAAGCCAACTATTCTGTGTGAATCTTCGTTTCGTTATCCAAGTTAAACAATTCCGTTACGCGACATTCTCTATATTCCTTTTTTTTCTCGTTGTAAAGGACTAGTGTGCCTTGCGTGATTTGGGATGTGCATTCCCTTCTGCTTCTTCCCGTCTTTTTTACCCTCCCCTCTCACCCATCCGCTACCACATCCAATCAACCGAGTGTCGTCATAGCAACGAGAACCCATATGCTTTCCCGACCCCTCCTATTTTTGCCCCTTCCTCTTCTTCCGTCATCAAATACTCTTTAAAACCAACACGAAGGTTTATTTTCCCGTTAGTTTTTTTTTGCCACTGCTTTACATAAAATCTGAAGCGGCATAAAAAAATGTATTACCGTTCATGTGAAAATTATCGATTAAATTGTTCAAGTTGGCTCGAGCTGCTTGTTCCTCGTCTATTTATCAATTTAGACGGACAGCAAAGTTGTCCGAAACCTTTCCATCCCATGTGTGTTCATGGTTGACGAACGTGATGTCTCTCGGCCCATGTATTTTCTAGGTCCTCAGTCTGAGACGAACATAGTCAACTGAAGAATCTCGGCGCCGACTCATACAAACTTTTAACAATCTCCTGAGAGCAGTACAGACGACACCGTCTCGTTGGCGACGCTAAATCGTTTCTCTTCACTTTACTCACGCCCACGCACACATTCTCTGTCTGCCCGGCATTGGAGTGAAATGAGATTGAAGTCTCTGCTGGAGGCTCTTGGGACTGAGAGTTGAGAGTGGTGTTACGAGATGGATAGAGCAAATGGACAGTTTGACCAGAAATCGATGACGGGAGCACATAGGTCTAGGATAAAATTGGAGTCGAGTTTCACTTGCCAGACCCCCCTCCCCCCCCCCCCCAGGCTCTTTCTCCGATACGCGTAACAGGTGTCCTACGCGTACAATCAAACAAGTGCAAGACAAAAAAAAAACAGGTACCAATTCTATTCCTGGAAGTAGCTTGCCCTTTTTGTTTTTGGCCAAACATCTTTTATTTGCGTCACCTTTATTTTGTTTTTCTTTTTTTATTTTCTTCTTTTGTTTTCTGTTGTAGGAGAAGTGCATTCAGGTCCAGCAACTTGAAGAATTATCGGACAACAATAGAAGGCAATTGTGAGGACAATCCAAAACTTGTGCAGATGGTGAAGTTGACTCCACGAAAGGGGTACGTATGTAGACAAGTGGAAACCACGAAAGTGTTACAATATATCGTCCGTTGCTACGGATACCCATCATTGTCTTAACGGTAAAGGTCACAGGAAGAAGTGAATCGATAGCTCGTGTCTCCTTTCTTTCAGCTCTGGATTTTTTCACTCCATTACGCGTCGTTTTCTTCCTACTGGTTCCCACTTCGTGAGTCGCCTACAACGACAAGTTTTCCTTTCGTTCACTCTCATTCCATTATTGCACATTCTCCATTACTTTGCTTATTTCACGTGTCTTGACAATCCGCCCCCTAGAAAATCGACTTGTGTTCTTGAATGAAATGTAACATATTCTATTCTTCAAACAGGCTGGACAATCGGAAATCCATTGAAGCGTTTCATTTCCCACTCTAGTCCCACACACAGCTGCTTCCACACGAGCGATCGCTCACTCACGAGGTAAATTCAGTGGTCTTCGCATTTGTATACGTGGGACGATTCGTGACGATCCGAACGGTCCCTGTGCTCCTCATTTCAGGATTAATAGGAGATGTGATATTGACCAGGGGCCGAATTTTTGTTGACCGTGGCATTTACTTATTCACAATGTATCGAACAATTGAAGTTACAAGCAAGAAGAATTGAGTGGTGACAAAAACGCAAGTTTGGAACCGGATGCGCGAGCACAGTAATGGAGCGTCGTGTGCGCTACGCGCCGTCGCCACGGCAGCAGCAACAGCCAGCGCAGGGAGGAAAAGGAGGTGGCAGAGCAGCGGGGGCCCCATAACACCACCACCACTACTACCAGCTGAAAGCAAAGACTGGGTAAATATAACGTTGCCTTACCGGCGGTCGGCTTCTCAGTGCATCGCACACCTCGCAGCTAGAAGGAGGCCGCCGTTACGTCAAAAGCTCCTCTGAAATTGTCCTCTTTTATTTTCCGACTCGATACTTCGCCATTCCCTTTGTATAAACAATTTTGATTCTCATTAAAAACCCCTCTCCCGAAAAAAATAACGAAATAAATAGCATAAACTCACGATATCTTTCAATTTTTCAATCAAGATGGGACAAAACTAAGAAGGACTGACTGCTGCTGCTGCTGCCCTCAACCAATTCCATATCGCTTCATCCGGCTGGCTGATCCTTGTCCTGGTGGTCAAGGGGAAACTCGATTCTACAAAAGAAAAGAGAGAGAAAAACAAAAAAACAGTGTTATCGTGTGCGCTCCCGTCAAGGCATTTTCTTTTGGCGTCGTAACTCCCGTCCACAACCGACGCTCGGACCGTTGGGATTCTTCTTACGGTTCACTCGGCTCTTCCGGCTGCTGTCACTATGGATGCTGACGGTAAGCCTGATCTTTTCTGTCTCCTTCGCTCGTTATTCCAACTTGTGTGTCTGACTCTCACGAAGCGTGTTTGCGTGAGCCGTGTGAGATCTACAAATCGGATCGATTCCGTCAACCATCGAATCTGATCCGCGACATTCGCTTTTCTACGTTTCGAAAATGGCAGCGTGCGCTGAATTATTTACTTACAATTTTGAAAGGAGAAGAAAAAAAAACAAGAAGGGTTTTTCTTGTCGTGATTTCGTTTAACTAGTCGGGATTATAACTAAGGGGGGGGGGGAGAGAACGGATCGCTAAGTGCAGCGTTGCCATGCGACGAGTCTTTATTTATGTTTTAACTAGGGAGCGACGTGGAACAGGCGCCACGATTTCGTTTCCCCTTTTATCTATTTCGATTTTCTACCATGCCCTCCCGTCTGCTATGCCCTTTACCTACTATTTAGCTGCACTCCCACCCAGCAGCAGAGTTCTCCTCCTTTTAGCCCCGGTTTATTTGCCATCAATCAATAGATGACGCGATCGATTCACCGTGACGAACGCGCGGTGGCTCTATTAGAAATTTTCGATGCCGTCTCTTCATTTTGATTTCATTTCAAGACGGTTGTTGACTCTGTCGTCATCTAGTTGATCACGTCCATATCCGGTTTTCGGCATCGGTTGGTCTATGGGACTTCCCTATACACTGCTCCTTCTTCCGCTCTGCTTCCGCCTTTTATTGATGTTGTATTCTTTTTTCTCTTCTCTCGGATGCCTTTTTGAATTTAATCCGTTACAGCTGAGCGGCGGGATATCTCTTCCGTAAGCGTTTCTTGTTGGTCGTTATCGACGTAGAAAGCCGGGGCGAGAGATTGAATTTTGCATAGGCTGCAACTGTTTTTCTTTTTCTTTGGCTTTACAATCTAATGAGATTAAGAAAGGAAAAAGAAAACGGGTAAGTTATTATAAACCATAAGGAAGAAAAAGTTTTTTCTGGGTCCGGGAAAAAAGTTCTTTTCATCTCTTGAGGGGGGAAGAGGGGGAACCGTGTACACGCAACACTTGGCCCTGCGCGTTCAGCTACGAAAGAAGTGGGTTCCTCCTATCTTCATTCCTTTTTGTTTCTTCTCTTAAGATGTTTTCTTTATTGATGAGTCGCCGACGGATGGACAGACGTGGCCCCCGCTTGTTTTTGTTATCGTCTCATTTGCAACTCTTGTCTCGGCTCTCTTCTTCCTTGCTTGATGTCTTCTTCTGCTCTTCGTTGGTTGGCCTAGAGGACATTACGTGCTGGACGAACAGTCTGTAGATTACTTAACTTAAAGACAGACGCGTTGATGGTTCATTAGTAGAAGAACCCTCCTCCATCGCTCTTGTCTCCTCCTCGAGATGTTTTCCCTGCTCTCTCTCTCTCTCTCTAGCGCTCGCACACTTTTGAGTCGAGCACATCTACGCACGATGATGAGTTTCGACTGATTTTCTTTTTCTATTTTCCCATTAAATGAAATGCTGGCTCATTTCATCTCTATTTGATGTCGTGGTATGTTATGTTGATTCTCCGCCCCCGAAAATAGTTTTTGTTTGCGACTGGAATAGGCTGAATATAGCTGGTCATGGAACTGCGATAGCGTGTAAAAAAAACAAGCGAAAAGAAAAATAGAAGACGACGGTGTCGCTATTCTCGTTACGTTTCCATAGCCCGTCGCTTTCTTCTTCTTATTTTTTTCTTTGTATGTTTTGTCCGTGATGACGCTCATCCGAAGGTTCTCATTAATCTAACCGGATCTTGTCTCACCCGCCTTTTATCATTTTGCAGACGTTCATCCGCTCACTGGGCGTATAGTATTCTCCATTCTCTTTCACTCTCACTTATTTATTGTATTTCGCTCTTGGATCCTGAATTTTATTTCCTCTTTCTTCCTGTGCCATTGGCTTAGAGAATGTACCCAACAATTTTGAATTGACTTATTCCCTTTAGTTCTTTGTAAGATCCCCTTTTGTCACTACGCGTTCGACGCTAGCTGATTCAAATCTCGCCATTTTTTTTCGTTCTTTTTTCCCTTCTTCTTTCTCACGCTCTTCTCTTTCGCTTATTGCATTTCCGCCTTTTTCTTTTCTCCTTTCATTGGACCGTTTCTCTTTGCCTCTCAAAGACTAAAACCCTTTTGGGACTCGTTGATCAAGAGACGGACTCTTAAGAGTTCGAGTTGCTATTCAGGAGTGCCAAGGAGATAACCAAAATAAAGGACGTGAGAAAAAGAATCCCGATTCGTATGCTCCGACGCTAGGGGAGCCGTATAGAGCCCTCTGAGTGACTTAAGCGATGATTTCATCAAATTTTCTCTCTGATGGTAACTCGAAACTTTCTGTTTTATCTTGGCTGGGAGTACATATAGCGCTGATGATGGGAGTCTCTCAGTTTTATCTGGTCAGATAAAGACGAAACAAAAAGTTTCCTGTCCGTTTTGGCCTTGTCTTTCGGAGCTTCTTGTATCATGTCCGTGCGGAACGTAAACGGACAGGCGAGTAGATGGGGAAACCTAACTTGTTATCAGACGCTAATGACGAATGATGTGCTGACAACTGCGTTGAGTGTCGGTGACCGCCCATCTGCTGCGGTATGCAGTGCTCACACACAAACACACACACCTTCTAGCTAACGTCATCACTAATGCAGCAACGAGGTGTCTTGGCCGCGACTGTCGGTGACGGTAATCGATAAGCCCAATTAAACGGGTGGCGTTCGTTATTTCTTATGCAGAATGGGCTCGCACACACTTCACGCTCTGTTCATTTCTCTCGGCACGTCTGCACGGTGCACAATGTAAAGACTCCATACACAATGCCGATGAGCGGAGAAAATTGTCGAAGAGGATTTTTACTTCTCTCCCTAATAAAGGGTCGTTATTGCATTTGCGGGGGGAAGCAACTTTATTCCCGTCTGCTCGAGATGGCGGAGTAGTAGTAATTCGACTGCCGTCAGTGCGTGCGTTACTGAAAAACCGATCGCACATTGTGCTGTCTGTTGCCGACCGATCGCATGCTAAGTTGATTGCATGCGATGCAATCCAAGTCGTATGAACATGTCACATGTATTTATACGTGTTCCAAAACAGTATGGGAAATGTGTACAGGACTCTAGAGGCAGACGGAGAAGACGGGGGAGAGATATAGCTATAGCTGCATCATGGGAATGCAAAGGGATTGTTGGGTAGTAGCTCTTCTTCGTCCATCGTTGACGGGAGACAATTGGGCGTGGTTGGGTCAGTTGTTGATCGAGTCAGCTTTTTGATTGGTGGAAGAAGACCCCCCCCCCCCCCAACCCCAAAAAAAGGAACTTTCTTTTGCATCCGTGTGTTCTAACATCCATAACGACCGATGAATAACGATCCAGCAAAGTCGGTCGCTCACGAAAAAAGGTTTCTGTTTACCTTTCGATCGGGAACTTTTTGAAACCGCCAGGAGACAAGGTACAAACTCAAAAAGTTACCCGACTACATTTTAAGGTTGACATCTTCCAGACTGTCGTCCACGCTATACACACTACCAGTTGGTAGTGTACTACTACAATGTTGTGCAACTTGGTTGTAGTTGCTTATTCGGCACTTGAACCGAATAATCCTCACGACTCTTGGGCCCTGTCACCGCACACGAGTTCAGTTTTTCTACCATGTCGCCAATTCTTTTCCGCCCTCAACTGTATGTTGTATGTTAAATTGTCCTTTTTTTCTCCGTTTTATTATTAAGAAAACTCTTGTTACCACCAGCCAGACGACGTCAATAGTTTCCTTTTTGCACGACGTTGTGCGTGGTGTGTCTTTGAGCCCGGGGTTTTGTCATGAAGTCGACCGTCGAGGATATCAAGTCCCTCCATTGGGACCGTGAAAGGGGGGGGGGGCAAAGTCTAGCGTGAACGTTTTTTTTTTTATTCCGCTCACATTGTCTACTGCGGTGCATGCTGGGTTGGTGGTGAGTTGATGAAGAACTTCATCTCGACGCTGGGCTCCTATCCATTTTTATCCCTTTGAGACGCAGTCGATATAAGACCCCCCACCAAACCCAAAGTCGGTTTTATCCTCTCTCTCTCTCTCCGCTTTCTCCACCGTCTTTTTATTCTTTTCTCTTCTTCTTTCTCTTTTTGGGTGTGTGTCGTCTGTTTACCTTGACATGTTTGTTTTTCTAGTCTCTCTCTCTCTACCCCTTTTTGATTACGAAAGTAGTTCCCAACTTTTTGACATATTCAATCGCTTGGATTTCGATAATAATAAAAAAATACTCGTCTTTTGAAGTCTGGAACACGAGCATCCACCGTATTGCTGCCCGATCACGACGAATGGATTTATTTTATTTCGGGACAACACCAGGCGAAACGTCAAACAAGATCGATGGGCAATAGGTCGCATTGCTTGTCAAATCGATCCTAAATCACGATATCCGGGCTGTAAATAAGATCGCTGCCGGCTGTGACTCCCGCCGTGAGAGTGCCAAGGGGCAGTATAAAGTGAACAAGACAAACAGCCCTTCCTTCACTCTCTCTCTCTCTCCTTCGCCACAATTCCGACTCAACTTGCATCTTTCTCGAGTGTATTCTTATTTTTGCGTATGAAAAAACCCACCCAAAAATCAAAGAATGAGAATTCTAGGAGCTGATTTATTCGTTTTTATCTTCGCAACGAACAAAGGAATCAAGAAATGTCTCCCTTGTTGTTTCGCCGCTTTGCGTCCGTGATTTTTATGAATGCAATGTGATATCGTTGGTGATGGAGTCGAGTGTCAGTGAGAAAGAGGAGTTGCTATAAGTCTCCTGTTTTTGGCTCCGCACATGGAAACGAGCGAAACGAAGCGACATCTACAGGAGACGAGTCTAGCTCATGTTGTTTGATGGAGTTATTTCTGCAATCCTGTTAAGAAAGATCCGCTTCCCCCCCAAGTCTGGCGGAAAAAAAAAAAAAAAAAAAATTCCGTACCAGACAAACTGAAGTGAGCCCCCATGTTTGCGAATGGGAAATAAGGAAATGTGTATGCCCTGATGGTAGTTTTTCTGTCTGTCTGCTTCGTTGATTACAAGAGCTTCTATAATACGTGCACCCCCTCCAGTGAGATCTGGAAAAGCGAAAAGTTTTCGTTTCATTCTGGTGGAAGTTTCCCGCCCGCTCTGTTGAGAGAGTTGCAAGTAATATGCGATGTTGACTGCAACTTTTCTCAAGTTATAAATTCATCCTCTTTTCTCCCCCCCCCCCCCCCGTTGTCGTCGACGTCTGTGAGACTTTCGGCTTTTTCATATTGTTTATTTGTCGCCATAACAACGTCAAAAACAAAATGCGTAGCTAATTTCTCGCCTCCTGATTCCCAACGCCGGATTCAGTCCCCCGGCGGATTCCGCGTCCGGGTCTCCCCTGTTTACGTAAAATCCACTCCTATCAGCTCTTTAAGGATGTTGTGACTCTTCTTTTCTCTATATATACTGCTGCCCTCCTACGCCTTTTTTACACTTTTGTTGTTTCGGGTTTCTGTTTTTTTTCTTCTTCTTCCTCTGCCTCGTGCCACAGACCCTGTGAACGCAATTGGCTGCCCGCGCCTTTGGCCGCATCTGTCAAAACAAACAATCGGATACCGGGAGCCAACAGTTTCCCGACGACCAGGCAAACGGATGAACGTTTACGTATTGTACAAACTCTATACTAGTACTACGTTTCCACGCTGTTTTGGATAGGAACGAGCAAAGAGACAAGATGAGATAAGACGTGAGAGATCAAAATAGACAGACGGAACGAAATGCTGTTACTGACGTTGAGAAATTGGGATTGAAGTAGTGGTTAGGAGTAGTAGACAGCGAGAAAGAAGGCGAATTGGGTTCCCGGCGTTCATTCACCGGCGTCCAGACGACAGACGGATGGAGATGGAACGAAATGATGATGGAGAAGAACATGGTCGGAATGGGGAGGAAATTGGGTGAAGACAAAATGAAGACAGAGAGAAATTGAAGGAATCCTTTGGCAGTCCCGTGGTCTCATTTATTCTAGAAAATTTCACCTGATGAGTGAAGTTGCCAAGGGCGGACAGTTAAATGTCTCTGCTTGACTGGATGGCAGTTATCATTATCAACGAGCAAGTTGAATGGGCCAACGATCAAGACTAACAAGTTGAGAATAAGTATTGCACTACGCCAAGCATAGCATTGCTGGATGATTCGTCATGTTTGACAAGACTTATTTGAATTATGAATCATTCTTCTCCCCGGAGTTTGTTAAGGCGCTGTATGCGGTCCGGTGTCCAGCAGAGCAAATAGGGCAACCGAATATAAGTCTAGTCGACCATAACATTAGATGGACGTGTGTGATACACACAACTGTGTGTACGTTGTCTAGAGTAATATGAACGTTGCTTTGGTTTGTTCGATTCTTCGCCGAGTGTGTTTGCCCCGTTGCTCTGGGCAACTCTTCATTACATAAAGATACTTAAGGCGATAGTAGGAGCCGGTATAGTAGGATTGTGTATTTTAAATTTTGAATAAGATTCCTGAAAAATTCTATTGTCACATTTCCTATTATGTTGTGTGTTTGGTGAGTTGGACTGACATTTGATCGAAATCTAAGCTTGAGCGGTTTCTATGTCTACCTAATGGCCTTTATGGCCCACATGTGCTTCTCTGTGTTCCCCTCCGTTGCCGCCTCCGCCTGCTTGTTTTTTCGGCATTTTCAATCTTCAGTCGTTGATTGAAGCCTCCCAAATAACAAAAAGTGTTTTTTTTTTCTTTCTGGCCCTATGACTCGGTGAGTGCACACTAGAGAATCGAGGAAAAAGAAGACAACGGTTAGATTGGCATGAAAGACTACCAAAAAGGGAAAACACGAGAAAACCCACTAGTTGGATTGATTCTGGGTTTCGTCTGCTGTAAATTCAATCACACTTTTACCGTTTGATCTGCGATTCTCAGAAGACCAAAATGGAAGGATATATTCCTTTCTCTCTCTTCCTAAATCGATGATGTAATTTCTTCTGAAAAACCAAGGACAAATGGGAAATTGTCTTTACTTGAAACCTTGAAGAGAAGGTGCAAACTTGACAACGCTGCTCTTTTCCTTACCTATCCTCCGCTCGAGAAACTATTGGATTTGGTTTTGGTTAGTCGATTGGCAGTTTGTATCTTTTGTTCTGTCGAAAAGGTTAAAGGTGTCTGTGCTCCAGTGCCAATATCACTTGGTTAGGTGTGTGCTGAATCGTCTCGCGAAATGTACCAGTCAACTTCGTCGAGGTACGCGGTCATTCTTCTCTTCTGGTTTAGCAACTCGTAAATAGATCCTGCCAGACATCCACAAAACCTGGTACCGTAATTCTTTCTCTCGATTTATTTGTCGTGGTATTCGCTCTGAATGTGGCCGATCTATTCTTTCCACGTGGGCTACTCATTTTTAATGAATAGTTTAACGGCCTCCCATTTGATTCTCTGATTGTTGCTTCATCAACGTCCAATCGTTTTATTTCCATGTGACTTGGTTCTCGTTTGAGCCAGGCTGTCAGTTGTATGCCAGCAGATCGCCTTTTGCTATCCAAGTGGTCCATTTTGACTTGAAGGAAGTTGTAAATTGTTTTTCCTTATCTTTTCCGCCATTTGACTTTTCACGTTTCATTGCACTAAAAGGAACGTTCTCTCTTTGCCAAGTGTCGATAGGACAAAGGGTCGTTTTGAAAGCGCAGCTCAATTGATAACCGAAATAATGAACTAGAAGTTTGGTCTTTCCTTCTTGTCGTCGACAGGACTGTTTTCCATTTTCTCTCGATATAGTTTTCCCATTTTCTGCCCCACTTTCATTTGGGTAGGCGGGAAAGGACTCGCCCAGTCGTTACCAGTGGGAAGAAGAGCAAACAAAATGGGGGCGACGATGGCAATCCAAATGTTTCGCTTGTCACACTTGCTTGTCCAAACATGTATATACGCAAATTCAGGGACAAACGCCATATCATATGCTTCACTGTATCGTGTAACTTGTGGCGTAAACGCTGTTCAGACTTAACGTATTCGGTCAGATCGTAATAGCCAGACACCGTAATAAACTAGAAGAAGGGTCTAGACTCGCCAAGAAAGAAGCGGAAGTAGGAGTAAAATGGGGAGATAGGGCAAAGACGGAAGGAAGTGAAAAGAAAGACGAAACATGCATATATAGACACACGCTGCACTTACACAGAGTAAAAGCAGAATAAAAGGATCCCAATAGTAGTAACAGTAGAGTGCGGAAGCCGATATTATCCCCATAGCTTAGCGCTCTACGCAGAAATGCATTCGAGATGTAGGGGAAAAAAGAAGCCGGCAGACATAGCGGAAAAGAGAGATTGGGTTGATGGACAAGTAGTATTGTACATGCTATTCATCTAGTCCGGCTACGATATGTCCCACTCTTAAAAAGTCAAACATTCCCGGAATGAATTTTTGACATTATGGATTCGTGTTATGCGCGCGTCACATACCCACTCCGCCCACATTTGATATTTCCGTCCTAAAGTTTTATAAATCCCTCGAGTTTTTGTGGTTTTCAATTTGATGTCCGATATAACTGCTGCAGCACGGGAGGGTTAAAATTTGTCGTGGCGGTCAGTCGGGTAATTCGGATATGCATAACATCCGAGGCGGGGTTCACAAAGGGAGCGATGAGTGATTAGAACATTAAATAAGGTGTATAATGGCCAAGGATAAACTTGCGTAGGTTGACGACGCTCCAAGGACAAACAATAATATTGGGGTAGATGTGCTCGACGCGATCCATTATGTGACGTAATTAATTTTCTATCAGGATGAATATGCGCCGTAATTTATTCATGCATCTGGTGGTCCCCATCGTTGCCGGACGATGGCAAGGCATTGCCAATGAAATGGAGAACAAGAAGATGGGAGGGGGGGGATTTCTAGTATGCATGGCCAATTCTTGTGTCCAGCTCAACCGGGACGAGGACGAAATAACAAACCAGAGGTCAAATTGAACTCATTTTCTTTTCTCTTACGATTGGTCCGTTCAATCTCTCCCGAGGGAAACTATGCGGATTTTTCTTTCTGGGGTGCTTCGTCTTATGTTTCCTTCTCAATTTTTTACTGCCCCATTTTGGTCCTCCCCAATTTTCTTTTCTTTGTTTATTTTTATTTTGAATTTGACCGCCCCCTAACAACCGACGGTCGCCCGTCAAAAAGGCCTGGTACTAGACACTGGGCTGGGCTATTTCCCTCCTTCTTTTAGGGATTTGGCCGCCTTGCGATATTGCTTATGTTAATCCCAGTTTTTTCTTGAACGTCTTTTTCTCTTATACTTTTTTTTTCTGGTGGAAAACAAAGTTCTAGAAAAAGAAAAGAGTGGCGGACCTCAAGGTCCTCTCCGCACTCTAATCTAAGCTTTCTGTTAGTCTTGGTTCGGACCGCGTTCTAATTTTAAAATTGTGGTCTAAACGAAAGGGCTGCAAGATTTCCCAAACAAAACTCCTTGGCTCTTTAGCCCCAGTGCCACGTTGTTGAAAGTCTTTTCACACTTCTCTCGAACGGGAATTCTCTCGTTTGTTTCTGTCTCGTTTATTTTGGTTTCCCCGTGTGCTTTATTAGCTTGGTTTAGTCCCATGACGTCACGGGGCGCCGAAGGAAAGATAACGAAGGTCGAAGACAAATAGCAAACCCGAAAAAGGGCGGTTGTGTATACACACTCTTAGTAAGCTCTCCTTGGTGACCAGTGTGGGACCCTCCTCCATCTTTTCCTCTCTCCCTTTCTCATTCGTTATTATATAGGAGGGAGGGGGCCTCTTGAGCCATTGATCGTGAGTCGTCCACCATCGGGATCTATCCGTCCATATAGTGTCTCCTATTACTTGGTTGTGCAACACAAAGGGGAAGCGAAGGATGGAGAAAAAGAGAAGAGTAGAATAGAGAAAAAAGAAATACTTTACGTATAACTTGTATGTGTACGTAAAGAAAGGGGAAAGCCTTGATTGTTGTCGCTGCCCAGCCCCGTCATCACCCTTGCATCGAAATTGAACCCTGTTTCTCTAACCACCCTCTCCCTGACATGACGTATTAGATCATTCTGTCTAGCACGATTCCAAACCCTCCTTTTGAGCTTCCCTGGCGCTCACGATAAGGTCCAGAATTCGTCCACATTTTCATTTGAAAAAGATTGCAACCGTGTCCCGCGATCGATTCTCTTATTTTTTTTAAATTCTATTTCAAAGGCGCTGCTGTTCTTTTGTTTGTTGGCTTTTTCCCTTATTGTTTACTCGGTTGGTTTAACTTTCATCTCTTGAAGGGTTTTCTCATCTTTCTCGGACAGACCTACTTACCATATCAATTCCTTCCGCGTATTTCTTTTACATTTTGCTTCCTTTTACAAGAAGAGATGATAATAGGCTATTTTGTAATGATTATGTTGTTGTTTCTCCCTTTTTTTATGCTTCTTTTCGTAATAACAAGATGATTCTTAAATTCCCTGGGAACTACAATACTTTTAAGTAAAGTATGACGCCTTCCACTTTGAGTTGCTTTGTTCGTTTGCTTTTATTATGGGTTGTTTAATTTGATTTGCACGGTCGGCTGGCCGAGAGTGCCACCATATCCATCTCGTAGCAATATTTGTTTGGTCCAGGGTCGTGAACAGGGGCAGCCTTTGTAAAAATACAACAGTACGAAAACTAACAAGAACGGAAAGAATTTGAGATAAAAAAAAAGTGTTGAGCGTATTCTGTATAGGAACCGGGTACGACAGAGAATTGTCTTCTAGTTTTTTTTCGGGTTGGCCTGTGGGTCGTTTGGTTTTCTTCTTGTCTGTGAAATGTCCTGTGCCGATCGATTTATTCCCTGGATTCCGTTTTCCCATGCAGCCTGTTTCTGTCTTCCATAACCGTATATATATATACTGTCGTTCCAAAACGTCCAGGCACACGCTATGTTCGTTCTCGGAATGAAGAAGGGAGATAAATAAAAGACACAGTCAGCGGTCTATTTATACATCCCAAAATGCGGGAGACACCAGCAGAATGATAGTCATTTCATCGAGTATTGGACAGTTTTTTCTTTAGGCCTATTATATTGCATATACACTTCCGTATTTTCAATAGTTTCTGTATGCATGTAACTTTGAAACAAAAAATAACTTCCCGTCATATCGATTGAGCTGTTCCATTCGTGTCACGTCTGCCCGATTATCGGCTACTCTCTCGAGACTGGGAGAGTCGGCCTTGCGTAAGATGTCTGACCACTCCGCCAGGAAAAAAAAAGGGTCAATAAGTCTCATCGACTTTGCAAAAAAACGAAAGTTTTTCTCTGTAGATGGGGCGTAACCTATGCATCCACTTATGTTAGCCACTTTATCTCATCCAGAAGCTGAACGTTGACAAAAGAAGAAAAGCGTTTTTGTTTTGACTTGGGGATTTGGCAGTGGAAATTTTCTAAATAAAGGCTCTTCAAAAGCCGCGATGGCATTCACTCCGCCTATCCCGAAGAGTAGGAAAGTTTCCTTATCGTGTCTGTCAACTCGTCTACTTTAAAGCAAGAAAGTTGCTCCCGGTCGTCTTTATTTCCTTTGCCTGTTCTTCCACTTGACCGACCCTACACAAGAGCCTCTTCGTGATCAACTAGTTCCGGAGAAAAGTACGTGTCTTGTCGTCTCTTCGGCTCGCTTACTCTTCTCTGCGCTTCTCCCGCTGGGTATATAAAACCCGTCCTCTCTATGTGTAACTTTGATTCAATCACACACCTCGATCGCATCCGTGACTCTATGGGCTTCGACTCACAATACTCATCTAAACTACGTTAAAGTGAGGGTGGGGGGGGGGGGGGGAGAGAAACCTCTACGACGTAGTATTCCGTCGATAGGTATTGTGTAACGAAGGCGTTGGCTTTTTTCATTCGGCTAGAGAGAGAAGAAAGTAGATTGCTTGTTTTCTACCCAGCGGATTCTCTCCGTATTCCCCGTTTGCTGCTTTCAGATTAAGTAGCTCTGCAACTGTTGGAACATGTAAAAGGAGAGAAAATATCAACATCAGGCTAGAGTAAATGTCAAGAGAAACACGATCAGCCCCCTGTATTTTCCCATTGGAGCCAAAGAGACGGAAGCGGGCACCGGATCGCACCGACCAATGTTTGCGACACGATAAGGGCGTACAAGAAGCGAAAAAATAATGAAAGTAAGGTATCAAGATGTTCTGTTTTGCGCTTACTCGTGCGTTATTTTTGGGGTGGCAGGATAATAAAGAAGAAACACGTACGTGTTTGGCACGTAAAACATGGGAAAGGAATGGACTGCGAAGACCGTTTGTTGATGGACTTGCGTTACATTACCCCCCCACCCCCTTCTTTTTTCGTCAATTAAAGAAACGATTTTCACTTGAGGTTCTCACTAACGAACGGACTGCCCATAAAGGACGAACCCGTTTTTCCTCTCAGTTGTTTCTGTATCGCTGTGAGTCCAAGTGGAGACTGAGGGAAGTGTTGGTCGCTGATGATTCCTAGTATATTTCATCCGAGTGGATTCCACTTCTATTTGGAGAAATCTAGTCCCAGTAAGTAAAATCTTTCCAGCTCCTTTTTGAGCAAAAGTAATCGACGATCCCTGTCGGGTTTTTTTTTTCTGATCCGGCTCAGTGCGGCTGTGCGGGTTCTTCCGTATTCCATGTCTAATGTCTTTCCCTTTCTCGGTATTTCTTTCTCCATCCGTTCTTTACCATTTCCGCGGCTGTGTGTAATCTAAATTAACCCATTATGCCTAGCGGTCGTAATGTAGTTCTGGGCTTTTCGGTATTCGAGGGCAACGAAAAGAAGTCTGAATTGGAGGGAAATGATGGATCATTTTTCCCCCGGTTTATGTCAAACTCTTTTTGAAAGAGTTCGTTTCTGTTTGGGGCAAGTAGAGCGAGAATGCTCGTACCAAACACATAGCGAATAGAACGATTGTGCGAAACTCAATCAGAACATGAACATGTTTGCATTTATCTGTTTCCGGATTGTTTCTTTTGGCTGAGTCTGGGCTGTCAATTCTTTTTTCGGGTTTCTTCTTCTTCTCGTTCTATTGCGCCACCAGCCCCGACATTTTCTCCTGCATCCAATTTTGGAGTTGCGCAATTCCAGCCGATTTGTGTAGAACCATTTACTGTTTGTTTGCTGTTCCTCATTTCGTTTTCTTTTCTTTTTTTTTATCGAGTTTTTCATTAATTTTGGCCACTACGTTTCTTCCCATTGCGATTCCTCTGCTGAAATATTTAGTAGGTCCGCTCCGGTAGTAAAAGATTGAAATAATAGAAGCACCATCTCTTTTATATAGGAAAAGAGTTGAACAAGGGCATTTCTCTCTTTTCTTGCGTCATGTTGCAACGGTATATCGTGATGTTTGCTGAGCGTGCACTCGGAACGACGCTGGCAAAAGGCAGGGTGAAAAAGAACAAGACAAGTAACTGCTGCACACACACACAAGAGTCTCTTGAATGCAGCGGCTCTCCTTTTTAGTTACGATTTCTCTACAGCCGCGTGCCACGATTCCTGTGTGTGTGTGTGTGTCTTGTTTTAACGCACGCGGCAAAAGACCCGCGCTTTTGATAGACTGCCTCGGCGGACGAACGGATGGATGGATGGCTGACTGGGTATAATGTATAGGGTGAGGGGGTTGCCCTTTCAGACTTCGCTTCACCGTCTCTGGTTATATAGTTGGGGCATCGAACCGTCGTTGCAAATCATCGTGCGTGCTGTTTCCCCGTTTCTCTTTTTTCGTCCTGCCTTTTTGTTCCGCCGGCATATTCGCTTCTCCAATGCGCTTTTCCTTTCATTTGACTTGCGTTTGATGGCGGTACGTGTATGATGGGCGATCACTGCTACTAAAAGTTGCCATTTTTTTTATCGCCTCCCTCTTCTTCATTCTTTTCCCCAGTAGACTTGATGCATCTTTTCTCATTTCGGACGGTTGCGCAGTGTAAAATTCGAAACTTATTTCATTGGTTTCCTTTGTTTCCTCGACTTTTTTCTACTCTCTCTCCCGTGGGGTATGCGGCTGGTTTAATAAATGGACGAACGGGCGGATCGATTAGTTATTAGACGATACAAGGACATGAAAGGAGAAGCGAAAAAATATGAGACAGTACCCGCAAGGCCTAAAAATAAAAACCACAACGCAATGACGTCTCGCCGAGTTATGGCCACGTATTTTCCCCCTTTTTATATCTTTGTGCTATTGTCTGTGTAACTCATATTGTCCTTAGTATTCATCTATCTATATATATACATTGCCTCTCTCGCATCGCTCCGTTTCTTAAACACTCGCGCACCCGTGGCATTTGCTAGAGAATTTCAATCAAAGAGTGGTGAGGAGAAAAGCTTTTCATTTTCTTTTCTTCTCATTTCCCACTGATGAACCTTCACCCATGAACTTGAGAGCGATAGGTACTCGAGCAGTAGCGGCAATTATTCGTCTTTGAGGCACCTGCTCTCTCTTTCTCTCTCCACCGTCTATACTTCACCTCTCACTCTCGTCTATATTAATTTCCAGTATGTGTCTGTGTGAATCCATGCGGAAAATGGGGAAAGGTATCTGCAGTTTGAGCGGGCCAATCCAATTACAGTTGTTGCCGACTCACCTCGCTCTGCCTAATTGACAACTGTAGAGTGTATACGGAGATGGGTCGGCGTAAAGCATTTTGATAACAAGATATATGGGAATAATATATACATGGAGCGTCTGGTTGAAGGGACGGTGAAGCCCCTGGACAAAGCGAAGAAGACGAAACGCAATAAAGCAGTGAAAGAGTAGGAGAGGTGTGCATTCATAAGCTGGTGGAAAAGATAGCAATTTTCGCGGGGAAGGATTCCCACCGACGGGAAATTTATGCGATTTGGACTCTTTTGTTTCTTCTATGGCTAACTGTTACGTATATATATAAATATATATTCCTCCCTTCTTGCTTCCTTATTTGATAGGTGGAAGGAAGGAAGAAGAATAGCTGTTTGGGCTCCTTGTGTTTGCCTTGTCCAGCGTTTATGTTTTCGTCGACGTGAGATTCTGGTCGCTGTTGGTCATGGTTGAGGAAGAGGGGCTTGGTAGTTAATCAACTGCGGGGGGGTATATACACATCCACGGAGTATATCAAGCTTTGGTTGAGACTGAAAAAAAAAAAACAGTTGGTGGTTCCTCTCGCTCGCTTCCTGTAATTGATGAGCTGCTACTTTTATTTTTCGTCTTATTCTCTGCGCATACGAGAAGGACACTGTCAGTGAACTCGAAAGAACCAAAGGACAATGACACCCACATAATAATAATAATAAAAACGGGGGAAAAAAAAAATTGTATTACGTAAGCCTCTAGAAAGACTGGTGTGGGCACTGGAGTAACTATGCCAACAGTATATATATATATTATATACTAAGGCGGAAGATTGGAAGTGATGATTTACGATCGCTAGCACTCTCTGGTAGACTTTATGAAACAGCCGGGTGTCACCACGATCGTCCATATCTTGGGACTCAACCCGTTTCTCTTTTTCTCCCCTCTTTTTTTTTTCGGCCGCTTCCTTCCTTCTTTATCGCTTTTCGCCTTGTGGCCCGTCGGACTATACGTTCCTCGTTCATATGGATGTGATGGCACCCTCATCTTTAAATCGAGCGGGCTCCGAGCGGTCGCATGGGACAACAATAAGAATGGCGACACTTTCCGCCAGCTCCTCCCTTCTTCCTTTTTTACTGGTGTTGTTGTTGGTGTTGTTGGGCTTGCTGAATTTCAATAGACTGGCATCAGTGCGATAATGGCAGGCTATCGTCGACCCCCCAAGACAGAAAATAGGACTCGTAACTTGAGCGAAGACGTGACCTCCTTTTATTTGACGCCGCCAAATGAACGACACTGTGGGCTCTGATATAGTCGTCCGCGGGGTCTTTGCTTTTCATCCCCCCCCCCTTTTTTTTTATACTGCAATGTGATGGAATAACATTCGCTGCAATAATTCGTGAGCTCCAAACGGTCGATCTTGATATCGCCTTTGGGTTTCCCAGCCAGGCCGCCGGTCGGCCATTACGTATCCAATGTTTCCTTTATGACATTTCAAAGTCTAGACTCTGTAGGGCTTCGATGATTGAATTAACTTCATGTCTCTGTTTCGTTTCGTTCGTTATGTAAGACCTGCCGTGTCGTGTCGGAACAACATCGTTCGATATTTGTTTGTTTGTTTGTTTGAGCTATAGACTAGCTCGAAGGTGAAGCACGATTCGAAGCCGAAAGAACGGGGACAATCGGGAGGTAGTGGCTGAGGTGGCAATATGAATATTGAAAGGAGTAAACTATTTTGAAAGATTGTCGTGAGAAGAAGCAAAGTTTGTGTTTCTTTTTCTACCTATTTCTTTTTATGCGTTTTAATTTTATGTTTACCGTGCATATACATGCAGATGAGTTACCCAATCGATACGGTTTCTTCCTACATCGAACTGACACGCAATCCATCTGCGTGGATGCTCATCAAAGAGTCACTCTGTCCACCTCGATATATATAACTATATTTTTTTTCCCCGGCTAGTGGCAACCAGCCGCCCCTACGTTGTGCACACACAGTCATGTCATCCATTTTAATCAAATACCTCGAAACCTTCGAGCCATTCAGAATAAACTTCATTTCTTCCTTTTGAATTGGATGGGAGCATCAATCAGCTAAAACGGGCACGACTTGGTAATGTTGAATAATGTCCTGGTACGACGTCGTCAATGTTGGACGCTCGAATGGGGGACCCGCGGTTACGAACCAATCTGATGGGCGTTTTTTCTACTTCTTCTTTTTTATTGAAAAATTTCTTGTTTGGTTGTTTAAAATATTCCATTTCGATTTCCCCCGAATAATCGAAACTAAACTAAACCTTGCTTCGCATTAAGGCCTAGTCTTCCCTATGATTGGGTTTCTTCTAATCCTTCTTTTCTCTAGTTATTCCCCTTGGTTCCCTCTTCCTTTCAGCCTTTGCTCTAAATATACAAGGGCGTGATTTGAGGAAGAAGAAGAAGAAGAAAAAATCGTACGTGATTGGATTCCGTCTTGTCGGCATATAGAACCCCACCTACCGGTATAATATGGAGCTCACTGAATTGCCAAGTGGGTGGGCCTGCCTAGACGACCGTCGACTAGCAACCGCTGCTCTCTGATGCTATTGCACAATGGACTATAGCCAGTAATTCTGCGAACGCCCAAGAATAACTTGTTCATAATTCTTCTGGCTTCTTCTTTCCCCCGCATTCAATCTCGCATTGATGTATCAGCATTTTTTTTTTTTTTTTTTTTTAATTCTTTTAAAGAAAATTCACCTTGTGTGCGACGCAACTGTGGGGCCCGTGCTGCCGTCTCGTGAATTTATTTTTTTTAAACAGGTGATGGTGTGTCGGCAACAGAACACTCATCTGCCGCAGTCAGTGAACTGAGATCTGGCTTTTGGCATTGGGTGTGATGTCTATCCGGTTGCTTGCTCAAAGATATTCACGACTAATTAATGAGAAGAAAAGCGCCCGAGGACTTAGGAATGAGCGTTGACTTTTGATCGAAGGCGCAAACGATGTTGGATGACGCCTCCTACTCTTAATGTTGCACGGGTAGGATTGATCGTGAACAAAGAAGAACTTTCTGCGACTTTGAGAATAGACAGATGGAACTTTCTGTTAGCGTCTATCCCTTAATGATGCCATTAGTCACACAGAATTGACGAGTTCTGTAAATGTTGAGGGAAAGAACTAGATGAATGAGCTGTTACGGGCAACGTTTATACAGGAGCTCGAATGAAATCCTATTTGAAGAGTTGCGCAATTGCGCATAGATCCAAGTCCTGATTTTCTGTTTGGTGTTGTTCGGGTAACTTTTCGTGTGTCGGTCGAAGCGCGGATGTTGTTGAGTTATTGATGCATCGGTTACTTGCAGTATACAACGTATCGTACGCAGCCATCGGTCTAGCAAACATTATCGATCACTTCATCATCTCGCCGGTTTTGAGATCGACAGTGCGGAAGATTGGACAGTTGATTTGAGCAATTTGTTTCTTTTCTTGTTGTTTTGTGTGTGTGACATTATTGCTGGGCTTTTGCCTGTCTGCATATATTTGTCTTGTTTCTGTTGTTTCGACTCTTTGTTTGTAAATCAGTGTTATTTGGTTGCATAGACAATGATGCTCATTGATTTATCGATCCTTTCTTGCGTCGTCCCGTTTGCCCCATGCCTCCAACTACCGCACACGTTACTGCGCGTTTACTTGCGTGCTGATTTTGCTGGGCTGTGTATAGTGTCCCCCCCCCCCAACCTGGCCGTCATTTCCTTTTAAAACATACAACGTGTACAGTACAGCCAGCAGACTGGGTCTGTCTCTACTTCCTTATAATCCACTGCCCTGAGCCGAATAGACTCCTCTGCTATCGAACCGTTTTAAGTAGAAACGACGTGATCAAGATGGAAGGGCTCCAAAGCGGACGTAAGCAAGGGTCGAATCTATTTGTCGATAAATAGAAGGGTGGGGAGTCGAGAATGAGGGAAGAGAAGGGAAGACGAAATCAATGGCCAAAAGAGGGGGGAAGAAGAAGAAAATTCTATTAAAAGCAACAAAGATGTCGAGATCGTCATCTGAAATGAGGAATATGTTGAAGGAGCGGTTTGATGTCTGCATTAATAAATGAAAAGGAATTCGAGATGGTGATGAAAAGGATTTGTTACATTGTTGTCAAGACGGGACGAAAGAAATTGAGACAACAGTCACGTAGGTGGGCCATGTGACGGAATGAAAAAAAAAGGATCGATATTATTATTTTTTTTTCTAAGTAAGGAAAATGCCTTTCTAGCTTATTTCCAAGATCCTTCCTAATAATGAAAGAAAACCGTAGGCCATTATAGGTTATGATCACATAACCCGATGACGCAGGTCTTTTAATAACAGTTATCGCGAACGGATGCATGAGTCATGTTGTGATTTTGGATTTGCATTTTTTTTTCTTTTAAATTTGCAAAGTCAGGGAAATGAGCTGTTCAATTTCCCATCCCATGTACGTAGTAGGTACGTATCGCTTTTCATGCGACCAAGACGGAGGAATTGACTGAGACAAAGACCGTCGAAATGCATAAGTTACACCCAGTAGCAGCAGCAGAGCACGAACTTTGTCGTTGCCGTTATTCGCCGGAATTGCGGATTTCCGGCCATTCCGTACAGATACGTGGTCGAAGGCGTCTTCTCTCTCGCATTCTTTCCTCTCTCCTTTGTGGATCTTGTACATAAATGAATAGTTGAATATTTAGTATCTGCTACTACTACTGCCGCTATATGTGGGAGTGTGTGAGTGAAGACGCCACCAACGATTGCCTCCCGAGACTGGTGTCTTTCAAAAGACCATCCCCAACGGCTTTTGCTGATAGGACATGTATATATACTATACATAACTTCTCTGTTCTACTCGGTTCCTTTTTATTTTTCTTTTCTTGTTCTCTTATATTACCCTTCGGGTACCACTACAGGAGCTAGGTATATTTCCTGTACCGAACGGGATCTTTCCTTTTTCCTTTTTTTCGTGGGGGCCAGAGATGGGACCCGAGAGTCAGTGACACGTCCACACACGACTCGTTCGTTTTTGTTTTTTTCTGCCTGTTTTTCTTCTCTGTGAAGTAGGAGCTCACACGGTACGAACTCTTTTAGAATTCCTTTTCATTTCTGTCTGCTTGGGATGATCCCGTGGGAGTCATTGATATCGTCCGATCATTGGCACACACGCCTCTTATACGAAATTCTTTTTGATTGCATTCTGTATGGGCTGCAGTCTATGTCTGTGCGAGTAGATTTATCTCAATCATTAGGGATTTTTTCTTCATTTGCAAGACGGGAATGTTATTTAGACTTCTGCGGAATGAAAAAGGAACGATCCCTTTTTAAAAAAATAAAGATGTCTGCCTCCCTGGCCCTTAATTTTACGATTGTTGAATCCAACAAGTGGAGTCTAATGATAAAAGGATAAAGAATAAGTCGCTGCCTTTCCATTGGATCACATCTAACTATTTGAATCAGCCATGCGTGATTACTTGATCCAGATTGAATCCATGGCCTTTAACTAAGGATCACCTAGGTAGCTCTTAAAGGATCTGTGCCCTGAACTTCAATCGTCCGACCGTCATTACATTACGACTTCTGCTCAACATTTCCTCGTGTCGTATCGGCCTATACCTTTGACGGCTTTGATCTCTTTTGATCTGTGTTGCGCAACGATTGGTGATTTGGCACATCAAAGTTTCAGTCGTCCGGAAGAATCCTTCTAATGGTCTACTCGGTTCTGTCCCGTCTTTCCCTTATTTGAATCGCCTTTGACGGTTAACTCTAAAGAATTGAGACCAGGAGATGGGTTAGAAATGAGATCCATGTCTTGTGTGTTCCATTATCGACATTTCTCTCAAGCTTCAACAAGGTGTAAAATGATGAGAGGGAACGAGAAGATACGAAAGAAAAAAACTACCTAGAGAATCGTAGGCGAGAGGTGTTTAGTCAAAGCCCCGTGAGAAAAATCGAAACAACAGCAAATGGTCGACGATCGATGTTTGTATAACTCTGCAGAGCTCTACACGTCTACGTGTCAAAAGAGTGGGAGTTTGCTGCTGCTGCTTCCGACGTGTCGCCGGAGTTTATTTATGCCGGATTCCCAGAGCGATAACATTATTCGCACTTGACTCGGTTTCTTTATGGCTTGAAATTACTAGCATAATGAATGGCGAAAGCAAAGTCTGCATTCGCCTCCCCTCGACCAATTTTTTTTTCCACGCCATTCTCCTCGTCGTCGTCGTCTTCCACCCAGAAAGTTCATTTGAATACCGTTCCGAATCGTTGTCTGGGGTGATTTCTTTGAATTTCACGCTGGCGCTGTTCGTCGCTCTACCACCACCATGATCTCAATCCATAAAACGCCAAGTAGCGGTGTAACAAGACACGAAAACAAAGACGCGCAAAAAAATGGGAAAAGGAGAGAACGGAAATAAATCATGAGCGTTATTTTGAGGGCCTCCTAGGCTGTTTGGCTGGGGGGGGGCTCGTGAAAACTCTGAGCACGACAGCGACTTTCGCAGAACTCGAAAGCTGCCCTACTCCAAAATCTGATCCCCCTGTCTTTGGAATTTACAACTTGCACGAACGGATGACAGTATTAACGGATGAGCTTTCGTCAGACTCCCGTCCTGTGTTCTCTTGCTTCACATGAAATCTCTACGGAGGCTTCGTGCGTAAAGACGTCAAGAGAGCGGCTATAATTATTCCAGCTAAACAGCATTTCTTTTTTTTTAATTATTGCTCCGCTTCACAAACCAGAACCTCTAAATGTGAATTACCTACGTATATAGGACCAGAGCCAGATATCCCGGATCCTTGGTTTTACATCCTTTTCTTTTCTCTTTTTGGGTCGTTAATATTCTATTTTTTTTTTTACTGTTGTGTCTAAAGCAGCCAACGTGGTTCAACTCTTGAGACTGGATTAGTTTCTTTTTTATAATTTTAATTTTTTCTTTCTTTCTAGTTTAATATTTGTTTAGTAGTGGGATTTTCTTCATTCGTTTGTTGTGAACTTTGCCAACTTTTTTCTTCCCCTCCCAAAGCAATTTCCATTTTTAGAGTTTCTGAAATGAAGAGAGAATGGGAGAAAGAGACGCAGAAGATAAGACGGCAGCGGACGTTGACTTACGACAAACCTAAAAACTTTTTCTTTTACTTTTCCGTCGTATATATGCGGCATTTCTACCAGTCGCGGCATCCGCCGGCATCAGGCCGTCACTTGGAATGATCGCATGCGGGAGCGACATAAATTCACGCCGTCCCGTCGCTTTTGCGTTTCTCTTCACTGCTCTCGCTACTTTTCACGCTTCTTTGAAGAGTAGCTTAAAAGTTGAAAATGAAATTGTGTCTTGCGGATTTTCGGGATTTGTCACTAGGCTCCGACCTCAAAACGATGATAATTTACACAGCCTGTTTTGTATCGTTTCGCCAAACTGATCGTTCGTTTTTCTATGCACTCGTTTCGCCACTCGAATGCCCTCGGGTGTATCGATTCACCCCTTTGATCTCAGTACTTTTCATCTGCTTTTCGGGAAATTGTATCTACTCTTTTTGTGTGCAATGGATCATCTAATCACGTCCTCTAGTGACGTCAGTAGGACAAACATCTGCATGATATGTCACGTTTGCAAACTTTTGGAAATATTTCTTTTGTAGATATCTTATACGTGGAAGCCTGCCATATCTATAGCACCATATTAGGCATCGTTTTTTATCCAATCAAATATGGAGGCAATCATGTGCTTTGAATTTGGGTTCGGAAATTGAATCTTATCACTGTCGACATGCGAGATTTCTTATTGAACGAATGATATTGTTCATCCAATTGTTATCCCAGTGCACTCTGGATATTGGCCTGTCATTACTTACTTTGGTTTGGTGTACAGTGCGCGGAGTCGCACAGTTTTTCTTTCCCTGCTGGCGCGTTACGTACGTTCAATCACCGAAAAATGCGACGAAAGTTATAGGCAACGCCCAGTGTGAGGTTCAATTCCATTACAAGAATATATGTGTGCGCGTGTAAGGGATCATTAAATAATGGGAACATGTATTTAAATTTCCCTGTCGAGTCAAAAATGTTATTTCCTCTATTGAAAAACGACTTTTTCTCCTTCGTCGTCCTTGACGTCGTCGTCATCATCCGGATATATATATTTTTTTCTAGCCTAGAACGTCAAGCTGTGTTGGAACGGCAAGGCAGGCTTTTGTGATGAATGATGTTTAATATCTTGAGATTCAAAAAAAGATGATATACTTCTACTATATCTGGTACGAAAGTAAGTATTTATATGCTTGGATGGAAATAAGAGTGAGAAAAAAATTGGCCATGCGATTTCGGTATTGCCTTTCATTTCGAGAATGACGTACTACGGATGAGTGTGTTGGTTGGGAAAACGTTACCATGTTAACGGATTTTGTCTTCACTCTGGCGTACTTAGGGCGCTCTGCGACGATCCTATTGATGGATCGTCTCGCAGTAGTTGATCTCTTGTCTCTTAAGCAAGCTTTTCCATCATACCCTAAGGCGATTGGACTTGGCGGAATAGAGTTCGCGCTCACATGCGAGTTAACTCGATTGATCGTTTGACGGTTCATTTGATTTTGATTATCGTGCGGTCGAAATTGAATAACATGCTAAGGCATATAGAAGAAAGGGGTTCGCTCAGTGAAGGCCAAAGTCTCGCAAGTTACACGGATTACACGTGCTCCGGCTGATTGAGTCCCAGGTTGCCATAGGCTCGTAGTTTTCAAGTGAGAAAATACAGAACCCCGAGTGGGAAAGTTGCCTGAACTAAAAATAACTTCGTGTATCTTCTGTTGTTGTTTTTTGGGGGTTTTTTTTTCCTTCTCTGGAGCTATGAAAATGTCAAGCAACCATATCTAACCAACCTAACTTCAGTCAACTTCAACAGGCGACCTCAAAACTTTAGACTGTAAATGTTCAGTCTTCCATTGGTGACAATTCACTCCTTCGCTGGTATATCAATTTTACTCAGTACATCAAACATTTTGACTAGCATTTGAGTCGTGTCATTGTTATCGTCTTTATGTTTGTTAATGCTCATTTTTCTTCCCTCTTCATTCTCAATGTTTTCCCTCTTATTCTGCTCTCGCGCATACACTAGCCGGTGGCTTGGCAATAACGTGACAAAATAACCGTCCGACCCGTTGCATCGCGTCACGTTACGAGCCACCAGAAACGACTGGTCTCTCTTCAATCCCTCAAGATTAGCCAAAATTAAATCAGTGCACTTCGCGCTTATTGGCGTCTTGCGCACGGCCTCCATTCCAGACTTTGCAATTAGCGACGAACAATGTCCAGCATGTGGACGTAGTGACATACGGGAGAGAAAAGTCACGGCATCAAGGCTGTGCTGTGCATTGTCCGACTGCTTGATGTCACTTGAAGAAGCCAAATACAGTATGATTGTCTTGTTGAGAGTTTGGATCAAAGAAAATTATCTAAATGGGCCTCACGGCTGAACAAGTCCCGGAGGTGAACTTTGTAGGCCAAAGTTTATGAGGCTTATCTATGCTGAATTTCCCTTATTGTTCAGCAACATCCAATCTTCTTGGGCGCGTACACGTTTATACGATGTAATCCTAGTCAAGGAGGAAGTTGCTGTCATCCTCGACAGAACCAGAAGATGAAACTTGATACAACTTGATACCATCAACGGTATCAGGCCCCTGGTGATTTTCTAGTCAAATTAAAGCTCTGTGATCTTTTTGAAACGCGTTTTCTCGCTTTTCCTTCCTTGAACACTCGTTGTCTCATTTCCAGATATTCGGCTTCACCCTATTTTACATCCTCATTGTGAATTCCCTGTCTAAATGCCGATCACTTTGGCGGGGATTTCCCAGTCGCTACGGGGAAGGCAGAAAAAGGAGTCGTGATTTTAATCAGAGTAGAGATCGAGATGGTGTATACAGTCTTCTATTATTATTCCCTAATCAATGGAAAGCCTCTGGCCGTTTTCTTTTTTTTTTCTTTTTTTTTTTTTGCTGAATCTACTTTGGTCTCGTGATCTTTTGAGAGGCACTCATCCTAATTGCTCTTAGAGCCACGCTCTAATTCAATCAACGCATGTCCTCGCCCACCCGACATGACATCGGGTACAAAAATGGAACTCTTGATGAGCCAAAGGATAACTTTTTCATGTCCTCGACTCCTTTAATCATGAGCTCTAATTAATTGAATATATGGACAGTGTGTGTGTGTGTAACCTATGACGAACCTCATTATGGGGGGGGGGTTTCCTTTTAGTATTTAGGTCTTCATCACTATATCATTACCTACAATGTATTATTATCCTATGTGATTGCAGGCTGCTGAGTCGGGTCCGATCTAAATAGGCAGAGCGGCATTGGATGCAAGATTTAGATCGGAGAAAGCTTTGACATTATGGCGAGTCTGTCGACAGAGAGAGCGGTGAGCTTAAGCCGCGGGGACTCGACCGACAATCTTTTGGTGGCGGATCTGTCACCGCCAGAAGTTCTTCTCGAACCCACCGTCACCGGTCAGGATGACGACGAGGAGGAGCCATCGTCGCAGCGTCCACTGGGCGCTAGTCAGCGTTCACTTCAGAGCGTTTACAAGAACCAGTCGGCCTCGTCGGTGTCGTCTAATGTTTCAGGGCCCACGGCGGCGGCGCGGCCGCTGCTGACTGCCCCGTCGTTTGACCAGCGCCATGCCCCCGATCTGGCGGATGCATCTCCGTGGAGCTCGACGGAAACGTCGTGTCGCAGTCGCAAGAACTCTGTGAATCTGTTGGACTGCTGGAACCAAGGCAACAGCCAACACCACAACAACAACACGTTGGCCATTAATCAGCGATTGGGCGACGTTGCCGTCCGGACGGCGCCTCCTTCGCAGAGCTCTGTCGACTCTGCCATTATCAGTACAGCGGCTGGAATCATTGCCGGCTGTGGTGGCCAAACTACGCGCACCAACCGATCTGTGCCGGATATTGAGCTGCACTATCGGCGTGACAACAGCGACGATCGCACTTGTGGCAGCGTGGGCGAGCCGAGTCCCCGTCTCTACAACCGTCACGGGTCTCATCATTCGCAGTCGTCGTCCTTCTCACCTCATTACCATCACCATCACAGCTCGGCGTTGTCGTCGCAGCAACACCACAGCGGCGGTGGACCGCCCACTCACCTTCACCAGCAGCAACAGCAGCAGCAGCAGCATCAACAGGGCGTTCAGCATCATTCTCCGCGTTATCATCCCGTGCATCCATCAGTTGGGATCACTCCTTCACGGCCGCGGGTCTGCGAACATCAGCCCTTCTCGTTTTCATTGTCGAGGGCCACGTCTCGCGAATCGGTCCGATCGGGCGTCGTCGGTCAGTCGGGATTTTATGGGCCTGGCCAAGACTCATCTTTGAGATTGCCCAGCAGTCAGTTGGTCCCCGAGCTGGCAGCCTCGCTGGCTTCGAGCGGCTATTCGTGCGGCGGGACTCCGTGTCTCCGCGGCGAAATGCTTCGGCAACACTCGCAGCCGGAAACGTCGTGCTACCACTGTCACAACCCCAGCTCCTCGTTGCGGCAGCTGAAGGAACAAGGAGGAGGATCCAGCGGCGGAGGAGGCTGCGATATCGCCGGCATCGCGGCCGACACATTACGCATCAATGGCGCCATCCGGCAGTTCCGCCAGGTAGCTTTTCCAGTACGTCACAGTTTCATCCTATAAGCATCTGTGTGTGCATTTTCTCTCTCTCTCTCTCTCTCTCTCTCTCTCTCTCTCTCTCTCTCTCTCTCTCTCCATTCATCGTCGTCTTCACTAACTATCAACTTCACTAACTATCAAACAAATGTTTTACTTCCTCATACTTTTCTACTTCCTTCTCTACTAACTTTTCTCGTTTACGTCGTTCCGTTCAAATCGCCTCGAATTGTTGTTTTTTAAATTTTTCTTCATCCGTGCCGCTCGGCTTGCTCAAAATGTCCTGTTTCACGTCCGCGTCATAACGTCAAATGCTCGTCGTCGTCGTCGTCGTCGTCGTACTTGATTATTTTTTATTCTTCCTTTTCTTATTAGCATTTCTGGTTGATATATTCGACTCGTTGTTAAGATGAATTGGTTTGATCTTAACGAGATTATCAGATGTCTAGCCAACGGCATGAATACGGGGGACTCACGTAATACAATCTAGGCGCTAACGAACACTTGAATAGGCAACTGAGACAAAGTAATTGGACGCATTCAACCTTATGCTCATGGGATTCATTCATCTCCATCACACCTGCGAATTTTGTTGGGATATAATTTAATTTGACTTCCATCCTTCGGGAAATTTATAGACTGACATACAAAAAAAGGGAAAGATATTGGATTACTTTCGGGAGAGAAAAGGGGGATCACTTTTTTGAAGATTGCGTTTTTGCGTTTCGTATTGCTTGAAAATGACATGATATTATGTTATGACTATTGAATGATCCAACATGCAGGTGCTCTCGTCGTTGGCTGTTGCGTGTAACGGTATTCTCGAGCTGCTCTCATGATGAATCAACCGATACCTTATTCTACCAATTCGCCTATGGCATGATCTTCCCTTCTTGTCCGTCATGATTCGTTCCGTGGGTTATTTCTCCGGTTTTCCTAGTTTCTTCATCCACTGTGTCTCTCACCATTCCGTCAATGTTTCAAAACTTTGTGGTCGTCTTGGGCTGTCCTACTTTTGGAATGTGATCACTACTTGTTTGATTTATTGAGACGTAGCGAAAATCAATGGAATATGTTTTCAGTTGTCAAACTCGATTCAAACTTGGAGCGCCCAAGGGACATGGAAAGTCGATAAATTTGCCCTTAGTAGAAGGTCTTGGAGGTAGTGAATACTTTGAAAAGCGCATTTTTTAAATTTTATTTCCGAGAAGGCATACCAGTCGGCTCGTGAGAACTTAGAAATGAAAATACGACTTCCTTGAATAGTTCATCGCTCACTTTTCGATTAAAATACTGTACATCCCCCCCCCTGCTTCCCCCGCCAAAAAATGTAGATGCCGTTAGTTTTCGTTCAGCGATTGATCTCCGATCGCCCTGCCACTGCTGTGCAACTTTATTTTATTTATTCATCATGTTGCGTGTATCTTGTTTCTTTTTTGGGAGTCGGTTGACGCGAGAAAAGTTTTCGATAAGGAAGTCGTCGAGTTGTGACTAGATGGCGTCGAAGTGAACGCGGATGTCTGGTTTCGGTCGGGAGCAGTTCACGAAAATATCCGGAGATGAGAGACCTGCGCGTCGGCGTCTAAAGTCGCTACACGCACACACAAAGTCTAGTATATAGTCGAAGAAAGAGAGAAGAGGGACACGTAGACACAAAACACACACTATACGTTGGGTTCACGAACGGACGAGAAGTCGAGAACTTCTAGCCCGATAGTCTTCTTGAAAAGAGCGGGTGCTGCGATGCCGTCGAGGTTAGTTGGGGTCGACGTGCTGGTCAGTCTGGTGCGGTAGCGTCGGTAGCCTTTAGCTCGGGGGACGCCCACCCAGGCGAGATATTACCGACATTATCGCCAGCCAATTCTCGACTTTGCTCTTTTTTATTTTCGACATTTCCACATTTCTCTACTCTCTCCTCCCCACCCAAACTGGATGGATTCGATTCGACGATTCCGCTTTGTTGTTGTTTCTTTGCACTTTGACTATCGTGCGTCGTGTTGCCGGCCAGTCGGTGGTTAAGCGGAGTGAGAAAGTCGTACCCCCACCCCAATAGACGTGATAGTGGAGGACGCTGATGGTGTGGGTATTGAGTAACCAAATCATGTTGTTGCCCAAGTCTTGGTGGTGGTTTGGTGTGATTCCGGTGAATTCCGGTGTGCCGGCATCGGCTAGTGATTGTCGCCGTTGTCACCGTCAACCAGTCCAGTCCAGTGAGTGTCCCGAATTCGAGTCCGAGACGAGCAGAAAACAAACAGGCGGCATCGGCCAGCACCACGAACAAACTGGCGGTTCTTCCGTTCGTCTTTGAACACCTTAACGCATGGTCTGGCTGACCATGTTCAAACAGTTCTGCAATAGTCAATCGTGCCTTTTGGTGAGTTCTTCCAACCTTCCAACCTCCTCGTCTTCCTCTTCGTCTCTCCCACACTGAGGAAGAAAAATACCAAAAAACAACGTCAGTAATCTGCTCCACTTGTGTCTCTACCGTTTTCAACTCTTTGCGTTTTGACTTTTCCTTTTTGCATTCTTGCAAAAATTGCTTGGCTTGTCTTTTGTCTTTTATCTGTTCCTTTCTGCTCGTTCGCTCGCTCGCTGTGTCTTAAAAATCCACCCCAGCTTTTGGTAAGTTGGCGCTCATAATAAGGCCGTCGGGGCCATTAGTGCATGCTTGCCTAATTGAAAGTCAACACATACTGAACACACCAAACGACGGCCACCGCCACCCACCACCCTGCGATGGGAACTCTTGATTGATGTGACCCTTGTGCTTTTCCTGGCTTTTCAGAGGCCCTGTATACCTCGTTCCTCAAACTCTGAGGAAATCTGACGAGCAGGTTCAAGCGTGTTTCCACTCGCCCTCCCCACACACATATTAGATTTGAGGTGGACGTCGAAACAAACATATGCGGACGTGTTTACTTTGTAGATGCAACATTGGTGCAGTGACAGGAATATAGGGGTGGAAGGGGGGGGGGAGGGACTAGTATGTTGTTGTCTGTTCCTCTTTGATGGTATTGACGAGGTTCCTTGCCGTCGCATCACTAATCAATACAATAAGACACGTGTTTCTATCAATTTCTTTCGCTCTCCTTGTTATTCTCGTTCCTTCTTTCAGTTCGTTCATCGATACGAAGGGAAAGCTTCCCACCTTCCTTCCTTTCTCCATCTTTTCTTTTTTTTTTCGTCTATTATTACATATCTTGCACTTGTTTTTTTTTTTTGGCTTTCCGTCATGTCGCTCTGTCCTCCGGCTTCTGACGAATTGGATTTTTTTTCTCTCTCCTCCGTCGTTTTCTTTTTTTTTTTCTCATTTCCCCTTCTATTCTCTACCGTCTTTTGCTTATCAGTTCTTCTTTTCGTGTTTCTTTCTTTTGATGATGGTCGCCCTTGGCTATTCAATCGGGCGTGATGATCTTGTCGGATCTCAAGCGAAGCGCAGCCGTCGTTAGATGCGCGTACAGCCCTGCCGAGTTTTTTTTTTATTATTTTTTTTCCCGATTCGTCAGAAAGTTGCATCAACGGCAGTGGCAATACTACTACTCTTCTCTCTTACGATTACGCAGTCCAACTTTTTTACCCTCGGCAGTGTTGATTACGTTTGACTTTTCTCTCTCTCTCTGTGAGGGTTAGGAAAATGGGTGAGCAAGTTGAAGAGGGAATGAGATGATAGTGGGAGTTTCCCGTCGGTTAAAATTCCCTCCTTTTTATTTTTTTACAGCCCCTTGGCGCTCCCGTCACTTCGTTCGCGTGTTTCATCACTTTTCTATTCATTTGATTAGCGGAGTAAAAAGATGGGAAGCATTACGCTCGAGCGGATCGTCAGCCGCCGCCGCCGCCGCCGCCCCAATCTTAACGAGCAAAAGCCTATATAGTCGGAAGGCACAGCAGTAAGGAGGGAGGGGGACATTCCGTCGGGATTTCGTCCGTTTTTTTTTTTTTATATTGTTATAGCTTTCTGCTTCCCTGTGATTGGTGATGTGCTCTGTGTTTTTTCCCGTTCTCTCTCTCTCCTTCTACTACGTGCCTCTGCGAAGCTGGCTCTCCCAGTGTGATCCTGCGATGCCTTTGGAATGCTTTGGCCTGGCCGAATCTCGAGAGCGGACAAACCTAAGGTCTTTCCCTCACTACATAGCAAGCTCGGCCCAGACAGCCAAAAAAGAATAGTTGGCCAATGAGACTTTGAGAGGCTGGGCTGTAGATGAGACTGGCACACACAATCCTCTATACACACACTATTCTTTTCTTTCATTTTTTTTTTTCTTTTCTTTCCCTGTGATTTCCGCCTCTTTTTTTCGGATGAGGACCTTCTTATTTTTTAGGACGAGGGATTGAGCTGTGCATCCCCCTCTCTTTCTCTCTTGTGTGTTCCTGTTTCTGCAAATCCAACCGCACAGCCTACTGCTCTGGCCCTGGTTATAGCCAAGTGAAGCAAAGCAAAGCAAAAGAGGAGAAACACGATGAGACTACCACTTCAGAATCCCAATCTCGCAACTTTAAAAATAGAGAGAGAGAGAGGGAAAAGAAAGCGAGAAAGACCAAGATAGTTAAAAGACCGTACCGGCTGTTTTACCTCTCTCTCTCTCTCAACTTTTTCTTCTTCTTTCCCCCCTCGTTTGAGAGACGTTGCTGGGTCTTTTGTTTTTATTATTTTCCGAGTCTGCCAAATTTGAAAATCTCCACATTCAAAAGAGAACGGATGTCGACTGCTACTACTGCCTAAGCCAAACTGTCTCTCCGCACTTAACTACATTCATGTTAAGATAATTCGAAAATCGGTTCCGCTCGGCAGGAAGCCAGAAATTGATTTATACAGTATAGCATGAGACAGCTGTATATATAGTCTACAACTATGTGAGCTGGCCGATGCCCATCCAGTGCACTAGTAATCTACAACCTATTCGCTTCATTTCGGGACTCCCTTTTAAGTCTTTTCATCGGCAACTCTCTCCAGCCCTGTATTTCGTCTACGGTGTAGATGTAGTGCTCTCTGTTGGCTCGTTAACTATTGTTGTCTGTTCACGCGTTGCTAACTTATCTCTTTTTTTTTCCCTTTATATTACAACACGGGGAATGGTGAGGGCGCGGGAGAGAGCCACGTTCGAGGCCAGTCGAGGCTGAGTTCTCCCTGCCGGGAAACGTGATGTATTCAAAACAATAGACATGCACTAGTATTAGCAGTGAAAATGGAAAGGAAAGGGAGCGAGGAAGAAAAAAAAAATAAAGGGGGGAAAAGCAACAACATCATTATTAACCGAATGAAAAATCAGCTTAACATCTATAAAAGAACAAAAGAAATATACCGGTAGGCCAGCTTGGGGAGTCCGACCAAAGTGGGAGGAAGAAATAATGAAAGCGGGCAGGCGCATATAGTCAAAATAATAAAATAGGGAAGCCGCTGCACCAAACTATCTTTTTTCTTTTCCTTCTTACATTATACTGGTGGTGGTGGTGCTACCGCTATCAACATAAGCCAGCGCTTTTTCATCAGAAGGATAGTAATAACGAACTGTGAGAGGTTGTTTTTTTTCCTTGTGTGTTTGTGTACTCCCCTCCGTCTGCTTTAGATTCTGTGCAAATGTAATACTTTGCCACGCCCTCTGGCTTTTTCTTTTTTTTTTTCTTCTTCTTCTTCTGGTCATGTGCGATATTGTATGGAATGAAAAAGTGAACTTAATTACGTTTTCCTGCGAGAAAATAAGGAGAGAAACCCGCCGGCTTCGTTTATTACCGCAGCAGCTGAACGTTAGCTGAGAGGAGAGCCTCTATGTGCGCGCCAGATGTCTTCTGTACCATTTTTGTTCTTTCATTTTTCGTAATCGCTCATTTTTACTCTTTTCTCTTTTGCTCGGTTTTATTGCGTCATATTCTGTTGGAATGGTGCGTCTGCTTTGGAAGCTCCTGTGCAATACGTGATGGGCTCGACTATTGGATGCAACTACAGCTCGGTTGTATTTCTATTCCTGTGATGCATTAGTTTGACAAAAAGGAGGAAGCTTTGTCTGGGGACTATGGGGGACTATGAGGATGTAAACAATGCAATTGGAAGGAATAAGGAATGAGGAAGAGAATCCTTCTCAACAGGAAAGGCATCGCCTGGATATTTCCAGGCGTAAGTAACCGAGGCGATAATAAACAACAACACAAATAAAGTAACAATAGTCGCAACTATTAATGGCCCAAAATCGTTTTCTATGAATATATTTGCGGGGGATGAATGTCTTTCGGGGGGCAATTGGGCAACAAACTTTTTTTTTAAATGGCCCATTTCTCATGGAAGAAGGTTTGTCCAAGCCGTGTCCCCGTTTAGTCTCTCTCTCTCTCGAATCCTCCCATAACGTGTAGACATGAAACAATGTGAAAAGCATATACTGTGTTATTTCCATCTTAAAAAAAAAAAAGTTGATATAAAAAAAGTCGAGTAGAATTTTCATGCACATCGTCTCTTTTTTGGAGGGCCATCGATAAACAAAAGAAACAGTATAATGTGACGTGTACGTCTCTGCTGTTTGGGGAAAAAAAAAAAAAAACGGTTCCTATCGCGAGTCTCTTTGATTCTCTATTTGTCTTTTTCCCTTAGCTTTTCCATTTCGCTCCGTCTTTTTCATTTTTTGTTTTCCTCCCTCCATTTCTTGTTTGGTTGTTTACAGAGAAAACTCTTTGACTCGTCAGCATCTCAGATAAAGACAATAAGCAGCTTGAAAAATTGCAGAAAAAACGGGAATTAAATCGGATCGGTCGTCCGGCCAATTTCTCTCCCTTTTTTCTTTTCTTTTTTCTTTTTTTCGTGAGTCGACTCTTATGTCTTTCTTTGTTGTGTTTCTGTGGCATGACTCGCAAAGTACATACTGCTGTATGCGTCCATTTCATGCGGTGAGTCGTCTAACCGACTTTTTGATGAGTTGCCATGTGTACCTATACAGCAGTGGTATCCGGTTATATTATATAACATAGTCGGGCGCATAGACAAAGAGGATCTTATTTGTAAGTAGCAAACAGAATATTCTTCGTACCAGGCAAAAGTGAAGATCCCAGAGTTGATGAATCTCTCTTCTTCGTGATTTTTTTATGATTTATTTTTCGTAAGTCTTTTTTCTTTTTTTTGCTACTTTCCTGCCTTTGATCCTGGGCCGTCATGAATAATGCACGCAGACACAAAAGTTGTGCATAGAGTAATAATCAAGTGCGTGCGCATCTTTTTCTTTGTCCGTGTCCGTCAGTGAATAACTTTTTCGACTGTTGTGAAGAAGTTGGGGAATGCAAAACCGTGGGGAGAAGGAAGAAGTACAAAATCAAATGGGGAACATACATACCATTGGCAACCCGACACGAAATGTATAGAGGTGGAAGAAGGGAGGGCGATGGCATGGCGTACTCTACAGCGCGAGGCACATCCAGGCTGTGGTTGGATTGCCCCATTTGCATAAGGGCTCGACCTTTTCTGCCGACAAAGGGGAAGCGCAACGGTCGATGGAGTGTAGCAGTTTGAATATGGAAATATCGGTGGGTGTGGGGGGTGCCGGTCTGAGCGTTTTCACGCCATCAACAAATCGACTTTGCTCCATCCAAACAGCGCTTTGCATCCTCGTAAATACTAAGCCAACCACTTGGTCTATTTGAGCGCAAGACACAAGGAACTTTGGTTGCCTCGATGGCTTCTTTGTCCTAGCTCTCCCCCTCCTGTTATATCTTCGGACGCGCTCAATTTACCCTGACAGTTTTGAAAGATGGCCAAGCGCGATGAGGCGCGCGCGCCGGCCCCAGTGATTTCATTCCTTCTCCAACCTCTTGGGCGATTGCTTTCTACAACATGAAAACACGAAACCCCCTTAGTTGCCTGATGATTTCATCGGGGAGGTTTTTCTCCCTTTTTACTTTTTTTCCCCTTAGTTTTCTCCATTACGCAGACAATTGTACATTTTCCCTCGTCATTTTTACGCCTTTCGGCTGCTCTCGAATATATGTGTATGCATCTTTCTGCCTTGTCTATGCGCAGGCAAAGGTAATTAGATTGCCCCCGCGAGGGTATAGGACGATCCCGCGGGTTTTGACTTGTATCTACATGCACGGCAGACGGGAATGAAGAGTCTCTTTCTATCGCTGCATATATTTGCCGGGTTTGAGCCGACTTGCCGTCATTTCTCCAGCGACAAATCGTCGAGCTTTTCACTCTCTCCAGTACTATATATATGTATGTCTATATGGAGAATATGTGTGTGTGTGTTTGTGCATGTCTGTGCCCAGCCATCTGCCTCTATCTGGCTGGCCATTAGGTTCTAAGGAGACTGTGTCCGTGAGACTATGGCAGTGACGCAGTGCCGAGCGATCCTGTTCAGAGCTTCTTTCTTGTCTTTTCTTTTTCTGCTCTTGCTCTTGCTCTTGCTCTTCTTCTTTTTTTCTTTTTTTGCCCGTCTGAATCTGTGCAGCCTCTTGACACAGCCAAGCTCTCCTACTACGAGCGAATAAAAGCGGATGGAAGGCCCGGGATACTGTATGCGTCGGTCGTGTGCTCTACGACTATCTCTCTGATGCCAGCTGCTGCCTAGCTCTCTCGAATTTGTTTTCTATTCAAGTACATGACCAGAGGCAAGATGCAAATCCTCCGCTATAGCTGCTCTTTTGCGCTACTCCTTTCCATCTTTGCTTCGCATCTTTTCAATGAGAAACCTCCTACCCTCCTCTCGCCTTTTGAGTTTTCTGAGCTCTTTGGGCTCGGCCTGGAAAGTGCCGGGTCTTCTATCTCTATGACAGCGATGAATTCTCTTTCTCCGTGTGTTATCTACGTGCATGCATAACACGGCGTACGCACACGCCCAAGGTGGAAACGCCGCTCTTGATATCTTTACTTAACTAACAAGCCAGGAGCAGCAGGTCTATATCTATTTCATCTACGTGCATATATGGTGCACTCTGTTTGGACGCCAATGTCTCCCTACGCGTTCATATTACATGTCATTCTTGTAGTCGTAGTAAGTAGGGGAAAAGGCCGAGTGCATCACCTGCTTCTTTCTTATTGCACTCGCCGTACAAATCCATCCAGCGATTTTCTTTTTCTTTTTGGGGGCCAAGGAAACACGTCACTTGAATAGTGGGATAGCCCTGTATCCATGCTCTGGGGCTCATAATACCTGGATGTAATGTAGGAGTGGCCCCTAAATGAATGGGGCGCTCCTCTTATTACCGTCATGGCCGCCGGCGAGACGTGTCTAAATGTATATAGACGGCGGTTGACGATAGCACTCGCGCGATGGTTTGCAATAATCAGCTCACCAGAGTGATGATAATAACGACGAGAGTTGATTACAAGATCGGATGCAATTCTAAGACTGAATCTAGTAGGTCTTGGCTCGTGTTTGCGCCCAGCGATTGAGAATGCGGTTCTTTGTCGAGAGACGGAGAGATTCTATAATCTATCTAGATCTTGGATGAAATAGACTGCACCATCGATTAGTCTGATTATAGTAGCCACTTTCCTCCTATACCTCCCTTTGGTTTCCGTCCGTCCCCCCTTCATTTCCTTTCGTGCGTGAGATAATTAGCGAAGAGAGTGGAGAGAGCTCGGTAAACAGGACGAAATGCGGAGTGACTATTGCTGGCCAGAGAGAGAGAGAGATGTTGGTCGGTGGGTATTGTTTTCGGAGCATCGGCCGCTGCTGCAGTATACGTGCGGCTGCTTGCATTTGACTGTATATCTAACTAGCGTTAATATCCAACGAGAACTGTCAGCAGCAGTTGGGCGTGGAAATGGAAGCGCTATTACTACTACTACTACTACTAGTCTGATACTAGGTTACTACGCCACACATTGTAATGCGGCCATTACTGCACGTACTCTGCAACAGAAACTAAGGGGAGGAAAAAAGGCGGCGGCGGAGAAGAAGATACAGAATAAAAAATAAGTCGAGAAACAACAAACGGTCGAAATCGATTGGTTGGGAGCTATATAGCCTCGCGGCTTGCCCTAGCGAGGGAGGGTTTATTTCGCTTATCTTATGTATTCGACTCGCGTTGGCCTCTCTCTCTCTCTCGTCTTCTTCTCCTCTTCTTCCGGGCTTTGCCAAGAAGACGATTTGTGGGCTACCATAATTCACGGTCTTGGCGCTCTGCTCGCCTGGCTGTTTTTCACGAGAGCCAAGCCGAGAGAGAGAGATAGAAAGACAGTTGGAAAAGACACGGATGGCTTGGCGGCAGATAGTAGCAACTATAGACAGTTGGGGCGAGAGAGAGAGAGAGAGAGAGAGAGGAAGGAAGACGATGGTGATGTTGGTGGAAATTTTGTGGCGAAATGGCGCATAGAGTCATCAACGCTCGCCTTCTTCCTTGATTAAATCCTCGGCCCAACACCACCACCCAGTTCCCCATACATAAAAGACGTTCAACGACGGCCGTTTCGCGCCAATGGATGATACAGACAGTCGGCAACAAACACAGCTAGCTCGAAAGCGGCTAGGAAAAAAAGAGGCAGTCGGCCAAAAGTTCATCAACAAGGTCAATGATTTTCCGGCCGTTCCAAAACGGCCGTCATTTCTCCCGCAGTTCGTTGGGTTCTGCCCGGCATTTCCTCCGAATTGACTTTAACACACCATCAATATCTCAAGTTACGTAACGCCACGTCTGGTTGCCCCATTTTTCTTTTTTTTCTTTCTTTCTTTCTTGTTCGTAATATTCGATTGCTCTGTGCATTTTGAATTGGATGGCGATTGGCAAGATGTAGATAAATGACGCCGGTAAAAGCGACTGAAGGGGGGGGGGGGGACAAAGAAGGGAGGACGACGAAATCGATTCGGTTATTCAAAAACTGGCGACAGTGCGCGCTCTGTCCGTCTATTGTGAAAGGAACAAACGATATTCATCCATCTTTTGAAACAGGAAGGAAACGCACTCAAACACACACACATAGCAAATAATAAAAAAAAGTGGGCTAGAAAAAGGGTCGCAAAAGAAAGAGGCGAATAAGGAGAGACGACGACGGAGACGAACGGCATAGAGAATGCGAAGCGAATTGATCCTTTGGTGCATCCACCACCACTACTACCACCACTAGCAAAGCACCGTCGTGTGTGTGTGTGTGTGCCATTCGTTGGGGATTCTATATATCTGTGGCCAACCCTGCACTGCTCTTTAGTTCGTTCAACCGTGTTAGCAGCACTTGGGGAACTCTAGCCTCCCCACTTCTTCTTAGCCCAGAGCCCGAGAGATGGATGGACTTGGAACGACGATCCGTCTCTTGCCTTTCTCTCCCGCTCCCTTTTCTCTCTGTGCTGTTGCTACAACCCTGTTTTTCATCAGTTATATTAACTAAACGCGCGTACCAACATCCAGCAGCAGCATCGCCGTCGAGATAAATGGCGCTCTCTCGGTGGGTGTGCTGTGCGCATTTCTTTTTACTACTCGGGGATTTCCCCCACAAAGAAATGTTGTAAGAATGAAGAGTCGGAACCGGCCTATCCGTCGCGATCGCCCTTCTTCTTCTTTCCTTTTTCGCCTTTTTTTTTCTTCTTTCTTCTTCTCTTTTCGTTTCCTTTTTATTTTCATTCCGGGCCGCCATCATCATCTTTTCTTAGCATCCATCCGTCAGTTCTGTTTGTGTATAATGGAAGGGAATTGTTAACCCTCCATCAACAATGGAAAGAAAAGGGAATCTAAGGCAACGAGGATCTTGTGGTAATGTAATGTCTGTCTATACTATGTATAGCACAGTCAAATGGCAAGAGTCAAGTTGTCGAGCCTCTGCTGTGGCTGGATCGGTCCTTCCGGATTGCCGTGCGGCCTCAAAAGCCTATACAAGTGTACAGCTGCTGCTGCTGCTGCTGTCTGTGTGTGTAGTCTCTATAGTGTGGTGGTGGGATGAGCTTTTGAGTTTAGACGGGCGGTGGGAGGTTTTGAAGGGTGGATGATGCCAGCAAAGAAGCCGAGAGCACTAAATCTCGAGAGGACGACGATTCAATTACAAGTGACGTATTGGGTTCGTGATGGACGGACCCAACGTTGATTAGTTCATTCTGCTCTATATACCAATAGAAAGCAGAGTTCCATCTCTTTGGTAACTTCCTTGTTCTCTATCTGTAGATCTATCTGTAATTGTATAGAAGAAACCCGGACTGTCGATTCAACAGTACACCTCGCACTCACGGTCATTGCTGTCGCATACAGGCCAACCTCACTCAGCTCAAAGAGAGTCAAACACTTGAAAAAGTGTCTTCATTCACGGCGACCGTCTCATTGACCCGACTGGGGGTGGGGGAGCTTTTGATGGTGATGAGCTTCTATTTTGGGCCAGTCTATACGTACGTACGTACAGACTCAGCGTACTGACGGCAGCAGACGGGTCGGATGCAAGCCGAGCCGGGAAGGTGCTGGAGCAAGGAGAAATGAGCTAATCAAGAGATGTGAGAGGCAGCCATCAGTCGAGGTTTCGTTCGTCGTTGATGGTTTTTCATCCGAGGAAACCTCATCGCCCTTTTCTTTTTTTTTCTCTCTCTCTCTCTCTCTCCTTCTTCTTCTTTTTCTTCTTTCTATTGTTATACTCCTCCTCCGTGGCTGGTTGGGTACGACACCAACGACCGACTTAATAATCCCGGCTGTAAAGAAGCTATATCAAAGCGGCTCTTTCTTTATTTCTCCTTTTCGCACACTCAATCTTTCTTTATCTTTTTCCTTCATTCCCTACTCGAGCCTCAGGTCCTTGTATATTCTTTTTTCTCTTCTTCTTCTACTTCTTCTTGTCGTTGTACGTCGGCCAGTTACGAGAGTCGTCGTCTCCTTGCGCGCACACGTAATTCCGAGTTTTGACGATGTGCCGAGACATAGAACGCGCCGAATGCCGACATAGTTTATGAGCGCCAAATAAGCCCGTGTTGCTGCGTTTGATTGGATTCTGAAAGGCAAAAAGAGAATAATAGACCAGAACAATACCCATCTAGAGAGAGAGAGAAAGAGATAAAGCTGGGCAGCGACGGCGTCCAAACTATATGAGAATCAGTCGAATGTTCACTTTTTGGTCGCCCATTGGATAAAGATGTTTGGCAGAAGGAAGGTGATGGGAATCAGCTCGGAATCACTAATTCACTAAGTGCTCTTACGTGTTACGCGCTGGGTGCGTCATGGTCGCACTGGAGCCGGTGGTTATACGGAAATACGACCAAAGTTTTTCATCTCTTCTTTTTATTTTTGTCCGCTCCTTTTTAGTTTTTTGTTTGATATTTTGTTTTGTTTGTTGTCGTTGTTGTTGCCTGGGATAGTTTTACCTCCCAGCGACTTGTGTAACGGCGTCACCGTCATTGACGAACAGTCGACTAACTTTTGCCCTGATGTGCGTCGAGGCTGTTAGGGCGCGGCCCCGAAAATGGGCGAAATAATACCATCAAATACTATACGGTAGGAAAGAGCTCGCAGGCCAAAGTCAGGCATCGCCGTGTCCTTGGAATACGGGAGAGGCTCCCGTCAGCCATCGTTCGTTCGATCGATCGCTGTGCTACGTACGTATAGAGAGAGCACAGTGTGTAGTAACTACTCGCCATATCAGGCGGCAGAGAGAGAGAAAGGAGAGACTGAAAGGAGAATGACGGAACAAAAGAGAAAGGAGAATAAACAGATATATGGAAGGAAGAAGAAGAAGAAGAAGAAGATGGACCACAATAACTATAAACAAAAAAACAAACGCCCATCAGGCCGCCAGCCCTGTTGTTGCTCTGCCTCTGCTGCTGCTGCTGCTGCTGCTGTTGTTCAATCTAGCGCAAATGACATATACTACACACACTATATATGCTGTGTACGCTCGAGATTTTCCCCGTAAAGAGAAGTAGATGATGCGAGCTGACAGGAGCTTTAAGAAGAAACGCGAGAATGAGACTGACTTGGAAACTTGAGGGTTGGAGACTCTGTGAAAGAGTTGCGTCAGAGAAAGAAAACGATACACTGTAATGGGTATCGAACGTTGTCGCCCCTAATGGACAACTAAGGGCAACACGAAATGTAAGGATACAAGATGGAGGGGGGTTTTCCATTCCTTCATCATTTGGTCGTTTTCCCACCTTTCGGCGACGCGTTAAAGCATCCGCCCTCCCTTTTAAAAAAGGACGCGACGACGTCGTCAATTTCCCGTTGAATAATGAACGTTGGCAGCTATTCGTCTCTCTCTTTCATTCTCGAAACCCTTTTAGATGGTCACTGGATTTGGAAGGAAGGACCAAAAAAATAGAATAAGCAAACATATGAATTGTCATAAGAAAACGAAGAATACAATATGGAATGAATTTTTCAATTCAGACTGTGAATGAATAAATCATATAGACACAGAGAAAAGAGGCCAGATCCATACAGTCTGTGGGCTTCCATCTATTTCCCTTTCGTTTTTGTAATTTTTTTTTTTTTTTTTTCGGTACATGTATGTTTTTTTGTTTTCTTCCTCTTTATTTCCGGGAGTTTTCTTTCGTGAAATCCTTTTGTCTCCAACGAACCGACCGCAACAACTTGTGTTTCGTTTTTTCGTCCCCCCGTTTTTTATTGCGATGATTGGCAGGTCTTTGGTTTGACATTTTGGAGGGTCTTTGGGTTCTTTTAAGTTTCTTGCCCGTTCCGCAGTCTTGGCTCTCTGAATGATGGCGATTGTTACGATCAAAACTGTAGCGCTCGCCGAGTTACTAGCGTTTCATCTTTGCAGTCGATTTGAATCGGAAAACCAGTCCGACAAATATTGTGGTTTACCCAAAAGAAACAAGACACTGTGACTGCTGCGTTCGAGTTTTATTTTTTGAGTCTATTTTTTTTTTTTTTTTTTTTTTCTTGACGGAGGAAAAAGAATAGAAAAAGAAAAACAACCCCGTTGGTTGGCTGTTGACTGGAAATGGAACGAAACTAAACGGTCCAATTCCTGTAACGCAGTTTCTGTTTTAAAGGTTATTACCCAGCGGAATCAAAAGGAAAAGTGCGTGAGAATTGTTTTGAAGTGAAAGTAAACAAAATTTTATCCTCGTTTTCCTTCTTCTTACTATCTTACTTCACGACGTGCTATTCTTTTTTTTTGCCTCTTATTTTTTTTACTGAAGAGGCGTTTGTATATACAACTGAATTTGTTCTCTATTTCGGATTAAGAATCTCGCCCTCAAATAGTTTTTTTCCGCCCAATCATGTCTAAATAAATCTATTTCTCTCTTTAAGTTGAACTATATACTAATATAAATTTGCAGTATATACATAAACAAGTTTACAAGTGAGTTGAGTGTGTGTGTGTATGTATGTATCCAGCTGCAGTCGGCGACGAAAATCCGCCGATCCCGATTTCGGCGCGCCTACACCGACGCCGCCTCTGAAACGCTGACTCCCGGCAGCTCGACGGCAGCGGCCGGTCAAGTCTTGGCCACCAGTGCAGTCGTTCCAACCGTCTCCATCACGGTGCGAGTGCTCTTGTTGCCACACACACACACAAATAACAAAAAAAAAAATAAATTATAATTGCCCTCCCCCGAAAAAAAAAACACGAAAGACACACACGTTCGATCCTTACTACCTTCCTCTTTTGTGTTTGGTCGTTTTTCCTTCCAATATTTGAGTAGTTCGTTCCTCCTCTTTTCCCTTTCGACTGCCATTACGGCGGTACACTCCACCTATTACCTCCACCAGCTCGGTAGTACTTTTCCGACTACATCGGTCGAATAGATTCGTGTCTGTGTGCAGCGTGTGTGTGTGTGTAGTCGACCGGCATTGTTGACATGTAGACGAATTCGTTGGACAAGACACACACACACACACCCAAAAAGTAAAAAGAAAGCGGAATGTTTTTCTTTTGCTTCTGCGATGGATCGTTATCGATAGATTGGTGCATTTCCCTTCCCCCTCTTATTATTTCTCTTGTTATTTCCTGACTTTTATTTACACAAAGTAAAAAACACTCCGCTGGTTGGTTGAGCCGAGCACACGACACACACACTCTTTATTATAGAGTCTTTTGACACAAACTCGACAGTCGACATACACGCACTTCGCACTCATCACAACTCACTTTATCACCTTTTGCAGCAGCAACAGCAGCATCGTTTTGTTGTGTTTTGTTTTCTCTCCGTATATGTTCTCGAGTTGTTTCTTTTTTTTAACCCCCCCCCCCCCCCCACACACACACATCGGGGGCCTCCTGTCACAGCAAACGCAATAAGCTATATAACAGCGACTTTGTACGGCACAGACGAACTTCTATCCGTCCCGTTTTTTTTCTCACAAGTTTGCAATCCTCTAGACATGATAGTGTTGTTTTCTTAGTGTTGTTGTTGTGTTGTTATCATCACCCACCCGCCTTTTTCCATTGGCTGCAACTGATTGATATCGATGTCGACATTGAAAACTAACTCTTTTCACCACCTTGTTCCTCCTTCTTTACTCTTCCGCTTTTGACTCTTTTCGCTTCCGTTTTCATTCCATCTCGTCGAGTTTCCGACGTGATGACAGACGACAAACGCACGGAATCAATTTGCAGCTTGTTTCTCCATTTTTCTTTTTTTTTTGAGAGGGGGTGGATTTTTCTTGCGTAGAATGCAAGTAGGCGAAGACAAGTTGTTTTATCAAAAAAGTTACGAGTCATTTCCCTTCATGTCAACAGTTAAGCGAAGAAAATGAAATTTTCGGGGGAAAGGGAACGACGGAGACGTCACGGGCAAAGCAAATTTACTAAAGGGTTGTGCGTACAGTGACGTATATTGTTAGCCCATCTAATAATATACCTTTGGAAAACATACAGACGGACGGACGAACGAATTCGTCTTTCTCTTCTCTCTTTTTCTAAACTCTAGGCGCACCGTCTGTCCCGTTATCCGTCGTCCGTCTGTTGAACGAAGAGAGAAGGCGCCAGGGTTGACTTGTTCGTGTGATTTTGGAGATGGAAAGAGAGAGAGAGAGAGAGAGAGAGAGAACATTGAGACTTGTTGGGGCAGGACTTAAAGCGTCCCGAGCCGGTGCATAACAAACAATTATTAATAGACCCTCTCCCATCTCTCGACGGTGCCCGGTTCGTCCTCCGGTTAGTCGTAACACATGCGGACCCATGCAGTGCATCTGTCCTCTCTTCTCGTCTTAAAAAACCGAAAAAAAGTTTTATTTTTTTAGAAAAGGATAGAGAGGGTAGACTATTTTGTAGATACCCGTCATAAGCTGTATATAGTCATCCGTCGAGAAAAGGAAAGATACCAAAACACTACAGTCAAGTAGCCGTTCCCCGCCCAGCGCCTTTTTATTTTCCTGGTCGTTTTACAGTTCACCGAAATTTCGTTTAAAAGCTCGACCTTTTCCTCGCTATATTTTCTCCCCAATAACTTAATTCTTTTCCTTGAAAGAGGTTGTTTGAAGAAGAAGAAAAAGAAGGAGAGAAAATACCACGAAAGCTCTTGAAAAACCGCTGATTGTCCCGAACCGCGGGCGTGTGAATCGAACCAGACTTGGAAAAGTGATGGGGAGGCTGACGCTGGCGGGTTATTATTGTCCTTAATTCAGTGGGGAACCAAAGGGATGGAGTTTTTTCTGGCTAACCGTAAGACGGTATAGGCCCTACCGCGGGGAAGATCTTTTGATCCACTTCGAGTCGGTTAGTGTCTTGACGTTACGCAATAAGTATATATACTATATACAGATCACGTCCGTACGGCTGTCTTTTCCTTTTGAAAAAAAAAAAAACAAAACAAAAAAGTCGTCAGTCTACAGTAGAGTCGAATTCGATCAAGTCAAACTACTACGTACGTCGTCGCATATATTTAAAAGGCTAGAAGACGCCCCGGAATCTCATTCTCTCTTCGTTCCATCGTCGGCATGACCCGTGTCGGACGACCGGTTCAAAAGCTGCTATCCACGGAAGCGTAGAATTAACCTCGAATCTGCCCAGGATTTCATACGTGTGTCGTCGGTTGTTTGGTTTAGTTGACTTTGTTTCGCTTTGCTCTGTCACCTGCATGACGGAAGATTCTGGACGGTTACTGGTCCGCTTTCGATTACAACATTTTTGTCTCTAATGTGTTTAGTTGTCGAGTCTTCGCCTTCCTTGTCGCATGTATACGTATTCGCGGTTGACTCTCACACGTAACCATACAACCTTTGAAAGAACCAATTGAAAAAAAAAGAAAACTTGATTACAATTGTAAGTGACTTATTGCAGCAAGTCTTTTGCTAGATCTATTTAAATTTTGTCTTGCAAACGTACATGTATTTGATTTCAATTACTCTTTGAATTGAAAAGATGCAAAAGACTTGGGCGAATGTCACGTACGATTCGAATTGTGTTTTGGGTCGAACGCGTCAACTGCCTGCCACTTTGCTTTTCTAAAAGAAACATCGTTAACTGAGATTATTAATTAACCATTTTCTTTCTTTCTTTTTTTGTTTGCCGTCGTCCTTTTGTTTTGGGGTTGTTGAAACAGTTGCGGAAACCGGTGTCCACACTGTCGATACCTTCTTCCATGAAAGCCACCGGTGGCAGCAGAAATGACGGCAACGAAGAGGCCACGACGGCGTTGGTCAGTGTCCACTCAGAGTACCCGCGCTACACTGAAGACCGGTGCCAGCTGCAGCAGCAACAGCAGCAGCAGCAGCAGCTGGTCGGTGTTGTCGGCGGAGGCGGCGGAGGGGGAAACGGGAGCGGCGTTAAATCCAGCGCTCTGGGAGGCATCAGCATCGCCACGACGGGCTCGATTGGCGGAGCAGCCGGAAGCGCTGCATCCGGCGGCGGACAGGTCATGGCCGCTTCGTCCTCAACCGGCGGAGGAATGGGTGTCACGCCACTGGCCATGGGCAAGAACCGGCCCAACGTCGGCTATCGACTTGGCCGGCGGAAAGCGCTGTTCGAGAAACGCAAACGGATCAGCGATTACGCACTCGTCATCGGCATGTTCGGTATCATCATCATGGTCATCGAGAACGAGCTGGCCAGCGCCGGCGTCTACACCAAAGTAAGGACAAACACCAAGGCTCTTTTTCATTCTTTTGCGTATTTGTGGAAAGCAAATTCCTTTCTTCACGCTAATTGGCCGTCGTCTGGCAGCCGTTCAAACATGCCACTGCATTTGACGTGGCTCGAAATATTTCTCGTGAAAGACGAGAATTTCAACTCTTGTCATTTCACAGTTCGTCATCCTTGCCCGTCTTTTCTTTCCCTTGGAATTTTGGTCCCCCCAAAAAACTTTTCTTTTTTTCTAATTTTGTCGTTTTCTTTCTCGTTCTGTTTGGGATGGGCTTTCGTTTTGGTCGTTTAATCCTTTGCCGAGAATAACTTTACGACTGGCCGTCTCGGATGTGTCGTCGAAACGATTCGCCCATTGCGTTGCCCATTTTCGTTTTCTGCCGCCCATTGGGTTGATTGTCTAACGACACGAAATGTTACATCCCTCACAGTCTAGTATTTCGTTTCCTTTCTTTTGTTTTGGTTTCGCTCTTTCTGGTTTATATTGGCCTTCCATTTTCATCTTAAACTAATTAAGTTCGTGTATCTAGACAGTCACATCACACAGTGGGGAAAGCCTACGCAGTTAGACGATGATGAATTGATTACCGAGTTTCATGTGTATCATTCATTTTATTTCTTCTATATGTATTCTCTCTCCTATTTGTATTTCTTTTCTTTTGTAGGCATCATTTTACTCGACCGCCTTGAAAACGTTGATATCAGTCTCGACGGTGATTCTCTTGGGTTTGATAGTAGCCTACCACGCCTTAGAAGTCCAGGTACGTGACTCTGATTTGTTTTCCCACAAAGTTGGGGGTCCGGTTCCACTTCGTTTTGGCTTGAAATTATTTGGAAATATTCCGTTTCACTTATCTCGGCAATCCCGTTTTGCGGAGGTTTCTCCCTCCATGCGTGTCTATTTACAGTAGGACATGCATTACTGGCTAGGGTCCGTTCCAATCAATATCTTCGTTTCCAGCAAACACACACAGTACACACACAGGGAGCAAGCATCTCTCTATTGCCATCATTCCACCTTATTCGCTCTCTTCTCTATCTCTCTCGGAGGCTTAGTTCTGAAGGATAAGTGAGATTGGGCCATGGACTAGGCCATCATTCCCAAGCGTCAAAACGACCGCTTCGTTTCTCTACTTCCTCTTTGTTGCTCTCTCTCTCTCGCTCCAGCTCTGTCTGCTACCGCTTATTCCGAACAAACGTCCCCTGACGCGGGCGAGGAAGCTCCTCCGGACTTGCAATGAATACTGCAATCATTCCGACCAACATGCGAAGCTGAAACGCACCGAATCTAACCAAAGCACAAAGCGGCAGCAGCAGCAGCAGCGGCGGAGCGAAGTCTAGTCAAGTGGGGAATAAGAGTCTAGAGAGGAGAGGAGATCAGATCGATGAGGAAGCCAACACTTCCCGTCTCGATAGATGTATTGCACACACACTCTCCCGAGCACAAACACAAACAAAATTGACCTACAGCTCTCTCTCTCTTTCTCTCTCTTTTTACTAAGACTTTTTGTATTTTTCTTTTGTCTTTGTTCCTTTCATCTTTATTGTCCGTAGTTTGTGCAGTGCATTCCGTTCGTCGCCGTTTCTCCGTCCTTAATAATCTAGTAGAATGATGGCAAATATATGTTGTGCAGTGCAGTACATAACCATATGTTTAGCGAGATTTCGTAACATTCGGAATGTCTCAGCTGCTGCTGCTACTTCTTTTCCGAGCGTCTCTCTGGCAGCCGATTTATAGTAAATGAACGACATGGAACTACTCGAGAGAGATTCCTGCTGGGTCGGGAGGTAGTCGACGACGACAGTCTTTGGTGCCATTAACTTGGGTCGTAATAGGTTGCCGCTATATTTAGTCTTCTAAATATAGCGCTGGGATAGATCAAGTTTTTAGTGCAGCATGGTCGAGCGAGAGACAAAACAGAATTATAGGGCGTAGGCGGATGTTATATGGCTATTATAGGTCGTGAGTAAAAGATCATTGCTTTTCATGGTAGTTGCCATAGTTTCGTTTTTCTACAAGTGCACGACTACACGGACGTGACTGGACTAGGAAATGGGCAGTGAGCAGCTAGCGACAGCAGCAGCGTCGGGCGGAGTTGTTCATTTGTCAACCAGCCATCAACAGTATAGAGAGACACACGTGCAGTTAAACATAGCGCGTGTGTGGGGCTATTCTGTGTAGGGCTATTCTGTGACGACGGCATTAGAGACGAAATGTTGGCGCCCGCGCACTCTGGACCCAATTTCGAGTGTGCACAATAGTTGGGCCGGAGCACACAATCCATCTATCCATCCACCCACCGCCCGTTCGTCGACCCCGCGCTCGCTCTCTCGAGACTCCCAACTCGGCAGGGGTCGTAAATCATCGATATTTACTGTGTAGCATCTCCTGATTTATCCGTACTTTCTCTGGCTGGCACTTGTATTTTCACCGATTGATCATCATTTCTTTTATACGGCGAACAATGATGTCTCCCAGGCTTTTGATGCAGCTCAATGTCGGCTGTCGTGTCTTATTTTATTAGTCAAGTTCCATCATTACGGCCCCGCTCGTTTTCCTTTTGTCCGTTCTCCTTTTTTGGCAAGGGTTTGAGCCAAGAATTTTCCTTTGAAAAACGTGACAGCTAATGGCGTTTATTTGATTGTGTCTATTGTGTGTGCGCCTTTTGTCGTATCGAAACGACCGGTCCGGTCCTCCACGTGCAGTTATTCCTGATTGACAACTGTGCGGACGATTGGAGGATCGCCATGACGTGGCAGCGGATGAGCCAGATCAGTTTTGAGCTGCTCATCTGCGCCGTTCACCCCATTCCCGGCGAGCATTACTTTTTGTGGACGACCAAGTTGGCCAACCACGGCGGCGTCATCGGATCCAAATGGGTGCCCGTCGACGTTGCACTCAGTCTGCCCATGTTCCTACGACTCTACCTCATCTGCCGAGTCATGCTTCTTCACAGGTGAGGATCCTTTAGTCCCCCCCCCCCTCTCCGTTTTGTCTGCTGGCGTCACTCGTGTCCGTGGTGCACGTCACTGGGCGTGACATTTCCTTCGCCATGAACGATTCATTCGATTTTCAGGAGACACACACGGACACGACAACAAAACAAGAAGCAATTTTCGTTTGTCGTTATCGTTGGGTGCAGTAGAGAGAGAGAGAAGATGGAGGTATCGATCTGATGGATAATCTTTGACATGGTTTTTTTGTTTTCTCTCTGCTCTCTCCGTCGTCGGATGGATTTTGTTGATTAGTAAACTATTTACGGACGCATCGTCGAGATCGATCGGAGCTCTCAACCGCATCAACTTCAACACGCGATTCGTCCTGAAAACGCTGATGACCATTTGTCCAGGCACCGTCCTTCTCGTCTTCATGGTGTCGCTGTGGATCATCGCCAGCTGGACTCTGCGTCAGTGCGAACGGTACACATTATAGACTGAGAATCGCATTAGTTTCACTTGATTTTACGTAAGCAACGGCAATGAATTTCATTCCGGGCGACGTGGCAGGTATCACGACGAGGAGCACGCCAATCTGCTCAACACCATGTGGCTGATTGCCATCACGTTTCTGAGCGTCGGCTACGGCGACATTGTGCCCAACACGTACTGCGGACGCGGTATCGCCGTCACGACTGGCATCATGGTGAGTACTTTCTACTCCGTGCTCGTATCCCAATCAACCCTTTGTCCACCCAGCCAAAAAAGAGTTGATTGAGGATTGATCCAATGTTGAAGGGTGCTGGCTGCACGGCGTTGCTCGTTGCTGTCGTCTCGAGGAAATTGGAGCTGACGCGGGCCGAGAAACACGTCCACAATTTCATGATGGACACCCAACTCACCAAGCGGGTAAGAATGCCGGCCGGCCGGCCAACAACTTCTTTTTTTCTCTGTTGAACATATAAGAACCCGATACGATCCAATCGACCGTCCAAGTCTCTGTCCGCGTCACGAAAATGATGGCCAGCACAACCGGACGACCCGACAAGGGATGTCGGATCGGATTCGATCATTTCTCATTTCTTCTTACTTATTTTGTTTTGTTTTGTCTGTTTTGTTTTTTCTTATCTCTCTTTTCCATTTCGGCTATTTCCGTCCCTGGACTTTGCAGTTGAAGAACGCGGCGGCCAATGTCCTGCGAGAGACGTGGCTAATCTACAAGCACACGAAACTGGTGAAGCGCGTCAATCCCGGCCGAGTACGCACGCACCAACGCAAGTTTCTGCTGGCCATCTACTCACTTCGAAAGGTCAAGATGGATCAGCGAAAGCTTATGGACAACGCCAACACCATCACCGATATGGCCAAGGTACCGGATTTGACTCCTTTTTACTTTTTTTTAACGTGCGGCGGATGTGTCACGTCTTGGTTCAGTTTCGATCAGTTGCGGATCTATTTTCCTCGACATTCGATCCGCCGACTGACGACAAGCGATCGGATGAGATTCGGGTGTTTGTTTCCTTTTTTTTTTTTGACTTTTTGACTTTTTGATTCTTGCCAGTCAAAGTGGAGTAGAATCCGCCGATAAAATGAGAAACTCGGCAAACAAGAAGAAAACAAATAGCGTAGCCGTGCATTTATGCAGTCAAATTTTTGTGACTCCTTTTTACTTCTAACAAATCCTCTTAGATAAACAGTGCCAGATATTTCTTCCCGGGTACTGGTGGGGGGTCGTGATTTGTATCGGGAAGAAAGAACGTTTGTGATGCTCGGCAGTCAAGTTCTTTTTCTTTTCCACCCGAGATTGATCCGGGTTTAGTTTTGCCATCACTGTCTGTGATGTCTGTGCATTGTCGAGGGCGATATTGTACTACTGCACATGTACAACTGGTATAATATTTTTGTGTGTCACTTTGTGGAATAACCCACTGTGCGTGATTACATCACATCCGAACCGGAATAGCAAATGACTTTCAAGTCTATTCTGCTATTATTTGCCTTTCAGTCTTTCTTTTTTTATCTGACGTGGTGGCTTGGTTGGTTTTGCGGGATTTCGTCCTTCTTATTATTCTCTTTGTTGGTTTCAAAGAGAAGAAGAAGAAGGAGGAATGTAGACTATGTTTAGACTGTTTGTGGTGAATATCCCATAGAAAGTTGAAGAGGCGGACGAAAGGCCATCCTTCTCGCATCCTGTTGTGCACATACAGTAGCATTAGCTCTGCTTACGGTCGTTCATGGCTAGAAAAGGAGGGCGAATGTACAAGGAAAAGTATTATTTGGCTTATTTTCTTTCTCCATTTTTTTCTTTTATTTTCCCCTCCCTTTTTTCCGCTGCGGTCCCGAACGTCCGCGATCGTCTTATATATAGCGGCGGCATATGTGGAAACGGAAGCCGGGAATCGAGAGGGATTACCGGAGCATTTGATGGATGAACGGCTATGAGACGGCATGCGAAGCGATGACGTCAATCAATAACCATATAGACGTAAGACTAGATTGACGTGAATAAATACATATAGGCACTACAATAAAAGACTGTTGAAGGTTGTGAGTTGGAGAAGCCGGCCCAGATGTCAAAGCTTTTCTCTGACTGCCGCCGTCTCTTTCCTTTTGAGATGGTTTCCGTTATTACGGACAATCATCCTATGGGATGATTGCGCGCATTTGATCCCCGTTCTTGCCCTTTTGTCATCGGAGGGACTAAAGAGCTTTTCTATTTTTTCCCTCTACTCAGCTGTTCTGTTCTGCCAGCGATCTGGTAGTAGTAGTGGTTACCGTCTTCTCATGCAGCGTGATCACGAAATACTACTATGCGTCTCTCAATTCAAACTCTCCTATTTCTCTCTCTCTCTCTCGGCTGCCCCAAGTGGCTTTGCGTCTTGGCTCATTTGGCTGCCGCCTCCACCGCTGTTCTGCCACCGCCTCTGCCACCCCCAACCGGGGCCCAGGGTCCCCAAACCATCAAAGCCGCTTCCTTTGCAGCTTTATACAATGTGATGCGATGCTCCGATCCTATCTCGGGTTTCCCCGTTCTGATTCCACTCAACTATTGACATTTTAACGTTGGCCAATAGGGACAGAGCGCAAAGCATGTTAAGGCTAGAAGAAAGAAAGAAAGAAGGAAGATGGGAGAGAGAGGAGGAAATGGAGAAAGAAAGAAAACGGAGAAAGTAAGAAACACAGATGAAAGAACGGAAGCAGCGGGAAAGAAGAACAGAAGACCGCCATCGTTTCAGCGAGGCGAAAAAAAAAGAAAAATAAAAGCGAAGGAAAGATTTGAAATAGAAAATGTTATGGCTGCGCTATCGTCATTTTTATAACGAAATTGTGGCGGGGATTTCGAATCCAAATGGGGAAAAAATGAAATCCTACTAACCGAAACATTTATTCCTCCCTGAAAACATCCGACACTTATACGTTTTCTTTTCTTCTTTTTCTTGTCTTCTTTTTCTTATGGCGATAATTGCGCGTGCAGACTCAAAACACGGTTTACGAAATCGTTTCTGAGATGAACACCCGACAAGACGTGATGGAGGAGCGCTTGAGCACGCTGGAAGAGAAGCTGACTCTTCTGCAAGAGACTCTGGAAGCCCTACCGGAAGCAATCTCGCGCTACCTGCCCGCTATGATCAACAATCAGCCGTCGGGAGGCGGCAGCGGCTGGACGCAGCCGCCACAGACGGAGAACAACGGCACCGAGTTACAACGACGACAACAATTTCTACACCCCGAATCGACCTATGGCAGCATCGGCAGTGGTGGTGGTGGTGGTGGTGGCGCTAATAATTCGTCTGGTGGGGGAGGAGTCACGCACTCGAGATCCTCTCCCGGAACGTGGACGGCCACTTCTCCCGCGGGAGCAGCAGCGTCCACATCAGCGGCCCTGCCCGTACCTGCGCAACCACCTCAGCCACCGCCGCTGCCATCCAAGCCCAAACTCAGTTAACTCTCATCTGAGCTAGATCCTTAATTACCTACATCTCTTTTTCTCGCCGAAAAAGAAAAGAAAAATTAAAAGGAAAAATCTTTTCTTTTCCCTCCTTTAATCCAAATTCTTTCTTATACATATTAAGATATACATATATAAAAAGTATACATATTATTATCATTAACTACATGACGAAAATGAGATTTTTGCAAATTTTTAAATAACAAAACGAAAACCACAAGTTGTTTTTTAAATGATGATCCGGCAAATGTTGCGAGAGCATCTATTCACGTTTTCTCCCTTGCAAAACATTTTCAATTGTACTTTTCTCTCCCCTCGGTTACAAGCAGTTCGATCAGTTACAAATTGAAAGGGAAACATTATTTTACACAAAGCAAATGAATGAAAGAAAGAAAGAAAAGGACGATGATGGCCTGGTGATTCCGGTGTTTGAACTGAACGCGGGATTCTTCGTCTTTAAGTCTGCTGATTTCATTTGTTTTTCATTCAAAAATGTCGAGTCTCTTTTATGTTTCAAGTGGTGTCACCATTGAGATTCTTCTTTTGTTGTGAGACTTGAAAAGAATCTTTTGTCCTATAGATAGATAAAAATTGTATTTTCTTTTTTTTTTTTCTAAAGAAAAGAACCTAAACTTCTCTTTCATCTGCTCGACTCTTTCTATAGTGTGACATGAATGGACCGGATGTGCCCGGTGCGCATCCTCACGATCGAATAATTTTGAATAGGTATACAAGTTATATAATTAATCCCGTACACACCGTTATCGAACATACTTACAAATTATATTGAACAAATATATAATGTTTCTATGCTCTCAGTTGTGTCCCATGTATGTACAATAACGAACAAGAGGGGATAGAAAGAAAAAAAGGGAAACGGTTGAGTTTGGAAAATGAAACTCAGCGACGGTTTTTCGACTCCTCGATCTCCCACTTAAAAAAAAAATTCGATTCAATTTCATTTCAGTTTATTGTCTTGAATTCTATTCGACCATCCAGTGATGATATCGCATCTTGTTGTGGTCGTGTCTGTTTTCATTCTCTCTCTCTCTCTCTTTCACTCTATCTTTCTCCAGCTGTATTGTTACATGATGAATTCTATAATTTTTAAGTTTCCCGCCGTTATATCTAGTCCTTTCTGATCTTTAAACAAACAAAAAAAAATCTTCGTTTTCTTTTTGGGCGGTTATTTTTTTCGTGAAAAACTGGAAACGACATTCGCATATGGCCTGAGGATTGAAATGCAAATTCAAGAGTTGATTTTCTTTGTATCATCATCACCTGCCATGTATACTGTTGATTTTATAAAACAATATGAATACCTTGTCGTTCGCTGTGTTTTGTTCAGCCGGCGGATTTTGGTATTCAATCAAAACTGAGTTTTTAAAAAGTACTGGATAAAACACAACCGATTTCTTTAAAGGGAAAATAACGAACAAAAGATTCAGCAATGATTTTCTTTTGAGATGACGTCTTTGAATGACTCATGGTTTGCTAATCGATCCGGATCATGTTTGCTGGAGACTTTATTTTCTTTCTAAATATTGGATTTGTAATGAAACGTGATCACTCGCCCAAGAGAGAGAGAAAAAAAGAAAGTGAAACAGCACACGGAATTTTCAATTGCTCAGCGTCTTGGTAATCTCGCGAAAAATCAAGACAAGAAAAAACTGAATCCGTAACAAGTGGCAGCGAAATAATTGCAAAATCCGTTTGGTATTTTTGCCTCCGAGATGGATGCATTATTGATTCATCGCAGCTCTTGTTTGGCTTAGTCCGAGTCCGAGAGAGATTATAAGTTGTTTTTGGGGGGGTTGATTCCTTGGGCCAGAGGGTTGCATCAAATGAACGTCATCCCCGCAGTAATTTAAAGAGAAGAAAGAAAAAAAGGGGCCAAAAAGAAATGAGGGCAAATAGAATGGAGCAAGATGAGATATAGACATAGACAGATCGAGAGGAGAGAGACGTGCAATTTGATCCACTTGATCTCATTTTCGAGCCTCGCCATTTGCTGTGGCTCTCACGTGAAAGGGCTGGCAGGGCTTATTGCATCTCTCTCCCGTACTCGGCGCTCGAATCATCTCAACTGACGAAAAGGTCAACGAATAACTTCGTTGTTAACTCGTTCCGTCTCTTTCAACCGAAAAGGAAGAAAGTGCAGCCGTTGCAACAAACACAGTTTTGGTGACGGGAATTGTGAATGCTCCGTCGCTTCATCTAGGACAGAGAGAGAATACTAGCAACAACAACAAAAAGTTCAAAATACCCCCCCCAAAAAAATCACGAAATCCAGGCGTGAAAGGGACAGGGTGTTCCTCGGGTATTCTAAAGGAAGTGAGGCTGAAAGCGAGGCTGAAAGGCAAAAGTTGTTCCCGCCGTTTCCTCTCTCTCCATGTGTCAACGTTTGAAATCACTGGCGTGTGCACTCACGGATCCGTTTTTATTGTGTCCAAAAAGTTGCACCTCGTGACTTTTTTTTTCAGTGCCACCGGAAAGTCAGCATATCTTCTTTTTTTTCCTTTCCACACGTCGTCAGCTGTATAGGAGGGTCTCTCATCTAACAGTGGATTGGTAGGTTACGCCCGCTGTCGGTATCTTTCGTTAGATTGGCTTCGGTACTATTACTCCGTGTCGCCTGGCTTCTCGGTACTGTTCAAAGACGGAAGAGATCGGGTACCGGGGTGGGCTATACTTTCTTTCATGGATGTTGAACATCATCATCATCATCAGAGACGTCGTCGTTTTCTCTCACTCTATTCTCTCATACTGCCTTTTTGCTTTTTGCTCGCCTATTGATAGAATAAAACCCAGACATATCAAACGGAATGCTTGAATAGAGACAGAGAAAATTCGACTTGCATACACTATTCGGGAACTGTTCCAAAAACCTTATCGATTGTAACAGGCAGATGGAAACTATGGAAGACAGGGAGGAAAAAAAGGCAGAATGAAATGAGACTCGCTATATACTGCGCTCTTGAACCCAACAAAACGATAGGCCATAGTTTAGACGTTTTTGTCTGCAAAGTTGGCTATAAATTCCATCCGGTTCCAGTAATAGCCTCTATACGCCTCTGGCAGCAGCAGCAGCTTGATGCTGTTCTGCTGGGCCTTGCGCGTAGGAGATAATGCGACAGTTTCTCTCTCGTCTCGTTAAATATAAGAAAAAGACCAAAAAGGAAGATTTTTTTTTTCCTCAACTTTCAAGTAAGTGTTCCGTCGACTCGAGTACAGTTTCTCCTGTGATGTCGTTTGTCCTTTCATCTCGACCTCCCTCTCAACCAAACGACCGTGCTGCACGTGAAGTTGCACTACTCACTGGAACGAAACAATTATACGGTAGCTACTATTCCGTTTTCTATTTTTTGCTTCTACTCGACTTCTACGATGCCTCTTGCGGGCGGAATATAATAATGATGTGGTCAGCATCGCCCCCCCCCCCCCCATGTACTACCAGCTAGTACGTCGGAAAACCTGCTGTAGTGGGCACTCTTATATACTTTATATGGGCCGGGGCTGCAGCTTTCGTATTGTGCGGATGTGGTACTATGTATTTAAGCGGTGATGAGCCAACACAATCCCCCGACGAGCTAAAAAGGATCTCGCCGACTGGAATGGAACGCAGAGAGAGATCCTTTTTGGAGGAAAACAAAAAAATTAACGAAACAAAAAACGTGATAGAGTGGGGTTGCTCTAGCGCAAACAAGTATACAGTCAAATAATATGAACTCGTAATACCCGGTAGCAGTAGAGCCTACCACCACCCGCACGTTGCCTTGGATAACCACTGCAGCGTCTGCCGGGCAGTCGGAGATATCCAGGAGTAATTCTGAGAGCGGCACCCAAGGCGGAAGAAGTAGCCAGGGGTATGTTAGTGATGGCCTCCTCCTATACAAAGGACACGAAATTGAATCAGGCCCAGATGCAATTGCAGGCCTCCGGGAGTTGGGAAGGAAGAAAAAAAAAAAAAAAGAAAAGAAAAGGGAGTCGAGGCTAAAAAGAAAAGCAATGAGACTTATTGCAGAGGCAGCAACCAGAAGAGAGCTAGAGAGAATAAGAAAGTCCTGCATGGGCAACGAGAGAGACAGTCGATGCGGGACTCTAAACAGAGCGCAACTACATGGTCGAGCCGGAATTGCATTTCATCGTCAGAATTTCGAGGAGGGGGAGCAGATAGCTAGCTAGCTCTACGCTTTAGAGCGTTGAAAGTCTTTCTTTACCACAGTCACGTCGTCTGAAACCAATCAAGTTACCGATGCCGCAAAAGAATACCAGGAGAATATAACAGCGGCGGGGGCAACCGCCTATGCTGGAAGACGCGGGGAACGGTGGTCGCGGGATTCGTGAAGCATAAAGTGTGTCGGGGAAAACGTGCTCGAATAATACTTTACTTCTTTGTTTGCAACACTCGTCTTCATCATAAAACGACTTTGGGCGAAGGGATCGAAACATGGAGGTCTCTTATAGCAGAGGGATCTAACCGAATAGACGGGCGCTAGACTCGATCCTTGTATTCACGCGGCTCCACTTGAGCCAGATGCAGCAGCAACTCGGCGTGTCTCGAGATCCTCGAGAGAAAATGTGTAAGCTGACAATCAAACACTGTATGATGATGAACGGGATTCATTAGTGCACGAATCAGCAATTTGTACCCGCACTGTGTGTCCCCACTATTATAAAACCCCGTGATGGTAAAGGGATCATAACAGATAATGGTATCAACGGGTATCAAATAATTGCCCCGCGGATCTTTCATATTATTTATACAATTAAGCATCCGGCAAGCTGGCACGCAATAATCCAGCAATTATTGTAAAAGTATTCCTTTGTTTGTTTTTTTCTGCGGTCATTTCTATGTTTGGTTTTCGGAGGCTGCCAATACTCTCAGGGCCAGAAAAGGAAATTATCCGCCGGCTCAAAGTTGAGAATCGTCAGCACTTGCTACTGGGATCATCCGTCAACGACTCGTCAGTCGCCTGCACTTGGCCCAGTCAGTTCCCACAGCAGCAGCAGCAGCAGCAGCGAGAGTACAGTCCGATGTAGTTGTGATATGTGCGCTATTTTGTTTTCTCTCATCCATCCAGCGTGTAGTTGGCACTCTGACAGGCGACGTTATTTCGGCGTGCGGATGATGATTCCCATTTCGTTGACGGAGATCCAGCCCGAGGGATCTATATACGCCCATTTCGTTGGTTCGTGTTGTTTTCCTCTGGCTGATGGAATGACTATAGGATAACATCCAAACAACTTTAAGACAGTATACCTGGAGTTGCTGTCTAAGTCTAAGCGGCTAAGATTTTTTCGTTTGTTTGTTTGTTTTTTGGCAAATCAAGCTCAAAACATCTACCATGGAATTCTAGGTTGACTTGGATACTTTTCTTTGATATAATCATGACATCACTAAGACGTTGTTGGAACGACAGACGATCCTTTCACATAGTAAAAAATGGAGTGAAAAGCAGCAGTCGACTTGGCCGGCTGCTGTCTCAGCGCATACCACAACTTAGGCATGAATATGGATGATGTGTAGCCTAAGCCAAAAAAAAAAAGGAAAAGGGAAAAGAAAACCCTCAGCTACTCAGTGCTACTCGTTATGTGTACATATAAGCCGCATCAGAGAAGCTCATGCAGATGTTACATCCCACCTCATTTTTTGTTTCAGATGTTTGGGAATGCTGTTGCTTTCGCAGAATGAATTGCATCTCTGCAGCCGGATCGAATTCTATTGCCGAGATCTCGAACTATAAGCCTCGGAATTTGTGTACAGAAGCGTAAAATCGTCCCTTTAATAAGATACGGAGACCAAGTTTGAATTGTGAATAGAAATCAGTTCAAATATTCAATGAATACTGGATTACTAGTCATTAAAGGAAATTCGTAAAAGCGGGCCCCTTTTAAAGAAATGAATTTGCTCCGGACGAGTATTTTTGAATGCAATGAGTCTGTGCAGTTTGAACCCATTAGTTTATTATCTGCCGTTTTATAGGCGGGGCGCTTGTTCGCCTCCGGATGAACGGCTGCTCTCGTGTGTCTTTGTTGCGTCACTCACTGCGTATTTTTGGGTAAACTTGCGCATGCAAAACGTGCGTCTGAGAATTAGGTACATTGATTGCCGTGCTTTTAGTTATTTCACTCCCGTTGTAAACAGATTAGATTTGTACGGCAAATTTCTTAACCTAACGAACCGTGGCTTGATCGATGTTTGGCTTGCACTAAACGGAGTAAACGAAAGGGTAGATTGTATTATTATGTGAGACGATTCTGTAGATCCATTCAGACTTGGGGCCATCCAATTCTTCGAGCTAAACTTGTAGCCACTCGTGTTGCCGAGAGGGTTTGTTAAATCTTTTCCATATTATGTTTTTCCTCTCCAGTTGGGAAACGTAAAAGAAGAAATCAATAAAAGTTCAGGAATTGCTCTAGACAACCATGGTGAACCCGAGCCCTGGGAAAGTGGGCATCAACAATAAACCAACACAACAATAGCGATTCAAATTGCCTTGTGCTTTGGGGATGTTTGTTCTGGCTTCTGTTCAAATGTATATACTTTTAAGTGAAAATCTCTTTTTTTAAGAAAAAAAAAGCTGATCTGGCCAGAAAGACTCTCTCTCTCTTTTGTTTATTGTTCATACAGAGGAGTTGATAGAATCACGTTCCAGTTTCTCAAGAAGTTGGCCTTTGTCGCCAATCTCCGTCCAAAGAGAAAACAAAAAAATGAAAATGAAAATTGCACATTTATGGAAGTTGCCGGAATAGAATAGAAATAATTCCCTTATCTACCAAAAAAAAGAGGGGACAGGTTTGTTATATAAATCTTGGTCACTTTGGTTACTAATCACTGATTGGCTTTTTGAAGGGTTGCACTTCTCATTTGAATAACCAATATGGACAATAACGATGGTAGTAGTATACACGTTAATCTTTTCGGTATTATTTGCTCAACTCTTTGTAGTGTAGGGGCTTTGTCTGGTCAACTGCAGTCCGTCCCTGGTTCTGTGTTTCAACTATGACGTCACCATCAAGCAAGAGCTGGGACAAAACAAAACATCTGCAACGGGGTGAAATGATGTACTGTTTGTCGAAAAGGCTCCGACTTGCAAGTCTCCACGCACCAGAGAGCCAGGCAATCTCTGCAGTCCGGCCGGGGCTTCAAGTGATGGACGGTCGCCCGATCAAGTTATTCCTGTCGAGGGCCTGTTTTCAGCGCCATAAATCTACGTATTAATAATACTCTCTCATACGTTCCTATATGTGTTTATTATTCTCCCAGTTCGACTATTTTTTATTTTATTCCCCCCCCCCCCTCCCCTCTCATTCCTCCCTTCGGTTAATCCTTCTGGCTCTCCGCCGGGATTTGGCGAGATATCATAACCCTTAGGACCCGAGTTGCTGCTGGTTGGCTGGTGAAAGGAGTTTACAATTGCATTGCTTCGATCCCATTCGGGCTTGTCACGCACTGTATATCAGACTGGGTTCTGTCTCCAGTTGAGCCACTCGACAACCCAATTAGAGCATGCTATACTCTGAGTATATATACTGTTTCAAATGTCGTCCAACAACAGAGGAAAACAAACTTGACTTATTTGAACGGAACAGCCTCATTCGTGCTGCTGCTGCGTCCTTCTTTTATTTATTTGCCTTCTTCAAATCCATTTTCTCGGCGGTTCCGCTTTACTTTCGATCTCTCTTCTTCTTTCTATATGACTAGACAGTTCTCAGGATGGATGGTAAAGTATAAGACCTTGGCAATGTAACGATGAGCGTTGTCCAAAATCAATTACCGGCTACGGCTACAGATGTTAAGAAATTTGTGAGCGAATAGCTTTCCAGTTACAATGTGCAGGCTACACAAATAACAAGCCTGACCGAGATTGCAATTGGGTCATCATTCGTGCTACTCCGTCTTCTAGATCCCGTCTCTGCAGAAAATGCTTGAGTTTCCAAAATGTTTTCGAAATGCTATGTCTTTGTCTTGAAATGTTATTATTTCGTTTTATTGCGTGATTGTCCTGGAAGAAAGTTGTGCGGGAGAAGGAAAAACAAAAAGTTGGAAAGGACAATGGGGTATTAATAGTCGTTCGTGCTGCTCTTCGTCCACTAGTTTCGTGGCGATCTGCATTCACAAGAGTATACTTCCACACGGACGATTTACAAACATCTAGATTCAATTTTTCGTCTAGAAGAAGGTTCGAGGCTGTGCGAAAAAAGATTGTCTAGTTCGGCATTCGTGAATAACTACAGTGACAGTAGACACTACTAAGGTCTCGGTTTAGAAGACAGACTTTAATTTCCATTTCCTCGCATTAACTATATTTGTTCTATTTAGTGCCAATTGGCATTCACGTGCTAGATATTTTATTGCAGTTAAAAGTTGAATAGATAGAGGATCTGCGGTTGAATCGGATAAGGGATCGTTCCACCAGCGTAGTGTCGAGTGGTCCCGAGTTCAAATCCCCGGAGGAACCAGAAGGTTAAGCAGGTAAGTGAGGTACTAAGCAAAATGGCCTTTAATTTTCATTCAGTGTATGTATATAGGTGAAGAGTAATGTAACAAGGTATCTCTCACTTGGATTTAGTTTCGGAGAACCTTTAAGACTTCGCCTCTGTCGTTACATTTCTTCCATAACCATCTTGACCAATGGTAAAGCTTAGTTGAGATGTCTGATGAGAACAAAGACTAGGTTCGCCAAAGAAGTGTGTTATGCTAGTTATTACATAAATGGTATAAAATATCCTGATAATGTGCCTTCTGCGGAAGAAAAAATCTACCTAGTGGTGACGAATGGATTCGTTTACCTGAACTAACTCAAACAGGTTGATTAAATGCGGGGCTTTAGTAGTTACCAAGTAACCTATTAGATCAAGTTTCACTAGATAAATCCTCTATTTCAAGTTTTGGGAAAGCGCCTTTTTTTTTGCTTTTTTAAATTGTTTTATGATAATTTCGGAGAAATTTATATGCATATGCAGACTCACCAATTTAGAATTTATCCCTAAATACAATTATTTAGATTTATATTAACTACAGAGCATGCGGATCGCGCCAGAGGGTAGAGTAGACGTAAACGTCACAGACATGCTACGGTAAACATCTGATATTGGCGATGCCATCAAGTGAATGAGAATGACACTACTTTAGATTCGCTTTGGCAACATAAAATTATACCGCAACCGGCTTCCTCTTTATTGATTTAGCGTTGTGAGCTGAGTCTGACGTATTCGATGGTCGTATTCGAGGACCTCTGACTTTCATGGATCCTGTGGCAGCTGCGTCATTTCTTTGTCCTTTATTTATATTCGTACAGGCTAACTGCATTGAATAATTTCGGTAGGATATTAACGGTGGTGAGCTGGTGCCGATGCACTTTATTTAATAAGGGGCTGCGAGCCTGCGACAGTCTTCAGCATTTTTTATTTTTTTTAATTTGTTAAAATTTGTGTGTCATAATTTACTTGACTGGCATCGTTGCACTTGCACTGTTTATCCTGCTGCTTCATCCATCATTTGAATCGTCTGTACTTTCTGAGTTCTGACTCTGTAAACGTAATCGCTATCTTGAAAGCAAAGCACATGGTTCGATTATTTGTAGACTAAATTTTTGATTGGGTTGTATGGATTTTTTACTTATTCATATAACTAAATTGATCCAATTGATTTCAAGAAAAGTTTTATGATTTTCCCTTCACTACGTGTTGAAGAAGATTTATTTAGTATCTTCCTGTAAATATGAATTGCCAATTGCCCCACAATATATGGAGATCTCGTACATTTGAGAGAAAAGGCTACCACGATCGTGATGCAACTAATGAGGATCAGTTTAATTTTGATTCCTATATTACCTGTCCAAGAATCAGTTTCTTAGAAAATGGTCTCTTGCGTAACAATACAGTAGAGAACTGGCCTGATTTGATGGATTTGGATGAACACATTACACTGCCTACACCATTGCTACCACCTAATGCTTCTGTAAAATGTGGAAGAGGTAAATGTGGAACTTGTTTGGCAACTAGCGTAAGCTGTTTTCATTAACATTTTATTCCATCATTAGATCCTGTTGTACGAAGTGTAAACAAAAAGGATGAGCTCAATCACTTTTTATTCAAAGAGACTCTTGCACATGAATGCAGACTGCTCATTAGAAACAGCAAAGGCGAAATTAATCTAAGTACATTAAAAAACAATTGGAAAAAGTTTATCAAGAGAACTGAAATTCCTGAACCTGAAAGAAATTTAGTAACAATTATGGACAGATATGGATGTGATGAGGTATTCAATTTAAATAGTCTCCAAATTATGTTCTTATCATTCGAATTTTGTTTTCATTTTAGCCTCCAACAGAAACATATGCAGGTGGAAATTTAGCTATTGTGTGGTTGGAAAATGAAAGATATTTAGTACACTCAGCGATGGAACCATTTGATTGTCAGATGTGTAAGAATTATATCATGTTGTGTATTTATTGTAGCCAGTTTTAATTTATCTGCCCATTTTAGATTTGACTCGAATGACGGCAGATGATATGAAGAATCATCCCTTGGAATCCGTGAGTACAAAAACCCCATTCAATGATGGAACGGTGTACCAAATAGCTGTTCCCCGCCAAAGTGGTTGTTGGGATCCATCTTTTCAGCAGCAAAACGGTACAACTATTGGTGAAAATAAGTGTTATTTGCATTTAATAGATGTGTATCATATCGATTGTCTGTGTATGAAGAAGATCCTCTATTTGCGACACGTCAGTTTCATACGACACGATTGTGGAAGGTTGAACAGAGGGAAACGGGAAGTCTGCCCATCATTACCAATGTGCAAGAGTGTTCCGACCCGTCTTCTATTGTGCGTTACGTCGAATTCAATCAGTTTGATTGTGGAGAGTTTTGTGAGTTGCGCTCTCAAGAAATTAAGATTTCGGAAAGAGGGTAAGGTTTAATCAATGTTCACAAATTTGTTTATTTAAAAAAATTCTATTCTGATGATTATAGGTTATTAAAATATCAAAAGGCAGTGTATAAAAAGTACGATAGTTGTATGTACGTGAACCATAAGATACTTCTCTTTAGTTCCAGTCGTACGCTTGACTTACTCGATGTCCGGTGTAGAAATACAGAGAATATAGAGCCTATTTTCTCCATTGATGATCAAGGAATGCGGTTGTTTTATAACATGCCTCCACTCGAAACAATTGTTAGTTGTTCAGCAAGCTCTCGTGATAACGTAAGTGAAATTTATAATTAATTTTACTTTAGTTGGGATATTTAATAACTACAACCACTTTTTGCAGGTTTATCTCATATCTACCGGGAAATCACTTCTAGTCTGGGATATAAGATGTGGAAGCCGCCTACTACATCGGGCGGAACACCTACTTGAAAGCCCTCCCGATTGGATTTCGACTGTTCAACTCGGCCCTGATAAAGATTGGATTTTCCTCGACTCTCAGAACCCTGCTTCATCTGGAATGGTCGGTCTGAGCTGGAACAACCAAGAAAATTGTCTAGATTTAATGAACGATTTGCCGGTTGTTTCTGTTGAATTTGAACCGAGAATACGTTGGAGTGTCCTCGACACCTTTGGAGCTATCCAGCAACGAGGTCTAGGACTCGATTGGTCAATCCAAAATCGTTTTAAGCAAATGCGGAGTGGAATTGCTTGTGACAAAGATAGTGATGGAACAATTCAAATCTGGCAGTGTACTGTTGCCGGTGACTTATTTTCTCAGCAGTTGAACCCAAGTAAAAGAATAGGACCTAGTCAGCAAAAAGCTACGCATCTATTCTTCACTCAGCTGAGCGATTGGACCGAAGCTGTTGAGCAGATTGAGGAATTGAACGCCTCGTTATCACAAAATCTATTTGATCAAACCGAAGAGTGTGACGCAGAAAAACTTAAAGACAGTAATTACATAAAGCTAAATCACGTTATTCAATTTTAAATAACTGTGAATACAATTGATGACAATTTTTAGATATACAGAAAACTTCAGAAGAAGTGGAAGAAGAAAACTTTGGGAGTTTCCATATGCCGGCAATATTTAATCACAAATATACTTCAATGCCTGACGTCCTTGAAATGGACTGTCCTGAGGACAAAACACGAAACATTGATGGGCAAGGCGCAGGTCTCAACAAGGAGTGGATTGAAGAAAGAAATCCTGGGCCATGTTCCCAGAATTTTTTATCAGATGACACGTTCGCGTTAGATTTCCAGGATGACCTCATCTCATCTACACCCTTTCAACCGATGCAAAAGACACACGGGGCTGCACCTTTACCTGGCTTTCTCATATCTTCAACCCCTGCAATACGCGCAGTCAAACCCAATTGTTTTCCTTCGCCTAAGCGTAATCTTACCTCGACTCCATTTCGACACCAAACCCCTCAAACCTGGAACGCTCCATCTCAGTATCAAGCCCCTCAAAACTGGGACGCTCCATCTCAGCATCAAACGCCTCAAAACTGGAACGCTCCATCTCAGCATCAAACCCCTCAAAACTGGAACGCTCCATCTCAGCATCAAACCCCTCAAAACTGGAACGCTCCATCTCAGCGAAAAAGTGTTAAAAGGACTCAGGAATGGGACTTTTAAATCCCCCACCCCCTGATATTATCTAACAGTTTTTCAAAATTCTTCTGTTCATGTGCAATTATTTTGCACTCAAAGATAACACTTCAGTAATAAATTTCAGTTCAAGTTAAATATGGTTAAGATATTTGTACAACCAATATTTTGTAACTTTGGAATGAAATAAATACAATACATTTCCTTTTCCATTATTTGAATGTATTTGAACTAGTATTGATTATAGACCTCAATGAGGTTTAACAGCACTTGAAGGATACTCTTCTCGCTGATGATACGACTCGTACATATCATCAACGTAAAACCGTCTCTTTCTCCAGTATTTCGTTACCATTTTGTCAAGAAGAGTTGACTGGGTAGCATTACAAAATACATGCTTTTCACCCCGAATCTTCCTTTTTGCTGTTTTGCTCCAGTGACGTTTACTGTGTCCCACCATTGGTCTTATCCATGCACCCCTAAGAAAACATAATGAATATAAATAACCAGGAATTAATAAAATATATTACCATCCTAAACGATAGAACCTAGAAACAACAGCTTTAACTGTTTTGCGCTTTCCTTTTTTGAGTGACCATTTTGTAACTGATCGGGTTTGCTGCAAAGAGGGAGTAGTTCTGCAAGAAAGTAAAGTTAATTTGTGTGCTTGATAAAATTTAAATTCTTACTTACAATGACAGATTTTGAAGCAATGGGGAAATAGATGATAATATACTTGGAGTAGCATTTATGGAAGGGTATTGGACACACCGAAAAGTTGATTCTGACGAACCCGAAAAAAATCTTGATGTGCTAGGCAACACAATTTTGTCTTTGACTGAAACGACATTTTTAGAAATTGGTGAAAAATTCGTCAATCGAAAAGCCGATTGAATAACATTTTTCAAAGTAAACATTTTAGATTTTTATTTTTCTTGAATCGGGAGAAGATTATTCTCAGTGCTCGTTCGTCTGCTTAATTGAATCTTTTCATACACGATATCGATATACATAGTACATAGGCCAGGCCAGGTCTTTAAGGTTTTTAGCAACTTTAATTGATTTTTCTTAAATTAAAAATTAAATTAGTTTCAAATTTTAATGGATCATGAATCACTACTTTTTAAGTTGTAAATTTTTGCTTTGAAACCATGAGTATGAAAATTTGGCAACACAGTTGACTCCATGTTGAAGCGATTTTAACGTCTGTAACATTCATTCTATAGCATCCTTTCACCCTTGCCGAACGGACGCAAACTAATTATTCACAAACTATCGTGCTTTTTCACACTTCTGATTTCTAAAAAATGGAGTCTAAAGGCAGACGTGTTGTCCAACAGTTGCCGGATGATTTAACTAATATTGAATTTGAAACGAGTGAAGATGTCAATGTTATTCCCACATTTGACAGCATGGGCCTCCGTGAAGACCTGCTAAGAGGAATTTACGCTTATGGTACGTACAAATGAGACTTTCACTTGTTGAGACCTTGCTCCATTATTCACATTATCCTTAACCTACATGATTTTTAATGTTGAGGTTGGCTTTAAATGTTACTATAGGATTTGAAAAACCATCAGCTATTCAGCAGAGAGCAATTGCCCCAGTAATCAAGGGGAGAGACGTTATTGCCCAAGCCCAATCCGGTACTGGCAAAACAGCCACATTTTCAATTTCAATTCTTCAGAGTCTTGAAATTCAAACAAGAGAAACTCAAATATTGGTTTTAAGCCCCACTCGAGAGTTGGCAGTCCAAATTCAGAAAGTATGTTATGGCATTACTTTCTATAGTACAGTGTTTTCATTAAGCTTGTGTTTAGGTTATTCTGGCTCTTGGTGATTACATGAATGTTCAATGCCATGCGTGTATCGGCGGCACTAATGTTGGAGAGGATGTTCGAAAATTGGACTACGGTCAGCACATTGTTTCTGGAACCCCCGGACGTGTATTTGGTATATTTTGCTATTTCTGTTTTTAAGTTTGGATTGATGATAAGTGTCTTGATTACTCTACAGATATGATTCGCCGACGTACACTAAGGACACGTTCAATTAAAATGTTGGTCCTGGATGAAGCCGATGAAATGTTAAATAAAGGGTTCAAGGAGCAAATTTACGATGTCTACCGTTACCTTCCTCCAGCAACACAAGTATGTTTTATGATATTTCATAAGAAAAACCAATTAAATCAATCTTTTGTTCAAGGTGGTTCTTCTTTCAGCCACATTGCCTCATGAAATCTTGGAGATGACCAGCAAATTCATGACAGATCCCATTCGCATTTTAGTCAAACGGTAAATGTTGTTAAAAGTCTTTATTACTATTAGTTTTTATTACTATTATTTTATGTGATTTAGTGATGAGTTGACACTCGAAGGAATCAAACAGTTCTTTGTCGCTGTCGAAAGAGAAGAATGGAAGTTTGACACGTTGTGCGATCTGTACGACACACTGACAATCACGCAGGCGGTTATCTTTTGTAATACTAAACGCAAGGTTAGTCACGATTAAATCTCTTCTATTGTTGATTTCGATGTAACACAGTTAGATTGATTTTAGGTTGACTGGTTGACGGAGAAAATGCGTGAAGCGAATTTTACCGTTTCTTCAATGCACGGAGACATGCCTCAAAAAGAGCGTGATACTATTATGAAAGAATTCCGTAATGGCCAGAGGTATTGAAATTTTCGTCTACCATATAACCATTCAGAGTAATTAACATTTATTCGTTTATTCTAGCCGAGTTCTTATTACAACTGACGTTTGGGCTCGTGGTATTGATGTTCAACAAGTTTCGTTGGTCATTAACTACGATCTCCCTAACAACCGTGAGTTGTACATCCATCGTATCGGTCGTTCTGGCCGATTCGGACGTAAAGGTGTTGCAATTAACTTTGTCAAGAATGACGATATCCGTATTCTCCGTGATATCGAACAGTACTATGCTACACAGGTTGACGAAATGCCCATGAATGGTAAAATATTTTTAGCATGTTTTTTTTTTTTAACTCTTTCTAAATGTGTTTGTTTTTAATCAATTTTAGTGGCTGACCTCATTTAATCTATAATCCATTTCGGAAAAAGGAAAACAAAGAAGTTGATGCGTCATGTTTTTATTTTGCTGAATTTTTTTTTCTGTATCCCCGAAGATTTGGACTAAATATATGAAACTTGTGGCCGTTTAATTGTCTTGTTCCATTGTTTGGAGTCTAAAAATAGACTGACGTTTACTTCTCGTAGATCTGAAGTTATGAACCTTTTGCTTATGAGTTATGACTAAAGTTATGAGTTTATGACACAGTATATCTAATAAAGCATGCCGAGTTTTAAAAAATGCTCGCTTTGGAAATACTTTTAACATCTCGAAACCAGTATTGGAAGGACGTTACAATTACAAACGTTAAATTTGTTGTATCTACTCTTACTCTCTACTCTCTAGTTGCTGAACATATTGAAAACGTGGTTGCTGAAACCCAGTACCCCACATTTCCTTTTTCTTGTTTGAAAACAGTTTTGGTCTGCTACAGTTCGAAGCACCCGGTTGTTGGTGGGTCACGAAATTATTTTGTCACCTCGTCAACAATGTCTTTTTCAACTAATAATTTAATACGTTTTGGCTCCGGCACTTCTAATTTATTGAGAATACTTGGTAATAATCAAATAGGAGCTGGAAACGGTGTTACTAGTCGATCCATTCAATTGTCGTCAGGAGATCAATCATCTTTGGGTATTTCTTTTTACACCTCGTTAATCAAATTACGATGATTATTTATTTTTTAAAACACATTTGCTTCTTTTTCCAGCACATTACAATGTTCTATATGTTTTTTATTCCAGGTTCACAAACTCGCAAAAGATTTTACAAAAAAGTCAGCACTGTCCAATCAAATAAAGATTTTGAAATAATTCTTGACAATAGAAAACTTAAAACTCCTGCAGGTAGTGTATTTCGTGTTTCCAGTGAACCATTAGCTCTAGCTGTTGCTAATGAATGGGATGCCCAGGAAGAAAAAATTTTAGTATCGTCAATGCATCTTGTGAGTTATGTTAAAAGTTTTCTTATTCCCTACCAATCTTGCTTACAAGTTTTCTTTCAAATATAGACATCTCTTGTTAACACCATCCTGGATAATCCCAACAAATTACGAAAACAAGATATTGTCAGTCACATTCTTACCTACCTAGACAATGATACACTTTTGTGCAGGGAAGAGGTAAATACTTGATTTAGTACATATTACAGGATAAACTGATAAGTTTTGTTAAAAATATTTTAATGCAAACAATAGGGTAACTCTGAATGGTCATCTGAACAAACAAAAGAGTGGGATCCATTGGTTGACTGGTTTAATCAAAGGTCTGTAAAAAAAAAAAGAAGTAATAAAAGCGACAAAAATGTAATATAAATAATTTCATCGTTTACAGATATGGTACGAATGTTGAGTCTTCAAGTGCCATCACCGGTCCGTGTTTACCCATAGAAGCAAGAGATGTTCTTCAAAAGCATTTGCACTCATATGATTTTTGGACTCTTAACGGGCTAATGTTTGCTGTAGAATCAGTGAAATCGCTGATTTTAGCTCTTGCTTGTGTCGATCGACATCTTACTGTGGAAGAAAGCGTTCGGTTGGCCACTCTCGAAACCAATTTTCAAGTATTAAGATTCTTTTTTTTCTTACTTTCATAAATGCTATCAGTGCTAACTTTGAACTCTTTAGACTCGACAGTGGGGCCGTGTAGAGTGGGCTCATGATGTCGATAACTTCAATGTGCAATCTCGCTTTGCAGCTTCTATCCTATTTGTACATCTTACATCAAGTTCTTCATCAATTGAAAACAAATTCAAGAAATAAATACATGGAGTCTGGTAGTACTATAGGTATTAACTGGTAATGTTCTCCTTTGTTTCTTATCTGAATTGTATTTTTGGTGTAGTTTTGTTGCATACAATTTCTAAACAAGGCATACAACTTTTATTACATTTTAATGTCCTTTAGTATTATTTTCACATCAGTGTATTTGACAAGCCCTTATCATGAAGAGTTGGAGCATAATCATAACAGGGGCTAAAATCTCAGCATAATCCATTGACAACTGCCCATTCAGTTTTTTGCAAAGAAGAAATTTGAAAGCAAAATGTAAACCAAGAATGGTACAACTCCACAAAGCTCTCAATGGAGCTGCCTTATACATCCCTGCAAGAAGCATCCTTAAAAGCACCACATAAACAAAATAGCAATGTACACCATCAGCAGCAAATAAAGGAGAAAACACTAACCACCAGTTAAAGGTCACAACAGATTCAGCCTTCAATACAAAAAAAATTGAGAATACAGTAAATCCAACAATATGGAGCCATATCTCTATAGGAGTAAGGCCCAGCAGGCGAGTTGTTTCTTTCAAGGAGAAAAACATTTTATTTTCCATTCATGTCCATGTTCAACAATTTGTAAACTTTAATGATGACTGCAGAATTCTGCCTTTCTTTAGAGTAGAAATCTCCAGAATCGTATTGAGGCTCAAAGTCATCTGAAAAATTCACAATTATTTTATAATAGTATTACAAAACACAACAAAAATATTACCAATCAAGTGAACTGTTGATGTATTTACTGAAATTTCTAGAGGAGTGTTTGATTTCAGCTGGAGTTGCAATGCTAGATTTATTGCTTTAGGAGCTGCTGCTCCCAGACCATGAATATGAACACTTGATTCAGTTTCTAAACATTTGAAACAGCGAGCGAGTTGAGCCTTGAAATCTGTTTTATTGTTGACATACACGTCGTTTGATCGTGACGGAAGCCGAGCTGGCAATCGTTTTCTCAGTTTGTATTCTTCTGGATCGTAGCGTATTTTTTTAGAGTTTGGTACCTGCTCTTGTCTGACACCTGTCGCGGAATCGTTCGTCCCCTCTGACATTGTCAAATTAGACAATATGGCATTGCTAACTGTACCCGTATTAATACTATCCACACGTGATTACAAAATCACATACACACACTACTGTTACAGTCGAGCTTCAGAAAAATTAGAATAGTAGAATACGTAGTGTACAATGAAAGGCCTATGCCTATGCGAGTATACGCCTTATCAATCTCCGCTAGGTTCGCTAGTAAAGATACTTTTTTCGATTTTTTTGCTTGGTAAAATTAATCCAGGTAAAACAAAAAAATGTATATTTATTTATTTTTGTAATGATAACAGTTGGGAATTAACGTAAATTTGCAGTATCAATGTTTGGCCTAAAGTTTGGAAAACCCAAACTCGCATCTTGGTCAAAGGCCTGTCTGGCAGCCATCCAAACGCACTCTATGACCTGTGGCCAAGTAAGCATACATGAATCGACGAAAACACGTCTGGGCCCTGGGGGCCGGTGTATGACGTCTGTTTGGGTGCTAACTGCTGATCATACTGCATCCTGCTGCATCGTTCAAAGTTATCTCTTGCATTGGTTAACGGAAAATCCCAATATTTATCTCTTGTTTTTGATGAAACTTAAAAGGTAAAATTCATGGTTCAATGTACATAAATGGTTTTGAATATTGGGAAAATAGTTGCAGCCAAAACCTTACATCGTAACATATGGTTCCAAGGTCGGCCAAAAAAAGGTATACACCTCGTGAGACTACGTTTACAAAGTTCTCCCGCCTTATAAAGCCCACTAGCTCTATATGTTTCTCATTCGCGCAGCGTCTTTGAACCAGGAAGGAACAGTTATGAGTCGCATAGCTTTGATTTATCCCAAGCTAGCAATCTTTAGAAGCCGGACACAACTGACTTCAAGTGCATCAACTGCAAGAAACTGTGATCTGATGAAGAATCCATCATTCAATACCCAACTCAATGTTGTGTTGATGAGTCTCAACAACATTCAACTAACACAAGTAAACACATTTTCAAGCAACTCGGTATCAAACCCAGGTGTCCAAACAGCAAGTACTCTCATTCAAAAAGATCTTTTTGAGCTTGCTTCAAAAGCTTTATTGGAATTGCAAGAATCGAAAAACAGCAGTAGTCTTGTTGTGGAGGTAAACTTTCAATTTTTCATGTTTTATTGTTTTTCTTGTTTTTTAGTTTTGTTTTTATTATCTTATAAAACTAATATTCTCTTATTTTTTTATAGAAAAAAGCGCATGTTTTCTGTGATTTATATCGAACATTGCAGCATTCCGAAAAAAGTCTAATTCTAAATCAGTTTGCCTCAATATGGAGTGGCAAACAAAACACTACTCTCAATTCAGTGAAAAAATATCTTACTGCACAGGTATGTTGTTTTGATTATATCACGCGCAAATATGCGTGTTAGCGAATGACGTCAATTGGGGTCATAGAGTACGAGATGGGGGATGGTAGACAAGGAAATCTAATAATAATACCAACTCTACCTTCCTTAGGAAAAGGGTGATGAAGCGATGATCAAAGCCGAAGATAACTTACGCAACACACTTGCCGTTGAACAGAATTGGATGTTATCCATTTTAGCGAGACAAGAGGGCGGCATTAAGTTTCTTATAGATATACGAGCGGATGTGCTGGTATGATTTTATTACATTAAGTCTATCCAAATATTTTTTAATTTATTTATTTTGTTTGGTTTTAGGAACAAATCGAGTCACCAGATGCAACCAATGCGGTTGTTTTGAGGTCTTTGAGCAATGCCATCCGTGATCTAATTGCCCCATGCTTCGGAATTGATATGCTTCAACTGGACCGCGTTACCTGGTCTTCCCCAGGTAGTCTACTGCAACATGTTTCCGAAGGCGAAGCAGTTCATCCCATGCGGAGCTGGTCCGACCTTAAGAAACGCCTCGGTCCTTATCGGCGATGTTTCATTCTTTTACATCCTGCTTTACCAAAGAAACCATTGGCCATTTTGCACGTCGCATTGACAAACGAGATATCTAACAACATTCACGCAATTATTACGCGGAATTTGAGCCAGTCATTCGATTCCGAGACAGATGGTTCCAGGTTGGCAGATATTGGTGTTGAAGATATAGATCGTGTAAACACAGCAATATTTTACAGCATCAGCTCAACTCAAAAGGGCCTCGCAGTAAGCAAGCTAGAGGTTATTTTTATCCCCTTCTGTCAGTAGCTAACTTTTTGTTTTCTAGGGGATAGATTTAGGTCAATCTTTGATAAAAAGAGCTCTTCGGGAGTTACAAACGGAAATTCCATCTCTACAGCAACATTCAACGCTTTCTCCCATACCGGGCTTCCGGTCTTGGCTGCTTCAGCAGCTTCGGGAAACTGAACGTGGGCGAAAAACAGTTTTAACTGATTTTAATTGGGGTACGGCTCTTCAGTTAATTAACAGTACCAAAGAAAATCCGCTCGGGATGCTCCGCAGTTTGTTAGTCGATAGTTCATGGATGAGGGAAGAAGCGAAAGCTAAATTGCTGGAAAATCCCTTAATGCGTCTCTGTGCTCATTATCTGTTTGTGGAGAAGAGGCGAGGTTTCGCATTGGACAGTGTTGGTAAGTCTTTAATTTTGCCTTCAATGTTTGAAAACCAATTAAGTTATCGTTTATTCTCTTCTAGCTAATTTTCATTTGCGGAATGGAGCGATGATGTGGAGAGTAAGTTATTTTAAATATAATTATTAATTTGCTGGATTCTTAATTGGAAATTTTTCTTGGTTTTCAGCTGAATTGGGCATCCGACCTTTCGCCAAGAGGCCTAAAAAATTCATTTGGGCTGATGATGAACTATAGGTATTATAGATTTAATTTTCTGATTTAGGATATTTCTATCTTAATCTTCTTTAATGTAGGTATTATGTGGATGCTTGTGAAAAATATAGTCAACTGTATGCTGAAAAACAGCATATCGAGTCTTCAGAGCAAATTCGTCTCCTTTCGGGAGTTTCCAACTCGTCAGCAGCTAGCCAAATTTCTCATTTGTGATTTGTGAATTCAATCATGTACTTCTTTATAAAAATGCTTTGTTACAAAAGCTAAAAGCTGTTTAAACGTTCGATTATTGAGTCTGTTATATGTTCTCGGTAATTCGCAGTTGTTTGAAATCAATATTTCCACTTTTTAAAAGTCTCTCAAATATGTACATATTATTATTATCGTGTCTGAATATATCCTCAACTTGTCCTGCATTTTTTCATACTTACAAATTTATAAATATTTTTATTTTTTCATTTTTTTTTTTAAACTTGCAGTCGCCAGATGACGTTTAGCTGATTGAATTATTAACGCATGCAGCTGCCAGCAGGTGGAGTCAGACTTTTTGCTGCCACCTGGTGGCTGGGACCGCATATTGTGAATGCCGTTTTATACTCTCGCCTTCTTTACTATTTCCTTGCAGTGATAACGCTTATGTTGGGAGTGGCTTCGGAAATTTTCGTTAGACCGGAACTGACATCATTTCTCGACCCACGGGAAAAACTGTCGTGACACAGCTTCCGCCCGTTATACGTAGCCATTATTAGTGGAGTTGTGAGCCGCTGTAGTTTTCTTGTTACAGTCTGACAAGTACTTCGGTTGTGGTTCAAAACATTCAATCATCTTTGAAAGCTAAGATAAAGGTAAACACTCATTAGTTTCTATGTATAACATGTTTATTAGTTTGTAAGGGGTGATTATGCCATGCTATGACTCATAAATTATTTCAGAAGATGCTATTTTAAAACAATTTTCAAGTATTCATTCATGATTCAAAATTCCACAGATCTAATCTTGGTTTTATGTGTTGAAAATTAAATCTTTGTGTAAGTATAGTACATTATACAATATATCTGGATTTGAGATGCCTGTCATGCCAGTTCCGGGTTTGGACTACATGGGAATCCCCAACCAGGCCCATGGGCCAACAGCTATGAAATGGGATCCCAAAAATCTTGAAATTCGTACCACTTCTGTGGAACGAACATTGGAACCATTAGTGATTCAGGTAGCACTACACTTTAAAAGCCTCTGGATGTGTAGAGGAGAGTCATTAGGTCGTGCTGCATCTTTTTTGTTTCTTTGGCATGATGTGTTCATAACTAAGTTGTTGTATAAATTGCATGCATAGTTTGAATTGTGTTTTTGTTTTGTTTATTTTTTCTTTAGTTCCTTATGTTCCAGTAGAAAGTGTATGCTGTTGAATACTTCCAAAGTTTCTGCAATGCAAAATAATTCAAACAGCCAAGACTTGGCTCCCATTACTCTGAAATGGGATCCCAAAAACTTGGAGATCAAGACGAAATCGGTGGAACGTACATTGGAGCCATTGGTTATCCAGGTAAAGAGTTTGCATTGCCTCAGGGAAAACAGTTACTGATTGAAGGAAACTATTTGAAATTCTTCTTTGCTTCCTTATATTTAATTTGTGTGTTTGCACGATTTGCTTCTCTTTGTACCTTTTATAAAATTCCTGTAATCTATTTTATATATATTTATTTCATTACTTATCTAGGTTACGACTCTAGTAAACACAAAAGGTTCTTCAAAGAAAAAGAAAGGCCGTTCGAAAAGAGCTCATGTTCTCGTAGCGGCTGTAGAGAAAGCAACAGGCAACTTTATCGAACGCGGTGAACAGATTGCTTATGAAAATCCAGACATCCAGCAAGAAATGTTGGCTGCAGTTGACGAAGTACGAAAAACAGGCGAGACCATGAGTGTTGCCTCACGCGAGTTCGCCGAAGACCCATGTTCGTCCCTAAAGCGCGGAAACATGGTTCGGGCAGCACGTAACTTGTTATCTGCTGTGACTCGTCTTCTAATCCTTGCGGATATGGTGGATGTTCATCGTCTACTTAAATCCCTTCGAGTAGTAGAAGATGATCTTGAGCGTTTGCGTGGAGCCTCAAGCCAAGCAGAACTAGAAGAAGGTATATTTGGCTAAATCCTCGTTTGAAAAAAGAATTGCATTTAAATCTTTTGTTGTAGGCATGCGTATGTTTGGCAGAAATGCTTCTGAATTGATGGCACAAGCTGCTCGTCGTCAACAAGAACTTAAAGATCCAGCTTTGAGAGATGATTTGGCTGCTGCTCGAGCTGTGCTCAAGAAGCATTCAATGATGCTGCTAACGGCTTCAAAGGCTTTTGTTCGTCACCCTGAACTAGCAGCAGCTAAAGCTAACAGGGACTATGTTTTGAAACAAGTTTGCCAGGTAAATATAATTTTTTAGATGGTTACTCATAAAAATTGGTTTTTAGGATTCTTTTTATTATCAAAGGCTGTTAGCGCAATTTCCGACGTGGCACAAGGAAAGAGTACTGTCGGAAACCCGGCCGTTCAAATGCCCTATGATGGGCCTGGAGAACTGGCTGCAGCTCTCGACGATTTTGATGAACGAATAATTATGGACCCATTGGCATACAGCGAAATCCGTACGCGCCCATCACTGGAAGAAAGACTTGAAAGTATAATCAGTGGTGCTGCACTAATGGTATGGAAGGCTGAATGTCTTTGAAGTGCACTACCTTCAATCGAAATTCTTTTATCGAATCTATCCAGGCGGACTCTTCCTGTACTCGTGACGATCGTCGTGAGCGTATCGTGGCCGAATGCAATGCAGTTCGCCAAGCACTTCAAGACCTTCTGAGCGAATACATGTCTAACATGGGCAAAAAGGATCGCAGCGAAGGACTGGATCGTGCCCTTGATCATATGTGTCGTAAGACTCGTGATCTACGCCGTCAATTGCGTAAGGCCGTGGTTGACCATGTCTCAGATTCGTTCCTGGAGACAAATGTGCCACTTTTGGTGTTGATCGAAGCAGCTAAATCGGGCAATGAGAAGGAAGTAGAGGAATATTCACAGGTATGTTTTCGTATAATTGTGGTGTTCATTTGTTCTGGATTTGCACAAATCAACTTTTTATTCGCTTAACGTAGGTGTTTCTCGAGCATGCCAACAAATTGGTTGAGGTAGCTAATTTAGCTTGTTCGATGTCGGGCAACGAAGATGGTGTCAAAATGGTCCGCTATGCCGCCTCCCAGATAGAGGCTCTCTGCCCACAAGTTATCAATGCAGCACGAATTCTGGCAGCTCGTCCGCGCTCTCGCGTTGCACAAGAAAATATGGACATTTTCCGCGATGCATGGGAGAACCAAGTTCGCATTCTGACAGATGCCGTTGACGATATCACAACCATCGATGACTTTTTGGCTGTCTCTGAAAATCATATTCTTGAAGACGTCAACAAATGCGTCCTCGCCCTCCAGGAAGGCGACCCTGATTCGCTGGACAGAACTGCAGGCGCCATTCGTGGCAGAGCTTCCCGTGTGGCCAATGTTGTCACCGCTGAAATGGATAATTACGAACCTGGCATTTATACCGAGCGTGTTCTTGAAGCTGTCAAAGTTCTACGCGATCAAGTAATGCCTAACTTCGCACAAAAAGTTGAAATGGCTGTCGACGCCTTGTCGAACAATCCACCTCGTGATGTCGATGAAAACGAATTCATTGACGCCTCTCGTTTGGTTTACGATGGTGTTCGTGAAGTCCGTCGCGCCGTTCTTATGAACCGCGCCGACGAAGAACTTGATCCTGAAGAAGTTGAATTGGATGAACAGTACACTATTGATACCCGCAGCAAATCGAGTAACCACACGCTCGATTACATGGTGGACGAATATCCAGATATCAGTGGCATCACCACTGCACGTGAGGCTATGCGTAAACTAAAGGAAGAAGACAAGGCTAAAATCGCCCAGCAAGTCGAGTACTTTCGCACAGAAAAGTTGAAGTTTGATCGAGAAGTATCGAAATGGGACGACTCCGGAAACGATATTATCGTCCTAGCCAAACATATGTGCATGATTATGATGGAGATGACGGATTTCACTCGCGGTCGTGGACCCCTTAAGACTACCATGGATGTAATTAACGCGGCCAAGAAAATTTCAGAAGCTGGAACCAAATTAGATAAATTCGCCCGTCTGATTGCTGACCAATGTCCTGAATCATCGACCAAGCAAGATTTGCTTGCATATTTGCAACGTATTGCTCTTTACTGCCATCAGTTGAACATCACCTCTAAGGTTAAGGCTGATGTACAAAACATTAGTGGAGAGCTGATTGTTTCGGGTCTGGACAGTGCTACTTCCCTCATCCAGGCAGCTAAAAACCTCATGAACGCCGTCGTCTTGACGGTGAAAGCCTCTTACGTGGCTTCTACGAAGTATACCAGCCGCCAGACAACCGTCGTATCGCCTATCGTCGTTTGGAAGATGAAGGCACCCGAAAAGAAGCCACTAGTTCGCCGCGAGAAGCCTGAAGAGGTTAGGGCCAAAGTTCGTCGCGCGTCTCAGAAGAAGCACATCGCCCCTATTAAAGTCCTAAGCGAATTCCAAAGTCCTGCCGAAAGCGTTTAAAAGAAAGAAACCAGCAAGCTTGTGGTCGAATTTATGAAGAAAAACAACGCCAGCAAACGTCCCATTCTCTTTTTAGAGTAACGGGGCTATCTATCAGAAGCGAGTTGGTACAGTGGCTTATTTTTTTGTAATTCGGTGAATCAGCATTGACCCACGACTTTCCATTTTCAGCCTATGTTTATTTTCCCTTCGAATGAGCGATCGTCTTTCTTCGAATGTGTCATTTACGACGAAACGCTAAAATCTATCATAATATTATCATTTCGTCTTCCATTCCTAATTAGTTGTAGGAATGGAGGACTTTCAAATCTTTTAGATGAAAGTCCTATCTCTAAAATGTCAAAATCATGGCTCAATGCTTATGAAAAAAGCCAAAGCTAGTGCGGCCGTTTTCTTCTATTCATATTAAGGAATGCGCATTTCATTTCTTACAATTCTGTTCGCCTCCACCCCTTATTTTTGACTTAACGAGAACAATTTCTGTATTATTTTTTCTGGTTTAAGAAGTAATTGATTTGGACAGCTTCGAAATTAGTAATAGTAAAATAGATCCCTTCCCATCATTTTGTAAGCGGCCGACATTCAATCCACTACAGAGAGACTTAATTATATCCATTCCTTCGAAATTACAATTTACAAACCAAACCTTATGCGATAAGTTCCCTTAAGTAACCGTTCAAACAATTTTTATTATTTTTTGAGCGTTTCCTTTATAATTATCTCCTTTTCCTCAATCCTGACATCATATCAATACGATTAAAAACCACTTTTTTTTTCATTCGATGTGTTGTTTTGATATCGGTGTTCTAATTTCATACACGGTTTAAAGAAAAATTATCCGTTTCAATCGGATGTGAATTTTTAGTTTTTTACCTTTTTTGGTCTGACGGTTGAACATGTTTTTAATGTCATTTCTCAACGTAATTGCAACCTAGATTGACCGATTTCATGCATCGTTATCATGTTTATCGCTGGCTCTTCAATTTTTTTTTGTACCGTCAAGATATTGAACACCCGGGACTTGCTGACTGGCTATCATTCCGACACTCGGTAAAGTGATATGGACCATTGGACCGTCATCTTGCAGCAATGCGATCTCTTTTTCAATATATTGTTCCTTTGGAAATAATGGAACTATCGACTACTAAGACTTTAAAAATTATTTCTTAAAGCGTGTGTTGAGTGAGATTGCTTCTTTTGTAACACGAGGCGTGGGGCGGAACGGCAGAAGAATTTTTACTCATGTAAATCAAATAAATTGAAGTAACATTATCTAGGGCAGAAAGGGATTATTGAACTTCCGCTAGAGGTCCTCTGCTAGGCGGTTCACACGCTCATTCAAAGGCCTGGCGGCATTTGTAGGTACACGCCCACTTTGAGTCCCCTCACCCACAGCGCTGCATGTCTAAGTTTGCCTTCGCCTCCCTTTCTTTTTAGTTGTAACCCAAGCATGGACCGGGCAATAAGCCAGATTTACAGTACTCCATGCAAAGATCTCATTTCGTACTGGTTTCTGTGACTTTCGAATCACTTGAATAACACGTTCAATCGATTGTTTGACTTGACACCCAATTGTGAACCTTTGATCTGCTGCTCCTACCTACTAACAGTGTCTGCTTTGCAATCGACAGTTCAGCCAGTAAAATGGGAAAGACTAACGTGAACGACGATGCTGTCAATAACGGTGAGCTACAAGCATTTAATCATTTAGATTGTCGAGTCTCACTAAAACAAAATTTTGTCCAAAGGTGTGCTCCTTTCTCCCATTGTTTTTATCCCAACTTCACCAAGACAAAAAAGTAACAAACCCTTCTTTGGTTGCCCCTCCAGCCTTACTATTTGGTACGTGTGTATGTATACACATGATACAGAACGCCGAACTTTCGATTCATAATGAGCTCAAAAGAAGCTGTAAATGTGCTAAATATTGTTTCCTTTCTATTATCTTTAAACATGTTCCCCCTCTTTGAAAGGAAATCCTGTAGGCAATAGTTTTGAAGACATAATTTAGTTTACTTGGAGATTATCTGCTGCATCTTGATTATTCGATACGACGAGTCCCCAATATTTCGACTGGGGTGGCGGAATATACACACGAAGCTCTATGGGCGGTCATGTGATGTACAAGGCATAGTCCTGTATTTTTAAACTGTCTGGGCCTAAACAGGGACTGTCCCCGCCACCCAGTTTCGGCAACTCAATCTTTCGTAGTTTTTTTTTTTTTTTTTTCATGTTTCTTTTCTCGATTTGTTTGTTTGTGAAAGAGTTGTTGACTCGAGTGGCTGTATACACACAAACACAAAATTGAAATTACTATAAGGGATAGTCAGATGATGTTTTCCACTTGTGTGAATACTTGGGTGACTGCCGCTTTCAATGATAAATGTATTACAGTTTGATAGATACTGCTCAATCATAGACGCACTCGAACTGATTTCGTTATTAAACGAATTATTTTATGACAGATACAATGGCGGCAGAAAAACGTCCTTTTCTGGAGAGCGGACCTGAATCGGTCAAGTTGACGCCCAGCTGGGAGGACCGGAATCTACCGGCTGCAGAGCTGAATTTGCGAGGACTAGAATCTGATCTGGATAAAGCCGCTTTGGACATGGACCCACCACCCGATCGGTAATTACTGATGCACATTCTTAAGAGCGTTTCCTGAGGGTAATCGGTTGAGACCACACGCACTAGCTTCGATTCGACAACCGAACATTTACTCGCCTAAATTCTCACAATTGCTTCTTTTAAAGATTCATCCGCTTATTCACGTTTCCATTATTTCCGCCCTTTGTTGCTCAGCTGTGATTGTATACCGCAGCAACTGTCAAGATATGTTCTAGGATGACACCAGTCAACGTTAGTTCATTCCCAACGTCTCACAATGTCAAGATAGGAAAAAGGAAATATCCTTTTCAAGTGTGTCTTATAACACAGTAGGATTACGATCAAGGGCGTGGGCAGTATGGTCCGACGATTGAAAAACCATTAAATTAATATCATTTTTCTATTTATGTTTGTATTTCAGATTGAATTTGGTGTATCTCACTTTTATACTCCACGGAATTGGCACATTAATGCCATGGAATATGTTTATTACTGCGAAAGACGTAAGTTTTGCAATTAATTCATATTGACATGATGTGATTCATTGACTAACCTTCATTTCTAAAAATCCACACAGTACTTTGTCGTTCACAAACTTGGACCAGAGAATACCGGGCAAAGTCTTGCTTATGCTGCCAACTTTCTTCAATTCCTTGGCTTCGCTTCCCAGGTTCCCAACGTCATCTTCAACTGGCTCAACATCTTCATCCAGATAGGGTATAAAAGCTTATTAATTTTCTCGTATCTTTTTAAAGTTGTTTTGTTCGCTGGTGCAACTGGTGGATGATAGACAAGTGAAGAGATATAACTTCAAGGTCAAGGCTTTTCATCGTTAATCGAATCATCCATCACAGGAATCTCGGACAGTGTTTTCGCTGCAAAGTTCATTTTTTTTTAAGGAAGATCAAGTTTAAAATAGTTTGTCCAAGATATGAATCGCTTTATAAATCATGCACGCCCCTTCAGTAAATAAAAAATGTTTTCTGGTTGGATCGAAAGTTATAATAGTGGTTAAAATTCAGATTATTTTATTTATTGATTTATATTTTTTTTAAATATAAATTTCATCTTTTATTTATTGTATTTTTATTTTTTTTTACAGCGGAAGTTTAAGTACCCGTATTATTGGCGGTATTCTCGTTGAAGTAGCTGTTTTCGTTTTAACAGTTGTTTTGGCTATGTTGGAATCATCTCAATGGCCAGGAGCATTTTTCTGGACTACGATGGGTTCAGTGGTCATATTAAACAGTAAGTTTGTTTTTTTTTCTTTTTAATTAAAAGTCATGTGGTGTCAAGGATTTAAAAAAAAAGTTTGGCGTCAACAGTGGCTGGTGGAATCTATCAAAATACCATTTACGGAATGAGCGCCAAGCTTCCTTTCAAATATACAGGAGCGGTCGTCCTTGGCTCGGTAAGTTCGTTTTAAGAAGTAAAGTAAAAATTCGTATTCAAATTTGAAATTTCTATTCTTTCACTCCATATTAGAATATCAGTGGGACTTTCACGGCCGTTATAAACGTCATTTCGTTAGCTCTGGCCCCTAATGCGCGTACCTCGGCCATATACTATTTCATCGCTGCCCTCTTCATTCTGTTGGCCTGTTTTGACTCTTTCTTCGCCTTGCCACTCAACGTACGCATTTAATACTCATTCTACATATGTTAACCTTGAACGCATTTGATGCGAAGATTTTGTTTATTTTCCCCCCGTTTGCTACAGAGATTCTACCGTTATAATGAACAACGCATTAAGCGACAAGAACAAGAAAAGAGCGTGGCTTTAGGTGGTATTAAAGCCCGTCCACCTTATTGGATGATTTTCAAGAAATGCTTTCCGCAATGTCTAAACGTTTTCCTCGTCTTTTTCGTCACACTCTCCATCTTTCCCGCCGTTTACTCCGGTTGGTGTTTTTATAAAATGTTAACAAAGTTTTCCTCATGTAATTTTAAAATTTATATTATCAGATGTCAAGATGGTTGACGAGAACTTCATTATTTCACAAAAATATTTTGTAGCCGTATGCTGTTTTCTCAGCTTTAATTTCTTTGCAATGGTTGGCAATATGTTGCCTGGACTTTACTCTTGGGTACGTAAACGATTTGACAAAACTATCAATGGGACACACAAGAGTTTGTCTTACATAATCCTTCTTTGATAATTGTAGCCCGGACCTCGCTGGTTATGGATTCCAGTCGTTTTGCGAGTCTTGTTCATCCCATTCTTCTTATTGTGCAATTATCAACCATTGGGCGTCACGCGAGCATTGCCCGTTCTTATCGACAACGATTGGGCTTACTGGGTCGGTGGCATCTTTTTGGGTGTAACAAGCGGATACTACTCTTCACTAGCCATGATGTATTGCCCACGAACGGTGGAACCTGAATACGCGGCTACAGCTGGCATGTTTGGAGCTGCCTGTCTGATCACTGGCATTTTTGGCGGAATTAACTTCAGTTTGATAATGCCGATCCTTGTGGAATCGATTTCTTTCTAATCGATTGGATTTGTCTTTATATATTTTTTTTTTAAACAAGGGATGCACGAGAGCTTCAAGATTTCTGTAGCTCATTAGCTTACTCATAGTGTTGCTTTAAATTTTTGTTCAGTTTCATGTTCTTAGTCGTTCTTTAGTTTACCCTTACATACGACTCTTTATTTCTCTTTGGGAAGAGTTGTGGGGACAAGTGGGAATGCGCAGTCAAAATGTTCAGTGCAATCTTTTGAACTACTGTGCAAACTAGTCCAGTTAACTCGCATTTTTCCTGTGACGATTGATTTTTCTCGTTTCCTTGAACTAATTTATTGTTTGCTTTTTCGGGCTCAAGGTAAACTGGTGCGTTCACGGCATTCGAAGGAAGTGAAGCCACTGCACTCTTAATTTTTTTTTCTCCCACCCATTTCTCCTTACGTTTGCACTGCTTCTTCCTGCAGTTGTACTAGATCTTCAAAAGTGCAAAATCAATTAGTGATTTTGACCACGGGTTTCGTGCCAGCTGCTAATAATAACAGTCGCCCGATCATGAAATTTTTTTTTTGTATCTTTCAGTCACCATACGCAGAGGACTTGTGTGTATTTTTTTTCTTCACCCACTTTTTTTATAAATGTTCTATGTCCTTATAGTAATGAATATTTCAGTGGTCCAATGTTTCTATCGTGTTTTATTTCTTCTGTATTGATTTGCGGATTGTATCTGCATACACATTTTTCGCAAGGGATTTATCTTTAATTTAGCATCCCAGTTCTATCATAATAAGTTAATACCGAGTGACATTTGAAAATACCTTGTGACTCGGCTTTATACGTGTTGCCTTGCGAAGAGGAAAAACAGGTAGGTGTAATCTCGCCAAGACGCTGACATCCTACCTGTCACGCAACTTGTCATACAAGATTTAATCGTGTTTATGCTTGCCAGCTTAAGAATAGAATTCCTTGTAAATTTCTGACTTGATGTTCTATTCTTTCTGCAGAATCGCTGACAGGGCTCTCCGGACATTTCGTTCAGTCGTTCGTGAAAGATATCTGTCAGCTGTCGCTAGGTGGCAGTGTGTATTCGTGTTTTTGATTCCGTCATTTGCTTTCCAGACGCCGAGTGAAAATGTATGGTCTTTAAAAAGGTATTGCTTGTCATTACGCTTACTTACGGTGTACTTCGGTATTAGAAAAGGTAATTCTTATTCCTTATGATTACTGAATCTTAAATATTATGTGTGAATTTACAGACAATTAGTACTTTATAGTATTAGTAGTAGTGACAGTATTAGTGGTAGTAGGCATGAAACTTATATTTGAAGCCCACATATACAGTGGAATTAGACAAATGTGCTAAGATGAGATATTTTTCCATTACTGCTACCACACCAGAAAAATGAAGCATTAAAACTGTTAGAATTCATATTTTCATATAACATAGATATTCTTGCTCATTGTCGTCATTGACCATAGGATCTTTTAAAACCCAGAGACAGTATGCGACAGTAGAACTCCTTTTTAAAATAATATTAAAAATACCCGACAATAGAACTCCAATAATTTTTTAACTGCCGGGCACTGGAGTTCTACTGTCGCATACAAAGAAATTTTTAAAAATTATTAGTGTCGAACTGTCGGTGAAAACATCGACACGATTGATGTCCACCAGGTGGCGCGAGTGTCTTCATGGACTAAATCTAAATTTGGCTATTTTGTTCCTTGACGTAGCCGAAATGGGATGCCGGTCGTGACGTTTCCCAAAATGAAAAGTTATTTCTTGTTAATTTCTTAGGTTAACAGAATGTAAAATCTCGATGCGTCAATTTTCAGGTGATTGATCATACCACTTTGCCATCGGAATTGAAAATGCCTGTACATTTGCCGAAATGTCGTGCCTCGTGTATCTCGCTGCCTGTACCCAGTCGTACGTCTCGTCCCATGCAACAGCAAAAGTAATAATTTTCTTCAGATTTCCTACAACTATATACTTCATATGACTAGAGAACAATTTGCTTTGCTACCGTGGAAATTTGAATACCTTGCCAACGGTAAATCTTGTTTTGTAAAATTTGAGATATCAAAGTTGTTCTGTTTAGTCTTACTCCTGCTATTCTTTTGTTGTAATGACTTCCTGTGTAATTCTGTACACACTTGTGTTTCCCGATGGTAATTTTTTTATTTTCTTCAATAGCTCTTACAACCACGCTTCTTGCTGCAGCCAGATGGTGAAAGGTGTGATGAAGACAACTTCAACCATTGTTTGCAGGATGTGGTGCCAGTGTTATCCAGAAGTAGCTGTGCTGGAGTTATCCTGAAGCAGCTGTGCCAGAATTTTTCCGAATTGCTGACTTGAAAATTTTAACTGTTTCTGCTTCTGCTTATGCGGTATCCCGTGTTGCTGACTTTAAATATTTTTATCCGCTTTTATTTGTGGTTTTGCTCTGCCAGTGAGTTGCTTACTTGAATTGGTTTCATCTGTCGTCTTTTGCGTTTTTACTTGTGCAGTATGATTGTGGCTATCTGACCCTATGTCAGATTTGACATAGTCGACAACTGCCAGATTAAACTCCGGCTTTCTGCACTAACAAAATAATAACGGATCATGTTATTATCGCGGTTGGGAAAGTCACAGGCCCCCCTCCCTGGGGGCCATGACGTGATTGTATATTAATAAGAAATGAATAAAATATATAATAGTTTAAATTTTTATAAACAAAGGAAAAATGAATTTACATCGCCAAATTGTTAAACAAGAAAAATGAATTTACATCGCCAAATTGTTACAAAGTACTTAGTAAAGTAAATATAATATTTTTTTAAAAAGTAATAAAAATTTGGATGAAGTTTTTATTTTTTTAATTTATAGCTGTGAATATTTTCAGTTTCGACAATTTATTTATTTAACAGAGTAATAATTATGAGTAAACATTTAAGAATCGTTACAAAGGCTGTAAAGATCATCGGAATAAAAGAATTTTGGTAGTTTAACTTTTCTTTCTCGTTGCAATTCTTCATTCGGTCATAGAATTCTCGGGGTGTTACTAAACTGCGCGTGCGCGCCTGCGCTTTGCGCGGCAACTAATATGCGCGGAATTTTTCTTGCGCGTAAAAAACTAAAATGCGCGTCAAAATTTTCCGGAATTTTGCGCGCGACCATGACGGTTAGGTTATTTACGCGCATTTTCCCTTCGTCCTGCGCGCATTTTAGTGTGGTCGCGCGCAAAATTTTGACGCGCATTTTAGTTTTTTACGCGCAAGAAAAATTCCGCGCATATTAGTAGCCGCGCACGCGCATTTTAGATACACCCGAATTCTTGGTTTTCAAACTTGCCAATTGAGGACATTTTGTTTACTTAGGGAAAAGGAACAAAAGATTTGCACTTTTAATTGATGTAAATCTAATGATTTATCAGTCTTGAATTTCAGCAACTCCTTAACTTCAACAATATCAAGTTTGAAACGGCGGCACACGATCGAACTGAAACGAAAGAAAAGAGATTAAGTTCGAGTCGATAATAAATAAAATTTTTCATCCGTCATTACCGTGGGTAAAAGTCGCAAGAGACGACACCAAAATGCAAGACAACCATCAGGCAACACCAACTATTTCACATAACAGTTCAAACACTGCATGAACACCAACATGGTAAGTTGAAGTCAGATGTTGAACTGCAGGTCTGCAGAAAATCCATTTCAGTGCATCTTTCAATCAGAAAATGACTGCCACACCACTGCACACCAGAATCACCACCATCAACACCAAACTGGCCCAAGGAATTTACAAAGCAAAGGAATATCAATTAACCAAGAACATCTTCAAACTAGTATAAAAAGGGAAATTCAGTTCTCTTAGAGAAAAGCTTTTGTTTAAGAAAATTAAAATTTTCACAAGCCCATATTTCACAAAGGCTCTTATTTGAAGCAGTTATTGTCAAATGTTATTAAAGTTTATACCCAACTCAAGTAATTTCTAAGCAAAAAACAAATACACAGGCTACAATTTAAGCAAAAAGCAAACCCACTTAAGTTGTCTTTCAAGTAAATTGTTACCATTTCAGATTTCCTGTTTTCTTCCCATTTTCATCTCGCAACATGATACATCAGAGGCATCTTGTCTGGCACTGAAGTTGAGAAAAATCTCCACCAACCTGCCAACAAATAAGTAGGATTAGTAAAATAAACTTTTCTTATTATTAGTAACTAAAATGCGTGTTTTCGCAAGCTCGATTCTAGTGCATCTCTGAAAAAGTTCGCAAAACAAATCACAAAGATATTGCAACTAACGTGTAACTTTTGATTACAAATGTTTGATAATTGGTAATTTAAAAAAAAATAATTTCTCAATCACAGTATTTTCATGTGGTAACAAAGTCTTAGGATTATTAAGTTACTCAACATTATTACTTGTACTGTTCTAAAGTACTTTGACTTGTGACGAAACGTGCAGCATGCAGCAAGAGACGACATTTTGAAATATTGTACAGAAGGCATGGCCACATGGAATTGGCAAGTATAAAATTAAGGCCATGTTATCCATAAAAAACATTCACATTAAGGATAAAAGCAGAAATTACCTTTTTTTATGAAGAACAACGTCAGGAAAGAGAGTACCCAGCAATGATGTCTAGAGTAACCTTCTCGGCCAGCGTCTCGGAAGTTTTCTCGTCTCACTGTCACACGGTCTCAAAACTATGGTGACCCCCCCTCCAGTACATCCCTCTACCAACACACTAGGGCTGAATAGTTCAATCCCTAAACACACTGAAATATTTAGCCACCTAGTGACAGCACTTAGCATCCACGGACGAAGACGATAGACGAATAATACTGCTACCAATGCGCCGAGTCTCCTTGGAGAGGTTCCCGAAGGGCAGATATTTTCATTCATTGTGGATTTGAAGTAAAATGTCATTTGTAAATATTGTTGTATGGTTGTGTTAGTAATTCCGATCTTTTGCTGTGCACGCGAGTTTCCCGATAGAGGTCGCATAATTTCATCGGGAGTTGCTGTATCGGGTTTTTTTTAAAAACCTGAAATGTTTAATTGCTGGGTGTTCTGAGGAAACCGCTATCACGCTTGATCAGTAAGCCCCGCTCGGCAAGACTTGCAATTCGCCAAAAAAGACGGCTTTAGTGCAGCCAAACAATCGAAATTGTATTTCCTATAAATTAATGACACAATTTCGAGTGGTTATTTAATTTTAAATAAGCAAATAATTTGAATGAAAGGCTAAGAATTTCAAGGATTCAAAGTCGGTGGAATGAAAAGTGAGCGAAGCTGAGTCTTGACGGGCTTCAAAGCTTCGACGTCTTCATCGTCCCAGTCAGTGTCGCTGGGAATGGCCAAGATGTCGTCTTGGTGATTGGCCAACGACGGGCTAATATCTGTCAGAGTCAGCAGCGTCTCGTACAACTTGGTGGCCGTGATTTTACGAACGCGAGGGAACCGATTCACTAGCAGATTTAACAGGTGAATGATTGATTTATCGAACGTCACTAGATCACCTCTGAGTAGGTGACAGTACAAATCCACCGACGATATCAACAACTGTAAAAAAGATGATAATCAACAGTCTTAATTAGATTTCTAAATATTTAAATTCGTAATTTAATTGAAATGAATACCTTTAACGGTTTACCGCCATTGGTCATCTCAGTACGAATCAAGGTCAACAGCGACCATGACATGGATTTGAAAACGGAATCCAAACCTCCGGACGATAAGAGATGGTCCAGGAAGTTGAAAATGTACGGCATCAGTCGGACACTATTCAAATTCTCTTGAAACACGTTTAGAATATCCCGGGTGACCAAATTCAGTTCATCCAATTTGTTCTCGGCCACCAACTGGCGTAGGTAACTCATGAATGGAGCGCTGGAACTTTTAACCTGCGAGACAACAAGTTAGGTCATAAGCAATACTCGAGGTGTTGCTTAATAAATGCAAATGCATACCAAACTCTCCGTGAGACTGCCGATGCTGGAAACAAGTCCGGTGATGACGGCTTTGCGGTAAGTGTCGAGTCGCATCACCTTCATCCACAAATCGAAACATTCCTTCTCGGTCGAAATGTCCAGCGGAGGCGGTGGAATGATGAAACGCAATTCTTCCAACTGCTCAATGTGAGGAATGGTGGGATCACTAAAACAAACATTAATTCGTTATAGGTATTAAAGTTAAGAATTAAGTTGTTTTCTGTAAGTACCAGACTTAGATGAGAGAAGAAAAGACGTTGGTGGCCAACAACCGGGTACGACGGATTTTTCCGTCGATTGTTTAGCCACCTCATGCAATACGGAGCGCGGATCAGGTCAGCTTCAAGTAGTTCTGGTTGCGAGGTGTTGGTCAATACCTAAACAACCTGTAGAAATATTCAAATGTTTTCTTTCGATTTATTTTATTTGAAATAAAAGAATTCTAAACGGAACCTGAATAGAAGACATTGCCGATTCACGGACGATAGCTCCAATATCTCCACGGCTATCCACCGTGTAATCTTCAAGGCCATCGATCAATGTGCGGAATATTCCGGCCAGTGTCACTTGATCAACCCCACCTGTGAAATAATAAATAAAATTGAGACTAATCTCAAAATAAATGAAAATGAGGCTGTCTGTCATTTTACCTGGGCTGGATGGGGCGATCCCAACGGTTGTGCAGACGAGCGAAAGAGCTGTCAAGCATTTTTTCGAGATTTGGCCCATTGGAGAGTCTTTTCGGTGATGAGAGCGCAGGTGCACAACTGTTGGATGACTTTCGGCAAGGAAACGGTGAGGAGGAAGCGAGGAATTGAGCCCAGGGCTAGTGCGTTTCCTACTCTCGCCTGTTGGTTGTTGCTCGTCACCTCGGGTAGGAAATGGTTCAACAAGGCAGTGAGTTTCTCCACTGGCTGATGCCGGAAGTATTCACCAATCAAAGCGGTGACGGCGCTGATGGCCGATTGCTGGACATTTGAATCGGCTGAAGCGAGACACTCTCGTAACGCCTTCAACCAACGGTCGACTACAGCGTCCGGCAACGGGAAACCCCCCGAACTAAGATCTTGGATGATATGGCAAACGGCTATGCGCATTTGATCGCCGCCGAAACTCCGCCAGAAACGCTCCTCCAGGATGTCGATACAAGTTTGGGTAATGGATTCCATCGCGGCATCACCTAAAGGATCGTGAAAACATTGTAGAAATAATTCAGTAAGAAATGACCAGCGGTAACTGACCAAGTTCATCTGGCAGACGACGTTGATGGTCTTTTGCCACTTGACAAAGAGCGCTGATGACTTTGCCACTGGCCAAAATGCTTCCGTGCCGTAAATAGAGTTCAGGATTTGTGCAGCGAGGATGGATCTGAGTAGAAAGAATCAGTTTCATACTCTCCGGATCGAGGAACGTCATTTGATGCAAGGCCTGAACAAAAATTCTGATTAACAACTGAAGTTAAATGAGCAAAGTTCAATTGCACCACCATGCCATACCTGAGATGTTATAGCTGTCGAATAACCGTGTCCCAATGGATGAATTTACGATCCACTAAATGCTGGATGAGATGCGGCCGGTACTCTTCGTATTGCGCCACGAAAAGACTGGAGAGAAAAGGGAATTGTTATCAGAATGAAATGAATTTTAAACAGAATGAAACTCACCTGAGTTGGAGGTAGGCATTTTTACGTAAGCAGAATAAGATATAAGATACCAACAGCGAAATAATCGCAGGTGGTCAGAATGTCGATGCCGTGAGGAAAAGTGCTTTGTCGACCGACGTGTTCCTGGAAGGCAGAAGCGGCAGCCCGTCGGCAGTTGACCTCACGATCGAACACGGTGGTGATGACTAGGGCCTTAGCCAACTGATGGACGAATGGCTGGAGGCTGGAGCAGAGACGGGTCGTAGGATCGGGCAAGAGCCCAGCAGAGGTAACAAGCGGCATCACGTACAGCCGAGCCAACGGAAAAGTTACCGCGTAACTCATCGTACAGCATGCACTGCTCCACAAAAGGCAAGACAGAAGACAATCGCTGGGGCAACAGCAATCCACGACGGGCACCGAATTTCTTTCGTTCTTTTGGTTATTTATTAGCTTGCAAACTTAATAGTTTACCATAGACTCGGTTTTGTACTGAACATTTCGAAGAAGATGAGTGATACAAGGATCTCCCCATTATCATCTATTTGATTCCAGTGAAGAAACGTTTCGCATCGGTGAGTACTTAGCCTACCTTTTTTAGTTTGATTGAAACAAAAATACAAGATCCTAAGAGCATCAACCTCATTTTAACCAAGCACCCAAACTCATTATGTACAAACTAAAACCTTCGTCACTCCACAAGTTTTTCCTTGCTTGAATCACAGCATCCGACAAGTCTAGTCTAGATTTAAAAAAATTGCATGCAATGAATAAAACAGATGAATAATTGCTTGTTATACAGGTCAACCTACACATCACAGCTGATATTGGATATTCTAGTGTCTTCTCTGCCGCTCTAGGCTGAAAAGTCAGCCTGACATTAGCTGAGGAATTATAACAAGAGAATGTAACATATTAACCATAACTGAAAATTGAAAGGTAATTAAGCTTACCAAGTGTACGAGTCACTTGTTTGTTATGGGCAATAATGGCGCCATGAGTCAGCATAGCAGTAGAGGGTAAATAGTGGGATTGATCCTTCGGCTTCTGGGTTTCCCGTTCTTACATATCGATCGAGCAATTTCTTGGCTGCAAACAGGGAATGAATTCAAGCAATACTTCAAAAGAAGTTTTAAATCAGAAAATATCTTCCTACCAAATCCAGTTGACTCGCACTTGGAGAAATAGCCAATAGCGTAGAATCCGGCACGTTTAAGCTTGTTTTGATTATTAAGTCGTCTGCTTTGTTTTTATTTTACCAAGTTGAAATTGTGGCTGCCGTTTATTTCTTTTTCATTTTTTAAATAATTAAATAATTACGACAAATGGAATGCTATGGCATGAAAACTTTAACAGAACATTTTTATCCGTAATTATTAATTCTTAAAATTCTTTCCCGAATTAGTTCTATGTACCTTAAGAAAACTCAAAATCCATCTATTGAGCTTAGCAGGCGAATTTCATTCGTTTCCATTTTTCCCTCCAAGTCCAACCCCAAAATGCCTCGCCCTAAATCCCTTCGGGAAATTCAGTATTCCACGCATCGGATACCGCGTAAAATCAGGTTCGCGTGACAAAAATAAATCAATCCTCATTTTGATGCTGTAGCTGACTGAAAAGTGGTAGTAGCAAATTGACGTCAAATTACCATTCGTTTCATCAATTAAGTACATTAATATAGTTAAGTAGTAAATAAATGGACACCGACGATGATGACGTAGAAGAGGAACAAAATCCACACGGTAATAAAGCGTTACACTTTGAAATGAAACTGATACGTCAGCCATGTTCGTTTGCTGTGCCATTTAAAATCAAAACAAAATTTAAAATAGTTTCCTTACAGAAACTCCGGAGAAAGAAATTCTTTGGGCTGCAGTTAAAGGAGAAATTGACATAGTTGAAACTTTGGTTCAAAGTAATCCAGCATTGATTCATGTGAAAGACCGTGATGGCTACAGTCCTCTTCATAGAGCTTGCTATGAAAATCATTTGAACATTGCAGAGTTACTACTCAAACACAATGCCAAAGCAGATGCATTGACCAATGAACTCTGGCAACCATTGCATTCAGCGAGCAAATGGAATAGTAGTTTGTGTGTGGCTTTACTGTTGGAATGGGGTGCTAATGTTAATTCAGTAACTAGAGGTGGACTTACACCATTACACTTGGCCTCATCCAATTCTACTGCATATGACACTTTGCTTATTTTGTTAAACCACCCTTTGATTAATGCAAATATTTTGAGCACTAATGGTGAAACAGCCCATGAAATATCCTGTAGATGTGGACCTTACTCACAACTCTTTGATATTGTAAATGAAGCCTTGAATTGTATTTAACTATTACTTGCTAATGTAATGTGTTAACTCCTGAAGTGGAGCCAAATAAATATTTCATGTGTGGTTCCTAAACAATTTTTAATATTTTAAAATCCCAAATTGTTTTGTTTAATTGAATTAATTTTGCAGAAAAATTTTAAAACGAGACTGAAAACATTTGTTCGTACGTCAAATGTAAAACACTGTTTTATATTTTCTCCGACCTTAATTGGAATTCTTTATCCCTTACAATTTATTATCAAGAATCAGGGAATGCTTTATTTGAGGATGACTATCATTCAACAAGTGATTCATGTTCTATGAGCATGGCAATTGTGATGAGAATAAAAATAACTCGGGGTAACAGGGTCTTATAAAAAAAAGGCAAACGTTGATATGGATATTCAGAGAGCCGAGTAGAACGGACACAAATAATCTGAGCAATTTTCAAGGGCACTTAATAAATCTTATGTACACAAGAATAAGAATCGATTTTACAGGCTCTTGACATAAAAATAGGTCGTCTCAAGAGTCGATCAAATTTAAAGATCGATCAAATTTAAAGATTCTTTACAACGGCTTGCCTATCATGTCGGATCCAGTTGACTTGTTTCAATTCAGGATATATATGCCTATTGGAGCATAATTTCTTTCAGGTGCTTTTGAAGAATGAAATCCTTGACGGCACCGAAAACTTTGTTTATATTTTCAGTATCAACAGCCGTAGTAAAATGATGATAAAGCACTTGGTGGTTGTTACGTCGAGTAGATACAAACATATTTAAAATGAAGGCTTGGACTTTAGGCAAATCAAATGGATCGTCCTGAAAAAATGTTAAGAATTCTTGAAATCTGGATAACATTCTATTAAAGAAAACGGTCTGTACGGAAGAAGTAACACATACCTGATACTCGGGAAAGTAGAGTGCAATATTAGAAGCTCGAGTCAAAAGCTTGGCTTTAAGAAGGTCAGTTTTGTTCAGAAACAGGATAAAAGCAACTGACAGTAAATAACGAATGTTGACGATAGTATCAAAAATGTTCTTCGATTCTTCCAGACGTTTCGTCCGTCTATATATATACATATATTTTGGATTATAATTCATATTAAAAAAAGCAGCAATACAATTTATCGTATTTACCTGTCTTCCATTAAAACTTGGTCGTATTCCGAAGATGATACCAGAAAAAGGATGGCTGTTACCGAATCAAAGCACTGAAGCCATTTCTGCCTTTGCGAACGTTGGCCTCCAACGTCCACGAAGCGGAATGGGATTGAGTTTATAGTCATAACAAACTCGGTTACGCCTTTAGTGGCTTTGCGTGCATGAAGAATGTCTTGATTATTCGGCAAGTAATCCTACAGACAATTTACCAATTAAAACGATGAAAAAAATAAAAAAGATCGACACTGTAACAATTCAAAAATTCTGTGTACCTTTATGGCAATCCGTTCCAAATTTTCGAAAAAATACTTAACAGAGTCACTCTGTAAGAATAAAGAATGATATAATACATGGTTTATTGGCAAGCATGATTAACATCATATAAACTAAAGCTTTGCTAGATCTAAATAAATTGTTTATGATAACTCAGTGGTAGAATATAATGTTGGTGATAACTGAAAATATTTATCTCATTCCAAACACAGGGAAACTTCTGTGCTTGCACAAACTATCTGCATGTTGGATAGATTATCACAAACTACATAAGGAAAAATGGTGACACTTTGGCACACTTACCAGCTGGAATTCTCTCCTTCTGTCGTAAGCTTCTCTGATACCATGATCACACCACAGTTGTTGAATGTAGACAGCATATTCCATAAACACTTTGGTATCAAACTGCATCACATTATCTACTCTTAACAGGAACGGTGCCAAGTTTGCATTGTTTGGATTTTCCCAAGGAATTTGTAGTTTTTCACGAGCATCAACCAAGACACGCATTCCTCTTATGATATTCTGGTAGACAATAGATTGAAACTCGTGAATAGCTTCTGTGTCAAACTTAACTCCATGAATGATACGCATCTGCTTGAGAAATGTTGATTTTCCCGACTCACCTGCATTTTTACATATTTGAATGTTTCAAAAACATGTTGTAAACAAATAGATTAAAAATTAAAACTCACCTGCTCCAAGGAGCAAAAGTTTGACTTGGCGCCGGTTGTTGTGCTTTTCCCTTTCGATTTGTTTGTCAATCTTTATACTTCTCTGAATTTGCTCAATCTCTTCGTCAGAATACTTCCACTGTAGGCAGCAGTGAACAAGATTCGTCATTTTCAGATTCAGTTTCTATATCGACACTTGTTCATGACACGTGAGTCGAGAAGAAAACTTATTTGTTTACCCCGCCTATTGTGTTGCAACTAACCAGAACAAGTTCAAAATGGTCTAATGCAGCAACAACAAAGCCAAGAGATTATTTGTGTGGGGGGCGTTGCGAAATGTCGAAATGGTCATCTGGTGGTGAATATTAGCGTTTATTTTTAAATCGATTCTTTAACAATACAAAAAATAATATATAAAACGAAATTCAATTTATATAAAATTGCTTGAATATTAAAGACAATTAATTACACAAACACTTAAAATGATTGCATTTCTATTTACGCGAGTGTGTTCTTAAAATATCACACCTGATCATCGACATAAACATAAACTACATGTACGAACTTCATGTAGACCAGCTCTTCAACTCCAATCAAAAGATATTCGATTTCAGGGCCTCAGTTCGATAAGGGATCAAAGTCTGAATAAATTTGATCTGTTAGTTGAAACTTAAATTGTCATCTTTCAATCCAAAACTGAATTGCCTATCTATATACTAGGACTTTGAACACAGACGAGTAGAGCATGAGCTACTACAAACTTTTTGAGCTTCCAACATTTACGGTTTTTGCAGGTTAAAAGTTGAGTAGCTTCCTATAAGGCTATAAATAAGAAATAACGAGTGATTACGAAATTACACAACAATAGAAGATTTTGAGGTAGACTGTAAAACATGCTGACGTCAGAGGGATCTTAAAGGGATTCATTTATATTATTTAACAACCGACCCAATAACCTGAAACGTCGGTGTTGGTTTTCAACTTTTGTCATTCGAGAACACTTTTTAACGGTTTTGCTCACAAGCGAACATAAACAGGATCCAAGCGTCCCTAGAGCTTACAACGCAACAAATCGTTTTTAATGCAATAGCTAACTTTTTCAGAGATGACTGTTGTTACATTGTACGCGATTGTAGGTTTCTTGGCAGAAGTTAACGACACTTTTACAACAGTGTATTCGAATTAAGAAAAACTAAATGACAAAAAAAGACTAATGCGGAAGTGGGATAATTCCGATAATTATATAGCCACTCTTCTATAAAGTAAAAATTTAGAGATGATTGCACAATCGACGTCATAAGTAACGAGACGGTTCACAGAAATAATTATAGAATACAAAACGTCGTCCATCAATAAAATACCAGAATAAAATACAAGATTAAAGGATTCAAACAAAAAAGAAACCGTAAACAATTATAATAATATTAAACGATATTTTGAATGGGATGTGAATAGGCGATAGCAAGTGAGGGAAACCACGCAAGAAAACCAATACAATGGTTGATGAAAGATTCGAGCAGCTGTTGTAACAGAACGATCGGCGGAAATTTAAAATGTATGCATCACGAGTGGGGTAAGTTTGAATATTTATTTACTGGAACCTTTGGTACTAACGTTACTAGGATCCGGCTGCGCAAGGTAATAGTTGACGGCTCTATTAATGTCACAGTCAGCCGCCAGGGCTAACCGCAAAAGCTCAGGCCTAGAAACTTCACCTCCGAGGATATCTTCAAGAGCCGAGACGCAATTTTCCAGAAGCTGTTCCTGTTGCTAAGGGACAAGGAAAAAAAAATTAGAGGCCCAGGATTTTTGAGGCAAATCAACCAATATTCAAAAAACCTCTTGTTCCACTTCAGCTACAGCAATACGCATTTCATTCGTCAATTCTTGCAAAAGATCCACGCTCTCCTTACTACTACTGCTACTACTGGAACTAGAACTGCTACTCCTACTACTGCTACTTCGATCACTACTGGTCACCCCCCTGCAACAAACAAAATAAATCAATAAACAGATATTCAAACTATGTGTAATCCTATTCATACCACATATCACGGTAGGTATCTCCGCTATAGAGCGATGAACTTAGCCAGTGATGCTTCGTTCTGGATTGTAGCAATAAATATTTAAAGTTAGTTAATAGGTTTTAAAAAATTATTGTTGTGAATAATTTTTTGAAAAATACGTATTCGAGTTTGAAGTATGAAGCTGCACTTGGGATCTCAGATGAGCAGGAAGGTCCTCTAACCCTTCTTTGTCAACCAAGTCTCCGTGTTTCCAAATAAAGGCAATGCAAGACTCCTAATAAACAAACAATTACCGTATTGTATGGCCTTCCTATGAGTATTACGATTAAGAAATCGGGACAAATGTTTATACCTGAAGTTGTGTAGCCGACCATTGATCAGCGATGGCTAGCATACACAGAACGTTTGAATTGTCTAAACGAGAGGTCAAAACAGTCTGACAGCCGGAACTAAGTTGTTCGACCTCAAACCGGTCAGCCATGATTAACAACTCTATTAGTTGCTCATTACTGAGAGTAGTTTGATCAATATGGTCACCATAAAGGAAACGGAGAAATAGTGATAGCAGCTGGGCAGAACAGTCGGGCAATGTGATTTTCCTTGTCAGAAAAGAGCAGTTTAAACACGACAGCGATGTCGAAAGCATATTTTGTTGTTGTATACCTGTCAATTGCTTCTCGCATTCCAGACAAAAGAGCTCGATGAAACCAACGACATCTTGCAGCTAATATTACACGGTGTGCTTTGACCAAATGGCTAATTTGGCTCGCATCAGCATCAGATGGAAGTACAAATTCTAGGTCTGAATTATTTTGGTTTTCTAAAAGTAAAAACACTTGGCGAGCAAGGGGACTTTTGCTTGCCATAGGCTCGCGACACAGCGGGCCAAACATACTTAAGTCGCCATTCCTGTCGAATCATCAATGAGTAAGGTAAAAATTTTAAAAGTTAATTTTCATCAATTAAGTACGTTGGCAAAGAGTCAGCTCCAGTAGATTCAGTGTTGGGTGGACATGTGGAATGTGTAGTAGACGGTCCAGTGTTTTCTAGTAGTTCCAATGCAATCAATGACGCGTTCAATTCTTCTCGCTGCACCAGATCGCAGACTTGCTGAAGTAAGGCGCGAACGTTAGGTTCCGTTTTGATTTCTCTCAGATGACTAATTGTCTGGTTCTGGTTAATATAGTCCATTAAAAAACTGTAGAAAATTGTAAGGACATTTTCATGTGTACTATTTTCGACGAAACGTTGTAAAACGTGAATTGAAATTCAGCCATGGTTAGAGATACGTCCAGAGAAGCGATAATTTCTTCTAGACGGAAGATGACCAACGGAATCTCTTCCACAAAAAGTTTTATATTTCGCATGACGGAGCGTACTTGCGAGGATACACTCATTTCTGTATACTTTTCCCTGTGAGTTTAAGAAATTTAATAAGATAAACTTTTCAGCTAAAAAAAAAAACAAAAACAAAGAAACGACTAACTTTTTATGTGATAGAAATTTGACGGCTAGCAAAAGCTTTTCGTGCAAGTTCTTCAGCTTATGGGCTTCTTTGTCAAGCAAAGTATCAGCAATACAGTGGCCAGTCAAAGTTTGGGCACGAAAAGAAAATGCAATCTGTTCGGTGATATTTTTACATTCTATGGCTAAGGCCCAAATGACAGACAACGCACCTTCCACCTAAAATTATGGTATAAAAACTTTACTGTCAAAGAACAACGGAAGAGACCAGCTTAAAAAATTTATACAGACCTCCGGAGCTATGTAGCTGGCCAGGACAAAATTCTGACTTGCTGAAAGCCCGCCAATAAGATTGCGGAAGCATTTTAGAAGGCGATAAACTTGAGAAACAAATACTGGCAGCCTGGAGCGAAAATACGTCATGACCTCTCGACGTTCTTCAGATGACAAATCTGTTTTATGCTTCGTAAACGTCACGCATAATTGGACAAACCGAATGACCACAAGGACACCTTCTCTGTGTACGGAAAAAAAAAAGTAATTTGTTTTTAAATTTTAATAATAAACTTTTAAAGTAAATTTCTACATACCCTAAACTTTGTTTGACCGATTGCCACAACCGAGCAGCATTGACGAGCATATCAGCTTCGTTATTACTATCAAACAATGAGATCATACGTTCTAGTGAAAAATGAATGCTGTTAACTAGGCTGTGCAAATCAACTCTTGCAGCTGTATTTCTTAGGAAAGATTGGCACAACTCAACAAGGTTTGCCATTGCCTGTTGATTTTGGAAATGCTCAATGCATAATTTAGCTGTTTGGCTGCTCAGTGTTGAGGGAAGATGGTGGGAATAGCTGAAATGTAGTGCTGTAGAAAGTACAGCTTCTGGTAGCCCATTCAAGGATTCCCAATCAAAGTCACCTAGACCAAGAGAGAGAATTGTCTTGTGTACCTGGAACTAGAAAAAAAAAATTTAGATTAAAAAAAAAACATTATTGTAAATGAACTTACTGAATGGCCATTTGCTGCACACAATTCAAAGTCAGAAAAATATCCTTCTTCCAGTGCATGTGTGAGAGTGAATGGATTGTCTAAACCACTTTGGGTCTTAGTTGTAATTCTTTTGCATGTTAAAATGATCCACGAATCAAAGTAGAGAATCAGCTCTTGATGGGAGGGCTTTTCTACCTAGAAATATATGTCATCATAATACAGTTAAAAGTCCAATTTTGTAAAACACTGATAAAAATCTAGATGCCTTACTCGAAATTCAATAACACTCCCACTGAATCCAGCAAACCGAACAAAAGTTGAAAAAGATGAAGAGTATACTTCATAAGTATCACAGAATGTAGGGGGGAAATCGACGTTGCGTTCATTTTTCCAAATAACAGAACCTCCTTTTTCTAATTGAAATTCAATTCCCTTCAAATTAGGTAAGCTGGTATCGTCTGCTGTGTGGGCCTTACATTCGACAATCTACAAAATCGAAACCATAATTAGCAAGTTAGTTCGATGAATGAAGAACAACATACACTACCAGCCAATTTCCTTGAAGTTGTTTTGAACCCGAATATCGAGCCATACTGCCTTTTTAATAACAAAATTCGAGAAAGTTTGGTTGTCTTTGTGCCCACCATTCAAGTGTGTACTTGGTATTGTACTCAATCATTACTACCATCTAGCGGACACGTTTGGATTTGAAATTAGAATTTCTTTTTCAATTTTCAATTTTGTATCAACTGCAGTCCCAAGAAGTTGCATTATCGAGTTTGATCCAATGCTTTATGTTTGTAATGCATTTATGTATGCATGTATTAGTAAAATATTTTGAAATGCGCAGCTATGCGATGAATGATTGACAGATTGACTGGGTTGACATGATTTGCATCGGTAGTATAAATTAACGACTATTTGAAGGGGCAAAGAAGTTCAAGATTTTAACCCACAGATTATTTTTAAACAGATTCTCCCTATTTTTACTTTAGCCTATCGAGTAATGTCAAGACAACAAGCAAAGTAGGATTCTTTTGAAGTTTTGGCAACAGATGAAAATCACGTATTACACCCTCCACAGAATTTCAATCACCTTGACCTTTGGAAAACATGAATAAATTCGACGCAAAAATTTTGGCATCCTTTCGGTCCTCTGAGACAAAGTTGCCGACGCATTGGCTTTAGCTTTAATATTGCTGTTGTCTTTCATTCTTCAATTAGTCATAATATTTACAAATTATCTCTCGTTAAGTCATTTTCATCAGCTATTTTCTGACGGACGAGTATATCAACATTTTATCCTACTGATGAGCAGCTTATTTCTACACTGTCAATTCGAAAACAGCCCCTAATTCTAAATAAAGTTGTCGCTCGTCAACGCGCACCAAAAATAAACAACAGCAAAACACGGAGAAGATTATCGATTTATGAAGTTTTCATATGTTTAACAGAACAAAGTCACATGAAACAGAACAAGCATTTCCGTAGTGTCGTTTCGTTATTTAGGATTGGGCAGTTGCGATGGTTAGTCTATATAGATAGTGTTTGTTTAGTGCAACTTGGAACAGGCAACAGAGAATATGGAAGGCCAACATGTTAGGAGATGCCAGAAAGGGCTTTGCTTGCTTTTCAAGAGAAACCATAGAGCTGCATTTGATTTTTCATGTCATCCATTGTGGTGTCTCCAAATTGGGCACTGTGCTTTTGCATCAGCTTGTAGATAGCCTCCATTTGTTCTGTTTCAACCCTTGATAAAAAGTAAAAATGTTAAATCCAAATGTTCATAGTGATCTAAAAATGTGTACATATAAAGTTAGTTTTGTTTAATACTTCTTTTCCAAGAGTTTCACTTCTTCAGGAAGTTTTTCTTCCAACTGCTTAGCTAACTGAAGAGGTTTTCTTGAACTCAGAAATCCTAAACCATCTTTCTGTTGTTCTTTGGGAGGTGTAGAGGGGGTAATGTTTTTTGCATTCCAGAGGCATGTTAGTGTTAAGCAAATGATGGCAAAGACAGTAGTGATAAAGTAATAAACAGATGTGTCTTCCCAGAAAGTTGCCAACATGGTTTAACTCAGATCACAGCTTGTTTTTTTAGAAGTGCACCCTTTGAATTCAGGCAACAAGGGGAGAAAAGCTTCTCGATTCAAATATTCAAAAGCAGATTGCTGCTTTTCACTTAGAATTTTTTGAAGATTTTCACAATCCTTTTCGTTGATGGCTTTTGACAAGTTCTCTACATCAGCTCTGTTTTGAATACAGGCATCAACCCTATCCTCTGAATCAGCTCCTATGGAAATGTGCTTCTCAAAACACTCCTTTATTGAGTCTAGTTGCTGCTCCTGGTTGTCAGAGTTCAAAATGATTTCACTGACAGAGTTGTAGAAGTCCCAGTACTTGCTGTGTTCTGGATGATGACTCAGGTATGACTTGAAAAATGCTTGACCTTCATCTGAAGATAACAATGCACTTAGATTGCACTCTTGAATAACCTTCTTGAGGGTTTTCTTTGGTAATTTTTTCAGATCCGGATCAGCCATCAACGATTCTCTACAGTATTGGAACAGTGATTCAATAGGCTTAGCAAGCTTTTGTGATAAGATTCATTAAAAAAAGTTTCACGGATTTGATTTCTTACCACCGACTTTTCTGCTTTTCTTCAATAGATCGTTTCGATCTGCTCAAAGTAAACTTTTCTTAAAATATGTTGACGTATTTGAAGCTGGCTCTCCGCTCCGGCAACTATTTATAAAAGAAGAATGGGATGGGCCTCTTTTTTTTCGACTATTGTTTTGGTTTGATAGTGTGCTTGCAAGTACGGTGCCCTAGCGGTCAAATCCAGAAACAGATTTTGTAGTTGTGGCGTGGCGCTGAATTTGAATTGTCAGTGAAAATGACTCAAACAATATTTGATACATAGCTCTATTATGACTAAACTATTAACTAAACTATTAACTTTTAAAATAAATGCATGTGTACGTGTGACGTCTTCTTATCATACTCGCAAAATAACATTGGACAGACATTATACCGGTACAACGATCTAGACAAATACTTTTGAGTTTGTTGCGTTCATCAAAAATTTAATCGTGAGATTGCCAGTTTCATTAAATCTTTTCCAAAACGGCATGCCCAAAAATTTCGTCGCTGCTTGAAAATGACTAGTTGATTACACAAGAAAAATTGTATAACACTATAGATAAATACACAATAGAGCATCATTCGTGTACAGAATGTAAAATGTTATATGTGGTCCCCCAAACTGAACGGTTTCCAGGCCAACTCATTCAAGTGATAAGACATGACTTGTCATTCCTATTTGCGCGATGATGAATTATTGATGATTGTGCGGTCTGCCTTTCTAGCTTGACCGCGCTCCACAGTTCGCGTGCTTCTTTATTTAATAGGTTTTTTTATGGCTATTTCCGTACGGAGGACTCAAAACATACACAGACGGTGGCCGTGGTGTTATCGATCCAATTCTACCAGGATCGGTCTACGGGCAGCAGCCAGCCAGCCCGTGTAATATGCAGGCGAGGCTCGTTATTTTCTTCTTACGATGATTGCCTTACGTTGCCATGCAGCAAATCAACTCTAGAAACCTGTCGACGACCTGGAAATTGTTTCTACAGACATAATCAAAAGTGTTGGCAGTACACAAAGCCGTTTATTTCGTTTCAAGGAAACCAAAGTTACAAAAAAACACGCATCAAAATCATGGGAGTGGGGGGGGGGGGGAGAATGCATTTTGTTGAGGAAAAAGATTGTGAAAATTCTCCACCGCGTTGTGCATAGCCTATTACATTAATTACTCCTTTCAAATATGGTTAAAAGGTTTTCAAATTTTTTTTTCTTGGGGATAACAAAAAAGAATACCAACAGAGAGAGGAGCAAAACATTTTCTTTTCTTTCTGAGGAGATGCTGGAGAGAGAATGGGATCCTTTATTTACACACATCCGCCAGCGCGACGGATTGTAAGCCCATCGTCGCACTACCGAAAATTGTTGGGGGGAATTTTTATTTTATTTCTTAAAAAACGACATGGTTGATACTTTTGCTTATTATGACGAAAATCTGGTTTCATTTTTTTGTAAAAAAATTGGATGGATGGAAACAAATCAAACAAACACGAAAAACAAATTCCGCCAGGGAGCGCATCGTCCGGATTAAAAATACTGTCGATTCGCTGGTTTAAAAAATAAGACAAAAATAAAACAAAAATAAAACGCTGCATAGAAAAAAAATGGTCTTCAAAGTCAATTTAGATGATCCTTTTTGTATGATTGTTTGTGATGTTGTTTTCAGTAATTGTACGGGCCGTACTGCGAACCATAGGCGTAGGGTCCAGGATAAGCATAGCCGTAAGCGTACTGCTGCTTTTGAGGATAGACTGCCGCAGGGAATCACATGAAAGAGAAAGAAAGAAAAAAAAACAACATAAAACATCACCATGCCATTACACTAGGAGCTTCGTGATCAATTAGAATCAACGAGACTGTGGGTGGTGGGTGGGGTGAACGCTCGGGAGCGGAGCGTCTTTTTTTTTTATTTTAAAAGAAATTGCGTCTACAAAGATAAAATAAGAAAAGAAAAAAACATTTTTTCTTCTTTCCTACGGGGTTGTACTCGTCTTCCATCTGGCGTCCGTTAACGTGGCGCGTCCTGATCAAGTCTAACAACTAACAATGACATGACACTGTCTGCGTGCCATTCTACACAAGAAATCTTCACGACCGAATCCTCCAACTTTTTTTTTCTATCTTTATCTCAAAAGAGACTATGGGAGCGGACCCCCAACCCGAAAAGATACAGACAGGATATGCTGCTCTGATCGTGACAGCTCGACTTCTCACGGTAGCTTCCTCATCTACTCCTTCGTGTTGTGTTGCCTTTCTCGAGGTTTTTTTTTTTTAAGCAACTCGGCTCACAAGGAGGGAATAAGATCGTGAAATTTTTTTTTTAAGTCATCATCGCAAGAGTCGTGTACATATATGCAAGTCCAGGGAATTCTAAGAAAAGAATGACGAAACGTACCAGGCATGAGGTATTGCATATTGACGGCCTCCTCCTTTTCACGTTCACGGCGCAGGCAGATGGCGGCGCAGGAGAAGAGGATTGACGAGATGAGGGCGAAACCCACTCCGATCCAGGCAATCATGTACGACCTGTTGTTATAACGCAACAATTATTGCAATAATCATTTTTCTCCAGGTCCACATATTTTATTTATTTTTTACCAGTCGTAGTCGATTTTGGAAGCATCCTTCAAGACCTGAATGAATAGAAAAAGATACGGAATTGACGTTAGTGGGAGCAGTACAGTAAAGTTCACTTCGCACGCGGTCACGGTGAATATATAGAGCACACACGCCGTATTAGGAAAAACGGGACGCACCAAAATAATAAAATAAGCCCGAACAAAGTTGATTATGGGACCCCCGGTTAAATCAAATCAAGTTGCGTATTCCCATTGTTTTGTTCTTTGTGGGGCGCAGACAAACTAGCGTGACCCGATGTATATAGCGGGACCCCTTCGGTTCAGTTCATTTTCCCCCTTTTTTTACGACTAGTCTTATCATTATAATTATATAAGAAAGGATAATACCGTTTCGCAAAAGAGGATTCACCAATATGTTTCAGCGTGAAAGAAAATCAACGACTGTAGGTCGAACCAATAAATAAAAACCCCGTCTGAAAATAACGACAATTTAGGAAGGGTGTGGGGGGCAAATTGTATGTGTGTGTAACGGGAAGCCTTTTTCCCCGAATCCTCCACAGTTATTGAGTAAAAAAAAAAAACATAACAAGAGAGACCGGTCCTTCACAATGAGGTCGATCGTGAGTGTCCGACGGACTTGAAATTCTTGTTTCTCTTTCCGAAAGTTGATTCGACTACTTTTTGTGTTTAGTTTTCCTGTTCACAATTCAAACCGCCACCATGTTTGAATACATTATTCCCACTTTGTGTCTCGAATGAGATGGGCAACGGCCGAGACGTGACAGGGCAGAGAAAACGGGAACACGCAAGGGGGAAAAACAAAAAAAACATTTCGAATGTCTTTACCTTGGGGCGGAGGAACTCGCGCTCGCCAACCAGTTTTTCGTTCTCGTAGAATTCGACGCCGTGCCAGAGACCCATGCCGCCAGCGCTAAACAAACCTGAAAGACAAAAACCCCAAAAAACAAAATTCAAATCAAATTCGTTTTGAGTAAAAAGTTCCAGCATTATTTAAACTTTTTTGATTAAGGATGTGAAAAAGACACACAAGTAGATCATTTGTGCGCTAGTCACATTCTTGACAGCAGCAAGTGAGAGACATTTGAGATTGAGTTCACACACCCCGGAGCCTCAACCAAAAAAGTTGAGGGACAAAAGCGAGATTGGAATGATAATTTGGTTGTTAAATGAAGTAAGACAAAAAAAAGAGATGTATTTACATGCGAGAAGCATGAGAATGGCCGTGCTGGTGATGTTGCCCGCTCCTCGGCGCCAACAGCCGACGACTCCAGTCCAAAAGGCAACAAAGTCAAAGAAGAAGGACACGATGAAGAGAGCGATCATGGCGCGTCCCATATCTAAACAACAAAAATACAGTTGTTGTTATTATTATTATGATTAAAAACAGTTGTTTTGATGAAACAGAAAAAAAGAAAACTTACGAAGTCGAGCCATGGCATCTTCGCTAAAGGATTTAGTATCTCCCTTATTGTCCGGGATGTAATAGTCGATGTTGGTGCAGATGGTCTCGACTGGCGAGCGATACGTCTCAACTGTCAAAAAGAAACAACAAATTATTATTATTTTTGTTTTTATTTCGAAATGAAAAATGTGAATGTCTGGAATGACGTGAATAACAAGACAGGTGGACGGGGGGATTTGCACCCAAAGGAATAAGTAAGAGAAAATGGGGGCACGGTTTCCTGTTGGTGGCCCGCATCCGATGCGGAACGCTGGATATTGACGTCACAACAACACCAGCTTTGACAAGTAAGAAATAATTCGACCCGTCGCCAAAATAAATATAATTTCAAGAGTGAGAGAGAGCGGAAAGAGAAATGGCTACCTGTACACAGTTACACAACTGTCTGTACTTCATAGTTCACTTAAAATATTCCCCAAAAAAACAAACAAGGATCTCTCCCCGGTCATTTACGTGTTCCACTACTACTACCCATTTTCTTCGTCGAGAAAGCAGCGGTTTGCTCTCAATTCTACAGCGTGACTTTTCTTCTTCTTTGGTCGCCCATCAACTGACAATTTTCTATTCGCAATTGAAATAGAGAAGGTTCGTACTTCCACTAGGTCACAATTCTCTTCTTTTTCTGGTTTTATTGGCTGTACAATACACACCTTTGAGATTCTCCGTTGCTTTTGTGAATTTTCCCTTCGAGACATCCATTATCCTTGGAACTAGAATTAAATTTCTTTCTCTGCAGTACCCACCCAGCCAGTTTCTCTTGTAACCCGAGAGGAGACATCATTTGCCACTCACAGTTGTAAAGATTGAGGTGAACTGGGTGCCAATTTGGCGGGGAGAAAGTGCGGAAGGAGGAAAGTCAATTCTTCACTCCAGTCTAAGGGTTCTCTTGTTTTTGTATTTTTCTTCTTCGAATAAATCAGCAGACGCCCACTGCCCAACATACCATACATGTCCTTAATCTCATGTGTGTGTTTACTCTGTGGAGCCATAGAAAAAGGGGGTCACTCACACACATCTATCTGCGCCATATAATTTGTTTCTTTTAAAACTCCGTTAGCTGACCTGCAAATATAATAACCAAAGGGAAAGAAGAAGAGAGAGAAACTATATAGCCACCAATCTCTCTAGGTAGAAAAATAGGAAACAAATGTGTGGCCTGGCCATAGAAGAATATCGGCCAAACGTCACGAATGCTCGGTTACACCCCGCTATCTCTCCATACACACACACACCACTTGGAATTGTATGCCGCTATGTAGAGAGAGACGAGTCTTGTCTCACGGTAAATAAGAGGAAGAATGGGACACACAAATTTGTTTTTCTTCGACCGACAATTGCGTGTATGTAGGTGTGTGTGTTTTACGGTGTTTCATGTCCAACCGTGAGTCTGACCTGGAAAGAATAGAACACAACGCACAAAAGTCCAACTTAGCGGCACTTCATTTCGTTGCAACCACCGAACAGAACCGGATGAGACGTGTGCGTATTTGGTCGGTTGTTCAGTTACTTTGAAAACCTTGTAACCCAGTTTGTTGTAAAAGTGTACGTAGGAAAATAAAAGAATATCTGAATTTTTATTTGTTAAACAAACAAAAACAGCTTTCATCTCTCTTTTTCACGGACGATCTCCATCGTGTCATTGTGACTGGAGAGTCTTTGGAACCTGAAATCTTCTTTTTAAAAAACTTTAGGGCTTTAACATCTGTTGCAGCGTGACTTGCGACACCTTGCACGTTATTTACTCGAATCTCCTTTTATCAAATGTTTTCAAAGCCAAAGTCGCCATAGGGAAGGTTAAAAACCGCTCAATCAAACAAATCAAAAAAAGAGGAACTTATTCGACAGAGAAAATGAAAGAAATCCCGCAGCAGTTACAACCATCTTTTTGACTCACGGGGTTGTGTCCGCCCTTGAACTTGGCCCGGGCCAACCGCCCATCAACGTGAATAAACGTTTTGATGTCGTTACATCAACTGTTAAATAAATATTTTCCCTTTTCATATAAAAATACGATTAATAAAAAAAAAAGAACGAAGAGAGCCCAGAATTCTTCCACACAACAAATCAACCCTGACGAAAAAATAAAATTATATACGTTTTTAACAACAACAACCAGAAAAATAGTTTTAAGTTGTCTACATTTGGATGCACGCCGTAAATGTGTCGACCAGGAACTAAAAAAACATTTTTTCCCAACTCTCAGGGAAAGGAAAAAAAGAATTCCGGAATATTAAGGAGGAAGAAGAAGACCGCCAAGGTTTTTTTCTCCCACTCCACCCACCACATCCTATTCTTTTCCAAATTTTTCATAAAACTTGGGTTTTTTCCCTCCCGACACATACCTAGAAATATACTGATCTATACACAAAAGAAGTTAACCACATTTTTCCCTCGGTCAAATGATTAGCGCGGCCTCGCCAGCAGCAGGAGGATCTTTATTTCCCAAAGTTGTTGAGGGCATTTCGGAACAAATTGTGGTGTAAAATAAAAAGAGTTCGCATACTTGGTAAAAGTACTGAGAGACTATTATACGAGCCACTTTCATTATTTACACAAGTTAATGGCAGAGTCGACGGGTCGCTGAACTGTTTTCGGTTGTTGTTTGGCATCCCCATGATTTTGTATCGTTCCGTCACCCTCCATTACAATTTGAGATTATCCAATCGCAACGAACATTTTTTTGGGAGGGACTCGTCCAACCAGAATAAAATGTTATTATTTTTCTTAAAAAGGTACTGACCTCCTTTAGGGACTTTCTTGTCATCGAAGCAAATCCGGAAGAGTCCTTTGGTTCTGGAGAAATACAGAATGTTGCTCTCCAGTTCACCTTGCAACGCCAAGTCGCCTCGAGTCACCTGAGGCTATATAATCAATCAAAAATAAAAGAATGGCAAAAATGTGTTAAAATCTGAAAAGAAACTACTACTCTTTTCTTCTTTCAATGATTCGACATAGATTCCACACAAGACAGACAAAAGTTGCAATTCAATTTCCACGTTCGTGACATTTGGGTTCTTTTTTAATGGCTACCACCACCACATGGAGAAACTTGAATGACTGCCGGGGCCTCTTCTTTTCATCATAAAGAAACTTGGGCGAATAATCTAGCATCAATCTTTCACGCTTCACGCTCGTCCTCCATCTTTCATTTCAAAAGAATAAAAACAAGCAAAGTAGTTTTAGCCCTTACAAGTGCCAACGCCCCCCACCCGAAATGGACGATGTGTTACGCCATATGGCGCCAGTGTTTAAGGACGTTAAAAGTCAAAGAAGCGAACAAGAAAATAACCACAAAAACATTTTTCTATTAAAATATATAATTATTTTACCTCGAGTTTGAGACGATCGATGGTAATCCGACTCCAATTATCCGTGGAGAAGGCGATGGCGATCAACGCCACTGAGATCACGGCGGCGATCGTGGCCAACGAGAGTGTGTAGGCCGAACAAGGCATCTTCTTCTTTTGATACTTTTCGTTGATTATTCAACAAGAATTTTCTTTCGTAGACAAAGACAAGAGAGAGAGAGAGTTTTTGGCCAACTAAAATTTCTACCAAAGCCTCTCCCAGACAAACGAAAAACAACCAAAACAAGATGGCGGTGGTAGACACACTCGACGAGAAGATCTTCTTTTCAAGAAGATTTCCCTAGTGCTCAAATTGTTTTCTCCACGTGAATTATTTGGAACGAAATTTAAAAAGTTTTGGTGAAACTAAATGGGAATCAACTTTTTTAGTAGTTAGTTTGTCCCAAATAATAATTATTAAAAACGGTCTCAGAGACTTTGAGAAAAACACTTGCTGCTGGCTTTAGAGTTGCTGTACGACTGGGGGCCTGGAGGAATAGTTTGGCTCGATGCCCTGCTCACCCCCACCTTCTTTTTCTTACCTGGGGATTCTTTCTTTCTTTCTCTCTCCTTCCATGCCTGTCGGCTCTTTTTTCTTTAACTATCCGCCCACATTCCTCCTCACTCCCCACCCACCCATCCGTGAGTTGCCTGGAGATATATACTAGTACTACCTGGTGTGCTGCACACAACCACCCCGCAGGCTATATATTTTACCTGTCGGAATTACAATTCATATGAACCTTCTTCTTTCTTTCTTTTTCTAGCTTTTCTATTTTTCCGCTTGGGAGCGCACACCTTCTTTCATCATTCTTTCTTCTTTCGACTTACCTTTCCACCTGGAGTTTCTTCTCGCCCCCAGGGCAACTCGGAAGAAGAAGCAACAAGAAGAAGAAGAGGAATGATGACATTGGTGGGGGGGAAGCTTCCGAGGACGCACAAAAATGTTATGACGTTTTTTTTTAAAAGAATTTTCTTCTTCTTTTTTCGCTTATTATCCGCCCGGAATTGTTTTGTGTTCATGGTTGCATTTCATTCCGCCTTCATCACCTTTTTGAAATGAAATTTTCTCGGCGGAGGCGGAGGAGGAATTATTTTTTTCGCTTGTTGAAGAAGGCGGAGTTCTGGATGACGTGCTCCAAGGACTTTTCTTGTATTCCGGAATTTCTTCTTCAAAGTGCAATCAACCAACAGTTGATGCCATCCACCTCGTAAAAATATTTAAAAAAAGGGACCCCAAAAGAAAAAGAAAAAAATTCAATAAAATAAAGACACGCACGAACACGCGTGCAAAAGGGGATCGCCTATCTATTTCGGTTTCACCTTTGCGACGGAACGATGGACGCCAACAGCCTTGAACGATCCGTGATTCTCTGTGATGCGCCAAAGTGTAGACTCCCACACACGATCCCGCACGAAATTGACAAAAGAAGTTACCGACTTTTTTGTTTGTTCGGTGCTGGGGCTGTGGAATAACCGAGAAAAAGTTTAGTCATGCGTGAAGAGATTACATTCTATATCGTTGGCCCTACCGTATATAATTATATCGGTGCATTTGGACGATATGTGAAAGGATTTTTCCAGTTGATTGGACAGCAGGAACCTTTTTTCTTCCTTTCCTGCGGAGGTTCTGAAATTTATTTGTCTTCCTTTTCGGAAATGGTTGACTCACGAACGAGGTAGATGGCAGGAGTTGATGACGCATAGCATACCAAATGTTGTTTTACCCTTCTTTTATTTCTCCTTATAGAAAAATACCGCTCTGGTTGCGTCCCACTTTAAATAATAAATTGAATTCCCAACGAATATACAAGGGCCGAGCAAATCGATAATCGTTTTGCCATAAATCGATCGAAAGAAATAAAGGAAGAAAAAACGGGTTTTCATCCACATCGCTGACATTGTAAATTAGCTCCACACTTTGGCAACATGCCGTTTGCCTGCTGCTGCAGCAGCAGTTGAATTCTTTTGTTCTCATTTTCTTTTGTTCACGAAAATCCAACGAATTTTTTGTTTTGTTTTTCAATTCCACTTCAGCCGCTAACGCGCGCGCGCAATACAAACCGAGTCGGCGCACCATTTGTCCTCCCCTTTTTCTTCACGATATATATATGAGTGTGCAGTATAGATATATTTATAACAGAAGCAAAAAGGAACCGAGAGAAAAAAGACTCTTGCGGGAGAGAAAGAAAAAAAGAGGAAGAAACAGGATACCTATATATCGCGGGAAAGAGCTCGGGAGTCTCTCAGATTTTCACATTGCGCACGACGACGGATCGTTTGGCTCCGGCTCTCTCCTTCTCTTGGCTTTATTATTATATTTATTCCCCGCGCTGTTGTGTTTGTCTGTGTATCTCTACACTCTGTGGTGGTGGTGGCTCATCAGTCTCCGTTCGTCGCCGCTCCGGGATCGACGACGAGTCCCCTCTGCAAGACGGCGGGTTATATAGCAGCCGAGCGCAACAGCTGCGACTGACTCCCGACACTTTTTCTCTTTTTTTTTTTTTCCAAAACAGCTGGAATGATTGTCGCCCGGCCAACACAATTGGCAACAACATTAACAGGCGACGTAGCGAAAAACTTTTCATCATTATCTAACGTCCATTAAGCTCACACGTAAGTTCTACAACTTATAACTCATTTTTTTTTTCGGCTCTGTTCTGTTAGTATAGTATTTCGACGGAAATCATTAGGGTTGTGTAATATCGACCCTGGCTATATAGGCCGGTAGAAATCGTTTCTGTCCATATGCAGGTAAACGCCTCCATCAGCCAATCAAACTTTGATGATAGCTCAAAAATACGGGGGGGGGGGGGGGGGGTTTATCAGTTAAGCTTCTGTTCTTCGCGTGTATAAATAGGCCTACGTAATCTATTATACACAATGGCTCGTGAAAAATTCAATGTCCTCTAAAGGGGAAATGTATATCAAAAAGAGGGGGGGGGGGAAAGAATGACGTCTATAGTATTCTTCTGGGAATCGGGAAAGCCTTTTTTTTACTCTTCCATGTACCAGTGAGAATAAGAGCTAGACGGTCGTTACAGGACGTGTGCTCGCTGCAACATTTTCAAAGTGCTTTTTCCAGCTCCCTCACACTTGAAGGATTAACTTGCAATAGGCTCGGCAAAAGAAAAAGGGAGGGCCTTTGGAAGAAGAATGACTCCTGGTGGACAAAAAGAAATTGGCCCAGTTAATTCCCTTTTCGTCTAGAAGCCACCCACTCCCGATAATATCTTTGTTTGTTAGCGCATCTTTGTCGTCGACGACACCCGCAACTTGAAGACACTTTTAAGAGCTTCTTGCACGGATGAAATTGTGATTTCTACCCGCCAATAAATAACTGGCAAAGCTATTATTATTAATGCCAAGATTTGTGCGTCAAAGAAAACGGAATCCGACTTTCCGATTCCCGTTTTTTCTTTTTGTTTATGTTTTATGGGTGAGGTCAGTAGATAACTCCCGCACGGGCCAACAGACAAAGTAATAAGGGAAAAAGTTCAAAGGGTTATTGCTGAGACTGCTGTTGCCATTGGCCAAAAGCGGGAGGATCCATCAATCCATCACCCAAGGGGAGTTGGTGCCGTGTACTGCACACACAAGACAAAAAAGTCCATTCCATTTGGCTAGACACATTTTCCTTTCGTGAATAGATAATAGACTTGAGGCTATCTGGCATACTGGGTTTACCCCGAAGGCGGTGGCGGTGGCAGCGGCGAGAGTGATATATATATTTTGCAACAAGGAGCTGTATACGGAGCTAACACTATAGGAGCTTTTAGCCAGCTCCGGAACTCTACTCATCTCTATCCCAGCGCAGTTCCGGCTCTCTCACTCGATACTCGCCCTCAAGTTTTTCTTTTTCCAATGTACATAATAGTATATTACTTAGCTAATATAACCCCCCTCCCCATCTGGTATAGGAGCACCTCCTTAGACTGTGTATCTCTCCTCCAGTGCACAATTTCTTTTTTCAAGTTCAGACAAAAATCGATGAGGAGCGTGTCAATATTTGCCGACTCTGAAATCGCATAAACATTATAGCTCGCGGTTGGAATTGAATTAACGCAAGGAGATTTTAAATTGCGACTATAATAATGATTTGATGTTTCAACAGAGTCTAAATCAATCAAATTAGGCGCCGCGAAATCAATGAGCAATCATGTCACAGCAGTCGTCTGACCCTGGTGAAACGGACGCTCTGTCGGGATTGGACTCGTTTCATCATCTGAAACGTCACGGTCTCCATCAGCGCCAGTTGTCGTCGAGTCGCCGTCATCAGCGATGTCGGCCTACGTTGGGATGTTTAATGATCACCGTGGCGTTCACTCTTCTTGGCACGGCTGTAATGATCTCCCACCACTGCACCACCAACTCTTCCATGCACGACAAAAGAGATCCTTCATCCACTACTCTGATTTCTCCCCTTTGACACAATAATCAATTTTTCTCTTCTTCTCGTTTTCTTTTAAAATAATTGGAGGCTTTGTCGGCGTCCATTTTCACGGATTACTGGGAGAGGATCGACTACAACGTCAGTTCCATCGACGCCATCGCCCAGCGCAGCAACGGAACTCATCGGCTTACTTGGCTCTTTAACAAAACCGTAAGATATCAACGCGCACACATATCTATATATGCTAGCTCTATAATATGCTCGCATGTCGTGACACGTTATTATTAGGCCGCGGGAATTTTCTTTTTCTTCCCGAAGTCTACCAACACGACAGAAAAGAAAAACCCATCCCGATTACTATCAAAGATGTATCCAAAAAATAATTCCGGTGAAATTTTCATTTCGGAATAAAAGTAGCGAGAGCTGCTGATAAATTCACGGGACTCGAGGTTCTTGTATCACGAAAATGGTGAACGGCATTATTGAAATAGTGGAAGAATTTTACAATAGCAGCTCAGTGAGATTGATCTAAGAGATTCCATATGTACAAGCCGGGGGCGTTCTAGAGTCTGCATATGATGTGCTGCGTACAGCAGGATCAATATTACGATCGCAACGTGTTTTTATTATATACACAGACGCCGTTCTCTCTCTCACTCACGCTGTGGTTACACTACACATAACCCCCTCCGGCAAAACGGATCTATTCTATATGGTCCTACCCAGTGTGTGTAAACTACATACATAAATGTATAAGACCCGCTTTTATGGCTGGAATGAAACTTGCCTGGGATTTTGAATGGACGTCTGCAGGATCCGTACGTGACGACGGAACATTCAAGTCTGCTAGTAACAGGGTCCTGGACGAGGCGAGCGCGTGTTATCTTTTAATTGAATCAAGTTTCTCTATTGGCAATCCCCGCCAACCAGCAAGTCGGATTGAAAGTTGAGTCGCGAATATAAATAAGGTCACACACGGCAAACAGCAGCAGCAGGTGCGATAAGTTCGGTCGGAACTGGCGCCAGCTGTCGGCGCTTCCGTCACGGAAGATGTGGAACACACCAAAAAGTTCCTTGGATGCGCCAACACAACTCCAACTTGTTTGTTGAGACTTTTGTTTGTCAAATCCACTTTCGGCTTAGTTTACAACAACTTTATTTTAAAGAAATTTCTGTCACGGATGAAATTTTATCATTTTCGTCCAGGTGGCGCGAATCGTTTTGAATCCGCTGGCGTCATCATCGACCGCCGGTAGTAAATTATCAGGCCGGACTCCATCTTCGTCTAATTCCTACCTGCTGCCAAAGCGCAACGCATCCAATGCAACAACAACAACAACAACAACCCCAATCCGACTCAACGATGGGCTTTCACTGGACCGGCCGTTCGGCGCCCCAAATTACGTCCAGTTCGCCTCAATCGACCGCCAGCAGGAAATATCCAAGGTAGTACTAGACACACACACATATCAAAGTTGATGATTCATTCATCACCACCCAGCAACGGTATAAACAACAACTCGCGAGACTCTTGGCAGTCGGCAGAAAAGATCGATGAGCAACTGCAGAAAATTGATCAATCAATGGCTGCGTGAGTCCATCAGCAAGGCTCTTTCACGAAAATTTTCTTTTTTCTTTTTTCTTTCATTATTTCAGCAAAGATGGAGCGGATTTAGTCATCCGGAAGACGGAGCGTTCAACAAGTCCCGGATCCTCTCGAGGCGTAATAGGAGGCACGCGACGTCGAACGGAACGCACCGTCGTAAAAAGCGGGCCGGCAGCACCCGCCGTCGTCCCGATTCTTTGTTCTACTTGATCCCGCTGCACGGTGGCATCTGGCATCTTTGCGTCGATCTTCAGAGTAAAGACAAATAAATCCTTTTTCTTCTTCCCTTTTATTTTGAGGGGGGGTTTCCTATCTCTGGGGGGAAAAGAAAAAGCAAAACAAGCCTCCATTAGCAACCAGTTTCTAGTTATATGGCCACTGGGCGGACTATACGCACAGTCTGGAGAAAATGCATATAATATAAGACTTGATATAACTTCTATTTTGGAATTTCTATGCACCGATATCTTTTCATCTCCAGGGGGAACGCGGACCTCTTCCGTTTTCTCGAAAGAATGGGAAAAAGAAAGTTAAGCTTATTTATCTAAATATGAGATATAAATCCTAGCACTATAGTGAGATCCATCAGATATATTTTAAACAAGGGATTGCTTCTTCTTTCCTTTTGTAGTATATCTAAAATTATTTCTCCGACAATTCTTTTCTCATCGAAGAAATTGTTTTTGTTTATTGTAGACTACCGAATAATATGACATGCACATAAATTGAGCAGTTGTTTTACATCAATTTAATAATAAAACAAGGCGCGCAACATCTTTTTTTCTTTTATTTTCACGCACGAATTGAGTTGCAAAACTTTTCGCGGTCTGATTGCCATGTCCTACGCCGGGAATGTTGTTGTTAGCTTTTTAATAGATCAAACATTCCCAATCGATAACTGGATCGTTGCCGTTGAGATTCTCGGCGAAAATATCTATATATGCTATTTATTTTTTGATGTACCGTTTTAACAGATGACCAACTGAGAATGCTACAAGAAATGGGCCTCGACCGTGATGCCTGCACAGAGTACCTCGCCACTAGCGGAGCTTTAGCAGCTTCCGGCGTTGAAAATGACGCATTTCGCGTGACGTCCAACTACCTAAATCATCACGTTCAATCCAGTAAGTGAATACAACTAGTAGTACTATATACAGTAGAGAGAGTCTCCCCCATACTTTTGGAAAATTTCACTGATGTAGCTACTACTATTACTACTACTACTGTACATTGAAATATCGCACAAAACTTTCTTAATTACGCGGCTGGCGAAATCCCTGCAGCGATGCCTGACGCGCATACATAAATCCAAGTTGTGGATATATAGACTAACTCAAACCCCAGCTCACCAACTCTCTCCTGTGTAAATGAATAACACTGCTGGCTGATGGTTTTCTCACTCTCTTCGATTCTATAACAACTCCTTTCAGAAATGCACAATTTATCGATCTCTTGCGCCATGGTCTGCGTTATTCTCCTGGCGTCAGCTGCTCTGCTCGGAACTTTCGGAATTATGAAGCGTCAAATCAGCGCAGTGCTCATTACTGGAGTCATGTACATTCTAGCAGGTTTGTTGAAAATTTCTCATTTAGCCCGGGTCAGGACAGTGTATATTATTATAATCGAGTTAATGCCAAGTGATTTGAAACAAAAATGGGAAAATAAACGGGAGTTTAAAATCAACGGGAAATGGTTTCTAATTTCTGTTCAGCTCTCTTTGCCGTCTTCTCGCTCGTCATCATGCACTGCAAGCGAAACAGTCGGCGTGAAACGGGCTTTGTTGACGATCCGTTAGTGAATCCAGTCGAGTACAACGAGGCTCGGATCTTTTCAAACAGCTGGTATAAGAAATAAAATTATAAAAATCTAAAACATTTTCTCTTTTTCTTTGCTTCCAAGCGATTTGTTATTCAATTTTTCAACAACTTTTTTTACAGGTCAATGTTACTCGGTTGGGCTGGCTCTGCGGTCATTTTCGTCGCCAGTATTTTTTGGCTATTTCTGGCCAAGGTTATGCGATACAATCAACTGACGTTCTTCTTCTGAGTTGCTGCTCCAGTATATACCAGGAGAGTGTGGTTGTGTGTGTTTGTGTGTGTGTGAGTGTTCTATTTACCTCGGAGGTTTGGTTCTTTTTATTCTGTTTTCTCACTTTTTTTGTTTTCATTCTCTACTCGGAAAACGTCACGCGCCACCACTATACGCCCGTTTCTCCTTAACCGTTGTTTATTGTATCGACGTGTTTTTATCTCGAAGAAAAAAGGGTTCCCTTGGAGCATACTATAAATATATACACTGTACGACGCCAAATCATGCCAAAATATACGTATATACTATATATTACAATACAAAGAGTATTATATGATACCCAACGTCAACCGACGACAAGATGAATTTGGAATGTTTTTTAATTAACATGGGAATTCTCACATGACACCGCAGCCCCTGATATTTCGTTTGACACAAATACGACCGGATACGGTTTTGTAATAAGCGGATGTTGTCGGAATATTTGTCAATCAACAAGTTTCTTGGAAAATGGCGCTGAAGTTGCGGCGTTTGTATTTTAATGACTTGTCGGAGTAGGAATTTGTTACTTTTGAGTTGCCATAGAAACAATAAAAGAGGATTTATCGATGTGGGTACAACAAAGCGCCCCATTTTCCTAGATAATGACTGCATCGATTGCCAGCCACACACCAACGAGAAATAAATAAGTGATCAGCACAGAAAATAAAACAAACAAGCCGGGGAAATTGCATTCGAGCGTACTGAAATTCTGATGACAACGCGTAATTCTAGACGTTTTTTGATTAGTTATCATAGCGATTAGACATTCTAAACTTCAATACCTCAGAGAAATGTCATGTTATGGAATAGACGTATTCAACGCAGTGCACTGAGCTTGGCATCATTTTGTGAACTACTAATGGTAAATTTCTCCTCTGTTAATAACAAAATGTTTACGGTAAAATCATTTGGTTTCTGTCTTGAATAAGAAAAACGAAACCGACGAATTTATCGATCAATAAAGAAAGAAAAGAAGTACTGCGAACGGCTCACAAGATTCAACTTAAAATGACACATTCCCCCACCATGTGCCTGTTTAGCTCAGTGGTAGAGCGCTAGTCTCGTAAACTAGCGGTCATGAGTTCAATCCTCATAGCGGGCAAATTCTTTTATCGGCAAAATATAGAGTTTCTCAACAAACGACTCATATTACAAAAACAAACCTGACCACAAAAAACACTTTTCAACACTTTTGCTTCCATTTAAAACCTTTCAACGGCGTTACAAACATTACGAAATTAATTTTGTGACTTACTCTTTTGGTTGAATGGCCATTGTAGTGTCGTCAAACTGCTAGTCACACACAAGTAAAAGTAAGTAGGTCAAATTTTGGGAGAAATTTCCCCCAAAAAAACACAAATTGCATTAACATGTTGGTTGTATCGTTGCATAGTGTTTTTTATGAACTGGGCAATCACTTTTTTCGAAAAAAAGAAAGCACTCACATGATAAAAAGCACGTGCAAAAAAATGGCTGATCACAACAAACACCAAATTTAGCACTTGTTTTGTTTTCCTTTTCTATTTAACAATCGTCACATTTACGGAGCACTCGAGTGTTGATGCACAGCAACAGCTGCAGACTAGTCACGTTGCTTTCACCATCGTTGCAACGTTTCTGGTAATTAGGCTAATTGTTCTACACCCACGCTTTCTGATGATAATAAAACCCAAGACTCAACACGCCAGCCAAGCAATTACGTGTTTGATCTATACATCTCCTCATTGTTAATCAATATAATTTTTCTTAGTAATAACTTGTAGCAAGTCGATAAAGAAAATTGATTTATCCAAGGATTTAACTTTAGTTGCAGTAGATTTCATGGCCGGATCTTGACGTAAACCTTAATCTCAAACCGGGCAATCAGTTGTTGGTGCCACTCACGTTTTAATGAAGATATTCAATGTGTTGGCGACATATTGTTGGCTCATAAAGAAGCTGTTTTGAGCTCGGGGAATAGGCTAGCACGATAACCAGGGCTGTGCCCGTGACAACAAGTCATTATTAATACTTGACGTATTTTTTTCGGGGCGTGACCGCGTTTTCATCGCTTGTTTTATTAGCGCTAATGCTAATGATCTTTTGGAGTTCCAGTGGATTCTACCAACTTGGATTTCAGAGGGCCTTAACATCAACAAAGACTCGTTCATCGTCCTTGGAACTAGCACGGAATTTTCCAGTTCTTTTCATCTTTTTCCAAATTTTAATCAAAGAGAAAAAAAGATGCTGCACCAAGAGAGAGAAAAAGAAAATCGTTACAGATTCAACCGCGCATGAATAAGAGCAGTGCCCTCGTACTTATTTTTGAATCGAATCTTTTTCGTGTTTTTGGAAACACCAATTTTACACGGAAATAAGAAGAATCAACGCCATAATTATTTTTTGGACAATAGAACGTTCTTGTTTTTGCAGATTTTTTTGCAGTTTTGCATATTTACATTAAGAATTACAATTCACCAGCATGTCAGCGAAAGAGAGGAGCGGAGGTAATAGAAACAAAGCACATCTTTTTCATATTCTTCTGGATTGCAAACCATCTCGTAACTTTACAGATAGGAAATAAGGAAGGAAAAGAAGAATGAATAGAAAACAATGGAGGCAGTTATTATGTAGACAGGTTGTTGTCGAATCGATTAATTAACACGTACGCAGCTTATACTAACTTAATTATTTTCTGTTTAACTTTACACGCTCAAACAAACAAAGAGAGAGAGATGAAAAGAAGAGTTTAGGCAGGGAACAGGCACGCAATAAATCGCCTTTTTAGTAGAAATCGCTATATCGGAAGCTTTTTATGACATAACACGGGAACAACAAAGAGAAGAAATGAAATTTTCGTTTCTCCTTTCATCAAAAATTAGTGGCCATCGGATCAAGACTCGAAGAGCGTGCTTCATTAGAGACAATCTAAACAATTCATGCATTCTGAGACCTCCCCCAAAATTGCTAAGCGTTTTATAATTTTTTTTCTTTTCATTATGATTTTTTTTTTTCAAAGAGGACGACATCATCAATTTCACGAAGCTTTTGTAGGAAACAGAAAGAGGAAAAAAAAATGATTGGATAATCATAATTATGATAATAATAATAATAACGCAAAAAAACCAAGCCAAGGCTAACCGTTAGGGAACGCGTGAGCGAGCGCTATTGTTGAATATATCTCAGTAACAAATGGGAATAGAAAAGAGGGTCGGAAAAAAGGGGATCAAGCTCAAGAGAGAGAAAGTTTGGGGAGACACTGGTCAACTTCACTATAATACACTGGTCGATAAATAGAGAGAAAGAGGAGATCATTTCCTCTCTTACTCCATTGGTAAATTATATGATGGCGTGAGGGGGGTTTTCTTCTTCTTCTACGTGTTACGCGATCCACTTTTCTTTCTTCTTCTTCAACCATTTTATGTGTGTGTGTGTGTGTATGTTATTGATCCGGACAGAATACAAAGAGTTAACTAACCGCGCTGTGTCTGTGTTGTGGAGGGTCCTATGAAATAATCCCACCAGGACGGTTATTCTTATGTTTCCCTCCTTTTCCAAAAAACTTGGAAAGTAGCAACGAGAGAGTCAGGGAAACGGGAAAAGAAAAAAAAAATTATCATCTTGGATATAGTGGAATGTTGGTAAACTAAAGAAAAACCAAGAAAAAAAATAATATTATGAATTGGTGGGCTCGAATGCAATACTCCATCGCAGCAACAACAACAAAAAATATCGAAGGTTTGAAAAGGAAAGACATAAAACAAAAACAAAAATTAACTTGACAGGATGATGGGAAACCGCAAAACCACATTGGCAGGGCAACCAGAATCTTAATTTATTATTTTCTTTTTTCATGTTTGTTTGTCTCGTTACCCTGGATTCAAGGCTGCAACTCTCACTTTCCGTCACTGCGTGCGTGTGTGTGTGTGTGAGAGAAAAACACAAACCTATCAGTGTAGGTTGATGTAATATAGGCAGCAATGGCCAAAAATAATGATAATAATAATAATTTCAAAAAAAAAAAGACAGAGAAAGTAACAATCAATTAGAGGCAAGGTAGCGGTGAATTCAATGAGCTACTGGTCTGACGGAGAAGAGAGAGAGACTGTGTGGATGGACGAGATGTGAGGGAGGAAACAACGACAGAGCAATAAAGTGTGTTTTTTTGTTTCACCTGTTGTTTAGGCTGTAAAATCTAGCCTATCCCATGACAGGGTGTTACCCAATCCTGGTAGCTTCATATCCGTGTCTTCCAATGCGAAGAGATCCGTGTAAGGATCGGAGGACAGACTGGAAAAGAGCGGATCGCCTGATATCTGTTGATGATGTTGATGCGACGGAGGTGGATGATGCACCGGTTGATTCAATTGATTTAACTGATTCGGCGTATGAGAAAAGCTCTGATGAGGCTGCTGGTGCAGCATGAAAGGATGTTGATCGGACCCCAGGCTGGAGAATCCCGAAGTTGACGACGAAGTGGACGAGGCCACTGATGAGTTTGAAGACATGGGCAACGACTGGGAACCGTTCAATGGCGGTAGGAGCGTGTCGAGCCAATCGGAGACATCCATCTCCATGGCCGTGACTTCGTCGTTGCGTCCATCGACAGAGACAATGGAAGGCGAAGGCGTGACAGCCGAGTGCTGCGCTGTCGTGTGGTTCTCGTAGACGCCCAACTCCATGGCCTCACCCAGGGAGTCTAGGTCTAGATTGAGGCCAAGCTCATTGATGTCTATGTAGGGAAACTTGATCTCTGTGGCCGAAACAGCTGGATGAGAAAGTTGCGTCTGTTGCTTTGTCAATAGATGGGATGGAAGAGGCGGAGGCATTGGCGGAGGATCACGGGGAGTCGTCGGCGTGACGGGATCGTGAGCGGCGCTGGGAGGCAGCTCACCATTGCGGATTAGTATATCCAGCACGTCGTCCACTAGTTGTGATTTGATCGAAACGCGCGGTTTCAACGAACTGCTGCTGCTGCCCGAGGAGGGTGTCGTATGGTTGCCCAGCATCCGAGATGCTTCGCTGTAATTGGGCGGAGGTGGTCTCCGAGGATGTGATGTCTCGGATGAAGGTTGTGAAGAAGATGATGTCGCTGAAGGAGATGCGAACACGGTCTCTGGCATATCACCAGAGGATTGTGATGACGTTGCAGAGTTGTTGCGAGACGCTAATAACTTGGCGGCGTTTCGGTTGGCCCTGGCCGCAATCCGGCTGGAAGTCGTTCTACTCGATGCCGCCGGAGAACTGGGGGGCGCTTGCTGCTGGATTTGCTGCAACTGTTCCAATTGCTGCTGAATCTGCTGTTGCTGGATCTTGAGCTGGAGATGCTGCTGGAGTAGAAACCTTTGCTGCGATTTCGGATCGTTCGCCGTCACCACCGCCGCCACATTGGCAATTTGTTGGGCTTCTTCTTGAGCGGATGCCGCTGCCTGCTGTCTCAGCATCTGTTGTTGTTCCATCAGCACGCGTTGCTCCTCTTGCAGTCCGCGCACCAAGTCGTCAATTTGTTGTTCGACTGGCTGTTGTGTCGACGACGCTGGCAACGGCGGAGGCGTAGGCGGGGCTTCCAATTTGATGTCAGTGCCATCCAACGTGTTGGTTGCATCGTTCATTTCAATGTCCATGTCCATATTGATGACAGAAGGAGGACGGACGGAACCTGGACTGGGTGACATTGAACACGAAGCCGCCGAGCTAGTTGGTGACAGCGAAGGTAATAACATGTCACTACTGCCCGCCCTGAAACTGCTGATGCTTCCATCCAGACTACTGCACGAAACTCGTCGTGAGGCGTTGCTGGCCGGAGGTGAAGGCATAGGTCCCACGTCTTCAGCCAACAACATTTGCGACGACGACGACGTCGGGAGCGACGGCTGTTGTTGCAATTGGCTCTGCGATCCGCGACGAGACAAGGACCGGGTGGCCGTTAGTGTTCCTTCCTCGCCGATAAACGGCCGTAGACGATCAATTAACTGCGGCTTCGATCCGGAAACGGGCAAGTTACGCTTCTTCAATTCAGCCTTCAAATCGCTGACCTTCATTTCTTCTAGTCGGACCGTGATTCGAGTTAAATTGCTGGGCGTGGTGGAAGCGACAACGGAAGTCACCGACTCTGAAAGGCTAGGGGATGGTGAAGGAGCCGCTGCGGAGCAAGTCGAAGGCGGCAGGGATGAACTGACGGCCAGTATCGCAGCTGTCAAATTGTTGGCTGCATCTTCCCCACTCGCTGCTGCCGCTGCTGCAGCAGCAGCGGCAACAACGGCGGCATTGTGAGCCGACGGACTGCTGCAGGGCGGTTTGGCCGGCAAGATAATTTGCGGGTATTTGTGTTGCCATTCCAGTTGCCATTGGAGGAACAATTGCTGCTGCTGGAGTAGAAGTTCGTACGAAGATTCCACATCAGATGGGATGGCCGGCTGCAGTTTTTGTGCATTTGGCGGCCCTTTGTACTCGTGGAATTTAATGGTGCGCGGCTTGGGCGGACACTTTTGTTTCGACTTCTTCCGGTTACGGTTTTTCGAAATATCCAAAGCAGTCTTGATGACGACGGGCAATGAGCTTGAAGAGGAAGGCACAACTGGAAGAGGTGGAGGAGGTGGCGGAGGAGGAACGGGAGCTTGCTCTACTTTCTTTTGTGGTTGCGGCGTAGGCATGGGCATCGGCGGAGGTGGCGGCGGAGACGGCGCCACCACCAGCGAAGTGGCCGGCGATGCAACGGAGCTGAGCGATCCGGGGCTTGAAGCCACGGTCGCAGGGCTGGAGGAAGCTCCTGCTGCTGTCATATTAGAGGTCCCAGCGCAGCCAGCCATTCCTCCATTGCTCAGGCATCCATCTAGCGATCCATCCTGGCTGGGAGACAGGGCACCTTCAAATTTAAAACAAGGAAGAATTCGTCAAATACAACGTACGCGTATCAAAAGAGGGAGGGCATTGCTCTGATTTTACCTTCCGAACTGCTATCGTCCCCTTCGGGTGTGACGTAGCGGATGGGATGCGACGGTCGGATAGCAGATCCTTCACAAGTCGCTCGAAAAGAAATCTGGCCTTCTGTTGGATGACGAGATCAAAAGAGAGAAAAGCGTCAGAATCTGATCCGATATAGTAGTTGGGTATGGAACGACCAACATTCCACGTTTGAATACCTTTGACAGCTCGCTCAACGTTTTCGTCCGTATGGAGGATGTTTTTCTGGATCAACTCCAGCGGGCCAGGCCGGTGAGACAATTGGTCGTTGAGCGAGTCGGCCAATCGGGCCCGTTTTAGCATGCGCTGACGCTCAGCCAGCGATGGATCCACTTTGCCTGTGTCAGCTAACAGAAAGAATAGAAATTTTTCAATTGGGTTACACAATGGGGGAGAGAGAGAGAGAACAAAAAATTGTAATTAAATACCTTCGAGGATGTGCTGGCGGATGAGCTCGGTCCGGTCCGGTCTGTGTTGAATCTTGTGCTTAAGCAGGTCACCCATTTTGGCCCGTTGCAATTTCTGGCGCTGCTCGTGGAACGATGCTGGAGTCTTCAATGCTGTTTGTGTGTCCATTTTTATTACACGTGAAACAAACGCAAACAAAAAATGTCGTTAACGGAAACGTATAACCAGAGATCGAAAAGAAAAGAATGCTTTATCACTTACGCGGCATGATTCCTTGGTCCACTAATTGCATGTAAGGCCGTCTCATCATCAGCTTCACCTTCAGGGCTGCAAAGAGAACACAGAAACGTTAAGGGGGGGTTGCTAGAACTATGTTGCCATCGTGGCAAAAGATTTCTCATCAAAGTGACGCTAGCGGCGAGACGGCGCCAAGTGTTTGATCCAACGCGTTTTCTTTCTCCCCTTTACAACTTGTTACTTCATATCGTCGAAAAAATTTCGGTGGAACGGATGGCTTGGCTTCCATCCTGTGCCAACCCAACCGCACAATTCTGATTTTAATGAAGAATATCACAATCTCGGTTTTAAAAATGAAAGAAAAAGTTAGAAAAACTAAAATTTCAGTTCAAACGGCGTCGTCATTTCGTCGTTTGGTTTAGCGGTAATTTCAACACAAAATCGCAATTGGTCGTTTTTCTCTAAATGGAAAATGACGATTTACTCAACACAACAAGAACAGCGTTAGCTCTTAAGGGGGGTTTATGACCTGTGAAATCTCTCTCTGCCCCATCTGTAAATATGTTTTTAAGACTTTGCAAGAGAAAGTTGCTAAAAACTAAACATCACACAAATCCTGGCGCTTATATATTTATACATTGAAACTATTTGTCGACGGAAGTAAACGAATGCGAAAATGACTTTGGCTCTCTCACATTGCTTGTTGCGATCCATGCATTTCTGTAGCGGAGAGTCGTCCACTCTGGGCGGTGACGAGGGCGACGACGAGTCGGAATCGGATGAGGAGGAGTCTTCCGACTTGTCACTGCCTCCTCCTTCGTGCTCAGACAACATTTCGTAGTCCGCCGTCCGGTCCTTTGGGGTTTACGAGTTTCGTCATCAGAGTTTTAGTTACGAAACCCGAGTCTTGCGTAATTGAATGATTACATACCTCAAACCAGTGCGGATAAACGGAGAGGAGAAAATGGAGAAGGTCCCGATCCAAATGGACCGTCCAACGGCGATCTTCCAAAGAATGAGACTCGCAAGGTCCGCCGCAATCTAGTTTAAAAACGAACGTGAAACAAAAGAACTGCGGTTAGTGCCAGTGAGCCAGAGAGATATAATAGAAACACACCCGAGGGTATATTTTAGCGACATAAAACATGTTTCTGCCGGACACACGTTGAAAGAACTTGCAAGGCCGTGTCCGGAATAACCAGACACGCATAGAAAAGGAGGAGGAAGGAGGGGGAAAAAAGTGTAGCAGCAGAAATAAGAAAATAAAAATAAAAAAGGAAAAATCCTCTTCGTTTCGCTATTTTGATCCGCTGCGTAGTGATGACTCGGTACTTATCGTGGATGTATTTTTGTGACCTTGCCAAAAAGACTTTTTCAGCTTCGACTTGTAAAAAATCCTTCATCTCTTTAAAGCCCTAACGAGAAAAAATCACCTTCAACAACGACAGCACCACCAAACAAAAAATGAAAATGGGAGCGAAATAAATACAAACGGGCGGATCCACACACACAACGGTGACCGGATAGGATCGACAGACGACAACCCCGCCCAACGACAGCTTACAATTTATACGAAAAAGCCGTTGGTCCGTACATTTTCGTGACTTTCCTCATAATCAAAGTCGTAAGGGTGGAAAGGAAAAAAAAAAAAAAAAAAAAAAATCGGTGATCGCGCGTCAGCGGAATTAAGTGGCATTGGAATCAATGGCGTGTCCCGAAATAGTCGTCTCGGCCATGACCAGGAAAGTTTTTAAAAATAAATCTTAAAAAAGAGAGAAAATAAAAAGTAGTATTCCTTTGTGCATTGATTTCGAGCAGTAATAGTCGCCAACAACAACTTGAAAATGTTTAAAAAAATTATGATTTTTAAATTACTGAAATATCTGCCCAGTGAGTCAGTTGACGTCAATCCCGTTTGGCTTTCGGCCGCCCTTCACCGTACAAACAGACACATCCGACCTTTTCATCTTTTTTTCGCCCAACGTAATGGAACTGGCAAAGAGAGAGCGATGGGCTGAATGCAGCGGGAGCACGGCACACAAGGTAACATTTTAGAAGATGTTGACGGATGGTATGGAAAGTGAACGAGGGCGGCATAAAATAGGTCAATCGATGTGTGTGTGTGTGTTCCAAGCATCCGGTGGCTGTTGCTTCAAGGATGGGAGAATTTCAAATTGGTTCCTCTCCAATCGTTTGGGATAAACGGGCTCATTTGCAACGCTTGGGCCGCGTGAGTTATAAACGAGCTAATCGAAGCATCCAGAAGACTGAAGAAGAACTCACAATGGGATATTTTCTCACGTTACAACGTCGTCCATTAAACTAACCTGTTCGCATCGGAAAAAGGCTGTCGCGCTTTGTCTTTCTAATTTAGCGTTCACCAAAAGCAATCTACGAAAAACTTCTCGGTGGCTCTTCCAATGTTTAGAACAACGAGGATGATTTTCCTCGCCACCGTTCGCACTTCCGCACCCTCTGCCACTAACACGCCGTTCTCTTACACCCAACTCTTTTTTCTCTCTCTCTCTGTATGTGTGTGTTGGGGTTGGTTTCGTTGAATCTGACTGGGGAAATCGTACCACGCCGGTAAAAATACATTCGACATGCCCAAACAAACATTCCAGCGTCGTTGGGAGAGTACACACACACACACACACACACACACTAACGCGAAGAATCTATTTCCCCTCTACCCAATTTGTAAAAAAAAAGGAGGAATAGGCATTTCCCTTTGCTTCCTACTCTTCGAGGCGAATATAATTAGGCTAATGTGTATTTGAGAGGCTGGCTAAATTTAAAACCTGGGCTAGACGTAGACGAGAATAAGAAGGGAGCAAAACAAAAAGTCGGATAAAAGACTTTTGCGTTGGCGTTTGTTTTTGTTCAAGAGGCTCTCTCACCTCGGCAATAGGAGCAACTCACGGTTGCGTGAGTGCCGAAAGTTGTTGCGACAGTGTCCGTCAAGGTGCTCACAGGCATTTGAGAGGGGTGGGTGGGGGGATCGACACCAATCAAATGGGAGGCGATGAAATCAAGGGTTTTTTTCCCGTTCAGCAATAGAGAAGCCACATGATTGTTAGCGAGTCGATTTGAATCAGTGGAGAGCGCGTAGGAAGGACTGTGGCTGATCCGTGGCCGACACGCGGGCGCCGACTGTCGACTGGCGGATGATAGCCGGAGAGAGACCCCAGCTGAGTCGAAAGGGGCATACAGAGATGTGATTAAAAAGAAAGACGAAAAAACGGAAATCTACCAGCCCAGCGATGCCTGGGTAACTATTAAGATGGAGAAAACGACTAAGGTTGTGGCGGCTTCTTCACGGGGCGCACACGGGGCTGTTCTTCTTTTCTCTATGTTTCTCCCTTAAGCTCCGGGCAGCAGACGTGTTTCGTTTAAAAATAGAAGCAAGGCGTCGCGAGAGATCGTTGACGGTCTGTACGAAAAAGAGTGGGCCAGCGAACAAGCGCCGCACGCTGAATGTGTTGCCTGGAAGACAAACAGCTGCCAGAATGGAAGGGATTTTCATCACACACAACTGCAGGGAGAGCTCTCCTTTTACCCTCTCCGATTGTGTGCACAATAGAGAGGTAATGCACAGCTGCACAGGGTTCACACAACCATTTCACTGTTTTAGATGTACACACCTGTGTTTTGATATCACTGCTTCCCCTGTGTGTGATTAATGACCAACTCTGACAATCTACGGTTTGAGTCTGTCCACCTAAAGTTGTGAGGGGCCAGCACTCTGGTTCACTGGACTGGATGTGTAAATGGGCAACTAGATTGTTGGAGCAGATAAATCCACCTCTGGTATAGCTTGGTGGGCAACCTCACAGCAGCAGACTTGGCCAAATGAATGACTATAAACAGTTCCACTGGAAACGGGGAGAAAGCTCCAAACAAAAAGAATAAATATTTATCAGGCTTGTTCCTCCACAGAAGGCCACCACCCCTCGCGACAAGACACCTCAGATTTTGTTCATAACATACGCACGCACGAACACACACACACACACGAACTGCAGCCAGTACATAGAATGAGAGAGAGAAGGAGAGGAGAGAGAGCTTCTCAACCAAAACATGCTGGTAACAACTTACTGAATATTTCGCAGCCCGGTCGAGGCCGACGTTTGATGAAAAGCTGCCACGATAGCCGAGATTGAAAATCACCAGATTACACAAAGCAAATCCAATTTGACGACAAAATTCCCGTTAAAACAGCTTTATTTTCACGAAACAAATTCAACTGCTGTGTCTTTCCATCACTCCATTCCTCCAAAGAATTGACAACGTCCTACAGCGTTGCCGCTACTTTATTATATCGCCCAAGAGCGCACGAAAGACCCAAGTTCTCTCACGGGATTTATGTTGCCGAGTGGGTTTCAGCAAACCCAACCAAGTTTAACTGCGATTGAATTTTCTACTACGCCACTCGGCCACTCGAGTTTCTCAACTTGACGATGGTGTTGAACGATGAAATATTCGTGGGGTCAAATGGAAACCACTTTGTCACGGACCAGCTAGACTCGTTCGAGTGTTTTCGGGTTGCTGAAGCTCAAATGGAAACATTACAGCAGAACCCACTTTCGCTCGACCTTTTTCTACGTCTGTCTTTTGTACTTTTTGATAAGGCGCTGTTGTATACTCTGTATCTCCTACTCTTTTACACGATAGAGCTTAAAGAGACCTACTTTTTAGCGTTATTTACGAACCCATTAAACCCCAGCTATTTTCAATAGAAAATGTTTTACCAAATTTTACCTCAGTCTTCTCATAAATCTAACGCTTGTCCTCGTTTCGTTTCTTCTGCACGTTCCTGTCTTTAAAATGTTCTAACGTCTTTCCTATAGGACATTGAGCTATCTCTTTTCGCTACATCCGAAAATGACGAACGTGTGTAATATGCTGTTGAACACAACAGTATTATCGCTGTCTCGGATAACTGATGGCCCATTCATCCGACACGCGCAAGGGTCGAACAATTAAACCCTATGCAGCTTATGGCCAGAAAGAAAAAATCTTTGGCTTCCCATCCCTACCTTTTTCAATGTCTGATAATTTTTTTTTGACAGGTTGTTTTGTCGATAACCAGTTGATCTCCCTTTTTTTTTTAAATTTTCCCATGATCGCATATATCGACACTTGTATATCAAAGGGACCGCTGTCCAGGATTCTTTTCTTTCCCCTTCAAGTGGATTAATAAAGAGGGAGTGTCTAGGAGATTTTACTTTCGAAACATTCTGATGCAATTAGCACAATTTAATCAGTAGATAAGAAAAAGAAAAAAATAATCCCAAGATCCCGTGTGTCCTTGTCGATTGCCCTATTCATTTGGTATGACTATAAATCGGTGCTTTTGTTAAGTGCAAGTTGTGACCAGCAGATGACATACATGTACGTTGAGCTTTACCCTCTGCCGGACATTTCTCTTACTACGACCTGTATACCGCACCCAGCCCCCACCCGGACAGTCTTGGCTTTTTTGTGGAATTTCATCAGAGCAGCATTAGTAAGACAGCAACGAGCACAAGCTAATTTGTTTGGCGTTATAATTTGTGTGATTGAAAGATTGATTTAAAGTTTTCATCAAAGTGGTGGTGTTTTCCCTACCACAACTTTTTGTTAAATTAGTGCAGTGTCTAAAAGAAAATGCAAGCCATCAAATGTGTAGTGGTCGGCGATGGGTGAGTTTGCTACAATTTCCTTATCAACCTTTATTATTCAAGGACGTCAAATAGTACCCACCCTGTTTTGCAAATGGGGCCGTTTAATTTTCCTAGAATTTTGTAATTACAATTTGATTGAACTGCTGTCATGTCTTGATTGCAAATAACTATGCTTCACTTGTTGCCACAACTAGCAGTGTCCCATAAACATTGCCATATTGGGAGAGATTACAGAATCAGTGGGGGTGTCCTCCAAGTGTGAGATTACCTGATACTTATTCTGGCTTTCTGGTTCTCTTTTTCTAAAGTGCTGTAGGTAAAACTTGCTTGCTCATCAGTTATACCACCAATGCCTTTCCTGGAGAATACATCCCTACAGTGTAAGTGGCCACTATTTCATTTTGATTAGGTGTGATCTATATTATTGCTGCATTCATTCCAGGTTCGACAACTACTCTGCAAATGTGATGGTAGATGGAAAACCCATCAATCTAGGACTTTGGGATACAGCAGGTCAGGAAGATTATGACAGGTTAAGACCCTTGTCATACCCTCAGACGGTAACATCTATTTTTTATTTTCTCAGAACAATTCATTTAAAGCTATTATTATTTCCACCAGGATGTTTTCCTCATTTGTTTTTCACTGGTCAACCCTGCCTCATTTGAGAACGTCCGTGCCAAAGTATAATTAGCGAAATCGAAATTCCTTTGTTTTTCAAATTTACTAAAATATTCACTTTGCAGTGGTACCCTGAAGTGCGTCACCATTGTCCGAATACGCCGATTATATTAGTAGGAACCAAGCTCGATTTGCGTGATGATAAAGATACTGTAGAGAAGTTAAAAGAGAAGAAATTGTCTCCAATCACTTATCCCCAGGTATGTACATTTGTGCCGTACATTTCATTGACATGCTAATAGCCGATTATTGATTCATGTTACAGGGTCTTGCAATGGCGAAAGAAGTCGGTGCTGTCAAATATCTTGAATGCAGTGCTCTGACCCAGAAGGGTTTGAAGACAGTCTTTGATGAAGCAATAAGGGCCGTCCTTTGCCCTGTTCCCAAACCAAAAAAAGGGTCCAAATGCGGCTTTTTGTGAAGACCAAAACGTTTTCCTTTCATCTGTTCTGTTTACTTTTTTTTTTATTTTTTTCCCCTTTCTGGCCAAATTCATGTCATCAAATCCTTTTGAGTTCAATTTCGTAATCTTTTTCTTCGTTACACTCCTGGTTGCGAATTCTTCTTGTACAATTTGCGAGTTGTTAAAGGTGAATTAACCCCCCCCCCCCCTAAAAAATTGTCGAGGTGCGCGCACAACGCTGAATTGAAATTACGTTCCAGGGCTTTCTATCTCTTAACTTTAGTGCCGACTCGAGACTTTCGACCTGCGTTTGCCATTGTTAATTCTTAGCTTACATCAATTTCAACATTTTCTTCTTTCATATTTCACCATCATTTTTCATCACCTTTATTTTTTTTCCAAACTTGTAGGAACTGATTTGAATACCATCATAGATGTAATGCTGAAACATCAACAAAAAAAAAAAATAAAATAACAAAGAACTGTTTTGTTTGTTTGTATGTATTGGTTTTTATAAGCTATTGAATTGGCTATACAGTTGGAGTTGGTAGACTGTTTCCACAATCAACTTTTACCAGTGGTGTTTAACATTGCGGTGGTGCTCTGAAATTTAAATTATTCCTTCAGTTAAAGTACCCAACTCATAATAACAGTATCAAATACTTACTCATCTTTCCATAATTAAGAGTGTAGAAGAAAATCATGGCGCCAACAGTAATCTGAACATATGGTGCAATTCCAACCTTTTTAGGCTGCATATACTTGTGTTGCCAGCGCCAAAATGCTAAATAAGAACATGTTTAAATGTGATTCTTTAATATGTTCAAAAAATCAACTTACCACGGCTGAAGCCTCCTGAAATGCCACCCAAACTCAAATCCCTGCGTCCAAGCCAAGAAGTGAGCTCTCCTAGTTTCACTTTAGCTAGGGCAGTATCAGCTAACAGAAATAAGACGTGGATTAATTTTATATCATCGCATGTATCAAGAGTTACATTTTTATTTGTGTCTTGTGAAACAATACTAAGGCCTGTGAACTAAGTAACATTGTGCTAGGGACCCGGTCGAAATGTAATATGTAATAACCCATAGCATCCTTTAGTCATGTTAACGATAAACAAATCTTTTAACTACCTTTGCCATAGAAGCGGGCTGGATCATAAGGTCCATGTACATTTGGATTGTAGCCTGCTGGATATTCTCCCCACGCCATTTTAATTTACTCAAGAGAATGAAGAGAAGATTTCCACTGACTGTGGGACGAAAAGATGGCCGCGATCTGAACGTTGTCGATGTGGAAATTTTCTCTTAATAATGCAATAACAAATCTATAACGAATTTCTATGCAGTAAATTAAGAAAAAATTTTATTTTCATATATTGTTGCATAATAAACATATATTACTTTGTGTTACTTTATCATTTATAACAGTTTGGCACAATCAGCAATGTTTCAAATTTGTTCGTCTGTACCCCCCCCCCCCCACCATGATTGTTTACGTTTATTAAAAAATAAAATCGGGTAAAAAAATCGGTTCTTTTAGTGTCACTGCGTAGAAGTTTTCCAAAATAATATGGCCTTCAATCGATTACAAGGTATTTTTCCCAGATTTAGACAGAAGTGTATCAAGCAGCTAAGAAGCACTAAGAAGTAAGAATAACTCAATATCAGTGTTTAGTTTGAGTAATAATTGGATAAAATAAAAAGAAGTTGAGATCTCTATAATAGGTCTAAGTCTATCTATAGTTTTTTTTAATTATTATAAGGTATCTTTCCAGTGTTCAAACCACAAAATATCACCTCTTCTCAACTGCTAGAATTAATCAAGATGCAATTAAAAAGAGGTAAGTGTATTTCTTAGTAATCTTGGCTGCAAACATGTTCTATTTTGTTTGTCCATACCATACTGTAGATGCCAATAGTAATGCCCCTATTAAAATGGGTCATGGAGGAACTTTGGATAAAAATGCAACTGGTATTCTGGGTATGTTGGATAGATTTTATTAAGACTTGTGGGTTTTTGAAAACTTTTCTAAGTGTGTGGAGTATTTAGTTGTTGGAATCAATGAAGGATGTGCACAATTGCCAGCCTTCTTAGATGGATCAAAAGTCTATTTCGGTAATTGTGTGTTTGGTAGAGCAACAGACACCTACAACAATGAAGGCCAAACCACAATGGAAAAACCATATGGTACACTATTTTAAACTTGTGCTAAAAGCAATGATTGATTAATAGATATTTTGAATCTCTAGATCACATTACTCTCACCGAAATAAATGATTTCAAAGCAGCAATAAAAGGTGAAGTTTTACAGAAACCACCTCCTTACTCTGCTTTGAAGTTGCAAGGTAGAAGGTTGTCTGACCTAGCCAGGTAAATTATTGTTAACTATCATCTCTGGCAATATGAAGCAATATTTCTTGAATGGTATTGTTTATTCAGAGAGGGTGTTCCGGTAGATCCGAAGCCAAGATTGGTGACTTGTTACGACTTTACCGTTATTGAGTTTGCTCCTCCCAAGCTTACATTTGAACTTTCTTGTAGTAAAGGATTCTATGTACGAAGCTTAGTCCATGATTTAGGAATTGGTGAGTGTTTGATTGATTTTGATTAGAATAAGCCAACCAGACATTTATTGGGATTTCAGTTTTAAACAGCTGTGCTTACCTCGACACGCTGGAGAGAACTCGCCAAGGTCCGTTTGAAACTCAGCACTGTCTTACGGAAGAACAATGCACGGTTACCGGTATCCGCAAAAAAATTCTTGAGATGCAACAGGTTACACGCGAGTATCTAGATATTCAAATGGAAAAGTATCGTTTAAGAAATTCCCTTCAAAGTCAAAATCAAAAATTTGTCAACCGAAAGTATTTTGAATCTAGTATACATAATAAAAAGTATGATCAATGGGATTATGCTAAATAAATTGCATAGTAAATTTCTCCCGTGCCGACTATGTTCCAATTAATTTTGTCAAATAGTGGTTATCACTTCGTTTAGCGTCGTTAAATCAATTGCGGTAGCGGTCTACAAAGAAAAAAAACCCAGCCATTATCTGGATGAAAGATAAAAGGTTCCATTCCGGCACAAAAAAATTTTCACCGGAAATGACTGGGTTGAAACGGATTGTGCGGAATAGGTCCTATAGGTCCTACAGCTACTAATATTTTAATTTGACAAGTTTATGTTTTATCTTATCTTCGAACTGGTTGCACACTTCTTTATCTATTCTCTCGCTCTTCACAGCCTGCATCGCTGAGTATTATTAAGTCGCTAAACTTGACTTCATTCCACAGTTAATCTTGAACACTAGACACACAAAATTTTCTCTGGGAAACCATTGTAATTTTGTAGTTGCAGTCATGCTGGTAGTGCAAGTGTTGACTGCCGTGTTGGCCCTTTCATGTTATTGTGATTTTTCAGCATACGGGAATGTTCTTTATATTGAAACATCATCTTCTTCTCCCAGAAATGATCTCACCACTCTTACTTCTGGTAGGAATTTCTCGTGCTAATATACGCACTATACCCAGTAAAACAGTCGTTCTGTTTTGATCTATTCGATTGGCGAAAAAAAACCTGTTTAATAGTTTTGCGAACAGAATTGCATTATTGCTGCGAGTGAATTTTGTGTAAGTTGCTCCAAGTAGAATTATATCTGACGGAAACAGCCAAAGAAAATATTATGGAAAGTTTGCGACATATGTAGACTGTACCAATATTACTTTTTCATCTATTTTAAGTTTCCATGGCAATGTAATGATTTGAAACGATTTATTTTATTTTATTTCTAAGTCTGAAATAAAATTTGCGGATGCTCTTAGCATGAATTGTTGTTCCGTTGGGTTGCCTAAAATCAAGTTATACGCCGATTTACATGCCTTGGACTCGATAAAGTAAGGACGATAAAATAAGGAAAGCGGGGTTTTTTTTTTCCAAACACCATTTCCTGCTTTCGGTTTGCTTAAAATTTGTCTTTGCGGAGATTGTAAACCTAAGTTGAGATAACAAGATGATGTCCGATGATGTCACTTAGCCTATACTCTCAATTACAGTTTTTATAAGCACATCAAATTATTGTTAAAAATGGACACGCAAATCCGCATGCCGTTCGCAAATCTAAATCTGACTGTATTTGCTTTCGCAACTGTTTTGAATTGGTTCTGTACTCCGTTAAACTATAAATAAATTGCATAATGTAACGTTTATCATAATAACTCGTCAACGATAGATTAATCAATAACTTTTCTCCAGGCATCACGTCTTCAGTTTTGAGTGGATTGGGAGATAGCGATTTAAAGGCACTCTCAACAGATTTTCAAATTGGTAAAACATCCATATCAGATACAGAGACGGCATTGTCAACAGTTTGGACTACAGGACTACCTTCATCGACTATCATCTCCATTTCCGTGCCTGAAATTATTTCAAATCCTGAAGGAATCGGTAAAAATGAAACCCTCGCGACAGAACCAACAACTATTTTATCATCCAGTACTGAAGAGACCACATTAACATCTAATATTGAAACCTCAACGACAACCGCTGTGAAATCTTCTGGCACGTCACAAGTCGCCTTGATTTCAACCAATGAAGAAACATCGACTTCAGATACTTCGCCTAAAGCTGATCAGTCCAGTGCTACTGTCACGGCACCGGAAAGTACAATACCAACTACTCCGACAATCTGTAATTTCAATAGTACTCGGCAATATATATTTTTTTTAAGGTAATTATTAAGCGTTTTTCATATTTTACTTTGGACAACTACAGACAGCTTCACGAACCCGTCATTGGCTATGATCACCACATCGTCTACTATTGAGACCTCAACGACAACTGCTGTGATATCTTCTGGCACGTCACAAGTCACCTCGATTTCAACCAATGAATCGCCTTCTGATACTTCGCCTTCAACCGATTGGACGATTGCTGATCTCACGACACCAGAAATGACACTTTCAACTACCTCGGGAATCTGTAATTACAATGTTATTCAACTTTATTTTAAAATACGGTAATTTATCGCTTATCATATTTTAGTTCCGACGGTCTCAGACAGCTACACGGATCTGTCATCGACTGAGGTCTCCATTCCTATTACTAAAATTACTTCAACTCCTGAATATACCAGTGAAAATGGACCCCTCTCGACAGAACCAACAACAAATTCATCACCCAGTACGGAAGAGACCACAGTAACATTTAATATGGAAACCTCAACGACAACTACTGTGATATCTTCCGAAACTTCACAAGTCACCTCGATTTCAACCAATGAAATAACATCGACTTCTGATACTTCGCCCACAACCGATTGGACGAGTACTGCAGTCACGACACCGGGAAGTGCTCTACCAACTACCCCATTCTGTAATTTCAATATTACTCTACCTAATTTTTTTTTAAAGGTAATTTATCCTTTGTCATATTTTACAGGTGAATGCGATTCCATGAAACTAGTATTGGGAACGGTACTAGTGGGAAATAGTTGGTTTGCTGTTCCACTCAACTCAACTGCTTCTAACCCAGAATGTGGTCTTGAAAAGCTTATTGGGTTAGATGTGGTCGTTGAAGGTCCCACCGACAAAGACGAAGCATTCCCTTCAATAGTTCAGAATTGTTTTTCGTCAGTCGATTGTTTGGATGGAAAAGACAATTTTTTCATTTTTAACTCGTCGGTCTGTTGCGAGAACATAATCATTCTTCAGTGTAGCAATTATATTTTTAAGATGGCTCCACAATATTCCACTTGTGTGGGAAATCCTGATCCCACTGACGGTGTAATTTTTACTCTGCCAGGTTTGCTTTACAGCTTATCGCTACCAAAGAATCATAAAATAACAACTACTTTTGGCAGGTCCCGATGCGGCCCCTGAAAATGTTACAGTGCTTGATACGGGAAGTGACTGGATCACAATGACTTGGCAAGATTTACCGTTTTGTTTAAAAACAGTGAATTCCTTTTTTATGCGATTCAATCCTTTGGATCCCAATGCTTTGGGCAATAACACCATAAACATCGAAGTTCCTTCAAACTGTACGAATAGATCGTTCGTCACTGGAGTGACCGATTTCGATTCCAAGACGTGTCCAGAATTATTTAGTTTGGATCCTTGTACTAACTACTCCGTTACCGTCGAGGTGGAAGTCTTTGACATGTATCTGTCTGAACCAAGTCAAAGTGTCACGTTCAACACCAAACCACGTCAGTTCTTAATAACTAAATTTCAAATATATGTATTTCTATTACCGTATTCAAAACTAATTGATAATTTTGATTTTGTGTGTGCTCTAGCGGAAGATTTAGTAACGCAGATAGGACAGATCGAATCGGGTTCGGATTGGCTGACGTTTCAATGGAACTTATCCGTTCCACAATGTCACATGGCTACTTCCGGTTTTCGATTAAATTTGACCAATTCACGGAATAACAGCTATGGAACATACAATTGTAACCTAAACACCCCTCCATCAGTTGATTCCAAATTCGTGTTCAACACCAGTTCTAATGACTGCGGTGAAAGCGTTAATGTGGCGGCTTGTTCTGATTATGACATAGCCGTCATTCCCAAAGTTTTTGACTTATTGTATGATGGATCTTCCGGTAGGGCATTGGGAAGGACAACATGTAAGTTTACACCAGTTTATTAATTATTCAAAAGGTTGTGACTACGAGATTAATTTTTTTTTTAGGTGAAACTATAAAAGCCTTTATTGCTTCCATTGATTCCGGCTCCGATTGGATTAGCTTCAACTGGACAACTAGTGTTGAGGATTGCAGAAAAGTCTTGACTGGATTCTGGCTCAGTATCGCCTCCACAGAGCAACCAGAAAAACAGGATTCGTTTCAGTTTATATCCATGAATGACTGTTACTGTAATTTGAAAGAAGATCAAGCAATCATGTTCAACACTAGCAAAGCTTGTAACAGTTGGATCAATCCTGGCATCTCTCCTTGCTCTGAGTATGAAATAATTATAGTCCCACAGTTCTTTAATAGTTTAAATGGAAGTACTGGACCTCTCAACAAAACTGATACACTTCCAGGTGATATAATCATACATAAGCATTCATATCAAGCCAATATAATCGAAAATATTGTTGCGCAGATGACAAGATGACGCCAGTAACACAAAATATCGGAGCTGGCAAAAACTGGATCAGTTTCGAATGGCAAGCCTCATTAAATACCTGTCGCGACGCTGTTACTGGTCTCTGGATTTCTATGAAACCTAGTACGTCGAATGAGCGCCTTTGCTCACTCGAATCTACTAGTGATAAATTTATCACCTTCAACACGAGCTCAGTATGCTTCAATGAGACCTTATCGCCGTGTACACCTTACACTTTTGAAATCAAGCTGGACATAAACGGAAAAATAGGACAATTCAGCATGGTCATTGAAATGACGACTCCCGGAGAAGATGCCACTGCACTTATCAGTAACCACAAGTACGGCGTGAAATGGATAAGTTTTTGGTGGCAGTCTTCTGTTCCCGAGTGTCAACGTTTTGTTACGGGATATCAGTTAAACGTCACAGATCTTTTTAACGGCGCGTCTCAGTTCCAAAATTTACCTCGAAACTGCAGCATTATCTCGACGCAACCTGAAATTATCTTTAACAGCATTTTACCCTGCACTGAAGTTGAGATATTCCCTTGTTCAAGCTACTTAATTTCTTTAGCACCAGTATTTCGTATTAACGATCGGACGGTAATCAATGGTGTCAGCGCATTTATTAAAATAGGAACTCAATCAGGTATTGCAAATGAACAATTTATATTTGGCTACTCTATCACGTTGCTTTTAATTAAAGGAGAACAAGGTGAAATTGAGCATCCAAAAGTAATTTCTCAAGGAACGAATTCGCTCACATTGGGCTGGAATGAGCCAAAGTGCCGCAATCTTATTTACTACAATGTTACTGTGATGCCTAACTGGAAATCAGAACCAAGAACATACTTGAAAATTACTCCCGACTGTCTTGATAAGGATCCAAGCGGAAACGTATCTGTGATACTAAATGCAACTACGTGTCAAAATGGTTACGAGTTCGTTTCATGCGCTCCATATAACATCAAAGTGCTGCCCGTTTACCAGTTGCCAAGCGCCAATGAAGATCTTGTTGGATGGGCAAATGACACGCAAACACTTCCTTTTGAATACGAAGCAGCCGTTAGCAACTTGACTGTTCTGGATGTTGGCACACGGTGGATATCAATATCGTGGCCGATTCCGCCCTGTCGAGTAAATGTTAGTGAGTGGATTCTTTCACAAAATGAAAGCGATAAAATTAGCTTACCTCCAGATTGCCCGGCAAAAAAGGTTGACGGAAACTATTTAACTCTTAATATCTCAGACACTATATTCTGCAGTGGTAGTAATTATTCGAGAGAGTTTGTCCCTATTATCCCGTGCACTAACTACACTCTTGGAATGAATGTCAAGTACCCCAATTGGGAAGTTCAAAATGGAAGCAATAATGTAATTTCAAAAGACACCGAAGTTGAGCGTAAGTTTTTTTCCTGGAATTATTATGGATAAAAAGGAAAAACTAAAGCTGTCCTATTAATTACAGCACCTGGAGAGGTATTTAACGTAACGTGGAACGGTACGAGTAATGACATTTTTCTGAAATGGGAGGAACCGAGGAAGAATCCACAATGTGTTCGTGGCTATCAAATCAGTTGGAATGATAAACAAAACTTTACTACACAGACGCATATCTTCCTTGCGGGTTTGGAGCCGTGTTCCAAATTTCCAGTAAGAGTAAATGCTCTCCCGGATTCTTCAATAAAGGACGAGAGTCGCATTCCTTACTATGTCTCCACAGATAGTGTCGGTAAGAACATTATATAATAAGCTTGACTCCAATTTAGTAAGTTTACTTATACACATATTGTCCGACTTGCTTTAGCTCCCGCGCCTATAACATCTGAAATCAACGTAGTCAAACAGCAAAACGGTTGGACGCGTAACGTATCGTGGCTCAAGCCCAAAGAAGATTATTGTATTTCAGGATACAATATAAACGTTATAAGAGCAGTAAGGACATTTTTGCATCGATAAATCTTTAAAAAAATATATATTTTAACTAGTTGCTTAATTATATTCATATAGACATCAACGGAAGTTGTTTATAATTCGACAATCTATGGAAAGAATAAAACATGGATTACGTTGAGCGAAGAATTTGAACAGGGAAATTTATACAATATTTCGATATCTTCCTTTTACTCTTTTAAAGAACCAATTTCGAGTGATTATGTTTCTCACTCATTCACTTGGGACTCGGCATCAAGTAATAATTTAACTTAAATTGATTTCGATTAAAAGTGTTCTAACAGGTGTGTAAATAATAACCTATAGATCCGACTGTACCCTTTGCGATAGTTTGTGGCATTGTGTTCCCAATTCTAGCGCTCGCAATTATTTGCTCAGTTGTGCTAATTCGTAAAAGGTACGTACGTATACAATATGTGAAGAATTCAAGACTTTTATAAATATTTCCTTTCGCAGTTCTATTTTCGCTTCAGAAAGATTTTCCGATGACACCAGATCAACACCAAGTATTCATAATAAAGCTTTGAATAGTCGAAGACCTGTTATGATCAAAGAATTGAGATGTACAATCGAGTGGTTAGACGCGAACTCTAACTACGAATTGAGCAAGGAATATGAAATGGTAAAGTCCTTGACTGATAAGACGGCAACTTGCACCGTGGCTCAATTACCTGAAAACCGTGCCAAGAACCGCTACTCCGACATCCTTCCATGTATGAAAAGACGTTTCCTATACTATGCCTATAAAAAAATCAGTATAAATAATTTATTTCTTACATTTTAGATGATCATTCTAGAGTCAAACTCACAACCGTTCCTCCTTTATTGGATTACATCAACGCCTCGTTCATATCGGTAGTTTTAAAAATGAGTTTAGAAGTCCATCAAATGTAATTCAGATTGAACATCGCGTTAACAGGACTATGCTGGAAATCGAGCCTACATTGCCTCACAAGGACCTAAACCATCGACGATTGGAGATTTTTGGCTTATGTGTTTTGAGCAAAATGTGAAAGTTATTGTTGCACTGACAATGTTAGAAGAGAGAGGAAAGGTACGTTGCACTCGTTAGTTCTGAAGCAATTACAATTTTCAACTGATTTTACAATAGATAAAATGTGCTCAATATTGGCCATCAACCGAATCGTGTGAATTTGGTGATTTTTATGTTAAACTGACTAAAGAAGTGATTGGGGATGACTACACCACGCGAGACTTCTTGGTTTCTAAAGTAAAAGGATTAATTTTAATCAGAAATTCAGGTTGTTACTATATTTTCGCTGGCTTTGGCTTGTTCCTGTTTAGATATCCAGCAACGGAAGCATCGCCCCTAAATTTATAAAACAGATGCACTTTACTGTATGGCCAGATTTCGGCTGCCCAGAAAATCCAGAACAGCTCGTCAACTTTATCCAAGCAATGCGAAAAGAGAGCATTTATCTGAACGACAAATACCGCGCCAATAGCCCCATAGTTGTCCATTGCAGGTAAACCTCAGATTAAAAAAAAAAATTCAATATCAAATTTAAACATCTCGTGCGCTTCTCTTAATATTTAATCAGTGCTGGAGTTGGAAGAACCGGAACTTTGATAGCATTAGATCTTCTCATGGAGCAAGCTCGCTGCAAGAAAATAGTCGATATTGTGCACACGGTTCTTAAATTACGTAAAGATCGCGACCGAATGGTCCAAACAGAGGTGCGTTTCTACTTATTGTAGTTGATTCTTTCTAAATTTATTAATTATTCTTATTATATTTGATGTGTTTCTAAATTTTATGATTTACGGAATTTACAGGGACAGTATCATTTTCTCTACAAATGTATCTATGCTTACGCCCGTAATGAGTTACAGTTGAGAAAGTTAATCACAAAGTCAACTTCAAATTCGACCATGTTCTGTGAGACGTATGATGATATTCCGCTTACTCCTCTTTCTTTTTTTCAGAAAAATCCGTTTGCCAACCATTACAGCCGCAAATCTTCATTCGCCACGGTGTAATATAGTGTCAAATATGATTGTAAAATGTTAGGGCATGGAAAAATTGGTCCAATCCGTGTGAATGTAAATACTTTGTTGTTTTAAGTCAGTGTCAAATAAGTCATGTGTGGAACTACTTTTTAAAAATGCATATTATTCTACTCGTTGAATTGGTAAACGCCTTCAGCGTTTCGGCTTTCAGTTGCTTGTGACACAAGGATGGGATCTAAGAGAACGTTAAATGTAAATTCACATAAGATGCCGCGTAATACACCGCAAGATAACGCAAGTAGATAAAAACGACCGAACAGCCGAAAGAAAAAAATTATATACATTTATCATTGCTTACAATTGATTGTAGGAATAACAACAGGTGCCCAAAAGACTACCCAGCAAAGCTGGATTAACTTTGGTTTTGATTTATCAACGACGCCGACATTCTTCAGTTTGTGTGTACAGCCATCCTGTGTAACGATTTAATACTGATCTTTGATCTATTCTATAGGTTTATTTGCTTGTCAAAATGTTTGCAGGTCATTTCATTTATTCAAACGACTTTGACGTTACAAATTTATTTAACCTAATCGCATTATATAAAATCAGCTGGAATTGAAACTAGAACTAGAAGTGAAAAATATGGGCGTACACGATATCGCATTTCACATAAAGGTAACGCCTGTTTGAAAGCGCAGACTGTATAAGCGGCGTCGCTCATATATGTATACATATTAGTGTGTGTAATACATAACTATCGTAAAATGTTTCCCACAAATGCCAACGGTTAAAAGCTGTAGCAAATGAGATTGGAGTTCGGTTGGCCTTAATATGGTTGAGCATCCTGCTATCTTTTTTTGTGTTTCTCGGCTGGGGCGATAAGGAGCGAACTAAGCGTCGGGTGCGGAAGTTTTTGGTTTACTTGATGTGCACACCATACGCTATGATTGTGGCTCCCTTGCTGTTCGTATTACACACATCACTTTTTTGGCTTGTAATCAAAAGCGGAAATTTCATAAAAGGTAGGATATACTCTTTTGTCTGCCGCAGAGTGATTGGCTAATGTTACACAAAAGTGGTGGGCGCCAAAAGAAGCACGTGCTGTACCACTCCTACTTCTTCGCCCCTGTGCTGATTTCATTCGATTCTCTAACGAAAGCAGTGACAGGTTTTGTGTGCATGTGTTCTCAGAGATAGCACGTGATTCTAGTCAACAAACTCTTTTCATCTAATGGCCTGCCACAGTGTTTTGGTAGCCATCATCACTGCTTATCTTTCAGCCATCGCCTATGGGACACCTATCGATACCCCCGTAACGTGAACATATTTTGCGATTAAAAAGTCAGTTTCAGCTGTATAAATAATCCAATTTGTTTCCATTCAGCCAAACAATAGTCTAGTGATACTTCAAAATGAAGAATCTATTACCCCAGAATCTATTGACCCTTCAGATCCTCCTACCACAAGTTTTACGGTATTTATTGGTACAGATCTCAATTGTTTTATCTTTATTTTGTTTACCCTGTTCAATTTAGAAGGTCAGCACCTTAACTTTGAATTTTTCCAGCCAGTTGCCCACGAGCACTAATAGTCCAGAGGATGAATTAACAGCTGACGAGGATAAACTGACGTCTGTTAATGGTAATATTGGATTTATAAGCTATGCATTTATTAATGTTTCAGTAACTCTAATGTTTTCCTTTTACAATTCGAAAGATGCTGCCAATATTAATGACGCGCAAACTAGTACCGAAAGAAATGCGAAAAATTCTACAATCAGCACGTCTTCCACTTCGATTAGCACATCTTCTCTCATCAGCACCACAACTTCTACCGGAACGACTTTGCCACCTCAGAATCATGAATTAAATTTTACCGCAGTATGGCAAACCGACGAGGATAGTTTAGACTATATCATGGTGTTGTGGTCTGAGGAAAGTAACGTAAATGCTACGCGACCAGTTAATTGGAAGCTGCTTGTGTCAAGGGAATCGGAAAATGAGTCAATAATTATTCGTAGCAGTTGTTCTTGGCATAACAACTCGAGACATCATCAAGTGAAACTAGAGAAGGAATCACTGATTGATTACCGTGTTTCCTGCAATGATAACAGTCGGCACGAAGATTTAGTATTTAAAATCCGGTCTTGCTTATCGTACGATCTGCTTCTCTTTGCGCACCCCGGCAAAGATCACCCAATCGGAAGGACTAAACTCAAACCTCTCATAAAATGTTGGTTAGAAATTAACTAGATCTACATACATATCTAATGTTTCAGTTGAACATTGTTTTGATGAAACGAATTGGATCTGTCAAATTTCAGGGCCATCCAAGATTGAATCGTCGTACAATGCAATCGATAAAAAGATAGTGATCCATTGGGAATCACCTTACAAGAATATGACTTGCAGCCTGAAATATCGCTATAATTTATTTGTCGATCGAGTTGGCAATATCAGCGAAACAACAGAAGATAGCCGTATTGAACATCCGGCCGAGTTATGCACAAATTACTCCATTTCTGTTTGGAGCATCGTTATTGATGGTAGCCATAAAACAATTTCTGATCAGCCGATTCGTCACGCCAACAGGACGGAAAACCAAGGTATGGTGACAACTAGAAATGTAACTTTATTGTGGAATATATATAGATTTTATGTCGGTTATTTTTAAGATTTAGATATGACTGCCATGGCCGTCAATGCGCAAGCTATCAACAAAACATGTCTTATTGTTAGCTGGTCGCAAAATGACAATTACCGTTATATTGTCGGCTGTGCCTCTTTACGGATTCTTTTGGAGCCTCCTTCGGTAATTTTCGTAAAATCTTAAATAATCCATTGACTCGATGATTGTGTATGTGTGGTGATAATTAGGAGGAGGAACAAGATTCGTCGATCCTAACCAATGATAAACAAAAAGAAAAAATGTTTTGTCATTTGCGACCTGCGACACAGTACAACGTGCGAATCGAATTTACAGATCATCAAGGCACACGCAAATACTCTCCGTACGCTAGCGGGTCTACTCCCAGCGGTAAAAGAGCTTTAACAATTCCGAATGTGCGTCACTTAATTCTATGACACCTTGACAGAGTACGACACAGTTACCGTGGGACTCATCGTATTATCCTCTATTCTTGTTCTGCTTCTTCTTGGCGTTTCTCTATACTGCGTCCTACCATGGTTTACAAGGTAATATTCGATAATTTAACTTAGTGAATTAAGAATTACAGCAAACTTACGGATACAAAATAGGGAACAAGAATGGAATAATGGAGAACAAAAGAAAAAAAAAGAGGTTAAAACTTTTTTTTTAATTATTTAAAGGGGCGTGGTACTTCTGGGGACTAGAGGGAAGGGTATTCTTTTGTGAGAAAAACGTTGATTTAGTGAAACGTAAGAAACAAAAATAGATTTCACTTTTCGGAACTGTTTAGGCGATTCCTTTTCCAGTTTTCTTATTTTTGCGTTTTAATTTCTTGGTTTAACAGACATCGCAGAAGGTCGAATGGTGACAATCAATCTGTGCGCTTGAAATCATCTTTCTTCGGAAACATGGGTCGGCGTCGCTCACATCCCATAAAGCTACGCAATCTGAATGCCGTCACTCAGCGTCTCTGCTCATCGGCTGGCCACCTCTTGGAAATGGAATTCGAAGATTTGGTTATCATCGCTGACGCCCGTCGTCCCAAGGACAGTCCAATAGCCCTTCTGCAAGAAAACACGATAAAAAATCGCTACGTCAACATCTTGCCTTGTAATAACAGGCCTTTTTAAAAAATTATTATTATTTACTGTTGATGATTTCATTAGTAAATTTGTTTATTTGTTTCTTTATAAGACGAGCACAATTGCGTCTCCCTAAGTTTGTTACCAGACTCGACTAATTCCAACTACATCAATGCTTCGTACATCATGGTATCAGAATGAGTGATAATAACGCTACAAATCAATTATGCATTTAATAATGACTCATCGACCTAGGGTTTCAACGATCCAAGGGAGTACATCGCCACACAAGGACCAAAAATCTGCACAATCGAAGACTTCTGGAGAATGGTGTGGGAACAGAATGTTCATATTATCATTATGGTAACAAGCCTTGAAGAAAGAGGAAAGGTAAGTAATTTTACACTTAACAAAATTTGTTTATTTTGCACATTTTTTTAAGTTATTTATTTTGAGCAGCCAAAATGCGATCGGTACTGGCCAGAGGACGCAGCAAACCCGCTCACTTTCGAAAGTCTTTCCGTTTCCCAGTTAAATGAAACGGATTTTGAAAGCTACACTCTCCGCAGTTTCAAAGTGGAACGAGTAAGTGACTCTCACCATCAATCTGATTACTGTAGGAAATAATGTGATAACACGTATTTACAGAATGGAAAATCTCGAACGGTGAAACAAGCCTACTTAAAAGGATGGCCCGATTTTGGTGTCCCAAATAATCCTGAAATTCTGATTCGATTTATTGAAGTTGTTCGAATCCTGGTAAATGAGACTTCGCAAGCATCCAGTTCCCTTCAACCCATTGTCGTACATTGCAGGTAGTTTCTAAAAATACGGCATTAACATTCAATTCATTTTTCAACCTCAATTATATTAAAGCGCTGGTGTTGGTCGAACTGGAACTTTTATCGCTGTCGACTGGTTGATGCAGGAGGCTCGGGTAGAGAAAGAAATTGATATCTTCTCTACTATTTTACGGATGAGAGAGTGCCGTTTAAATATGGTCCAAAGCGAGGTAGAATGTTTCTACTTTAACTGTACACGAAGTTACGACTCAATCACATTTACGTCACCTTATTCCAGGAGCAATACGAATACATCTATCGATGTATGTCTCATTTCGTAAACACTAGACTCTTCGCTGCTGTAGGGCATCCGAGCGATGCAGGTATTTTCCTTTGCAGTGCACAGCAAATGCATTCACGCTTCTAAAAAGACTAATTACTATCTTAATAACAGCAACTCTCTTGACTAATGGAAATAATCCATTGCTGAACGAACTAGAGTGAGCACCGGAAGACCTCGACGCAGCAACATATTGATTTATCTGAAATTTTCTGTACATTATATTTTATCAAAAAAAAAATTCTTCACAACTAGCTTTAATACATATATTTTAAGTTTTCAGAATTTGTTTTTTCAGCAACAAACAGTTATCAACGCGGTTTCCTTGGTTATCTTATGTCACATTTTTTTTAAATAATTTTTTTTTTCACAGAAACGTTAAAATCTTCATATCCTTTGACTATTTGAATCAGATAATAAAAGGAAGTTGACGTGGTTGGGCGAGTTGTTACAGTGTGGTTGCTCTAGGCTTCCTTTGGTTTCAAACTTTACTGCAGCTAACGAGGCGGACATTCAGTTGGGTTTTTCTCAAATGAATTTTAGTTCTTCGAGTTCACTTAATACTTAATAGTGTGACATAGCAGTGCCATAAATAATCACAATTTCAGAAAATGATTCGTTTTATTCGACCACTTATACTTAAGACTACGATAATAGTTTTAACGCTAAAGTACTTTAGTGTTATTAGCGCAAACACAGGATCACAAAAAACGCCAGAGAAATTACCGGCAGAGATCTACAAAAGTTTCAGTAAGAGAAATTACGCGAATATTGTTCTTTTGTATCTGTATGATATTTGGGTTACACTGAAATTTATAGAAATTAATAATGTTGCTGCGGCATTGGTCGAATCTACTATCCTCGTCAGCTGGAATATTGAAGAAAATAAAAAACGAGAGAATAAACCCAACAGAACGTTAACAATTTTCGAGTTAGCAATTATTATAATCTTATTTTCATTTAATTCAAACATAATTTATGTCACTAATAAGAGTATTGTGCATTTGAAATTCAAGAAATGACGAAATGGGTCATGAAACTTCAATAACTATTGAAGATTTCTGCAAAGTTAATGGAGTACCTAGTACGACATGCGCATATCCTTATCCCAAAGTAGACTGTTTGAACTACAAATTTACGCTGGGTAATAGGAATAATGTGGCATACATCACCACTGGTAAATCTGAAACCTTTCGATATTCATGCTTAAATAATATTATGCAAAATAAATGCAGAACAGTATTTTAAAATATTTTCTTTATAGTGCAAGTTAAAAAACACACAACGACATTTGAACTGACAAATAATGAACCCAATCCAGTGAAATTGACCTGGAAAATTGAATGCAATGCGACATCCATGTACCCAGTCCCTATTTCATCAATGGCAAATAATGGGTAGTTCTTATCATTTTATTTTTTTTTGTTCGTGCTCAACTGCATGTTGTACGTTGTCGAGGAAGGCTTAGCTTATTCTACTTTCTTATTTTATTAGTAAAAGAGTCGATGATGCGGTTAAAGCAGGTTGCAAAGAACAACAAATCTGCGAAATAAACCTCAACAGAACGGTCGTTTGTACAACTTCCAATATCTACATAAATGGAGAAACCATTTTATTAAGCCCTACAACATATTTAAGTAAGGCGCAATAATACAATAATAATCTCATCCTGAAATTTGTTATCCAAATGTCTAGCCTTACAAGGAGGTTAATTTACAAATGTGTTTCTAAATTATGTTTTCGTTATTAATTTGTTCTAATGCAGTGAGCAACCTTTCGATCGAAGTATCAAATTTAAACCAGATTGGTATTGGATGGGTGGAAACGGAGCAAATTAAATGTCCAGTTTCTTCGTCTCAATTCAATTATAGTTTGGTGATCAAGGACAATGAAAAGAATCAAATTGTACAAAATTTGTCAGTACCAAACTGGTGCGTTATAGATAACAGTCCACATAACAGTAAGACACGGCGGCGAAAACTGACTTTCAGTAGAAAAGGACACATTGCATCTTGCCAGAACAGGAATTATGATCTCGTTTTTAATAATGAACTAAGACCATGCGTGAATTATTCTGTCTCCATTTTCCGCTCTGGAGATGTAAAATCTAAAATGCAGACAAATTTGTTTTTAATTAAAACGCTTGAATCAGAAGGTGAATATTACGAATATTAATCAAAATTCATACGACGCGTCTAATTGGAGCAATATGTTAATGATGACTTTTCTTGGCGGAGATATCCAAAATCTTCGCGTTGCCAGGCTTTCATCTAGTAGACTTGAATTACAATGGGAAATTTCCGCAGCTTGCAAAAAAGTGGAAAATTTTATAATGTCAATTGAAAAAAATTACGAGCTGGTCGAAAATGTTAGGTAAGCCTATTCCTGAATTTAGTTATTTTTACACGACTATTACAATCTATTCTTACGTATATTTTTAAAGCCTGTCCTCCAAAAACACACAATGCAATGATACCACTTGCACTTTGAGCTGGATACATGATCAAACCCTGACAGAATGCACACAAAATGTAATCCATGTCAGCAGATCTACTATCTACGTTACCATACCTCCTCCTGGTATTTGTTCACTAAAATCGACTAAAATAACCAAGATTACAATAAAGCTGTGCTAATTTATTAACTTATATGCAAGGTGCTGCCAGTTTCATTGTTGACTCATCAAACAGAAATAACTCTTCTAATTTTGAAGTAGAATGGAAGAACTTTCCACGTACGTGTCAAGGAAATTTAACCATTCAAAAACCAGACGAATTGATTGGAACCTCATCATTCATTGGGTTAGATATAATATGACTTGTTAGCTGTTAATATTTTTATGTTAGTTTGTAAACAACAACAAACAAGTATTTTTGATGTCTTTTTGGCTATTTTAGCACTGCACCACCCATTATAACTGGAAAATGTAGCTCCAAATATTGCCATACACGATGGCGCTTCGATATAAAACTTGATCCTTGTACTAGCTATAAGCTTGATTTTGGCTCATTCACAAACGAAATGACTACGCTTCCAGGTACAATTTTCTTACACGTCTGACTTACAGTGACATTATATTCATGCAATGACATTTCATAATTATAAATTTCTTGGCGGAAGAAATTCAAAATCTACATGTTGCCAGCCTTTCATCTATTAGAATTGAATTACAATGGGAAATTTCTGCAGCTTGCAAAAAAGTGGAAAATTTTATCATTTCAATTAAAAAAAATTACAATTTGGTCGAAAATGTTAGGTAAGCCTAAATTTAGTTATTTTTTACACTACTATTACAATCTAGGCTGACGTATATTTTTTAAAGCCTGCCCTCCAAAAATACACAATGCAATGATACCACTTGCACTGTGAGCTGGATATATGATCAAAACCTTACGGAATGCACAAAGTATGTTATTCATGTCAGCGGGTATACTATCAATGTTACCACCCCTCCTCCCGGTATGTGTTTTTCCTCACTAGTATGACCACGGATATAATTTAGCCTGCCAATTAATTAAATGAAATGCAAGGTTCTGCCAGTTTTATTGTTGATTCATCGAAGAGCAATATGCCCTCTAATTTTGAAGTAGAATGGACAAACCTTCCACGTCAATGTCAAGGAAATTTAACCATTCAAAAAGTAGTTGACTGGAATAGAAACTCATCTTTCATTGGGTTAGATATTATATGATTTTTTGATTTGTTAGTTTGTTAATATTTATGTATAAAAATTTATCTGATTTTTCTTTGGCTACTTTAGCTCTGCACCAGCAATACCAAGTAGAGAATGTCATTATTATTGTCATACGCGATGGCGCTTCGATAAAGAACTCGAGCCATGTACTACCTATAAACTTAATTTAGGCTTATTCGCTCAGGAGATTACTACGCTTCCGGGTAAAATATTCATATACATCTTCATTTGTTTTATTTTAACGAATATTCTGTTTTGTGAATTAAGATTTTTCTGGAGGTATAGTCAATAACATGACTATCCGATCTCGAATCGATCCGATCGAAGTTCCAGAGAGCCCTGACGAGCCTGCTACGCTAGTCATCAGTTGGGATCATCCACACTGTCAGAAAACTAAGGACCTTCAATGGAAAATTTCGATCAAGAAATCTCTCTCAAACACAACAATTGTGAAACCAATTTCAAATCTCGGAAATAGTTTTAAATATGCTGGCGTAAAAGCATGCGAAACATATATTTTTGCTATACTAACAGTATTTGAGAATGGAAGTACTCTTTATTCAACCGAAGAAAAGAATTTTCAAGCTGACTGTTCTACTGTGAAGCTTCTTGTGCCAATCAGCGTGATTGCCGGTTTATTGCTGATTGCAATCACAATCGCATTATTCCTTTGTAGAAAGCGGAAAAAGTAAGTTCTTAATTTATTTCGAACTCTTTGATTACATTATTAAAAATAATTTGATCGGCTTGTATAAATAACTAACGACTAAAATATTATTTTTACTAGAATGGATGCTCTGGAAAAGGAGTCTGAACATAATGTCAACAAACGGACATCGATTGAAAGCCGAGACCGAGCGCCGTCAATGAACCATAGTAAATTTCCTTCGTTTAACCATAACAGGATATCCTGTGCCAGCCGAAACAGCTGTAATAGTCGCAATAGCTCCAGCGAATATGCTGAAATGGACCTAGATTATTTGCCTCAAATGACAAAACGGCCGTTGAACATACGCGATATTTGTTCGTTTGACGTTGGACAAGCTCGAATGGAATTCTTTTTAATCAATAAATTGGCAGAAAAAGAAACCAAAAGGTTGCCGCGCACCATCGCTGAACGGCCCGAAAATAAAATGAAGAACAGATTTTTAAATACCCACCCTTGTAAGAGATAATGACTAGAGCAGAGCTGTCAAATTTACAACTCATATTCTCATAGATAACATTTATTTTTCACAGATGATTTTAATCGAGTCCTACTCTCCCATTCTGGAGACGATCAAAACGACGGATACATCAACGCTTCTTTCATTCCGGTATAATAAGCTATAAGATTTTGTATTTCACAATAATGTATCGAACATAACATCTCTGCATCATATTTAGGGGTTTGCTGAAAAAGAAAAGGAATACATTGCCGCTCAAGGTCCAAAGGATAATACTTTAGTCGATTTCTGGCAAATGATTTTGGAGCAAGATGTAAGGTTGATCGCTATGGTGACTTCTCTTTACGAATGTGGCAAGGTAAGAATTCAACACATTTTCTTTTCTCAGGTGTAAGTTTCGCATTCATTGATGTGTCAATATTTAAAATAGAAAAAGTGTGAAAAATACTGGCCAGGCGAAGATGAGTTGGTGATTTATGGTGGTGACACTCAATTAGAACTCTTGCAAGAGACGACGTACTCATTTTACACAATACGGAATATCCTTGTCACAAAAGTAAAATCCTTATACTCGATATTAACAAAAGAAAGCCTTGATTTCCAGATGCATTTTTTTTTAACTTAGGCCCCAGATCTTAAGCGAGAGATCCAACAGTTTCATTTTACCGCTTGGCCGGATTTTGAGACGCCTGATCAGCCGGAAGAATTGATCCGATTTATTGAAATCGTCCGCAGACAAGCTAGACAGTTGAATTTATCCTCGCCCATCGTTGTTCATTGCAGGTTTGTTTACAATTGCAATAAGTTGACACAATCATAAGTCGCAATAATCACCTTATCTTGTAGCGCGGGAGTTGGTAGAACAGGAACATTCATAGCTCTTGATTATCTAATCCAGCAAGTACTTATAACTGATCTAGTTGACATTCCAAGGACAGTTCGTCATCTGAGACGCTTACGCTTGTCCATGGTTCAATCAGAGGTTATTCCACACATTTTTATACAATTACACCCCTCTAATTTTTATCTCAATGTTTTAATATTTTTTTAGGCACAATATGTTTTCCTGTACTCCTGCATTGCTCATTATGTCAAGACAAGACTGAGTGCTGAGTCAGGCTAAAGAAAAAAGATACACAAAAAAACACTCCGAAAATATCTGTTATATAATATCTGCGAAAATATTTATTTCGCTTTATTACAAATTTGGTTGAAAACTGTGTGAGCTGTAATATACAGTGATTCCATAATCTAATCTAATCGTTCGTATACTATTTCGAGTGACGAAAATCTTATGGGTATCAATTCAGATTAGGGCGAAAGAAATCAAGAATAAAAGTACAGGGTGAAGTGGCAAATGGAATTGAAGTGACTAACTGGAACGCGTTAGTTGTTTTGCATCGTGGGCTAATGTTTTGGAATGTTTCAACGCGGCGTTATCGATTTATCTCCAGTATTAATTTTTCATATACCTTGGAAATCACCTGGTTGGCATTCAAGTAAAACCCAAATCACCCTTTATTACCTTGGCAAGGCGATCTGAAGGCCAACAGATTATAAGTCGAATAAGGGGACCCCGGACCCTGATATTTTAGGAGGTTTTTGTTAATAATCCCTAAAGATGAGCATTTAAAAGGGCAAATAACAATAACTATTTACTTTGCGACCTTAAAAACAATTAAGGGAAAACGGGGGAAACCCAAAGGTCATTTCATTGAACCTTTTGGTCTTGAGTGGAACGCCCATTTATTTCGAATTTTTGGTATAAATTCTAAGGAAATCAAGTCAGAAAATCATTCGTTCGAGCTTCGAGCTAGTCAGTCGACTAAAGCAGCTTCGAGTAAGAACCGCATCTAACAATCAATCGTGCACCATGGTTTCATCCAAAACTCTCCAATTCCTCTGCGTCGTAAGTTTAATTTTATCACTGACTTGCCATCCACAAAATTTCTAACCACATTGATTTTTATCCGGAAGCTTGCGGCAGTCCTATTCATGACAATCAACTGCTGTAATGGCATGCCACTCAAGAAAGATATCAAAGAGAAGTCATCCGACTTGAAGCAAGATCTAGAGGGAAAGTTCAACCAGACTGTGGAAAAAGTGGTGGAAACCAAAACGTTTCTGATGGACGCGGTGGTTTTTTCTATTAACAAGACTGCAGATGTCCTACTGGCAACCAAACAACATTTTAAGGAGACTAAAGACTCTCTTAAGAACAAAATGTCAGGATCTGTCAGCAAAACGGCACAGAAATTGGAGGAATTGAAGGAAGAGATTCACGGACATAAACGAGCCAAGACAGCCACCAGTCAGGCGGGACAAATTGTTTTCGTATCCAGAGATTTCCTCGTCGCTCCTGTGTTTCCTATCAACGAATTTCCCACCATTCCTTTCGAACCTTCTACGACCCCGACCAAGTCTGTACCGTTCGACATTTCAAATCCTGTTTTATCTAGTGCGTCTTCATAATTTCAAATGCCTAACTTAAAGAAAATTTTTGCAATTGTCTGATTCATTTATAAATATGCATACCGGGATAGTTCACAATATACTTGACTTACAACCTAGTAAGAATAATAGCGCACACAACGACCATATTATAAAGCTGTCTCGTTTATTTTATATAGCCGAAATTAACGTTTTTCAAACAGTCGATTTACATAGGATTAAGAGAAAAACTATCACGAAGACAAAATCTGACAGTGAGGTTTTGAGACTAGGAACACACGAGGACGTAGGTGATTTTAAACGGGAGGACAACCGGAATGGTACTCGATCTGGCAGTATGGCTTAATCATGTCGAATATCTTGGATACGAAAGAAGTTGAGTAGTATGGAGAACCTTGTTGTAGGTAGTCGTTCGAAAAACCCCCACAGCCATAGGAAGCTGTTGATGACAAGGAAAGCAGCAGCAATAGCACAAGCACGCTGATAAGAGCAAGAAAAGCCAGTAAGAGAACACCAAGAAAGAAAATTCGAAGAAAATATTTAACGAAATTCCACAAATCAGATATCTTTGAGCTTTTGACGGGAAATTCGTTCTCGATCCAGTTAATCGGACCTGTTGGCGCAATTTTACTTTACGCAATAACAATTTTTAAGTTAGTTTAAATTCACAATTTTTTTATAATCAAAGTTAAAAGTACCTTATTGGAGTAGAATGAACGAAATCATTTAGCAGGACTTTGGAAGCCTGTGTTTCCAAGTTATTCAAACAGCTATGGGTTTTCATTTTGTTACAGATGACCTTTTCTGGACTGCCATTTTGATTTCCGAGCATTCTGAATGAGCTTTTGGAATCGCCAAAAGAGCTTCGATTGATGGGCTCATCCTCATACTCTGGTTCATTGAGCATAACGTCTAAAACACATAAACAAATATTTACGTTGATTTCCAAAGAGAGAGAGGATAAGAAACATTTACTTACTCCACGCAGCTGGATGAATGAAATCAGGTTTTGCAACACTGTTATGTCAAATGGCAGCAAAGTTAGTAATAGTAACAAAGGCTGTGTCCAATTTAATTTGAAAACTTTACCTTCCCATTTGCTTCTTCCAGGGGGTGTCACCCAAAGAGGACTGTAATTCAGCCGCAAGGTTTTCTCCCAATTCCTGACCCTTTAGACGATCAAACTGCAAGGTAAACACCGATGTAATTGTTATCCATTAAGCATTTGCGGATTGCGCGTTATGAAATCTAATATGGATTTTTAAACTTTACTTACATCGGTAGGAGTAACTGGATCGGACAGCAACTGCTGGTCCATTAAATCCTGGGAGATACGCTGAATTTCCTTGTCTTTCATTTCCAGTTCTTCCTCCTTAACACGTATTATCTCTTCAAGGTGTCTAATAGCGTCAACTAACTGTTCGCAGCGTTCTTCTCCTTTTACATGGTGAACTTGCATGGTTTCTAATTCTTGGACTTTTTCGTCGAGTTCCTTTCGACACTCTTCATATTGAACGGTCATCCTTTGGAAATCTTCTTTCAGCTGTTTTACTCGGCTCTGAAGTTGGTTATTGTCTTCTTCCAAGAGCTGAGATTGCTGACCAATTTCTGTTACTGTTAGCTCCACTCTAATATAAAGAGAAATCTCAGCTGAAATACACTGACACCTTACAAAAGAGGCTTTCATCTTAGTCTCACCTATTTATTTTATTTTTCAGTACTGAGTTCTCAGATTTAAGTGAGATGTTGCTTTCTTCTACTGCATCCATTTGCTCTTGTAACAAATTGTTCTGTTCTTGAAGACGGATAAATTGGAACTGAAGCTCTTTCACATCAACTAGAGCACTAAAATTAAATAAACATTGAATGATTAAACAACAATTTAATTATTGTTATCAAGACAAATTATTTCAAATTGTAGGCCAACCATTGAGATTCTGTAGAGGATGAGTTCCTAGAGTCAGCTAAATAAAAAAAAATAAAATATAATAATGAAAGATCACCCAGAGATAACTGAACATTGAACTAATGTTTTACTGTCATGGTTTGAAGATAATTTGGAATGATGTTGGGTTGATTGAGGGTTATTATTAATTGAACTAATATTGAACAGAAATGATGAATCTTCAGTCTTGGAAGTTAACTTGTTGATACAAAATTTCAGAGCAGACTGAAAATCTTCAATTGTAACCTCTGGGTTCGTATCAGTAGGATCAAGGGCAACCAGCATGTCCTGAAATTTTTCCCTACGCAGGAAATAAATAGTGACTTCAACGTCTGGAAATCAATAAAATAACTCAAAAATTCAACCTGATTTCATGGCTTTCAGAAGCATAGTTCAAGAGGAATTCAACCAAGACTGAAGCCCGAACATATCCAGTTTGTTCTTTGTCACAGCAATTAAAGATACTTTCCACTACAGCTTCATCTGAATTATTATCATTATTTATAAAATGACAGATGAAAATCCCACAACACTTAAATGTCATCATATCAGTTACCAGTCATGGAAAGATTGAAAGCTGGTTGCATGGTTGAAAAACTTTCCTCATCTGGACCACCAAAACCTTCGTCGAAAGACTCTTTATTTCCATTTTTCCTCTCTATTGGTAAAACTTCACCCAAAGCTTCGTAAATAATTTCACTATCCATACTTATCCTGTTACCCGTTCAGAGTACCGTTCAGATATGAGGGACAATTAATGATAAACGTTGTAATGCCGATACTTAACAGTAAATGTCTATCAATTTTATCAGACGAAATTTTAGTAGATGAACTCCTGATTCTCCTACATTGAATATTTGGCGCCGAAGTAAAAAAGTTGTCTTATTTCGAATAAAAATATACTAGAATTAAATCCTCTATTGTTTATTACACAACAGTACAATTTTTTTTAAATTAATATTTTACACGTAAAACTAATTTGTGTTTAATTTTACTATCGTTTTATGATGTTTTTATTTTTATTGCAACATTGCTGTCGGAAATAATTTCCGAATATTTTTCGAAACAGGCAAACAGCTGATCGTCTGTTCAAAGTTCGAAATTGTTTTTAGGCGGGCCCTAACATGTGGGTTGCTACTTTGTCCACCGATTCTAGAAAAACGTGTTTCGTTACAGTCCCTCAAAAATGGGGAGTCAACTTCAATCAGGTAATCCTCATTTTATAGTATGATCTTTGAATATATTACAATTACATTGTTGCTTCTTGCAGATGGTTACAATAAAAATTCAGCAGTCCAATATTTCTGCTCTTCCTGTGTATGCTACTTGCATAGGTGAAAATGGTCTTCCAGGAGATGAAAATGTGGTGATAGGTACTCAATTTGCCAGATTGAATGGTTTGGTTACTGATGTGGAAACAGCATTTGAAATTTTTCCGAAGAATGTTCCAATATTATCTTCAGTCATAGCGGAGCCATGTTTGGAGGAGGATTGGGAATTACTAGTAATTTATACAGTTTAAATTAAGTTGAAAATGTAATTTAAACTTATTTTCCACAGGAGCTGAACATTGAACAAATCCAATCTGAGCTCTTGAATAAGTATATGAAAAAAATTTTCAGTAATACATTAAACGCAATTCTTTATTTATTCCAATAGAATTCGTGTTGTTTGGGTTGGAGCAAAAGTTCCCATATGGCTGAGTGATTTTGTTAGTCTTTCTATAGAAATAAGTAAATACTTACCAAAACTTGTCAAACATTTTAATTGAATTTTTAATTATTTTTCTTTCTTAAAGTTGAACTTGATCCTAAGGAAACTACTGGATTATTGGCTACAGACACTGAAATCCATGTGTGCCCTCCTAAACCTAAACCCTATGTAGGCCCAGTGGTGGACAACCAAATATCTCCTTTGAAGTCAATCCTCTCACATCTTCTGAACCATCATTTCCCAAAAACACCAGAAAAATGTGCTAGTACTGTTCTAGAACTGCGAGTGCTACCAGTTGAAGAAAAAGAAACTTTTCACAAATTAGCACTTGAAAACAATGCTAATGTTGTTTTACAACCTTATCAAGCATTTTTGTCTAAAACCCACGAATCCACTCTTGACAAGACGCAAGACTGTATTGGCAGCATTCAAAATAACGAACGCACTTCATATTTTAACATCCATTTCGTTGGAAGCAGTCATAACTGGCCCATTTATCCCAACGCCATTTACCTTTCAGAAATAGTTATTCGCCAATTAAATTTAAACTTGAAGCAGCGTGTGCAAGTAGTCGTTCAAACAGACGATCTCCCTAACCGATGCGAAAATATCAGCTTTTACACATTTGTCCAGGTATAATGGTTTTAAAAGCTAATTTACGGTATAACACATTCAATAATAACTGTCTGTGTTTACAGGATTATGATTTAAAAGAACTTGAAAAGGACGTTAAAATGTGGATGTTGTCAGTAACTAAAGACAAAGTGAATCTTGTTATTAACCATGGTCAACATTTGGACATTCCTTGTATCGTGAAGGGAAAAACTAATCGCATATTCACTGGAATTCAATCAAAAAGCCCCAATCCTAGATTTTGCCGCGTTGACGAAACGGCTCTAACCAAGATTCTTGAGAAGCTCAAGGTTATACGCATCCGAATACAAAATGCGCCTCAGTATCTACAGCTGCTAGAAAACGATCCCGTTAGAACAGCGAAATCTGAAGTTCCATTGGGGTATGTATTAATAACAGCGTATGAAAAATTTATTTCAAGAGATCACTCATATATTTTAGAGGAGTTACCAATCTACTCGAAAAAGCTACCAACTTCTTGAAAAGCGGATTGGGACTTATTAACAACAGTTTATGCAGTTCTTGTACCGGATGCCGTCATGGAAATTTGCTTCTGACGGGTATTAATTTAATTTAAAACACCTAAAGGTAGTTTTATTAAGAATAGCACTTCTTTTTATTACGAAAACATTTGTAGGACCACGAGGATCGGGAAGAACTAGCATCGCACGCAATCTTTGCAACCAATTAGAAAGCCAGCCATTTTATGTTCATACCGTTTTTATCGACTGTGCTTCACTAAAAGGTATTTTTTTTTTTTGCCTACCGCTTTTCATCAAACTTTATAATGCATACACTGTATTAATAGGTAAGCGAGCAGAAACACTTCAACGTGACTGGGAAGTAATGTTTCGACAACTAATCGATCGGGAACCTTCACTGCTGGTGTTGGATGATCTTGATCTGTTAGTGAGTGCACCACAAAACGACCAAGATGAAACACTCAACGGAGAAGCATGGTATTACAGGAGGTTAGCTTTTCATATAAAACGTATACCTCATGTGTATCTCGTTACAGCTGTGTCGACTTTTTTTTTAATTTCAGAATTTCAGCTTTGATCATTGAACTTGTTAAGAGCACTCCATTTCTAAATCAAGTAATGATCATTGCTACAGCCATAAACGGTAAATCACTGCATCCTAGGCTTTATAACTACGAATCGAGTCATTTGTTTACATGCGAATTAATAATTCCTCCCCTCACTAATGTAAGTGTCATGTAAGAAACAAATGATACAAACTATGGTTTAACATTTGAGTTTTAAGCAGGATATGAGATTAGAAATGGTTCGAAAACTGTTGGAAACTGATGGTTTGAATGTTGAGGAAGATATCAACCTCACTTCTATAACCTCTAAAATGGATGGATACGTTGCTACTGATGTCCGTCATCTAATAGATAAAGCGACGCATCTCGCTGCTTCTGAAGCAGGTAAAACCTTCTGCGTCTTTCTAATTATTTGATTAGTGGAAATTAAAAAGAGTGCACCTTTTTTGGTTAAAGGTTCTCTTAAAGAGATTTTGGTGAAAGCCAAACACTTCGAACTTGCTGTGGAAGATCACGTTCCGATCGGGTTGCATGGCATTGATTTGAAGCCTTCGGTTGACAACCGTATCGCCTGGAGTGATGTCGGGGGGCTCACTCATGCGAAAAAGATAATAGTAGAAACCCTCAAATGGCCAACTCAAGTATGTAAACTCTCCTTTCTTTTTCCATTTTTGGTCAAAGGCTGGTTACGACTATACCTTGTGTTATAATGTATTCTAGTATCCAGAGTTATTCGCCCATTGCCCCCTTAGACTGAGATCGGCTCTTCTACTCTATGGGGCCCCTGGAACTGGCAAAACAATGTTGGCTCGCGCTGTGGCTACCGAATGCCAAGTCAACTTTATTAGTATTAAGGTTAAAACTTAATATCAAAATTTATGAGAAATTCTTTTCCAAATACTTAATATCGCATTCGTTATAGGGCCCGGAATTGCTGTCCAAGTATATAGGAGCTAGCGAAGAATCCGTCCGAGAGACATTCCGACGGTAAGTGTGCGACTGCATAATACTTGTAATAGATTTAATCAGTGTTTTAGTTGTATTGAATTACAATTTTAACTATGTACAATGTCTATTTCAGAGCCAGGAGCGCCAAGCCCTGTATCCTATTTTTTGATGAGTTCGACAGTCTTGCTCCCAGGTAGCGTATCCACTGATTAAAATCAATTTCTCCTATCTGAATTTCATGCGAGTCTTTTTTCTTCATAAATGAAGCGTCTATCTTTAAACACTATTGGATAATCAATGACCATGTGATGTCAATGTACTACAATGTGAATCTACCAATCGAGTAAATTAACAAACGTCACCCAAAAGGGTTGAGCGCGGTGTTTGATAGGTGAAAGTCAAAGGCAGTGGTGATATTTCATCGTCGCTTTTATCGGGAGGTGTCATTGTGACGTTGGGGCGGTGTGTTATTCGACCACAAAGCCTTGCTCATTAAGCATCCATTCACTTGGAACTCATCCTTTTTCTTCGTATTTCTTTTCTTATTCGATTCCACTGTTTGGGGTTTGGCTGTTTTATTTGTGTTTCGCTTCGGAACCATCTTTAACAAAGATGTATGTTTGGTGGCTCTTTGTGGATCGACACCGCTCTAACCGACAGCGAGTTTCACATATGTAAGATGATGCATGCAACATCGGCCGCCTGCTGAGTGTCCCAACACCTTGCCATACTGCACAGCGGTCCTCTCTGCTATCAGATGTAAAAAAAGAAAACGCAGAGGAACATCTTTTTTCCTTCTTTCTGATTTTTACAATCGTTTATCGTGTTATTTTTAAAAGCCACAACGGGGGGAACTTATCGTATAAATGTATATTTTTTCCTCTTCTTTCCCCCTTGCACCTTGTTTGTTGATGTCTCACAAACCTTATTCTGTTTTGGAGCTCTCAAAAGTCCCTTTCTCTGAAATAATAATCCCCGTGTCTCTCTCCTTTGCTTCTTTTTTGTGTCTGTCTGTGTGCGCCTCGGTATTCGAAGAACGAATTTTATTTTTTTATTTTAATGTTTATGTGTTTTTGCAGGCGGGGTCATGACAGCACAGGTGTCACGGATCGGGTTGTCAATCAGATGCTCACAGAATTGGACGGGGTGGAGGGCCAAGAAGCAGGTTTATGGGTGCTGGCAGCCACATCTAGACCCGATTTGATTGACCCTGCCCTTCTCCGTCCTGGCCGTTTCGACGTCTCGGTCCGTTGCCCTCTACCGGACAAGGTACTTTACTAAGTTTTTTTTTTTTTTTTCTGATCCCTTTTTTGTTATTTCTTTTGTTGTGTGTGTGGCCGTGTTCCTTTTTTTTTCATTTCAATTTCAATTGAATTTGAAAGCCTGAATGCATTTGTAAGTATCTCTTTCTCTCCAGGATGAAAGGTTAGACATCTTGAAGGCGCTCAGTTCTAGACTCCATCTCCTTGACGACGTCCGATTGGATGAAATTGCGTTCGAGACGGAATATTATTCGGGCGCAGACCTGCAGGCGGTCCTATACACTGCCCAGTTAAAAGCTGTACATCAGCGGACTCAAGGTAAGGAACCCAAACAATCAATCTGACTGAATCAATTGTGTTATGAAGAAGATGATGCCTAGAAGAAAGCTTTATCGAGACTTGTTTTTTCTTTTTTTCTTGTTAGAGGATAAAAATTCGATTAAACGAACATCTTATGAATATAATAGTTTTGATGAGGAGAAGCTGCAGGGAAAACGGCAGCAACGGGGTCCTAGGGTCCTAGCAAGATGCACGAGGGGATTTCTTTCTTGTTTTTAATTCTTCAGTCTTTTTTCTCCTCTCTCTCTCTCTTCCTCCAACCTTTTTGATCAAGATTTATGTGACCCGTTTGCTCTTTCGGAGTCATAGAATTCGGTCTCTTTTGTGCCTTTTTTTTGTGTGGAATTGCGCGACGTCGCTTGTGGGGACACTTCGTGCTCGAAGGCTTGACATATAGTCGCATATTTAGTGGGTGTCCAGAATGTCGCCCGATAAGAGCGTTAACAAATTGCCAGGTCCGTTCGTCCGTCGTACCTTTTTTTATTTTATTTTATTCATCGGTCGATTCTTAGTACCGTATAGGATGTACGGGGAGTGAGAAGAATGAAAGACCCCTTTTCTTGTGTGATTATGCTGCCGATTCTTTATCTGATTTTCTCTATATGCCTGTTTATTGTATGCATTTGCAATAGGCGACAACAACAAACCTTCTCCAATTCATATCACTCATCAGTTGCTGGTGGATGCGCTGCGGGAGACTCGGCCATCGGTCACGGCTTCGGAGCGGCAGCGCTACGATCGAATGCAAGTCACATTTATTTACTTGTCCGACGCATAATATTTTGAATTTCCCATCTTGTGTCCAATAACCAAGTGACAAGAAAAAGAGGAATTAAATTCAAGAACGGGACACGCTATTTTGATTAATGTTTTCTCTGTCTCACTGTCTCACTCTCTCTCTTGATTTTTACTCTTGCAGCTACGAGAACTTTGACTCCGGACACAGCGATAACAACGAGCAGCCAGGTCCCGCACGGGTCCCCCGGGTCACCCTGGCATGAAAAGGAAAGAAAGAAGACCGGGAGGGGGAAGAAGACGGCAATCTGCATTATTCGTCTTCTACTAGCGACGTGGATCGACTTCACTCACACAAGGTCAGTGGTCTTTATTTATTTATTTTTCTCCCTTACCGGAAGAAACCACAGAAGAGAAAATCCTTCCATCTTCGTATTATGAGAGGAAAAAGGAGGGAGTCTATGTATATATGTATAAAGTAAAAAAAGGAAAAAATTCCGGCGGATCTTATCTTGCACCGTCGTTCTCTCTCCGTGAATGGCAGTCGGAGAAAAAAAAGGGTGGGGAGGGGGTAGTCTAGCTGTCATATGAAATAAGAACACGCGACGAGCTAGCTGGTGTTTGTTCGCCTTTTATTCCTCCTTGTTATTCAATTCAACGTCTATACACAATAAATATATGGGTAAAAAAAAGGAAACATCCAGCGGAAGAGCGAGGGGGGCGCCCAGCACGCTCCCTAGTACGTGTGTATGTGTGCAGACAGTTGGTAACTGATAAGCGATTTAATAACGACTCTTAAAAAAAAAGAGAAAATGGGTGAATAAGAAGATTAGAACCTCGGTGGATGCCCTCCCGGAGTGCATGGATTCGTTGGGCAAAACCAACACAAGTCGTCGACTTTTGGGGGTCTTTCTTCTTGGTCCTTTTATTTGTCGGGCGGATTGAGTTTTAAACACGGACTTGGAATAAGAGGCAACAAAAGAAGGTTTAGACGGTCTTCTATTTTTTCTGATCGGGTTTTAACTCTTGTGAAAGTTTATCAACAAAACAGTAGGACCGTGTCATAAAAGAGATGATAGTTTTCATTCTCTTTCTGCTTCCTCCCCGTCACTTTTGCGACTGTGACAGGCGATACTACTACGTTTATATGTTTTTTCTCTCTCTCTCTCTCCCTGCATCTTCTTTTTCTTCTGCAAATAGAATATAGAAATAGAACTACTAAGCCGATCCTCTTTTTGTTGCGTTATTATTACTATTATTGTTATTATTCCAGCCGATGCGAGACGATAGCCCCGTGATATATATACTGTTTTCCTTTGCCCCCTTTGTGACGCTCGCCGTGCTCGAACGTTTTCCTAGTTTTTCTTCCTTTTTTTCTTGTTGATGCAACCATTCAGTTGCAGTTGCTTACATAGAAAGGCAACCGTCGACGACGTCGTCGTCTTCTTCATGCCGGAAATGAAAAGCCACTCCAGCAGCCCGGCAGCTCCAGCAGCTACCGGAACTGCTGGTAGGCGACAGGAGAGAAAAGCTAGCGATAGGAATAGGAAGGAGCAGGAGAAGAATAAGAAGATTGAGAAGATAGCAGTTGATTCTTCCCCGTTTTTCGTTGATTCATTCTCTCGTTTGCTGTTTGGTCTCTCCCCCCACCAACCATTTTACTCCCCTTTCTATCAGAACTAGTTATGTCAGTTGGCCGCCTTGTTTTGTCGCTTTTCTTCTTCTTCTTCTACAAAGTCGGCGCTTGTTGATCCGTCAAGGGGTTTTCTTTTCTTTTCCCTTTTCCTTTTTTTGCCTTCCTTTTTTTGTGACTCGGGTCCGGAACAACCGTGTGTTTCCACCATCACCGCCACCGCCACCTCCGCCAAAAGCCTTCGATCAGCTCCAGGCAACTGGGAATCAATCGCCTTTTCCCCGTTGATTGACGTCAACTTCTGCTCGAAAGAGTTGAATGCGGCTGCAATTGTAATGTAACGATTCACGAGCCGTCGATGACTTTTTGAAAATTGGGGTTTTTTTTTTAGATAAGTGGAGTCTGCTTCAATGTTGAATGTTGGGAGCGCGAGGAATTGAGGAGGGACCTAGATGGAGGCGTTCAAGTGTCGTTGACGCTAACCAAGCGCTGGATCCCTATTTACCCATAGTCCATTAAACAAATGGCCGACTCTGAGATGTGAGGTCATGCGTGAAAACGGGGCGAGATTTGAAACACCTAGAGCCATCGTTCTTTCGCTCCTTTCAATCATTTGGTCCTTTTCTACGAATTGAAAATCACATTCAATTCCGCTCCTGTAAACCACTAGATGAGTTTTCCACTATCATCGACATATTTCTTTCTCTTTTTCCCTCGTTTTCTGAAAAAGGCGCTTCTGATTACGAGTAAAAAAGGGGGGAAAGAGGAGAAGATGAGCTGTTTGGTGTTAACCGGTTAGCAAAATTGATGGTGTGGCGTGTGTGTTTGTTACCCCGACGGGGGGTAACAAAAAAAAACCTCTTGGCCTGGCTGGCACTCGTGCGGATGAAAAGAAAGCAAATGGTAGGCGTTGGCTAGGACCATCGTGATGCGTCGTCTCCCTTTTTCTATCGGGTCATGAAGATTGAAATCCGCAGTTGCCGGACAATTCAATTACAATCGCTCCCTCTCGATCCTATTGACTTTTTCTCTCTCCCCCCTCTTTTCACGTCGTTTTCTCACTATCCCATTCTATCTCGTCGTGACTTGAAATGTGTTCCCAAATGTCAATGTCTTTCACCCGAACTGTTTTAACACAGTCGATTATCTCTCGGAGCTTGAAAACGAATCGAATCGATGGACCATGTGTCTTTAACGTTGATTGCCGTCTTGTATTCCCCCACACTTCACTGGCATTGAAGTTCGGAAATTCTCGCCCGTCGAGGCAGAGTTTTGTGTAAATTGCTCCAAGTTTGACAAATGGTAGAATGGCATTTAGACTCAACTTTGATTCACTTCGGTAATGACCGACACTTGTCTCAAGTATTGCTGACGTGAACTTTGCTTCTTCCCCTTAATAGCCATCGTTTCTTCTCTATTTGTAAAGTGCCATTTTTGTGAAATAGAAGAAAACCAGGACCCGGGATATGAGTTCAATCATTCGCTAGCTTGTTCCGTCGGCTTTTTTTGTGTGTGGTACTGGATAGTATCGGAACTGCTAGGCGGGAAAAAAAGGGAACCATATTAGTGTCTGACCGGAAACACACAGCCTCTGCGTCTGTGTCACGATATTTCCTCTTCTCTTTGATTCTATTTCCCCCTCCATTTTTCACACTACTGCGTAGTCCTCTCTTTTATACCGGCCTTGGTGCATAGGCCCGTGTACGATCCCCGTTCCTTTCATGCGCGTCGTGTCTGCCGGACGGTGTTCTGAATAAACCATCTTTCACTTTTGTTGGCAGTCTTTTTGTGCGGCCATTGGAGGTGTCTGTGTATGGCGGCATAGAAGATGATGATGGCGACGACGTGTTGGTGTTGGCGAGGTAATTGACTGCCAATGAAAGCCCATTCATTGGTCGCACAATAGTCGACTAACTGGCCCGATGAGTGCAGTACTGCGCACACACATACACACACGGAGGTCTTGTTGTAGCGGCGCTCACGTCGGCGTCAACTTTCTTGGCCGCAACACCATCGCTCCTATTTTTAGGCTTTTCTTATTGATTTGATTACAACACACAACACAGTACACTATTATTACTGTGTAGCCTTCTTCGGCCTGTTGTATTCATCGATTGATTCGTTTACAATAGCCAAGATTTCGGTGCCGATGTTGAAGTCATTTCTTTGGCATTTTTTCTTTTCTTTTTGAGAGAAACCACCAAATTCATCAGATAGGCCAAGTGGAGCAGGGAATAAGCGTTGGCACTGGCCTATAGGAAATGAAGGCACACAAACACACGGACGCTTTCGTTTTGATGTTTGTTTTCCAGCCAAACGATAGGGGCGGGTGGGTGGTCAATCCAGCGTCGTTGCATAAACAGTGGATCAAGGTATGTGGACATAGTGGATCTTGTTGTTGCTACCACCGACTGACACAAGTCGACTCTTTTGATGACCTACCCATTCTCTCTCTCTCTCTCTCTCTCTCTCTCCTTTTTTTCCCCTCTCCCGTTTTTTTCTGTCTGGCTGTTAAATTGTGTTTGGGTGTGACAGTGGGGTTACATTCTGTATAATCTATAAGGCTCGACTCTATAGTGGGTATAGTTGTTATTCTTGTATATAAATTCTATCCCAACGCTTTTCTGGATCCTCCACTGTTGTGTCCCCTCTTTTCTTTTCTTTACTTGTCTGCGGTGGGGCGAGCGATTGAGCGGCGTTGAACTGTGTGAAAGGCCTCTGCTCTGCTTCCATTTACCAGACGTGTGTGTATATATATATATAGCCTACTACTACCACTAGTGCACCATTCTGGTCATGGTACACACAAAAGTCTTTCTCTGTGTGTCGACCTAAAGTTATCCTCCTCCCACCTTCAGCTCCGCAACCAACACACAGGCACACACACACACAATAGGTGCAATAAAGACGGCATTCAGGCGAAGCCCAACAGCGACAAATTGCTGATCTGATTGCAGCTTCGTGTCCTCGACTCTTGTCCTTCCTCTTATTCTTTTTCTTTTTTTAGTTTAGTTTTTTTTTTTCAAAGGGAGGGAGGACGAGGATTTTCTTTTGCTATCTTTGGTTATGCGACCGTGGCTCCTATGTTGCTGGGATCAGCGTCGACCATCCTCGCTCTGTACAGTCCAGTTTTTTTTTTTTTTTTTCAATAGGAATACAATAATGGCCAGAAGCTCTTCTCTTGGTCTTTGTTGGCTTCTATACATATGTATACTGTACGTACACAAACAGACAGACACAATGCATTGACAACTCTGGAATTGTCCAGCGTTCTATGCCCCCACTGTCTGTGTTAGCTTACCGCAATTGTGTCCAATCGTTCAAACTTTGAAGGCGGGTCGGCCGAATAGAAAGACGTAAAAAAACGAAGGAAATGGTTGAAACTCCCAAAGTCAGCGATTTCGTCGTCCAAACTCCAAAGCCTTTCTCTATTTTTTTAAATCTGTGTTTTTAGCCTCATCTTTTGTTGCAATTTTCTATTTGAAGTTGAAAGGGGGGAAAAAAATAGCGGACGGACTGGAGACATCCGTTTTGATTCGTACTAACATTCTTTGAGGTCGATGTTCCTGACATATTCCATTTCTGAATGGGTCGAACCATCTCCAAGTTGAGGAACATCATTCTGTTTTTGCATCACCCAAAGGACTTGGTCAATATTGATCTTTCATCTTTAGCCTCTTGTGGTATTCTGTCTGACGTGATTTTCGTTTACTTGAAAAAAAGGTACAAGGTACAAGGTACAGGAGTTGCGCCAAGTCATTGAAATCTCTGGCCGTCGCCAACTTGAAGAAAATCATTTAGTCGTACCTCGCTGTGCCTGTAAACCTTTATTTAAAACAACTATTGTACGTACGTCGGTGTCGACCTCTTTATTGTAATGTCTGCTAATGCAGAATATTATACAAGAGCTCGGCAGCCGATAGACGACTAACACGGCCGTCCCATTAACGAATGGAGAAGGTGGGAAAAACATGTGTTTCCCTTGCATTTCAGGCCTTTGAATGTAATAGTCGCTGAGTGTGAATGAAATGTTCTTCTCTCTCTCCGTCCTTGTCACCTATGAACGGATTGCGTTCGATGTATGTGTAACCAGAAATTTGTTGAATCAACAATTCGCGTGTGTACTTACGGTGTCAATTTGCTGCAGTGCATCTGTTGGATCCAGTCTGTTGTTTGCAGACGCGTAGATTAAATCGAAATTACGGATTGGGGTAAGTGTGTCGTCGAGCTGGCGCACCTGTGAATTTCCCGACACGTGCCTTATATAACCTTGACGCATTTGTGCTAAGACTTGGAGAGCGGACGTAAATTAGTAGCCGTGTTGCAATATCACACCTATCGGTATTAATTCAAAAACTGTTTTGTTCTTTCAGATCTCGCAGATCATAAATTGTTAAATATTTCTAGAACCTAGGGCGGGGGAGCACTTAAACAGTAAAAAGACGATGGCGCAACGGGTTTTCTCCTTTTTCTCGTTTTGATGACGTCACAATGTAATATCGTTGAATTGCCTTTGTTTTTTGTTTTGTTTTTCGGTCGGGCGATGCACACAACAATCAGGCCTGTGATGATGTGACGATGATAGAGCACCGACACTGTTCAGGCAAAGTGTCGGAAGGGAAAAAGAAAAGACGGCAAAGTGAAGAAGAAAATCTATTAAATAGAATAGCGGGCAGATGAAACGAGACCGCCCGTTATTTTGCTTCCTTGTGATTCGTTCTTTTAACTCTCGCGCTTTTTCTGAGTGTGTGTGTGTGTGTGTGTATGCAGTGGTATATGGTATCCACATACGGCAGTGTATGTGCTCTTCAAAACTCAAAACTGGAAAAAAAAGGCGAACGATATCACGAAGGGTGGGGTGGGGAGAGACAAAAGAGACACGGCGTCGGGAGCGCGGCAGTTGTGTGTGTGTGTGTTAGTAGTTTGGCGGTGTCCTTTTGATGACGCAAAAGCGCCGCGCTCCAACTACTTTGTCCTTTTTTCCCTCTTTAGTTTCTATTCAGTCTTTTTTATTTTTCAGAGCTGATAAAAAAAAGTCTTCCGTCGCGTTGACAATAGGGCACGACAAACGGTAGATAAAGAATCAGCCCACCACCCCCTGTTGGTGGTCCAGGGTCTTCTGTCTTTTATTATTATTATTTACGTGTCTTAAGTACTGCGGGAGGGGAGCCTTTGACTAGTTTTTAATTGTGTTTGAACTTCATGAAGTAGTGTGGAATTAAAAAAAAAAAAAGATGGCAATGAAAATAAATGAAGGTAATTAAGTCACTAAAAAGTTCCCTGTCGTTTAGGTTGCCCATTTAATACATTTATTGGTTTATGACGTTACATAATCCAATTGTCATAATCATAATCATAATAATAATAATAAGTGCAGCCCGTGAACAATCTCCCTTTGGTCTAGTCTTGGAGACACGAAGCCGACGAAGATTGTTGTTGTGTGTACCGTATGGCCATTGGCCAAACACAAGGGGTGAATATGATGACATTGTCTTTTTTTCAGTGTTTGGTTTTTCTTGAAGCGATAGTCCCCCCTGCTGCGGTTGCGAATGAGGGAAACGGGAGAGACGTAGCTAAAAATGGGAGAAAAAAGGCCTTTTTGTTGTTGGTTAGGGTTTTGTGCGTTTTTTAGTGTTTTTTACGACTATTTGGACGTTTCAATCGCCAGTGGAAGGTCAGAAAGATTGGGAAATTCCAAACTGAACGCTAAATAAAATTGGAAATAAAAACGAGACGAGGAGGAGAGAGACAGAACAGAAAAGGAAAAAGAGAGTCGACGCTTGTGGAATGCTATGATGCATAGTAGAGTCAATTATAAATGTTTTCCTTTTTTTGTGTGTGGATTACACTCGGTGTCTATTCAGTGAAAAATAGACCAAAGGAGAAGAAAGAAAGAATGAGATGGGGGGTTCTGTGTTTCATTCTTGTATGGAATTTTTTTTTCGTTGAATTTCCTTTTTTCCCTTCTTGTTAGTGGACCGTCGAGAGAGGGCTGTCAGTTCACTTGTCTATCATTACGACGAGTGGCCCTGCTGTGGTCTTGTCACATCACCTGCTGAGTTGAACCAGCAGACAACCTGAAGCCCGTAACGCGTGGGCCATGGGTCTTGACGGGAATCTTGCTCTCGCTCTCTCTCTTTTTCTCTCGGTCGTCTTGTGCTACGGTTAAACTCTGCAGGTTGTCCCTTACCATTTTCATTCCTCCTCATCGTCCTTTTTTTCTCCTGTCTCTCCAGTCTCTCCTTCCTTCTCCATTTGCCCGCCCATATTCCCGGACGCAGTGACACTTGATGCCAAGCCGGACGAGCACGAGCCAAAGGGCCCCATTCCTTTTTCTCATCTTTCCCTTTTTTTCTTTCTTCCCTACCATGTGTGTATCTCACAATATTTAAGACACACCAGGACTCTCTGAATTTGGTATTGACTCGACTACAGCTGTTTGCGTTATCGTTGCCGTTGTTGTTATTGTTGTTTTGTTGTTGTATTATTCTTTATTCTCCTCTTTTCGTCCCTCAAACACTTAACAAACCAAATCACCAATTGCCCCGAAACAGACACAATGGGCACCAACAGCATAGGAATGCATACACTTAAACAGTCACACAAGACACAAGTCGTCTCTTTCTCTCCTCTTTTCTTTTCTTTTCTTTTCTTTTTTTTATTATTTGTCGTCTTCTTTTCTTCTTTTGCTGGAATTCTGTGAGAATTTTTCTTTTTTTTTTCTTCCTTTTTATAGACAGGTTTAAAATTTATAGAAGGGGTTAAAACAGCGTAAACATGAAATTGCCCAAGACAGAGAAAAAAGCGAACAGTAAACGCAAAGCGCAAACTAGTCCGAGCCGAACCGGCTAAACATTTTTTTTTTTTTTTTTTTTTTCAGGGTAATCCGCAGAATACTCAACTACGTTTTTTTTTCTTTTTTTTTTTTTTTTAAATCGAACTTTTGTTGATTTAAAATAAAATCAAACAAACAAAACAAATTCAATGATTAATTTAGCTGAATAATTCACAAAATGTTACGCTTGCTACAAACACTTTGTCTACAGAACATTAAAGAGAAACAAATATCGTTTTGGATTTTTTTTTTCTTTTGCGGGGGGTTTTACAAAATTGTGGATAAAGAACATCGATGTTGTCGGGCTGCCGGAAGTGGTGAAGTTGTGCTGATCAATCCGGCGTCTCGCTGCTCGGCGTGTAGTTGTTGCTGCTGGTGATGGTGATGATGGTGGTGATTCATCGTAATGCACAGTGGGCTGCAACTGCATCCCAAATGGGCTGATGCACTGCTACCGCTAATGGGACTTGTTGTAGTCGTGGCCGGATGGTGAGGGTAAGACGAAGCGGCTGCGGCTGCAGCGGCGGCCGCTGCCGCTCCGTAGTGAAAAGGAAAGAAACCCGCCGCAGCGGCCGCCGCCATGGTAGCGGCCATCGATGGCGGCGGTGGTGGAGGTTGTAGGACCTGCATAGCTCCTGTCGATGATGTGGCTGATAGGCTCATTGGTGTCGACGAAACTCCAACTGCGCCAGAAATTGCACTGGGAGCTCTTGCGACGGGACATTCCGAATCGTAGCTCGAAGCTGCCGACACGGGCCGGCTGCTGTTGTTATTGGACATTGGTGACACCCTGTCGTCTGGTGTCGGAGATTTCTTGGAAACGGATTCGTGAATTGAGCGCATCATTTTGTGGTGGGCGACCAGCTGCGAATCGAAATTGGCCAGATGATGGTGATGTTGCTGTTGTTGTTGATGGTGGTGGTTGGCCGACCGATGTTGAAGACCAGCCGAGGCTGGATGAGTTAGCGGATTGAAAACACCCGAGTCCATGCTGTAATGGTACCACGGAATCTGGACGGCTGTAGCGGCGTGTAGCGCTGGATGGCCGAGAGTGGCGAAACCCAAATGGAGACTGGGCAATTGCGAGGCAAAGAGCATTCGCGAGTAGTTGAATTCTGCCCGCTCGTTGGCCGTTTTGTCAACCACCGCGACCGATGTCGATCCTGATGAAGAAGCCGAAGACGACGGAGCACTTGAATGCGCCGCCGGAATTGGTCCGCCAACAAGGTCCGATGAAGAGAAGAGTGATCGGTTAAAACTGGGCAGAATTGTCGGATTATTTGATTGCATGTGATGGTGAGAATGCGTCGGTAAATGGTGAGACATTTGATGGTGGCGGTGATGCGATCCAGTGTCCACTGAAAAGGAATAGCGAGGCGATTCTTTGGTCTTGCTGCTACTGGCCATTCCGCTCTTTGGTTTGCGACGTGGTCGGTATTTGTAGTCCGGGTGTTCTTTCATGTGCAACGCCCTAAATTGATGGGCTAGTTGTCATCAGTCATATAGAATATGAGGGCTAATGATTCTTACCTGAGTCGTTTGGCTTCATCGATGAAGGGCCGTTTCTCCAACTCCGTCAGCATTTTCCACTCGGCACCTGTTGTTAATACAAAACAAATGTCGTTGTCAACGAACGCGATCTTGACAAGTAAGAGAGTGTGTTTGATTGCTACGGCCACTTGTTCCCGACGCATGTGTTTGTGAATTTTTTGAGGAAAAACCGGTACGGGACCGGGACTTACCGAGTCGCTTGGAAATCTCCGAGTTGTGCATTTTTGGATTGTCTTGTGCCATTTTACGTCTTTGCCCTCTTGACCAGACCATGAATGCGTTCATAGGCCTTTTGATGTGATCATTGTTGAGGTTGCTCATGATGTTGACATTCCTGATGTGACCACCGACGGGTGACGAAGATGTCGACGATGACGATTCGACACACATTGCGGCCATTTTTTAAAATTTTATTCTTTTGCGATAACAATCACTCGAGGAATATAACAACGTAGGAGCGTTTTAAAGTTCTTAAAAGAGACAATCGGGATTCACGCACGTGACACGGGTCAAGAAAAACACGCAAATGGCAAACAAAAAACGATCACGGACAGAATTGCTGCCACCGTCGCAGTTGAATGTGATCTACGGCTGGGAATCGACCAAGCAGAGACCTTATGTGAAATATACGAGTGGTTGATGTGGAAGGGAGGGGGGTGGTCGGAAGGGAGGTGAAGGTTTAGACAGGAGAGAAAAAGATGGGCATGGAGAGGGGGGGTGTGTCAATCCCGCGCCGACGCAGAGATTCAATGCGGGATTCCTTCCTGGTAAAAACGGTCTGTTGTCTTTTGAATGTTTTTCTCTTTTTTTTTCTTTTTGTTCTTTTTTTTTCGTTTCTTTCTTTTGGGAAGATCCTAGGAAGAAGGAGGAAGAAAGGGGGGTGGCGACGTTTGTTTAGGGCCAGCTCAAGATTGGCGATCTCTTCCTATGTGCGTGCACGCTCACGTGACATGCCCTTTTGTTCCCATTGGCAAAGAAACAATGCCCTCCTTCTATTCAGAGGTTTAAGCTCCTCCTACACGAGCAGCACCCACTTCTTGGCCGACTGCCTCTCACAAGTCACACGCTCCATCCCTTGAACATTTTTCACAAGTGTTGCCATTAAACACGCGCCATGTTTTCTTGAATCGACCTAGTTAATTTAGAGCGTATTTTTATGCATGCATTTAGGGCACTGTTGAAGTAAAAGAAAGGTGAAATTTACCTTTTGCTTAAAGTTTTGGGGTTTTCGACGCAAAAATGTTGTTGCGAGACAACTTTTTGTTATTGCTCCTTGTAATATGCTATTTTGTCCTCCCTCCGGTTGCTGTTGTTGTTGTTTTTATTTCAGCTCACACAAGGTCGGTTACTCATAAATTGGAAATGGTTGTTGTACAGGTGCGTGGGCCAACGTGGCAAAGTTAACTGGGCCATAAGCCGGCGTGTTTGACAGATGGGATGTGTTCCTGTTCTGTGTTTGTTGGACTTACGTGGACGTCTGCGTAGACAGAAGTTTCATTCAGTATACGCAAAAAAAAGTAAAAACAATTTGTTTGAATTTAAAACCGAAGCATTCAAAGGAGTTTGTGGTTCTACTCTGTAAGCTTGTTCACTCTCATGTTTAAACTTTGTCGTGGTTTTGGAAAAAAAATTTGAAATATATATATTCCACATTGGTCTATATCGTTATGCCTTTGCGGTCTGCAATTTGAAATTTTTTAAACTATGCGTTCAAATGTTATTAAGCATAGCCTCACGATCGACTTCTTCGGCTGTCCGCTAGAGAGCATCACCAGCTAGCGGAGTAGAAAACTTTAAATCGAATGATAACATACATCCATTTTGAATAGAAATTCAATAAGAGATGACTTTGCTGGTTTGACTCTGTCTACTTTTTTTTGTTGCTCTTGTTTTTTTATTCCTTCAAAAGTTTCTACCGATTTCGTCGTCATTTGGTCCTTGTGTCCGAGAGACCGGACAATAAAATAGAAAAGGGTTTTCTATTTGACGATTGCTTTCTCGAATAAATTCTTATTTTATCAGCGTATGCTCTGAATGCGTCGCTGAAAAGAATCTATAGATCAATTTGAATAATAATGATAGCAAATCATTGAAGCTGGTCCCTCTTACTATACAAAAAATAAATAAAAATAATAATAAAAATCAAGTCGCGAAAGCGTGCGGTTTAGTGATGCAAATAGAGTTTATTATTGAATCCATTGCTTCACTTATTTTTTGACTATGCTGAACGAGTTGTTTTTCATTTGTTTTTTCTTGCGTTTGCCGAAATCAAATCCAATTAATGAAGGGGCTTCTAGTTTCTTTTATGTTTTTTTTTTTCTACATCCGGTGTATTTCCCGACATGTGTAGATTTAACGAAATTTGGCGGAAGGGTATTCTACCTAAGTAATCCATAAAAACAAAAAACAAACAAACAATCAAATCGAATGAGACGACACAAGGATACGTGTATGTACATTCTTTGAGTTTCGTTTGTAGTCAGAATCCACAGTGTCATGACTGTATATATTCCACGACGACGACAATGATCCCGTCATCCCTCTCTTGTCACTCGTACAAAGAAGACTGGTGACGAGCACAGAGAGAGAGAGTAGAGATAGAGGTGAAGAAAACGCTGTTAAAAAGGCATCCCTGTTATGATTTTGAATTTCCAGTTACGTATAGAAGTTGGTTGCATTCCAGAGGACTTGCTCTGTGTTGTGCTCCCTTCTTAGTTCATTCAAAAATAACACCGTTCTGTTACTACATTGAGTCAACACTTACGAACCCTCAGGTCTCCTCCTCTTGTATAGCTGTTGACTTTTAATTGAGATCATTTTCCCGCCCTTCTCGTCTTGTATACGCTTTTCAAAAACTCTGGGATTTTTCAATGTCCCATTAGTTACAGTCTTTCGTTTTTCATCCAGGATGAATAGAAAGTTTGAGAAAAGAGAAAGAAAAATGGAGGAGTTTCTTCCTGTCATTTCTCTCTTGTCTCTCTGTCACATTTTGTTGCCGTCATAGCTCTGCCACTGTGTGGAGCTAGCTGCTTTTAGGAGAGGAAGTGTGGAAGAAGTTGTCACTTTTCCCGGACATATCTTTCCCTTTATCTTTTGTTTCCCTCCCATTTTTCTATTTTCCCCCCTTTTCTTTGCTCGTTGGTCGTCAAAGTCAGCGTCTTCTTCTTCCATCCATGTCTCTCATTATATTTTCCTTTTTATATGTAAGGGGGCTGGTTGTTTCGCTTTTCCCAGAAATCAAGTGTCTTTAACAGCAACCAGGCACACTTGAGTTTTCTCGAAGAAAGAAAAGGAGAGTCTTCCATGACAATAGTTTTGGAACAGCGAACAAAAATAAGCATTGCCGAAACGTAGCTCCTTTCTTTTGGGCGATGTCCATCCTAGTAAGAATCTTCTTGTTTTCTTTTATACTTGGAGGGACTTTTAGGAAGACAAGAAGGAGAGGAAAGCAGCAGCGTCACCCAATCTGTAACAACACTGTCGAAATCCCATTTTCTGCCTAATCCGTCTAAAAATATCCCAAATTCTATATTCAAAGAGTGAAAAGAACAATTGATGCTCCAAACGCGAAAGTATTTCAGAAATTGAATCCGCTCTGGCGCACACTAGTTGTATTGTATCCGTCGTCTACTAGTATTTTTCAAATTTTTTTCGGCTACGGTTTTGTAAATTCCTTTTGATTGCGTACCCTTTTGACTCGAATCGAAATAAAAACAACGCAACTACAATCACCACCCAAATTACAGAGAACGCCCTTAAATATTGACGAAGATTGTTTTTACTATTTGTAGTAATTTTTACCGTGGGCAGTTCAATCAGTGGCCTGCATAGACTGATCATAAACAATCGAACAAAAGTTTTAATTTTTCCTCTTGTTCCAGTCTTTTTATTTTTTTTTTTCGAGTAGAAATAGACGACAAAGATGTTGGACGGGGTGAAATGTGTTTTTGTTGTTGTTTTGTTTTCTAACTGAAGGTTTTTCTCATTGACGGAGTAGCGATCAACTTAACGAAGTATTGTGCAATTGTAAAGGGCCGTTGAAAAGGAGGTCGATACGTTAGTGCTACTTTCACAGTGAAAAAGAAGAAATTGGGCATCATTTAAAGAAGAAGAATAAAAAAAAAACAAGATTGTTTTTTGCAATGACATCCTCTCTTTCTCGCCTTTTCATACTTACTTCTAAAACAGCCTTTTGTTGAAGTAACAAGTTGTCATCCTTTTTCTTTTCGGCAAGTCATGACTCTCTTTCTCACCTTTATTTTGAGCTCCCGGACGAGCGAAAATTTTCATTTCTTTTAAATATTTGTTTTCATATGCATTTGTGATTTCGTCGTGTATACTACCTCATAGGTAGGCTATAGTCAACGTCGGGTAAAGGCAGCAGGTTCACACCTGTGATAACACGCATGCATCGATGCTTTGATGCTTCCTTAAATGTTTTATCATTTCCAACCAAAAAAGAATTATTGTGAGACTTGTACTACCGGCTTCTATACAAGTCCTCCGGCTCGTTACGCTTTATTGTCCTTCTCTGCATATTGTTCTTTCCTACTGTTACGGATGGTAGTAGCATCGCCACTAGTAGTAGTGGTAAGAAAATGTTATTCTCATTTTTCAACTGTCTCGGCTCTTTCTGAAAAGAAAAATACTCTGGTCTGTATTTGGTTAGGCCCTTATATTTCGGTTCGGATTTCTTACACTACATGCAATTGTTTCACGTATGGTGTCAGCCATAGTCTCACTGTAATATGGCAAATTTGCTACGCGCTTTGCTAATCAAATGTAAAAGGAAGTGAGAGAAAGGAAAAATTTGGGCAATTCGTTTCGCACTTGATCGACATCTTTTCATTTCCCGTTGTTATTGTTGTTTTTGTATTATTGTAATAAGAGAATCTCTTCGTCATTGCAGCCAACCTCAAATTTGACTCGTTGCTTTGTCCTCGGCCAGTCTCAGTGTCTCTTTTAGGAAGCGAATCTAATTAGTTGTTTTGGAGTAGCCACGAAACAGATCCGCAATGGGGAATAAAGCGAGTTGTACACAGACAACTGTGGTGGTGGTAATTCACTGCGAAACGTTGAAAAGGTCGACAAAAATTGAAGCCATTTTTGTTGTGCGAGGTGGTAAGCGGCTCCAATTTTGCCCCGTTCAGCGACTCCTGCTGTGAGAAAAGGCAATAATAGACAAGCAAAAAAGAGAAAAGAAGGAAGGAAAAGAAAAGTATCTTTACAAGGATTCATAATAAACGTTGGCTTTTACTATACAGCACTGCGCGTACTGTATATATTCAGCCCCCCATTTTGTTTTGTTATATTGGAAGTCTAAAAGAAAAAAAAAAGGAAGATTCTTCCTCACCAGCTAGTGACACAAAAGAGGGCGTTTCGTTTGCAAAAGAGATTGTCACGCTCGAAGCGATGCTCTTTTGCTGCATGCTGGATCTTTTTGGATGGGATGTCGAGGCCCATCAGGTGCCTAGAAAACTTCTCTCGCTCGTTTTTTTTTTTCTTCTTCTTCTTCTGTGAGAAAAAGGAAGAAAAATATGCCAGCCATGACAGCGTTTTCTTTCCTCCTCATCGAGTGCCAAAAGAATAGAAACCAAGGAGGAGAAATAAAGGCTACTTGTCTTCGTCAAAAGCGTCGAAACAGTCCGTCCAGTCGTGGAAATATTTTCAACGACTCCTAGGGGAAAAAAAAGAATGGAAAAAAGGAAACACGAAGTAGCTAACCGCATGTGCGTGAAAATGCAACTAGGTAAAAACACTCGATGGAACGTGAACACAAGCAACAAGAGCGATGGGTCCGTCGCACGAAAGTTGTTGTTGTTCATGCTGTCATGTTGTTTTCTCGTCTTTTCTTTGAACGCTAACTGTGAGCGACCATTCAACCGATGACAAAAAAAAAGTTCCTCTTTTTATTGCTTACGTACCGAAGCCCTTGAAGGATTCAAGTGGTTGGTTGCCAGAAGGTACGTAGTAGTATACTACTATGATTTTTGATCTATCGACTAGCTGCTGTGTTTCCCCAAGCAGACGGATCAAAAATAAATAAAACAAAAACAAATTTGAGAGGTCAATGGAATAAATTCTCAGCACAGAAGCAGTTGCTGCCTGTTGTTGTAATAATAATAATGATAATGGCAATGAGTCCACTGCCAACAGCATTCATTACCTTAGTTTCTATTATGTCGCGGACCTTTTCTTCCGAATCGGTTGAAGCTCTCGATTGTTTCTCTCGCTGTTTTTGTTGTTGTCGTCGACACTTTTGTATATTCCGTCCTATAAATATATTTTTCCCCTTTCTGTCAGTTGCTCAAGAAGAAAAAGCCCTCCGCCCTTCTTTAAAATCAAATCAAAAGGTTGTTTTCTTCCTCATTTTTTCGTTCTTTCTTTCGTTGATGAAATGAAATGAGAAGAGAATCAAAAGATTCGTGGATGGTAAACCCCCAACTGTGCCGGCAGTCGAGAACTTTTCGAAACAATCTCGCTCGGGACAGAAGCAGTCAGCTAAGAAGCAGCAGGTTTCTTTTTTTCCCATTTTTAACCTTCTCCGTCTTTTTTAAACACAAATACTTTTTCTCTTTCGCTCTTTTCAGGGTCTCCCATTGATTCCCAAAAGCTATTGTGGTCTTTTTGTTTGGTTTTTAAAAAAAAATTTGAATTGCAAAAGAAAATAAAAGACCTAAAATACTTTAAATGAAGGGAATCTATAGACTTTTGGCCCAAAAGTCTTTAGTTGGTGGTTAATGTATATTCTACTCGGTAAATGACAATAATTTCATTTGCCAAGGGAAAGATCTCGGGGTTTCCCGTTTGGTTTCGTTTGGTTACTTTTCCTTGACTGAGGTCATGGAAGACGAATGAAATGCAATATTCAAGTCCTCATTTCTTTTGATTTACTTGAAATATCAGAGTTATTGCGTATGCCGACGAGTTCGTTGATAGCTCTGATAGTCCTCTCATTTGGAATGAAAAGGTGCCTTCTGAGCGCGAAAGAGAAAGTTTAAACTGGAAAGTCATCATGACATTAGCGTTTGAACATCTTTCACCAGCCTACGCTTCTCCTCAGTTGTCATGTGCACCTGAATACTATAGCCCTGCATCTCTATCTATGCCTCTCGCTTTCTCTCTCTCTCTCTCTCTCTCTCTCCCGCTCAATGTCTGTGTGTCTGTCCTTGTCGTCTGAGCTTTGGTTCTTTGAATGCGGCCGAGAATATAGCACGCGAAGAGAACGCCGGCAGTATGGAACTTTATTGAAATGTAAGCCGATTAGAGCCAATGAAAAGCCGACTAGCGTGTCATTGCATCTCTCTACTGTCTGTGTCGGAGGGAGAGAGAAGGAGAGGAGTTGAGGGGCGCTCCTCTTTTGCCTCTGTGATGATGTGTCTGTGCGCTAGAAGATATCACGAAGGCCCTATTGTTCCCGTACGCGCACACAAAAAGCGCGACTGCTTGCTGCTGCAGACAGAACACAGGGAGCCGGAAATTTCGCCCACTGCAACGGCGGGAGGAAAATCTTGTCGCGCAGCAGAGCGAAACGTTGGGGCCCTGCCACCGTACTGGTGCTGGTATTTGAATCAGCGGCTAATGGAACCTATTATGATCCGTTGCTTTCTGCTTAGCGCCATGTGTATATTAAGGCCTGCAATGTGTATGTGGGTGTTTGGATCTCTTGATTGTCTGTGTGCGGTGCAACGTTGAACCAAGACAATCCTGGCGAATGTCCGCCGAGAATCAACTTCCGATCTTTGATTTGTCTGCTCAAGAGATGAACGTCTCACTCACTCCCTCTCTCTTTCTGTAAGGAGCCCACGGTGGAGAGAATGAGTGAATCATTGATCAGGATTTGATGGCGTTATGATGAATGCACGTCTGGCCTATTCAAGATTCTCCTTTTTTTATTATTATTATTACTTATTCTATTTCTTGGCGTTCTTCTTCTGGTGGGGTGTGACAGCCGTCTGGATCATTGACTGGTTTTCCATCATGGCTTGATAAAGGACGGATTACGTTGGCCGTGTATTCATCCACCAGACACAGAGACGTCACGCAGACATGGCGGAACCGGAGAAAAGCGATTGCCGCCCCTCTCGTCATCGATGGAATCTTGGCCATTCTATATAATACAGAGACTCTGTTGGCCACCATCTTTGCCAACCATGTTGGATTTTCCTTTTTTCTTCTTCTTTTTTTGTCCGGCCTCTCACAGATCAAATCCACATTATGGACGACGAACAAGTGTTTGCGATCGGTTTAGTTTCCCTAGCAATAAGTACAAGTGAAGCGGCCAGAGAAAAAACATCGGGTACGTTCTCACAAAGCTTGAATCTTTCGGCCGTCGTCAGATGTCTTCCCTGTAATTTATTAGAAATTGATATCTAGTCCGGAATGTCTGACCCCGCTACTGTGCCCTTCCGTTTTCTTTAGCCGGAAGCTGGCGATCGGTCTCGATCTGCATACAAAAGTCATCCCACCGGATCTCTTTCTGTTTTCCATATTTCTCCTCATCCCTTTGAGTCTTTTCAGCTCTGGCCTATTGTTGTTACCGGTTGTCACTTTCCAACATATTAACAACGCCCCAATGAATCTCTTTCTCTCTCGAGGCATGTGCCCAGGCGAGGGATCTGCTGCGGATGTTTTTCTCCCCTTTCTATGATCTCCATAAAAATCTGCTCTCGATTCCAGTCCAAACTGCTGTACAACGGCAGAAAATCATTCCAGTTCTTATATTTTTATTAGGCCTCTACTGCAACTCTCATCCCTTTCAGCCCCAATCTCTTGTGTTCATACTATGTCTCTCCTCTCTTTCTCTCTCTCTGGCCCTGTGTTTATTCATGTTGTCGTCAACTGCGCTTTCTATGTGTATAATACAGCCCATAGAGTAGCTTGCCTGCAGGGCCTTTTGATATCGGAAAAAGACATTTAACCTTTTGTCCAACCGGTAGCGTGTAGTGTACGAGAGCAGAAAGAACGGATTGTGACTATTCATTCAATCAGCTGCTGGTCCGTCCTAGACGGGAAAAAAAACTGGCAACAAAGAGAAGAATGAAAGAATAAGGGTTTCTGGAAAAAAAATCTAAAATAATGATAATAATATGGAAATAAAAGGGGAAAATTCCAGCCGGTCGTTTCCCTTTTGGCGCGTGACGCGCAGCGAAACTATGCATTTTATATATTTTCTTCTCCGTCTTCTCCATTTTCCCTCCGATATACTGTACAAACAAATTTATTGGACCGGACTGAATAATAGCAGACATAGCATATAGGCTACTGCTACTGTACAACAACAACAACAGCAGTCATCTCCTTTTTCCCCCCACAGATAAATACCTTTCTATCGAAACATTGTTCCGTTCCGCTTGTATGTACTGTCAGTCGACGCCCATGGTAACAAACGAACCCAATCCACCCTCAACAACAAAAAACAACAATCGACGAGAAAAAAAAGGAGAGATTCATTCCCGACTTTTTTGTATTGTAATTTCCCGAACGATCACGCAATTTCGGTTGAGGGTTGTTATTTCATTTTAGGCTGTTGTTGTCGTTGTTGTACCGATATCAAATTTGAAGCCATCATTATTATCTAGAAAGAGGCAAACAATTGGCTTATTGTAGTCCGTATAAAATATGCTGGCAGCTTTGCTTCTCCTTTAGTTTGAATTGTCTTGGCTCCGAGTTCTCCGTAAACAATTCAATCCAAACGTCTGGAATTCTCCTTCTCTTTTTATTGAAGGTGGTCTTTGGATATTTTTAAACAAGACCGGACACGAGTAAGAACGATTGAATTGATTTTTGTTTTGGTCTCTTTCCAACACAAAATTTCAGTCTAAATCTTTGTATTCAAAGAATTTGACCGCATTATTCTTTTCAAATGACGCGCTCAAAAAAAGTTCTGAGCCGTTCCAGCGCTTCTGCTGTTCACCTGGTTTTCCATTGCTAAAATTCTTCTTTATTATTGGAGTTTCCGGTGTGTCGTTGTCAAAGAACCGAGAAGTGTCCCCCTTGACACTGCTAGGGTACCAATTGATCCGCAGTTTTGATTGATGCAGATCATGACACTCATTTCGACCAACAACTGTTTGATCGATAGTTCCATTTTGCCATGACGGCCTCGTTTCACGTCCAATCACAACGGGAACCGCCGCCGCCTCCTCCTCCTACACTACCACACCCCTTATACGCCCTATTTTTATATAGATAAAAAAAGCAGTAAGTAGAAGTGGGCGCTGGAGTAGAAAATCGAGATGGGTCCGTTCAGTTATTGACGCGATAGACGCGATCTCTAAAAGCGGAAAACTCTTTCCATTGTGCGCTTCCCTTTGTCGCCTGTTCTTTTTTTTCTTTTCTTTTCTTTTTTCGACTCCTATCACAAAGGAAAGTTAGAGAAAAAAAAAAAGATGGAAAACGTGTGTCTGTGTCCATCATCTCTGGCATGGGGCTCACTCGCATGCAGCGTGAGTTGCCTTAATTAGCGGTGGGCCCGGTGACGAGCGCACGACGGCAACAGCAGCCGCACACATGCGACCGATAGACACAATAGGCGGCCGCCGCCATTGCCCACAAAAGATTGAAAAGGATATGTGTGTAAGTAAAGCTGAGTTGGAGAGTGTGTGTGTGGTAGTGTGTGTGTGCTCACCCTGGTAACATCGGCCCACTGTGTCTAATATTCTCTCTCTCTCTTTCTCTGTGTGTCGTTGGCTTTTTCCTCCTTCCATACAAGTTGGCCGTCGATAAGGAGGAAGAAAGAAGCGTCAATGCCCAGCCTAGAAAGAGAGAGAGGATCGTTTCCTCTTCGATCCTCGGCCACAGCGCCCAACCCTCCCGTTTCCTTGTGGGGTGACGGCGAACAGCTCCGTCCCGCACAATGAAGGTGTGGACAACAATACGAAAAACCGAGGGGCTTTGGGGGGACTGTCTTTTCTATACACAGCACTGCTGTGAGCCTTTATTCTTTCTATTCTCTTTTCCATTCTCTTTTCCATTCTCTTTTCCCTATTATAACACTGGTACACTGTATAGCGTATAGTGCGCTGTGTGATGGTCGCTAGCAGATTCATTAATTCCTTTCAAAGTTGCGGTGGCTGTCACAGCCTGTAGGTCGCTCGTTTTTTTTTCTCTCTCTCTCTCTCTTGCCCGGATGGGGGGAAACTGGCCGACTCTTTCGTTCATTCTAGAGTGGCATAGAAGACGAAAATGGACGACTTAGATATAATAATGGTCAGTCTACCTTGAAGAAGAGAGTGACTCTTTGTGTCTGTCCCCTTCTCACCCATTCACGACGCCAATATAGAGAGCATTTGCTATGTATACACAATGTCCAGTTTGTGGCAAAGAATGAAACAGATAGGTGCATAGAGTTCTCAAAGAAAGAGTTTCGCTTTTCCCTTGTCATTATGACATTTTTTGTCTTTTTTCTTTATTATTTTGATTATTCTTCACTGCGTTCAATACCACAGCCGGATTTTATTAGCTTGAGGTCTTTGAGGCCCCTCCTTTCTTAATCACGGGGATACCAGCCGTAGCCAATCAATCTCATGCTCGTCGACGTCTTTATCGTCATTCCAATGTATTTTTTCTTTTTTTTTTAGTCTATTTACATTTTCGATAATAACATCTTTGTAATTGCAGATTAATCTCAACGACGTTTTTTTTTTTTTTTTTTTGTCCGTTGTGTTTGTCTTGCGTCCATTTTCTCCGGTCTTCTTCGTCGTTACAACAGGTGGAGGACGCGCTCGTCTATCGTGAAGAGTTCAAAATCTTCAAGTTTTCCGTTCACCTTCGCATTCGCAGCATCTTCCCGAGAATCACCTGGAAATGTATCGACATTATTAAGTATAGAACTGGCAATAGCTGACATAGCCCCCGTGTATACCGCTCAAATTTTTCCATGAAGCTATTTTTCTATTCCTATTCCGCGGTTGAATAATTTGTGAAATCTTGTATGTGTTCTGTGCTCAAGATTGAAGCTATATTGATTGCGAGAGAAAAATAGAGCGAAAAAAAAAATGAGAGAAGCAAACGTTAGGCTGCCTAGAAACGAAAATGTTTATTATGAGAGAATGCGACACAAAGAGGAAGATAGTTTCGGTTCGTTCCGGGCGTCTTCATCCACTGCAAAGTGGGCGGAAGACAACCCAAGGCAGCCGCACCAGCAGACCCGGCAACCCAATAGAAAGATTGAAACTACATAGAGATGTCGCAGAAGAAAGAATGAAAAGGCAAGGGAACTTTTTTTTTTTTTTTTTTTTTCAAAGCTTGCGTTGCGTAAAGCTTCGAGTTGCGAAAACGGCTTGCCTCGTCTCTAGGCATAAAATAGTTTTACTTTCGCAGTGTGTGAGCTAGAACTTGACGAAAGGTTGGGTGGTGGGTATTATGTAACAAGAGAGAGAGAGAAAGGGGCTACCCTCCAAAGTAATCATGTCGCTGCATTCACACCAGATTAAGTATATTTTTTCTATTTGTGTGTGTTCCAAACGGGTAGAAAAAGGACGGTATATAATAGTATAGTATTATAGTATCTTGGCTTTTATTCAATTTTCTTCTTGTGGGGGTTCTTTTATTCGCAGCCGGTTCCTCTCGTTGTGTTGTTGTTGTCGTCGATAGAGACGAGAGAATGAGAGAGAAGCAGTGGAGAAGAAAGGACTTTGGCAGCTGCTTTTGCCCGTATAAAATAGGTGAGGACGGAGAGGAGGGGGGGGGGGGAGTAGAAATAGAAGTAGAAGTTGTAGTTATGGCAAGAGTGAGAAATAGAGAGAGTATACAGTGTTGAATAGTTGTCATTGTGCGGTGTCGACGCCCTGTTTAAAAGTGGCTGCCTGCCTTTTGTGAGACTTGCACAGAGACTGGGAGTTAGTGTGTGATGGCCGACTGGTGCATCAAAACAGGCAACTCTAACCAATCTACTTAGGAGGGCTTCACTTATTTCTTTTGCCTAGATTTCATTTCTTATTTTGGTTGGTGGGGTGGGTTTTTTTTTTTTTTTTCGGGGAAAAAAGCTCGTTCCTTGTTCTCATTCTCGCAATCAATCGACGTCAACTCCTTCACCTCTTAAAATGTGACTGTTGTCGATGTTTATGTATTATATCACAGGTGTTGTGGGGTGATTGTTAAGTATTTTTCCGAAAATACATTTCATATTTGAATGTAATTCTTTGTGACCCGTAAAGCGACTTTTGCTGGGCTTCTCTTGAACCAAATTGCTGGCTATTGTTGTGTGATATAAATACGTAGTACGTGCTGGCGTGTTGCGCAGGTTTTCGAAAAGCCAAATAGACGCTGAATCAGCTTTTGATGGAGAAATTTTTAACGGCGGCTTTCCATCACAAAATGAATACCGTATAATATGATTTGGACGCCGAAAAATGGATGTCGGGGTTCGCTGGGGTGGATTCACGCCACGAATGACAATAGCCTCGGCGTAATGTCCACCTAGTTGTATACAAGGTACCTGGTTATTATCTATTCCTCCATCGGGGGAAAAAAAGAGGGATCCCGATGAAAAATGAAACAAATGTTTGACTGGCGCGTGTGTCCGTTTAAATGGAGAGACAGAACAAAAGGTAAAAGAGAAGACACCGAGCATTTCGGTTTTTACTGTTATTGAACTGCAGCAAACCCTACATTCAAATTATGTAGCCGTCCAAAAAAAAGGAAGGGGGGTACGTCCAGTTTTATTACCTCACAATCGTGACGGCGTGCGGATCTTCTTCTGCGTGATTTCTCTCAACTCTTTAGCCTTTGTCAGCAGAGGCAGCAGCCAACTGGCCACGTGTCCAGCTCGTCATTTTCTTTTCATTTGTTACGTTATTACGTGGTTTGCCCTTTTTTTTTACTGCACAGTATCCAAATTGCTATCATTTTGACAGAGAAGGGGAGAAACGTGCTGCACGCCGACTTCTGACGCCACACTCACATTCTGTTGTGGTGCCAGCTAAAAAGTAAAAAGTAAAAAAACACCTGGTTTATATCTCGTCATGTTCTCGTTTTTTCCAGGCACACTGGGTGTCAAACGGGCCGTCATTTACTTGTCACTTGGCAAACCTGTACTTTACTCCCCGCCTGCGCTCCTCAATTTGATGTTTGTTGTCCGGTTTTGGGTCCGTTTTGCGGGCCCATTTCTCATGTCTCATGATTCCAAGACTTTTCTTTTCAAGTATTTCTCGACTATCGGAGATTTTCAGGTACGCTGTTGAGAGCCCCACGTCAGAGGATGACGCCATCGTTGGCTATTATTATTATTATCTTGATCTTTTTTTTATATTATTGTTCGATCTGTGAGACGTGGCTGAAAAAGGAGAAATCAGGATAACTAGACAAGCCTATCAATTGGCTTTGAATGTCAATTTCATTACCTGAATACAGTTGGTCACGCCTATTGTGGTCCAGAGGTCGGTACTCCGTGAGCGGTACGGGAGTGTGTTATTTATATGGAGCTAAGGGCGGCTGTCTGCCGTGTGACCATTGACCAAATTTACATCAGGCATCACCTTATTGCGTGAGATTTTCCAAACGAAACGGTCGTAAAAGCTGGGTGTCGGTGGAATTCGATGCCCTTCAGAGTCGGAGCAGTTCAGCAGTGCATGGATAGACCATTCATTCGTTTTATGATATCACTCGGAAATTCGTGCGCTGGGCACAAGGAATCTGACAGTGAAACCGATTTTTCGAGGGGAGTTTTTCCCCCCGTATTTTTGATTATTTACAATTACGATTTTTAGTCAACATTCGGCGGGCTCTTCTTGGCCCTTTTCGTCGTTTAAAAAGCTCCGTCATACGTATGTCGTCTCACCTTTTTCCCCCGAAGTCCTCCGGCTCGCGTGTTCCGTCACAATTCATTATTGGTCACACAGCCAACACAACCACCAGCTCTCGTTTTGATACTCGAGTGTGTAGCGCTTGACTGAGGAAGAGTAAAACAGCCGTGAAATGAATCAAAAGAAGGGCAGATAAAAGAAGGTTAGAAGAGGTTGAAGTTCGAGCTCATTCAGAAAATTGGACAAAAAGTTCTGTAGAAAAAAAGGGAGTTTTCTTTCTTGATAGACTAGGCCTGAATGGTTGAACTCTTTAAAAGCGTTTTTCACCCTTTTTTCTGCTTCCTATTCAATTCCACAACAGCTGTGAAAAAAAAAGAAAGGGTTAAGAATCTTTTCTCCCCGTGTATATACAGTACACCTTTTTTTTTTGTTGCTGTCTTTCGTTTTTTCTTCATCCCCTTCCGTGTGCATTATGTGTGTTTGCTATGTGTGTGGAAAGAGAGGTGCCCACCCATGGCTAAACTGAGAAAAGAGAGTAGCCGGAACTTGGCACTCTAGCTGGGCTACCGCACTCCATTGACGATGGGTCACGATGGTTGGTGCTAGTGGTGGGATGGCTACCGATCCGTCACACTAGACAACTCTTAAACACGCTGAATACACATCAAGAGCGAGAATGGTATTCACTATTCTCACTAGATATACAGTACACAACAGTACAGTATACTGTATCCATATATATATGTATAACGTGCCTTGTGTGTAGCCTATACTTTAAAAAGAGAGAGAGAGAGGACACCATCCCCTCGTCTTCTCTTTGCTGTCGGAGTGTCAATGGTTCCGGGGGTGTAAAGGAAGTTAGAGTGTTGACGCTTTTTCAGAAGGGTACCATCTTCGCTTTTCATTCTTCTCCATCATAGCCGTCGCCGTCTTCTTCCTCTTTTTCCTTTTTGTACAAATACAGTCGGAGTAAAAAGGAAGAAGAAAAGGATGAATGAACCAGAGATGGTTCGAGACCCCCCTACACGATCCATTATGCTGCCTATCTCGCAAATGGTGCGACATTCCTCCTCCTATTTAAAGATGATGATCCACTTGATACGACATTCTTTGATGGTGATGGGATGTTACACAGTACACGCCAGATATTTCAATGTGCCCGCCATTCGAGACGACTAATACATAAGCTGAAACAGGATCTCGTTTCCTTGTTGCGTATAAAACAGTTTTGGTGGATTGTAACTACCGCCGTAGAATCTCTAACGGACAAAATTTAATTTAAACCTCTTTTGATTCGGCTTTTTTATTATTATTATTATTTTCTGGCCTATTAGTATAAAGCCCCCGAATGGCCTCCGGTTTTTTCTCTTTTGAGCAACAGTTGATGTGGGCCATAACGCACGCATGGCAGTTATATGTATACACATCTCTTGTCTCATTATTCATTTTTTTTTTTCAATGGATTACTGCTCCTGCTTTTGCTGCCGTATAAGCCACGATGAAAAGAAATGAAAAGAAGAAGAGGGATGTTTGTGTCCTAATGAGGTTCTTAAAGTGTCAGCCAGGATGACGGCCGATCTTTTCATTGGCGACGTCGTCAAGATCGTGTTGTTAATGATACGGCGAATAAACGGACCCGTGTCTGACTGTGTGGACGTGTTTAAACTCTTGTGGTCTTTTCTTTGGATTTCGATTAACAGTGTATTTCTCTCCCCGTATCTTTTCTTTCCATTGAGAGGCAAAGGATCTCTTTCTGACCTTTTTGACGTTAACGAAACACAACACAAGTATAGGCTAGTATAATAATATAAGGGGCTGTACAACGGCAGGTATTCAATTAAAGGAGACGAGAGACAATCTCAAATCAAGACGGAATGAAAATTCACGACAAGGGGAGGGAGGATCAACAACCAGGCAATAGAATTGAATAGTGAGAATGTGTTTTACAAATTACAAAAACCTCTCGGGGTATAGTCGAACGAATTGTTTTTTTTTGCTAGTAATAATAAGTGGGTTTGTGTGCGGTGTTCTTGTCGCCTAAGGATTTTTTTTTTATATTTGATATAACAATCAATGCAAAGAAAACAAACACGTGAATTGAAACAGGAGAATGGTTGCAATTGCAAATGAATTCAAGCAATAATAATAAGAAAAAAAAAGTGGCAAATCAAACGGCATTATCAGTTTGAGACTATAATAGCAAAACAATAGGAATATCGGGTCGTAGCACAACCAGCCAAAAATAAAGATGGAGGGAGGAGACGACATGAAACATTTGAAAATCACAATCCAAGAGAGAAAACAAGTTGAACATTTTCACGCTTGCCAAAATACAACGGGGAAAACATATCGCGAGGAACGTTGATGCTGTGGTTTTTATCCGGGGTAAAACAGACAGTTCAGGTTATTTTTAAATATTTTTTTGTGTTTTTTTTTTAAACTTATTTGAAGACGACAAAAGCGCAAATAACATCAAGCCGTGGCGTGTGTGTGTTTTTTTTCTTATTTCTTAAATTAAGTAACAACTTAAATAAGGTGAAAAAGTTAGTAGAGCGTGATCCGGCAGCTACTTACTCGCTACCTGTTGCGGGGTGTAGTACATACATTCCAGGAAAAATACATGGGGTGTGGCAGGGAGGTGGACCAGAGTCATTCAGAGTTAATTACTTCATTTTGTTTTTTGTTTTGTGTTTTTTTTTTTTGTGTGTGTTGGGAGACAAACTTTATGACATGAATCACAGATATTAGAATTGTGTTTTCTTTTGTTCGGGGATCGAAGAATGAGAAGAAGCAGATGGGAGGTGTGTCTCTTAAGGTTTCAAACTAAAGACGCCTTTAATCTCTTTTTTTCATTATCTTCTAATGATTTCTTGGAATTCGAATCAATGGGAAACACTCCAACCGTCAAATAATGGAAACAATTCTACTTACAGGCTATTGTAGCAAAGATTTTTTTTTCTTGTCGACACAATAACAACAACAAAAATGAAATTTCTGTGCTGAATCATGTCGTAACGCGACACAGTAATTTGACAGGTAAAGTGTGGGGAATCATTTTTCCTTTTCTTTTCTCTCTTTCCCAAAATCTACTTTAGAAAATGACGGGTAATGGCCGTCTGTACTCGCCAGGTGATGGGTAGGTTCCGGTAGGCGGGGCGTATTGCGATAACGATAGGGGAACGATGCCCGAAAGGGCCGCCGCCGCTGCCGCTCCATTGGCTACTGAATTACTTGCCGCTTGTCCGGCCGCGGCCGCTGCAGCCGCTTGACTGTAGTAGCTGGCCAAAGCCGTTGGGTTGGAGAACGGAGAGCTGGATGAGTGGATGCCGGATGGCGAAGATCCATCGGAACGTTCACCTTTGACGGTGGCTGAGCCGTCCATCGATCCGTTGCCGCCAGAGCCTTCGGAGTTGCTGCTGCTGTTGTGCTGGTCATGCTGGGCACCCTTGCTTTCTCCGTAAATCGACTTGGCTGCAGCGTCCATATAGGCCCGTTGGACTTCGGCGGCGTAGTTCTTGGAATCCATGTACAGCTTGGCCGTCTCCAGGTAGGCCTTGGCTGCGGCGGAATTTTCGCTGTTGCCGCCATTCTCCGAATAACTCTTATTGTTGTTACTGCTCTGATAGTTGGTACCGTCGCTGGCTTTGCCTCCACTCAGCTCTGGCAAAAAGGTCAAATTCTTCTGGGAACCTCCCTCATTGCTGCTTCCGCTCGTGTTGAATCCTTTACCGGACGATTCCAGGTACTTGGCGGCAGCCGCAGCTGTCACAGGATCCACCGATCCTGCGCTGTGGCCGTAAAGGTGCTGATGGCCAGCCATGTAACCGGCAGCGGCGCGATATTTCTCCGCTTCAGCCGAGTAGCGATCCAGCGATGAACCAACCTAAACGAGTAAGTCATTCATTTTAGCTTTTGATTTACCATAGTCGAGTAGAAGGAAGGAGAATGGATTGGTGGGCATCAAATAGGCCTGTATTTTTTTGTGGGGGGATTTTTACCTGCTGAGAATTCGAGTTGGCCAAACCGGCGATGGCATTCTGTTGGGCGGCAGCAGCAGCTGCAGCGGCGGCCATGCTAGCAGCGCTCAATGAGCTGTAGGCAGCTGCAGCATTGGGGTAGTACGAGTTCATTTGCGACATTGGATTAGCCATACCTGGAATATTCATAATGAAATTGATTAATTGCAATTCTGACAAATTTTCAATTTTCAATCTTGTTCTTACCGGCTCGGAGCGCATCCATTGAGACGGATGGATAGGGTAGAGAGTAAGGGTAGCCATCTTTACGGAGTGTCTTGGGCTTGCGACGGGGTCGGTACTTGTAATCGGGGTGCTCTTTCATGTGTTGGGCTCTGAGTCGCTTGGCCTCGTCGATGAACGGCCTTTTCTCGTCCTCGGTCAACAATTTCCATTCCGCACCTTTTTTTTTTCAATGAAAAGAAAAACGGTTCGATTATAGAAACGCCTTTTATATACAAATAGGAAGATGCCTTTGATCGGCATTTGATTATCGAATGAGATAAAGAGTTCATAAAACTGGCATTGATCGCGTCTCATTTGATGGATGTTGTGTGCCCGTATGAATAATATCGAACGGTATGTCTAATGTGCACACAATCTAGTCCTGTCGATGATTGATCCACCGAGATTGAAACACCCTCCATTGTGCCGGAGCTCAAGGCGCATAATGTACAGAGTTCGTCAATAGGGAAATAATATGATATAAATGTACTGTACTAAGTAACGAACCCTCCATACGGTCGCCTCACCCCTCGTTCGTCCCCCCCCCCCTTTTTTTTAAAGAGTACAGTCGCATCCCACAATAGGAAACGTAACAATCCAGCGGATTATAGATGAATCCGACGCTTCACGAATTATCCGCGGGAAAATGCGAAAGGAATGAAAAGAAAAGAGAGGGTTGGCTGCCAGGATTTACCGAGAGAGAGACGGACAGCTGCTTGTTGTTTGCACAGTATAATGAAACGAGCCGACCGCTGAATATATATCACCGCCACCAACCCTCCTCTTCTTACTCCTCCACTTCTTTTGTCAACGTTTCGAAAGAAGAAAAAAAAAAGGAGGATGGCGCATAAGATTTAGTTTGTCAGGGGAATGAAAAAAAAATAAAATCCTCAAAATGGGAAAGAAAGAAAAAATCAGTGATAACAAAACACAAAATAAAAATGACTGGATAGAAAATGGATATTGAAAGAGGAGGCATATTGTCCTCGGCGCCTTGTTTAAACACGTCGGCCCTGTCAGTGACAGAAATAACGTCGCCTAACTCACAGTGTACACTCAACCATCGCTTCTCTTTTCTCCTCCTTTATCCACAATCAAATCACAAATAATATGAAAAAAAAGAGAGAAATGAAAAAGAATCCCACCCAAATGGATTCGATTGAAAAAGAAGGGGAAAAAAACGTTATCTCAAATTGACTGCTGTCAGAAAGAAGAAGTCTATCTATACGGGGGGTGTGTGTTAACCAGGGCCCTCTTTAGAAAGGAGAGAGAAGAGAGAGAGAGAAAAAAACGAGCACCCAAGAGTTTTCCCGAGTTGCCTCTCCTTTTGTGGTTTATTCAAATCGACTTTTTCGAGATGATGGAAAAGAGGAAAAAGTTGAATTGATTATAAAAAATTTCCTTTTTTTTTTTGTTGCGTGTTGGATATATAAGAAATTGGTATGAACTTACCGAGTCGTTTAGAAATTTCCGAGTTGTGCATTTTGGGATTGTCCTGGGCGATTTTGCGGCGCTGCAGACGCGACCAGACCATGAATGCGTTCATGGGTCGCTTGATGTGATCCTCGCTGTTCTTTCCGTTGCCGCAACCCGTTTTATTGCCGCCGCCCACGCCCATCGTCATGCCAGCAACCATCGATTGCTGGTGATGGATCATGGAAGAGCCGGAGCTCATCGAGAGCGCTCCGATCGAGTGATCGCGCAACGGCTGACCCTGTTGATGGTGCGGGATCGGAGAGCTGGACGGCGACGATTCGGGCGATGACGGCACAGAGTTGAGGACGTTGCCGACGTGATGCTGCGCAGCTGACGGGTGATGATGCGGCTGATGGACGCCGACTGGGCCGAAAGCCGCAAAATGATGGGCGGCCGCCGCGTGTTGATGGGCCAAAGAGCTCTGCATCATGTGATGGTTGCGGACCAGTTGTTGGCTCTGTTGATGTTGCAAGTGGCTTTGCTGCTGCTGCTGCTGCTGGTGATGTTGTTGCTGTTGTTGCTGCTGCTGCTGTTGTTGCTGGTGGTGGTGTTGTTGCTGTTGCTGCTGTTGGTGGTGATAGGCCGCCACCTGGGCCGCCAGGCTCGGCGATGACATGGACGCATTCATGGCGTTCAACCGATCCAGAGCGCTCGACAATCCAAACGGTGATCCTTCGTCGCACATGGCCGTCAGTTGTCTGCCTTTTTTTTTTATTCCTTTTTCTTTCTGTAATTTTTTTTACGAACAAGTAAAATTTAAGTTTAAACCACCGCGAAGTTCTAGGCATTTCAACGTTAACAAAAGAAAAGAAAAAAAAAGGATGAAAGAGGGAGGTAAAAAGAAAAATCAAACATCCGTAACGTATCATCGTTAATTTTCTTTAACTGTGTGACAGCAATTGAGAGAAACCGCAGCAGGGCCCTCACTCCTCTTCTTCTTCTCTCTTCAAGTTGTATTTATATTACGCAAAGTGAAGGATGGTGTGGTCAGAGAAAAGGCTAAAGCGAAGGATGTGATGTGGGTACACCTACTGTACACGATCGGTGTACACGAAACATCCCCCCCCCCCCCCGAAAAGTCTAAAATAACCACATGAGAAAAGAGTCAAGTCTTATTGTATGCGACGCGGGCTGCCGATGTTATACATATACCGGCGCCTCCAGGTGTCTTTCAAAGCTTGTTAGAGAAAAATGAAGAGGAACGGTCGGCAACTACCGGCTAATTAGAAAGAGAGAGAAAAGAGGCTCTCTCGTCGGCGTCGTTACGTTAGACAAACAACACGAATAGGCGTGGTTGCTACATGCGGCTGTACACTGTACGTCAAGATATATATATATACTACACTACTATACATATCCCCACCATTTTATTTTTTTTCTCGGATCGTGTTTCTCTGTTTCAACTGTATTATGTGTATCTGTCTGAACAATTCTTCTTTCTTTAGCGCTCTGCATATTTATGATTTTATTTTGGTCTCTTTTCTTTCCCCCCTTTTTTAACAGTTTTGGACCTTGTCGATTTCTTCCAACCGAACAGGACGCCGCCGTCGTTAATTTCTCTCAACCGTGTCTTTTCTCCACTTTTCTTTACACCTTTAAACTTCTCGTCTGACCTGAGAGACATGGACCCCAGAACCCCCGCTAGTAACAACTCACCCGGAATGGATGTCACAAGTAAATTACGTAAATATGTTTTTCGAATCCTTTTTTTTTTTACCTTAATTTGTTGGCGAGGTGGTTGTTGTTGTTGTTGCGTCGGAAGTTGAGCAGGGCACTTGTTCACTCACTTTTTGTTTTCTTAGTTTAACTAATTGTTAATGTTTTCCGATCAAAGTTTTGTTTGCTCACTCGAGAAATTCACTTGCCGGTTAACTGGACAGCACTCGAATGTCGTTTGCAATAAGTTGACAATTCAATCAAGTTGAAGAGTAGATTGAGACCCGTGTTTGTTTGCGCCTGTCGAGTGTGTGTGTAGCAGGAGGGAGCTATAGAGAGAGAGAGAGAGCTGGCAGTCTATTATAAGAGAGAGAGAGAGAGAGCGATCTAGCACACGAACACACCAGACGGGCTGCTGTGGATGTAGTGAGAGAAAAAGGACGACGAAAAGCGATGGCCGTTTCCGTTGGGGTATATACCCACAGCGCTCTCTATACCCTCCCTGATTCCCTCCTCTCCTGTTTGAGTGTAGGTGTAGGAGGAGGAGGAGGAGAAGAAAAAGGGCGGCAGCGCAGAACCGAGACTCTTCGTCCAATCAGAACCATCCGGATAGGTTAGAAGGAGTCGGAGCGAACGAGACGGATGAGGGAGAGAAAAAGGGACGTCCTCAAGGAGCGCCTCGTATGAATTTATTTTCTTTTTTCCCCTTCTTCTTCTTCCTCTTCTTCTTCTTCCCCCTTTTTTTTTCTCTTTAGTTATTCTTATCCCGTACAGTAGACGAGGCTTTTCACGAAACGACTTGGCACCGCCCACTTTCTTTTCAAACAACGCCCTCGTATATTCTCCCTTGTTCTCGTCTTCTCTCTCCCTCTGTGTTTAACCTTTTGATTCACGGAGAAATTCATTCCCAGCTCTTGTTGGCCGTGCACAGTCAAAGATTCTCATCAATTACATAAGTTGACAATGGCATAACTTCAAACGAGTCGAGATGTGCAGTCTCGAGCCAATCTTGTTAGAAGAAGCGAACACTGTTTTTAGCCAGCCTAGTTTTCCTACGCTGACATTTTGTTTGTCGTTACAGTTTACTGTAATTCAATTGAAATTAGGGCGGTTCCCTGCGCTCTGTGCGTAAAATGAGAGATGGAAAAATATTGGATACAAGAGACGAAAGGTGTTTTTGTAACAGAGAAGAGGTCGTAACCCCCAACTGGGATTCTTCTTTTATTTCCGTACAGTCGGCCTTTAGAGGAACCCCGACAGTTAAAGAGACAGATAATAGGAAGGGAAAAGAATACATGTATGCGTGTTAAAAAAAAGGAGAATCGAGAAGAAGAAAAAGAAAATAAGAATGAAGTTGGCCGGAAGTTGACATTCCTCTGGACACAATAGGAATACAGTAGAAGCGGCAGCCATAATACGAGTCTATACAGTTGTGTTGGGTATTTGTCACACACAATTTCTTCTTATTTCATTTCGAAATTCTTTTTATTCGTTTCCACCGCCTCCTGAATTCCGAACTTCTGCATGATCGGTTTTGACACTTCTGTGCCGCAATACCATCCGCGGCCGTTTGATTCGCGCTGGCCAATAATCCCGTACAATGTCGTATACGTGTATATATGGCCAGTGATTCTGGTGTTCTCTTAACGACGTCATCCGTGTCAAAGACACAATCCAAATGATAATGCGCAACTTGTAAAAATCTTGCGTGTAATAATCAACAATTTCTTATCTTTGCATACACATTTTTTTAGAGGGGAACTTTTATTTATTGACTTTTGGCATTATCCGGTCCTAAACTTTTTTTTCTATTCATTTGGCGTGCATAACGAGACTTGACGATGCTAAGCCGTCTATTATACACTCGTCTACTATACACTGGCCTATCTGATTGCTGTGACGGAACAGTCTAGAGGTAGAACCGTCACATTGAAAGGGTTTTTTTTTTTTTTTGAAAGGAAAAAAAAAAAAAAAAAAAAAAACTTTTTATTCTTCGCGTCAATGCTGTGATCCGCCTGCTCCAAATGAGAATAGTTACTTTTTTCCTGTCTTTTGTTTGTTTCAACATTTTGAAAGCGTCGAGTGAACATTGAACAGGTTGGCGGGCGGGCTAAGGACATTTGGGTTGTAACTACTTTTCGAAGGAAGAAAAAAAAAAGACACTCACACACACACACAGACACAGAGTCGGCCCGGGGATTTTTCTGAGTGAAACGAAATGAAGAATAAGAAGAAGAAAAAAAAAAGCAATAAGAGAAAAACGAACGAGAACGAAGGGGGTTGGCGGAGGGGAAGTTGTGGCTGCCTCTTAGTCATTAGTTAATTAAAAAGCCGCCGTCTTCTTCTTCTTCTTCCTTTTCTTGTCCTGTTGTTCTCCTCCTGTTTTTGTTGTGCGCCTTCAGTTCGTGCGCGGCCGCCCTACTGCTAATGAGAGACTTCTTACGTGTGTATCTAATACTTCCCGACCGAAAGGGAAGAAAAACAGTTCTTCTCCTCTTGTTGCGAACAGCATAGACTCACGGTACAATGCCAACAACAGCAACACACGTCGTATATATTTCTCTCTCTCTCTCTCTCTCTTTCATTGGAGGGCTCTTTTGTGTCCTTTTACCGTGAAGATCTATACCTATGCGCGTACAATCGACTCGAGAATGGGAAAAAAAAGAAACCCTGTACTTTGTAATGTCGGATCTGAAATGTATGCGCATAGTACTACTCCACACCGTGTGCGCTGCTCACTCAATTTACATAAGTGCATTTCTACACGACGCAAGGCTCTTCCTTTTTTCCCGAAATAAGTAATGACTAGCTACATCCGCGTTGTTACGTTCACCTTATTAAGTCGCCCGGCATACATCGGCCCCGGCTGTGAACCACGCCGTTCATTGTTTACTCGCCGATTCATGTGTTTAGAGACATTTTCTTTCTTTTCCCAAATTTCAAGTTGTATTGATTGATTGATTTTTAAACCCCGATTTCGTGTCACTGCTGTTCTTGGATTCGTCATCCGAAGAGCTTTGGGTATTATGGGGATAATGCGCATAAATATGTGTGCGAGGGTTTTCCAGGCCTCGCAAGTGACCTCGATCCAACCTGCTGCTGGGCGTGCGCTTGATAATATTTGATCGACGAAATAAATCTCAGGTCTTTATCCTTGGATCGATTTACATCTTCCAATCCCCCCCCCCTTCCCTCACCTACTTTCGTAATAGATTTTAGATGGTGTCAGAAGGATTTCCCTGGTGGTGGTAATAAATAATCTTCGGCTCGTCGAGAAACAAACAAGGTTATTATTACGGAAGTTGCACGTAATAATAATAAAAACACCTTAAATATTTACACGTCACTTCTCTGCCCCCGATTGGCGTAATGTTTTCGCTCTTGTTTTTCATTCCAATCGAATCCGTCTCATTGTATTAGTATTGTGATATTCACACTTTCACAACTAACTGCCGATATTTTCGGGGGGATTTCCAAGTGTCCTCGTCGCAGCTGGAGGTTGGGTGGGTCCCCTTGACCAGCCCTTAAGTTTTTATTTTTTTCTTTCCCGACTCTTCTTTCTCCTTTTTCTCTTTCACAAATCTCAACGGAAATGACTTCAGGTGCGAAACAAAAGGGCGAAGGTCTATACTACACATAGCCAAAGGTCGAAAAAGGAGAGACACCAGGGCACACAGTTCTTTTTTTTTTGTCCATTCTTTTTCCCCCTTTCCATTTTTCGGTGCTAGGGAGAAGAGAGGGAGGTTTCGTTTCTTTTTACCTTATTTTCTATATCCAGGGCTTTTACAAATGGAACTAAATAGAGAGAGAGAGAGAGAAAGAGACGAACAAAATAAAAAGGTGTCAAATCCTCTGAGAGAGATTAAGAAGCGCTTGATAGAGAGGAAAACATTTTCAACTGGGGAGGATGTAAACTACATATAGCCCAGTGCCCAGCAGCTCGGCTGGGGTGTCGCGCGCGCGAGCCGAAGGATCGGCCGGGGTCTTATCGCCATCGAAACCGCGGCAAAATCATTAAGAGCTTCTTCTTTTTTTTTTTCATTTCATTTTTATTTGTGAGAAGAAGAAAGCAAAGCAAAGCGGTTGTCTCATAAAGATTGAAACTGGACGATAAAAGAAATATGCATACACACTCCCAGTCAACCCCCAATGTCCTATGAACACTTTTTTTTGCGCTGATGTGGCCGGCAAATGGAAATGGGTTTCTTTTTTTTTTTTTGTGTCTTCCTTGTCTGAGAGATGTTTGATGGTTTTTTTGCGATGCCGCATCACAGAGAGACAGAGAGAGTGGCCACAAAGTCCTTCCAACTCGGATTATTACCTGATGCGTGTACTGTTGTTGTTGTGTTACCTCCTTCTTCTTCTGGCCAGAGACATTAGTGACGGAAAAGAGAAATGATGGACCAGACCAGCAGCACATGTCAGTTAAGCTCTTTTTTTTTTCAAAAAGGGAGTTTTCTTTTAAATCTTTTTTAAATTATTCTTTTCTTGTTTTTATTATCTCGCCTAATAAAAACCTCGTTTTTTTTCGTTGTTTGTCCCCCCTTTGCGCTTTCACGTGCAAAACTCCGACAACAAAACAACAACAAACAAATCGAAAATTGGTCTCCTACTATCTAGTGCCGGTACGTGTACTGCATAATACGTGTGTATTCTTTCTTAATCGGAGAGCGACAGCAGACACACACACACACACACTCGTCTTTATTCGCCGCATGAAAAGCGTCGGTGCCATTATGACGTTATTTATATTTTCTCCGATGCATACAGCCAAAGCTGTTACAGCTATATACAAGAGTATTTATATTAGATGTATTTGTATTTGATTTCCCATTGTCACCGATAGAATGGCCATGCTGGAAGAAGAAGAAGAAGAAGGGGGAACAAGCACACGTATAGATATAACACACAAACCCTGGACTCCTTTTCATTTCTATCCTGGATGTGTGTCTGTCCCCTCCTCTTATTTTTTTGTTGTTACCTGGGCCAATTCACACCCGTTTGTTGTCCCGTGTATTCAATACGGAGGGGAGGGAGGGAATAATATAATATCTAAGAATGGCTTTGATACACCCCGAAGGGTTGGGGAAAATTGTGCTAGAATACAAAAAGCGGACGGAGAGAGAAAGAGAGAGTCTCATTCTATTCCATTGAATAGCGCGAATAAGATTAATGTATAATGTGTACACTGCTGAATATAACACATGGACAGATACATGCAAGGGTATATGTTTGCATCGTGTCTATTTGCGCACATCCGAACACACAGAAAAGTAGAGGGGATAATAACGGGGATGATAGGATAAAATAGAAGCTGAGAGGTAACCGGGTTTTTCGTCACCATTTTTACCTCGTAACGCGACGATAGCTAATCTAGGCCTATATAATTTTCTCCCTTTCGTGATTTTCCTGTGAGTACTGGAGCTTCTAATTTCAAACGAGATCCAACTGGACGATAGATGTACATATAAAAGACAGATAGAAAGAGAGGGGTGGATAATCAATAGGCCTATCATTTCCAAGTTCGAATGAGTGTACCATCTCTATAAAGTGTGTGTATAAGAATCGAAAGGTATACACATCTACTGCGTGCCCTGCGCTTGGGGGGCTAATAGTAAATACAGACGACTGAACGATTCGAGGATTGGATTATATTGACCATCGTTTGTTACGGTTCTTTTGTGTCAATTGTGTACTTGTATACGGATTGAGAGAGAGAGAGAGAGAAATGGTGAGCTCGAGGAGTTTGGGTTCCAGCTCATGTATTCTATCTTTTTTGTTGTTGGTCCCTCCTAGAAATAAAAAAGTCTAAAAAAAGTAGCTTTTTTCTAGTGTGTGTATGACCGATGCATACAAGTTGCTTTATTCCACCCATCCAGCCAACCCCCCTACTTTCTCATTCAGCTTCAACTGGCCATAAACCTTTTCCTTTCAGTCCGCTTCTCTCTCTCACTGTTTAATACTTTTTTTTTTCTTCTTCTTCTTCTTTTCACTCTTTCCTCCCGGCCATGGATCTCATTGTGAACGGGGCATTGCACATACAGATGTGTGTATTTATATACACACACGGCCAAAGCTCTCTCTAACGTTCTTTTATCTCGCCCTCTCTGTGTGTGTCTCTACTATATTCCTTCCAAAATCGCCATTGTGTACACCTTGAACGTAAATCCGCGTGTTTGAAACTTGGCTGCACATCTATACATAAGTGTATGGTGTAGTAGTTACTAGTTAGCTAGCCTATAGTGGACCCCCCCCCCCTCCCTCTTCCACCGAGATAGACCAACCAAGTGCTGTATTTATAGACGAAGTTGCTGGACGAGAGGGACCACAATAGAATCGGAATAGAAAAGACGCTGAAAAGACGGAAATAAACTATGGTCAGAGAATTGATACGCTTAATGTCTATCGTTCTCGAATCGTCAAATTTATTTTATGCACCATTGCCACGATAGCGAACATTTTCATTGGGCGGCTCAATCAGATTTTTTAGTTCACAGGGATTTGGGGGGTAAAAGTACCTTTCCGTTATAATTAATTTTAAATTATTTCAATACAATAATGTGAGGTAGAGGTTGATTCTTATCATTGCACCTTTTGAACAAGAGGAGGGGTTCGAAAACTTATTGGGTTGGGTGCGTTACACAATTTTCATTTCCGAACCTTTCCCCAATTCTTTTATTTTTATCGAATTTTTCTGGCCCTTCCTCTCGTTATTGCGTTACAAAAATTGGCAGTGCTGGAATTGAGTCAGCCTAATGCTAATGGCAGTAGTTTGTCTCGTGGCGAAGTGGACAGGTGCATTTTTCTATGGCGTGTCATTTTGATTTTTAATCGCGCGTCCGTGTACGTGACGTTCTAGGTGAACTGTACGTGAATTCTGAACAAATTGATGGCCGATGTGACTATTTTCTACTGGTGCTTTTTGAGATGGATGCCGGACGGTACGTGTTCCAGTTGACTGATCCATTTCGTTTTCGGTGAGTCCAGATTCATTTAGTTATCAAATGGTGGCATGTCAAGCCGTGTATTGGTCGATCTCAATAATGCGAAAAAGAATGGATGTACCATCGTCGACTGATAGGCCACTTTTACTGTCGATTTTTACGACGCGAATAAAGGGGAAATGTGTTTCATCTATTGCTTGAAGTAAAACATTAAAAAGTCGGACTTGGAGAGTCATTAGCCGTGGAAGAAAAGAAAAGGTAGGAGGAGGAATATGGTTAGAAACACCTTTTTTTCTTGCGCTCTTTTTGTGTGTTGGGCTATTTTAATTTTCGGCTTTTGTAAATGACACTTTGACCACAACACATTTGGAATTGAATGTCTCGCGGGAGCTTAAAAACCAAACGGTCATTGCATTCCTATTTTCTTTTTCTTTTCTTTGAAATTTTCTAAATTTTTTTACGATTGTTGATTGTCATTATTCTCGACTCGAGACTATGAGATATCCATCCAGTGGGTGGGGTATACACTGGGCGCTCATAAATGCTTTACACAGCTCTCGAATCCGCTGTAAAAAGAAAAAGGGAATAAGTTGGATCTTGAGCTTTTCTTGAACTTGGATGGATATTCGATTTGGCTGGAGAGGATTCTCTTGACTGGAGCTAATGGAGTTTTCTCGACTATTTTCGATTCTACTTTTTACCCCTTTGTACACATTTTCCTTCCTTGTTGTATTTATTGATTAACAATCAAAACTCCTTTGGGCAGCAGGGTCCTCTGTGTACGGCTGGTGAATGAAGGGAGCGTCGAGGTGAGAGGTCATTGCCGCTGATGCCTATTGTCCGTCATTTTAAACACCATCTATCGAAAAAAGGGGAAGAAAAAGCCAATAGTTTTTCTTTTTTTAAATTCTTCTTCTCCGCTTCAGTGTCCCTCTCGTTCAATGCGTGTACACAATCGAAGAATATAAGAAAAGGGAGTCTATCCCGGCTCCAGTTTGTCTGGCAAAACGATACGGTTTTTTTTTTTACTCCTTCCAGTCGCCCAAAAAAATCAGGTACAACACACACGCACAATGGGGTCCAGGGCATTGGGGCCAGGAGCAACAGGAGCTATGCCTCAGTTGAGATGAACCGAGTTTGGGGAGGATTGAGGGACGAACCATAGTACCGTAAGTCAGTAGTAGTGAGAGACTGTGAGCTCTTCGGTTTGTATGGGCGAGTATAGTTGGCGTACATTCACTGTACGATGGTGTCGCTTCATTGAAGCCGTTTCCAGAGTGAATGTCCTCTCTCTCTCTCCCCTCTCTTGCACTGTCGCTCAGTGAAAAACCGCGCCCTTGTCCTGTCCAGGAGACACGTACAATTGTAACAGAGAAAGCCAGATAGAAAAAAAAGAAGAGAGAACACAGTATATTTACTACGTAGTTGTAGAGAATCACCACCGCCACAGTCAGTTTTTTTTTCTTCTTTCCTCTTTCGTGTGACGGCAATTGTATCATAAATTTCTTTCTTTGCATTATAATAGTCCCCTTCTTCCTCTTGTTACTCTTGTCTGATACCTTCCCGTTTCTGTGAATGAGAGTGTCTCTAGTTTCCCTCGACATTTGGAGGGAGAAAAAGAACTTGTACCTGCAACTCTGCATTTCCCTATTTGTTTTCTTTCCTTTGCAGTCGTGTATGCAATGTCCTAACTGATTTGATTCCCGACGGCCCCCAACCTATTATCCCATAGCTACAGACCAGACCAGACCAGACCGTATTTTGTAGTGTGAGAGAGTATCCGGGGTCAGACGTCTGGTGATATATCCACAAACTGTACATATACACGGGGCGGTTTTGTGTGTATCCGCCCCCTCACCAGACAGTCGGATGTGTGCACAGTATGCTCCATAGACACATTCACCCAATAGTGTACGCTGAAAAAGAATCGCTATATATCTATAAGCTTCTTTTTCGGGCCACAGACGATTTTGTTTGCTTTCTCGCTATTTTTTCACAAATGTTTTCTTCTCTTTATTGGAGGCTCACCATTGAATTTCATCGTCTGATCTCAATAATAAAAAAAAAGAAAAAATGAATGCCCAAAATGCTATTATTTCGGATCGGTAAAGGTTATATGGAGACTCCCATCGGAGAATCACTCCTATAAACGCACCAATAGCCTATGGAATGAATGACACTGGGATGGCTAAACAAAATTCTTCGACGTCTGAGGTTTTTGAAACTCTTTTCCTAGTATTAACTGGAAATAGTTTAGGCGGATGCCAGAGTTGATCGTGTCGTAAATGGAGGAAAGGTCAAAGACGCTTATTTTTTTTTTTTTTCTTTTCTCCTTTTGTTGTCGCAAAGTTGTCTGTCGTTCCCTTCTTCTTTTGATTCTTTTCTTCCCATTTCGGAGAAGAAGACGACGCTGTCAGATGCAAATGCTTTTCACGTGGGAGGTTTTTCTCTCTTCTCTCTCTCTCTCTCTCAAATCGCTGTTGTTGTCGTCGTCGACGTCTCTATAGATTGAAAAGAAGTGGAGCGTATATGTCGTCCGCTCTTCTGTCCGTCGATCTCTGCCCGTCTCTATCTTCTTCTTCTTGGATACAACAAGAGACAGCCTCAAACATCACATAGCGCCGCGTTTGAATGCCGATGTCGCCGGGAGTTGATTGATTTTGGAGCGCGTGCACATTGAAAAGCGCCTCCTCTTTTCCTCCCCTCTTGAAACTCGGCTCTAAAAAAGCGATCCCCTTATATAGGATGTTCGTATATTTAGATGTGTATACGTCTACCATACACTCTGTGCTGATATTTGGATTAGGAGACTCGGCGTTGCCTGTTCAACAAAAAAAAATGCTGGCAGGACGAGAGGCTCGAAGCTGCGCCGCTTGGTGGCCGTATATAAGTTTCTCGGTTAGGATAGGAATCCATCACGTCCGTTTCTTTTCAATGGAAGGACCCCAGCGTGCCACACCACCACAGAGTTGATGTGATGGCTCTATCAAGATTCCGCCTCTTTTCTTGAATGTTTGTCTCGTTTCTTTTTCCATTTTCCCCGATTCTCAGTTCCAAATCAAAATCCTGGTCGATTCCCATATACGTCGTTCGCAAGAATACGAGTCTAGCCTCATCTTTAGACTTTGTACGTATCACAAGCAAACGATCATCCGCCCTGTTATTCTTTTGATATCTATACGTACACACGACTCGCAATGCCTTTAATGAGGCTCTTATTCGTGCTGGTCGTATCGGGAGATACTCAAATTCCGTTTAGTCTGGGCGCGGTGGTTTCAACAATTGCGAATTTTTTTCCATTCAAGAGCCACGCCCGGCTGTACTGGTGGTTTTTTGAATGTCCGAGTTCTATTTGAAAAAAAATTCTATTATCGTGTAAATGACAGGACGACTCCCAGAGGCGCATTCCAATCCAGCAGGGAATCCAGGTGATGGTGCAGAATCTCTGACGACATGAAATGACACTTCAAAAAGAAATGATCAACTAGAACATTTTGTGCCGAACGCATCTGTCGCCAGAGAAATCCGATTTAGATTGTAAGAAAATCGTAAAGAAAATGAATTCTTTTTTTCACGTTTCTCAGATCCTATTGGGTTGACCTCGTCGTCCGGGGGTGAGAGTTTTCATTCATTGATTTTTCTTCCCCTGACTTGTAGCGCTTTCTTTATCTAATATAAGAACGATTGATGATGGAAAAAATAAAGCCGACTATTCCGACTCATGTGGCTCAAGTCTTGTTCGTGGGCTTCTGCCGCTTCTGTTGGCTCGATGAGAAGGAGGTGACTCGGCATATTAATAGTTGCCGGATGATGGCTGACGCTCGGTCTCCTGCTGCTGTCTCATCCCGATGGCCCCCCAACAACCACCAGGCAGCAACAGAGGCTAATGATCAACAGAAGAGAGAGGGGCGGCCTTCGTTTTTGTTGTTGTTGTCGTCGTCGTCGTCATTCCTTCTTCCTATTTTCCTATATTTTTTTGTATGTGAGGAAAGGCCTCATGCCGGGATTGTGTGTCCGCAGTTGCTATAACGTGCCCATCACGAGGGAATGAGGTGGTGCCCTAGGTGAGTTTTCCAGGGGATGAAACATTCGGGGTGGCCGAGACAGCAGAGACGAGGGATCGACGTCATAAGGAGCCTCGTATTATTCCATGTGTGGGTGACACATAGTGCTATCTCTACACACTTTGCTTTTGAGCTTTTGAAATCGACACGACCGCTCTGGCACACACACACACACACACGGTTGTTTCTTCTCCTTTTATTCCTTGGCCTATTGTGTGTAAACGCCAAAGTCCTCGCTCCTATTTCCTCTCTCTACACAATTTTGTTTTTCTCACACGGTGCCAGGATGAAACGCAACAAAAGATTCCGTCATTGCACGTATAACCTTTCCGTCCCCCCCCCCTTCTCACCTTTTCTCTTTTGCTCCGCTATTATTATGTTATTTATTTATTTGTGTCGGCTACGTACAATCTCAATCCGACGCTCGATGCTATTGTTGCGCCGAGGGAAACACATTCGCTCGCCCCCAGGGTTTTCTTTTTCTTTTGTGTGACATTGGCAAAGCCATTTAAATGTTATTGACAGTGTTTGACATACAAATCAAACGATAGAATTCAACCAAGGTCCCCCTTGTAAATCCAATTCCCGATTTTCTATATCGATTAATGAGGCTGAGTTTGTAGTCGATTGTGTTCCTTCTTTACCGCAGTTGCGTAATTTATTATTACATCATTCCGTTACTAGCGATTCTTGAACAGTCGAATGCCCTAAAATAAAAATCTTTTTTGTAGTTTAATTCCTCTTGAGTTTTGTTGCTTGATAAGTTGGTTATTGTGACGCAATGGGGCTTGTTGCATTCGTCCTACGTTCTGTTGAAGATTATGATGGGCGACGAGTCTTAATGACAAACATGTTTGCTGTATTGCCCAACTTTGTTTATCCTCTTTTGTAGTTAGGGAAACTATGGAGCGCATTCGATGGTACTGTTCTGGTGGGAATATGTTGCACGCGGTGCACCTTTTCACCTGAGAATGAGAGAGTGGGCAAACCCCTATAAATGAGGCTGGCTGGCTGGCTGCCTCTCTGTACATTCTCATTCTTGACCGAGATGAGCTAGTTGGAACGCCATGTGTTCCGACAATCTATTCATTGATGCAATAGCGGATGGTATTGGATTGGAACAGTATAAAACATCTCTAACGTGATTTGGAGTGCGAGTTAGCGAGAACGAGCCAGCCGAACATCCGTTGCATCGTCCATCCATCCGCCTGCCCACCCACTTTCCTTCCTTCCTTGTATCCATTGAAAAAAGGAGAGGATTACATCCCCCGAAAGCTTCCCGGACATCATGTGCACATGAATAGCCGGTGAATCGTAGCGTTGCAGCTCTCTTCCGTTTTTAGGGGGCGACTGGTGGATGGAATTTTCAGATCTGCGATGCACGTGCTGCTGGATACTGGCCATAAGGTGCCGCATAAGTACCGTTTCCCATAATCCTCTCTACCCTCTATCCTTTTTTTGATGTGTTTCCACCCAGGTGATATGCTCTATTGATAATGGTTCCAACTATTTTGCAGATTCCACACAGATTCGTACATACATTTGAAATCTTTTTTTTTTTTTTTTTTTTTTTCTCGAATGAAAAATCGAATAGGAGATGGAAAAGAAATGATAAGTGGAAAATGTGTTGTACGCGGGGCCGGTGTTCAATATAATCTGACTTCTTCTTCTTCTTCTTCTCTCCTTGTCGATTTGTCGGCACCATTGTATTTGAGCAGCGCAGGAATATCTCGCTTGCTCTCCCACAGGGCGTGATTGACGTCCGAAAATCCTCTTGACTCTTGACTGGCATCTCCGCCCTCTTTCTTATCATCGCCTCTCGCGCAGCATTCGGTGCGAAATGAAAGAACAAGAACAAGGCGAACATGAAGAGATATATCCTCACGATAGCAAGCAAGGGACGGACTATGCATAGTACCGGTCTACTTATATTTTTTTTTCTTTTACACTTTTTTGGGGGGACTCTAGCGCATGTATACCTTAGAGAGAGAGAGATTTCCGAGCGTGTTTTTAAGAGAATAGGAGGTGAGTAAGGGTGTCTAAAGGCTTTCTTTTCTCCCCTTCTCTGCTTAGATTCTATTCTTCTCCCTTTTACACTAAAGTCTGTGGGGGTTGGAATAGTAATTTTTTTTTTTTTCAAGGAACCCGGTCGAGCTAGACAGCTTGACGACGACGAGGTCGGTGGAATCCTCAGGTGTGTGTGTGTGCTGATTTCTATCTCGTCCTTGTTCCCCTCTCTTTATTTTCATGGTTATTTTCCGAGATTTTTTTAACGGACTCGAAAACTAAAAACGAAAATTCGTAGAGCTGCTGGATGCTCGGCTCAGCATGCGAGTGGATTTCCCACGACTTGCCAAAGACTTGGCCGAAATTGCCTTCTTTTTCTTCCTTGATGGCGGCGATCGATAAAACTAAACTAATAGAGACAAATAGCTTGTCGCCCATCAAAAATAGGAATACAAAGTTGTGTGACCTCAGAACTCTCGGGAAGATGATTTGTTTCATTGCGACATGTTTGAGGTTGACCTGTGCCATTCAGGGACCGGAACCAATGGACTCTTTTGCTACCTAAAAGAAACGGTGTCTTTATACGGATATCATTTCTTGCGCCATTGGTATGAGCCTTATACGCTCTCTGTAAATCCACTGACAAATCCTCGTTTCACAGGTGTGTGGTGGTGCATATAGTGGCGGTGGTTTCTTCTTTCGTTTCTTCTTTTTTTGTTCTGTGGAATGGGGGAGTCCCCTACTGAGTTGGCGCTTTGTTGATCCCAGAAGCTGCTGTGTATTGCTATCAAATAAACTTTGTGCTGGAGAATAAATAGAATACAAGAGCTGCTGCGCCAGCCCAGGTGGTAGCGCTCTGTTCCTTCTTTTTTTTTTTACACAGTGCTGTGTGCACTGCACCATCGTCCAGCATCACTTGTAGTGTATTTATATACAAGGGGATACCATATAGCGATAATGGCGCATCGTCCATGGTTTTTTTCTTCTTCTTTTCATTCTTAAATGACAATTTTTATCGGTGAAGGAAGAAAGAGAGACCCCCCTACAAGATGAGCCACAGCCGGAAGGATGCGTTTTCATTGTAACTGACAATGACGACTTTTTCTTTTCATTTGTGTTCTTCTTCTTTAAATGCTGGGCATTTTTTCTGGTTTCTTCTTCCCGTGTTTCAGCCCCTATCCATCGTTTCTTTTTTTTTTCTTCCTTTATCGAAATCCATTCTTGCTAGTTTGTGTGTGTCTCCTCCTTTTGTCAGTGCACACTGAATATGATGGCTAAGTGCCGAGTCAGCTTCTCCTTTTATATTTTTTTGGTACATTTCATATCCACCCATGATGAATGTCGTCCGAGAGGTTAGTAGAATCGAAAGAAGAAGAAAATGGACAATTTTTTGGTCTTGGGGACGCTTTTTTTTCCTCCCTATTGATATACACTTCAACCAGCAACTGGATCTGATGGCCATTTCTTTACATTTATTGTTAAACCGGATCGAATCCATCTTTTATGATTTTTTTTTCCAGGAGGAATGAAAATTCCAGTTCTGTTTTTTTTTTTTTTCTTCTTCTGTCTCGTGTGTTTTGTCCAGCGTATTGGGTGGTTTTTCTTTTCTCGATAATTTTATTCATCCAAAGAACTTGTCACGATCAACGGCTCCATTTCTATTGAGGCGTTTTTTTACATTCCAATCGCGATAATAGACGGTTGCGCTAACAGGGCGATTATTTAGCAGCCGTTTAATTGATTCCCATTTTTTTTTTTCATGGAATAATTCAAGTCGCATTATGCACGCAAATGAGAAACGCACGCGCCGGATTCTTTTCCTTTCATTTCCTTTTGTGTAAACACGGGAGGGTAAATCAACTGCTAGCACAGATACACTCTTTTAATGTGCCGTACAATAACTGCGTGTTACAAAGCTGCGCCTTTTTTCTCCAAAAACATGTTTTATTCTTTCGGGACATCCAGCGATTACGGCCGGATATATTTGTGTTGGTCCTCCACCTCTTGTCCGCGTGTTCTCAACTGCTGTTTTTCTCAACCGCGTCTCAGAAACATTATTCGTGTACTGTATTACTTATACAGATGGTTCCTTAAAAATAAGAAACGATTTTCAATTCTATTCTTTTCGTTTTATTTTTCTTCGTCTCTTTTTATGTGACCAGAGCGGTGGATCCTTTGCTATGCTAATCATTTTTCCTTTTTTTACTCTCTCTCTCTGTCCAATTCTATCTTGCGCATGTTGTGTTTGGGCTGCCCTGTTACAAGCCCCGTGAGCGCAATTTTCTTTACAGTTTCTTTTTTTTTTCTTTTTCCGGCGGCCATTCGGAGCGGCGACGGCCGCAGTGGATGGAACGAAAAGGAAAAAAAAATGTTTTGGGTTTTTTTTTTTTTTTTAAGAGCCGTGAGCCCGGTCGTGACAACACGCGCGTTTTTCCCCCCTATTTTACGTGAAGTAATGTTTTTCTTTTCTTCTCGGCCAAAGCAAGGCTGAAAGACATTCGGTGATCGGCTGATGTGTGTGTGTGTGTTGTAACGGCGTGTAATTTGATGTTTTCGCCGGGTTTGCAAAGGCGAAAAGAGTGTGGAAGTGCGAGTCTGAAGAAAAGATCCAAACGGTCGTATAAGGATAAATAAGGAAACGTCTAGTAGGAGGAGTCTATAGAATGAGAGAAAGAGAAATGCTGTCGGATATATATGTATGTATGTTGGCTTGTGTGTCGTGTGTAAATCATGGCTGTGTGTAACATTGTGACCCGATGCGTCGCAGCCATTCAGGTGGGGGTAGATGGAGAATAAGGGACTCTTGAAGTGTCATCTTGTGCCAGCTCCGGGGCTCACAGCAGCGACATAAAAGTTGAATAGTTAGGCTGATTGGGACCGAACACACCACCACCTCTTTAAGTGGATGAATAGATACGTGGTAGAAGTAGGAGGAGGAGGAGGGAGAATAGGGGTTATAGTAGCCCTGGACAGGAGAGAGAACTGGACACTGAAAAGAAGAGACAGCACTTCCGGCCGTAAATGATGGTGTGTCCCTGTGTGTTGAAGAAAAGGGAACTCTAAAGGTGGAGAGGACCTTTCTCTCTTTTTTTTCCATCTTTTATTATTATTATTATTTCAGGTGAGGGGGTAGAATGGAAGAAGAAGCTGAGGCGACAGGCTGTCTGTCAGGTGAACCGCTCCTTTTTTTCTCTGCCCTATTCTTCGAAGCATTCCAGGTAGTACACAAATCCTGGAGAAACCCCCTCTTTTATAGTGTGCATATACTCTCCCCCATATGCAGTCACACACAGAGACATACTGAGGCAGTCGTACACCTTTTCTCAATTGGATTCCCAACACACACCCTAAAACGGGCTGGCCGGAGAAGAAGAAGAAGCTTATAGAACACATACCAAGGGTCTCTCTCTCTCTCTCTCACTTGGTACCATATCCATAAAGGTCGACTCAATTCTGAAATGAAATAAAAATTTGGAAAAAAAAAAAACAGGAATGTCCAGCGTTCAGTGAACAGGACTGGTGGAAATTACCAGAGTCACTAGATAGAGGTGTAGGTTGTGCGCATTCCAAACGACAGGTTGACCTTTGTGACCTGCTAGGGAATAGAATCCAGCCCGTCAAATTGAGCTAACATATAAACCGCCCATTAGCTTATTTTTTTTCTTCTTCTTTTTTAAAAGAAATTTTGTTTCTTATTTCAAACGGATTGTGTGTGTGTGCGTGTAGGTGGACACATTCTATCGCAGGGCGGCGACCGAGTCGAAGAAGTGAACCACATCTCGCCAAGGAATCTCGGGTTATTATATCTGTAAAAGAACGCGCGCTCCGTTTGTGATCCGTCCGTCTGATGGGATATCGATTATGTGAAGGAAACCGATCATGTTATTCTTTTTTTCTTTCTTTCTTTTTCCTCTCTTTTTATTATTATAACCCAGAGCGCAGAGAAAAGAGCGAGAGACACCACGTGAAGTGTAGGAAAAGATAAGATCTGGAGATGTGATTGCGATTGGACAGTGACATCATATGCACGGTGTCGGTGTATAACACGAACCTCCACCATCGACACTGTGTGAGCTCTAAAGCGGCGCAGTTTCCCTCCCATTTTCTTCCTTGTAAACTTGTACACTCGTCCCGGTGGTGGTAACACATAAGATATGAGACTTCCCGAGGTGTTTCACGTGACATTGCGCCCAACCCGAACATACCGCCCGGACTAATGGGATACCCGCTGAGGGTCTCCTCGGGATAAAAAAAAAAGAAGAGAAGATGGAAAGAAGAGGAATCATTTGACAGCATCTTGGGGGGTCAAAAGACGTGCGCGCGCTAGTCTCTTCTAGCCGGAGCCTTGATGTGCGCAAAGAGCTTTTGAGATTTTTTTTTTTTTCTATTCTTTTTTTCTGACTTCGAAATGAATAGAGAAAAAAAAAAAGATGAGGAAACTGGAGAGTGAACAAGATCCAATGAGCTGATGCATTGTTTCTCCTTCTATTAAGCTGTAGATGATGCTATTAAGTTCAGGGCAGGGCACTTGCACCTTGTAAATGCTGCGCAAATCAAAAGCCAGCGCGTCATTGTCAATTGGACAATAAAACAACAAAAAAATTGTTGGATGAAGAAGAACGGGCCGAAAGAAAAGCCTGTTCTACAATTGAATGTGTATACATTTCCCTCGGGAAATGTCTATAGAACACCCCAGGAAAAGAAAAAATCTTGTCGTTTTCTTTTTTGTAGTATGAGAGATGAATTTCTTTTGGGGCTATTGGAGAAAAATGAAAGGCCATCTTCTCCCGTAGGCTTGAATGCATAGAGAGAGAAACAGTTGGTGGTAGCTTTGTGCTTAGTGTTCCCTCATCCGGTTCCCTGCGTCTTGTTCTTTTCTCATTTGGACGATGGATCGGCCGCTCTTCACTCACCTGAGAGATCCGTCCCCGGAGAGAGAAAAGAAGGAGGACACAAGTGGAGGTCGTACGCGCCAAAGACACAAGGACGAAGACAATGTCGCGTTCCACAAGAATGAGAAGGTGTCAGGGCCGCCTGCCGAGTCAGCCCAAGCCACTTTGCCAAAAGGACTTTGGGGGGTTGGTTGTGTGGCATTGTTTCCCATCCATGACACATGCAGCCTCCCTCTTCTTCTTGCACACATCCTCTCTCTAGACGTGGTGGTGATCTCCCTTTGGCTTTATTTCCCTGCTGCTACCACTACTTGGCCATCGTCTTCTCTTTTCCCTTTTGTGATGGCGCATACACAACACCTGATAGCCTCGGCATTAAAAAAAAAGACGTGCCCACCTCCCCCCACCTGTGTTTTTTTTTCTTCTCCTCCCCAAAGTCTTTTCTTTTCTCGTTTTTTTGTATGTGTGCGCTAGGATTCGTTTCATAAAAAAAAAATAGACTTTTTTTTTGGGTTGACTCTATTGAAAACGATTCACTTTACTTACAGTTCGTTTGTGTCCGCGTGCCTTGTAAAAGAAAAATGAAGAAAAAAGGCCGGATGTTGAATAATAGCTTTTGCAAGACACAATAAACGCCAATAATGGGCTGCTGTGACGCGTCAGGTAGTTGAGGCAACAAACGTCACATTGTCAATCCCTCGACGGTCGGCCGGAATGTCTAGGAATGGCCTGCCGATGAAATATGTGGATGCGATTTGCTATCGCTTTTGTGTTTACCTTGACGGTGCGCGTTGTTGTTTTATGTGGGACCTACATGAAATTGTGGGCCGAAACAATCAAATCAGTCGGGGGAAAGGCCTGTTTTCTGCTTGTCATTCATCAATTTTTCAAAAAAACAATATCAGCCGTCGGAGGTATTACATTGTGTGTACAAACACGACGTAATCCGCGTTACGTTACGGCCTCCAACTTGTACCTGCATGAAAATAGGCGGACAGAAAGGAATCACAAACAGACGGGGATCCGATCCGTCTATGTAAAACACTGGGGAAAAGAACAACTTTGATGTGAGCGGAGGAGGCGGATTTTTCTAGCGTCTTGTAAGTTGTTTGAATTCATGTTTGTGTAATGGGACGTGTGTCACGCCGAGGTTAAGTTAGAGGAATAACGTTTCTCTGGTTTTTTCTTCTTCTTCTTCTCTTCCTTTTTCTCTTGGAATGAAGTGGATCTGCACCCCTGCGTTATATCCGCTTGCGCATAATTTGAGTCGAACGCGCTAAAGTTTTCGTGTTCAAATCACTCTAACATTTTGTGAAGGAGACAAACTGTGCGATCAGGAGAAGAAAAGACAAGAGTTTTTGTTTGAGTTGGCCGTTGGGTAAAGAATAAGGAAAAAAAAAATCTCCCGTCGCTAGCGCGTCCGATCTCAAAGCTAAGAGGTGGTGATCGATGGACGATTAAATGGCCTTTTTTTTCTCTTCTTCTTCTACGGGGGTTGTTTCTTTTTTCTTCTTATTTTTTGTTTGGGGAATGAGAGAATAGAAAATATCCATGAGATGCGTGTAGTCTCGGTTGACTCCGTGGGCCGTGTGATGTAGGATCTGCATATTCACGCGACTGTCGTCGACGACGACGTCGGTTCCTTAGCGTGTCTGCCTTTTTTGCATACGAAATTTTTGGTTTAGAGCGCGAACGCGGGACTCCACTGCGCAGCGGTGAGTCGAGTTCCGGCCTCTTGTTTTGCTTTGGCGACGGGATCCATGGCTCATGGAAGCCAAGGCAAAGAGAAAGACTCGAATAGACGAAAAGAAGAATGAGAAACATTCCAAAGAAGAAGAAAAAAAAGAATATAGTAGTTTGGTCTCAAAAGTTTTAAGCGCGCCACCTACGGCGTTGCAAGCAGTTGACCGACGACTCTGCTCGGTTGGAGCAGAGATACTCCCCCACACAAATAGGAGGGAGGTCTGCTCTGCTGCGACCGTCATCATGGTAGACATCCAAGTTTGTTTCAGAAATTATCGACATTCACCGCTAAAGGGGCCGAGGTGCTAATTATTCACGGGGCGTCCCCGTATACGAGAGGATGGCGCTCTTTTAGGTGTCTTTTTCCCAGCAGCTCACGGGCCACTCTGGTAGATGAGAACATGTTGTAAGAGGAGAAACTGTTAAGAAATTAAAGAGAGAGAGAAAGAAAGAAAAAAGGAAAACGAGGTTGAAGGGGGTCGTGAGAAGAACGACGAGAATGCCGGGGCCTATAGGAGGTTCATTGGGCGTTCGACCAGAGCGCGCCAACTCTAAAAAAATCTGCTGCACAAAACTTATTGGGGGCCACCTCCCTCCAGTGAAATACATTCTTTCTGGTGTAGCTGAGGTTCCTCTTTTCTTTGCTGTAATAACCGCCTCTCTCTCTCGTGCGTGTGGAAACCTTTTTTCTTCTTCTTCTTCTTCTTCTCTTGTATAAGCCAGAGAGTGTATATCTCTCTCTCTCTCCTCTTATAACTTGACAATGCTTGTTTATCCACCACCAACTAGTTCCCTTATTTTTTCTATTTTATTTTACTTTTTACCTGACGTCAATGACGCGTGTCATTTTCTTGTTCTCTTTTTTTCTCCTCCTCTTTGCCTATTCTCTCTTTTTTTTTATCTATTCTGGTTTGAAAATAATAAATAAATATTAACAAATAAAATAAAAGGGAAACGTCTGGTATCTGCTCTGAGGTGACTTCAACGCCCGTGTTCCATCAGAGCGGTCCTCTCTGTTTCTACGTCAATCAAACATGTAGATTCAAAAAACGGCTTGACAGCTGATTTGAAAGCTCTTTTCTCTTGCTCCGATCTCTTGGCTTGTTCCATCTCTCGTGCCCTTTTTTTTCCTTACTTCTCCTGCGTTAGATTTCTTGGCTCTTTTGGTTTTATGTCTAATGTGATGTGCAGCAACTATGGATGCGGTCGTGTACACTCAACTTGTTTGTTGGTGGGCCCCTTGTTTCTCACACACACAACACTGACAAGATCACTCTGCGAGAAAGAGAGAGAGACGGCCGGTGTCTGATTGATTGAAACGATTCCAGTGTTCCACCATCAACCGGTACAAAACTACAGACTGACGTTGGCTTCTTTTATCTCTCTCTCTAAAGCGTCCATGGCCAACAGCGAAGATTGGCTCTTTTATAATCTTATAGCCTTGGACTCGGACCAGCTTATGCATATTGTTTCACAATGATGCTGTCAATTGTCCGCCGCTTTTTCTTTTCTCCGAGTTTTTTTTTTTTTTTTTTTTTTTTCAATTCCCTTTGGAATTATTAGTCGAGTGACGGTTTTTCTTTCGACGTGTCAAATTGTGCGCGTAAAGTTGACTAGCGTTGCTAGCAGTGTTTTGCTGGAAGAGAACCGAAATGAAACTTTGTTGTTTCATTTTTATTATTTCAATAAATTCTTATACCGCCGTGTTTTGTTGGACCTTTATATTCTTCCCTTTTGTCCCAGGGTGTCGCGCTGACTAAAAGGCCTAATTGATTGGGCAATATCCATTTGACCGTTGGTTGATTTGTTTCTCTTAGTCCTTTTGTTGAATTCCCCAATTTTTGTCCGTCTCTTTTATTCCCTTTATTTATAACCACCGTGTTGTATAGGAGACGGATTAGATACGAATGTTGTATACAAGACTATAGGGACGGGTGTATATTAGACACACGGTTTTTTGGATGAGATGAAATGAAAAGGTCCTTTTTTTTGTCCGTTTATGACCCGTCATCTTATTGAGTTTCACATCACTTTTCGTCCAACACACGTAGCCACATTGAGGTGGTAAGCAACTATAGTGATTTTTTTAGGTGTTGTTGTTGTCGTTGTCTGTCTTGTTGTTGAGAAGTTCTTTGGTAGTAGTTGTGGTGGTGTGTCCCCGGTACTAAAAGCCCACAGGGTTGGACAAAAGCCATCACAATAAGACCTCGTTTCTTTCTTCTATTTTTTTCTTCTTCTTTCCTATTTGGGTATTGTGTGTTGTGTGCGGAATGAACATGTCAGGTCTTTCGCTCGATTCCTCCTGGCTCTTTAGTTTTGTACCTTTTTTTCCGCCTGGATATTTCTTCTACTTGGCCTCCTCCATTTAGATGTTGTATCCGCATCTCGTACCACTTGATGTACGGCAGCCAAGTTCATGTGTGTGTTCCTTTCGTCTTGGTGTGTATCTTGTCCATCTATCGATAAATGTTGGGCCTGGTGCTTCCGAGCTTCAGCTTCTCTTTTTTTTCCATGAGATTCTTCCATTCCATTACCTTCAACTTCTGTTTTTTTTTCTTCTTCTAGTAGTACAACGGATGATGAGATAAAGACAAATGAAGAGTGACAACAATGGAGTATCTTCTCTCTTTTTGACGTTGTTATTATTTCGCTACTAAATTTATACAAGGAGACAGCGGAACATTGACGAGAATAATAAATTGAGAACCCCGAATAATGGCCGCATTATTGCGTACCTATCTTTTCTTTTTCAAAACATAACCAAGTTGCGGGCGTGTACCCCCGAAAGTTTCTTGGCGATTGCGGCACCTGAAGGAAACCCATCGTTGCACCTCTTGTTTCGACCCTTCGGCCATTGAAAATTGTCAAGCTTTATATACATGTCCTGCATTCTCGCCATCATAAAGGAAATAAGGGAACCCTTCAGAAACAAAACGAAAGAAAAACAACACAAAAAAACGAAAAATTCCTTTTTGATCCGAGGTGAAATCTCGTTACAAGCTTTCGATTGTTGCGTCTTGTTTCTCGCTCGGCTTGTTGTTTGTGCTCTCGAATGGAGGATGACTAAAGAAGTTCAGCGAGATCGAGTTGGGTGTATTTTTATTTAGAAAGGTTATTGTGTTGACACAGTGAAAGGCGAAGACAAGAATGAAAAAAAAAAACCCGCCCGCACAATAATAAAACAAGAGAGAAAAGAAAGCCTTCTATTTTTATTATTATTATTTTTTAAGTGTATTATGTATATACACCCAGCCACTTGGTGTCTGCTGGGCTGGTCAGAAACAATGTCCCTCCTGTGACTCCTCCGAAGCAGAACCGAGTGGAACCTCCTACCTTTTTATTTAATTTTAATTTTTTCTTTTTTGTGTGGGAGAGAGAGAAGAAGATGGTAGGAGGAGGGTTGTGTTATTTTGGTGTTTTGTTTTCCCTCCTCTTTTCTTTGGCCTCCTCCTCGAGCTTCTTCTTCTTGTGTTCTTTTATCGTTTTCGGGTAAATGTATAGGAGATTAGAAGCTGGAACAAGAACACTAGGAGAAGAATGAGAAAGGCCAACTGGGAAATGAGGGCTGGGTCTGGAGGAGGAATTCATCATCAAAGGAGCGCAAAAGGGGGCAAATGGAAGAACACTGGAACAGAGAGCCACAGCAGCAGCAGCAACAACTATAGGCCCTGTTTTTGAGTGCTGCTGTGGTTCACATTTGATGTCTTTTCCTTCCTTCTTTTATGAAAGGAGGTAAACTGGTAGTACCCGGCACAGTCCACGCAAAAATGTTGAGAAGGGAAAAAAAAGAAAGAAGTTTTTGGTTGTGTCCAGGTGTGTTCCGCGACGATGAGGAAGAAAAGGCAAAATGACGAAGAAGAATAGAAAATGCCTCCTTAAGCGATTCGGTTTGTCCATCCTACTCCTTTCTCTATTTTCCTTTTTTTCTTCATAGTAGTATTTCCCTTCTTTTTTATTCTTTTCTTCCAAGGGCTTTTAGTTCGCTATACAACTATAGTACTCCACCACTATGTGTATACTAAGAAGGGAGGGGGGAGACCCACCCGGCGATCTTCTTTTGTTGACCATAAACGGGTTGACAGGCCGGTCAAGGGAGCCTATTCTCCTTCGTGTGAAGCTAAAGTCGAAGCCGCTTCTGGAAGAAATAAAAAATTGTCAAAGAATTCTTTAAGGTGTGCCAACGCACACCTTCCACTATTCGTGATGTGCTCGCAATAGCCACAGCTGGAAGGGAACTGCGGTTTCACATCGCAAGTGGACACTTTTGGTTGCTACATATCCCCGGTCCTTATTACCCGGAGTAATTTTTGTCCAGTTAGTCTTAACCGTTTTGCTAAGAAGTAGGAAGAAGAAATGAAAAATCGATGTAACTAGTTAACGTGCCAATGTCTAAAATAAAAAAAAAGTACGAAGGAAAGAATCAATGGGTGTTTGTGGTGCGAGCGGAGGCAAATTCTTTTCTCACCTGATTTGAAGGTAAGGTGAATGGGATACACAAGGAATGGAGTAAGGAGAGTGAGAGAACCAACAGGAGGGGGTTGTTGAGGGGAAAGAAGCTCAGGAATGTCAAACGACGAATTCATCGGGTGTTCGGGGGTCTCCAGCAAAGAAAAATAACCGTTTCTTTTCTTCTTCTTTTTCTTCCTTTCTCACCTTTTTTCTGGTATTTAGTTGACTGACGATGGCCCTCCGTTCGGCCGTATACAAAATGCCTCCTCCTCTTTACTTCCCTATTGATCCACATAACTCGACACCTTCAATGGTATGTGTGAAAGGCTCGGACCTGACGCTGAGAGAACACGGAACAAAACCGAATGGCAAAGAATGACGGAGAGAAAGGAAGAATCAGAAAAAGAGCAATGATAACAAACTATGGCGTATTTTCTACTCTGCACTTGTCTCATTGACTGGGAAAAAGAACTCGTCGATGAAAGGGAAAAAAACCGTTGCAATCTATTCCACCATATAACTATAGAGGGACACGCGTTTTGTCAGCAGATTTATTCGCCAACGGATGAAAATCAGGTGGGCAACTCCTCCCACTCGAACCGGAAAGGGCTGGATATTGAGACCAGTCGGTGTATACGACACAATACGGCTAAGCTGATGTCATATACACCGTACGACTAGGAATTTGTTTTAAAAAAAGGGGAAAAATCTGTGATGGAATGTTGTTGTTGGTCGTTTGTTTTTCGACATTGATCAGCGAACAGCAGCGGGGGTCGTTACGGTTGGCATCAATCCATCATGGATTGGCGCTAACAAAACCGGAATTGAATAGTTGATTGAATAAGGATCGAATCAGCATTTGGTGTGCGGGGGAATTGATTCGTTGGCCTGTTATCTCTCATCTGCTGTCCCGACCGTGTTGTTGGTACATGCCGGCTTCAATTCCCATCCAATTTTCGTTGATAAATTTTCTCGGAAAAACGTTGTGTATGTGGAGGGGGAGGGGGGGGGGGATTGAGAAGGCCGAATACTAATCAAGCCTTTGCTGCTGTCTCTGGCTTTTTGTGTCTTTGTTGGGTCTGAATAACTGATGATTCGGCCATTATTAATAATACGTTCTGCATAGAACTGAAAATTGATATCAGCCTATCGGAGTCATGTCAGGGCCAGCATCGGACATTGTCATGTCAGCGTTTTAATTTAGTTTGCCCATGGGAGCCGTGTGCGTATAGTTGAACGTCATGGCTCGATCCCAATGTCCGTGTCGTTGTTTGTTAAGATTTGCATCGGGCAACAAACATGTCCGCATTGGCTGTGAAGGGCAGGAACAGAAGCCGCGATATCAAAAGCTTCTGCCGGCATGGAGAACATAGAAAACAACAAACATCCATCACAAAACAGTGAGGGGGATATAGAGTTAGAGACTAGACAGGAAGAAGGGAAAACAATAGGTCACCGTTCTCTGCTGGCTGCCGTTTCTTGTTCTTTTTGCTGCTGCTGTTTCCATGTTGTCCGCGATGCATAGACGGTTTGTTGTCGGTTTATTCGGTCGCATATTGCATGGTCGAAAGGCACGCTAACTTGTCGTAAAATAAAAATGCTCCTCCTCTTGTTCCCGTCTACTGTTCCATACATAAAACATTATATATACATACGCATGTATAGACTCTCCCTTTCATTTCATTCGGCCCCGACGCTGCTATATGCTGCTGGCATCATCACAAAAGCGACACACGTCAGCTTCATGGCTTGGTCTCTCTCTCTCTCTTAGTACACTAGTTGTGCTATCTGACTTTCTCTCGTTGTATTGTTTCTCTTCTGAGGGGGTGAACTATGGGAGGAAATGAAGAGGAGGTAGCAAATTCTAAAGATAGAAACTATTTGCGCTGGGTGTATGCGTCTAACTGTATAAATGTGTGTATGCTGCAATTGTCTGGAGCTTTGCTGCTTCTTCTATTTTGGCATAAATCACCAAGACAGCTCTTTCACTGGCTTGTTATTCTCCTTAAACCTGTGTTTATTCATAACTCTGAAAGCGATGAAGTCGAAACGACCTGCGCTGACTGCTGGAACTAAAGTTTTATCCTTTTCAAAGTAAAACGCCGTTTTCTTGAAAACGGGTTATTTGATGTTTCTTCGGTTTGTTCACTTTGATTATTTACTTGAAATCCATTTTCTGGATCTGGTTGCCAATCAGCAGGTCTAAGTGGCATAAAGCGGATGTTTGGAATCCTTCTCTCTTCATTTCTCTAACTTGTTATTGCACCTTGGCTACTTGGCGTATACTTTTTTAGGTAATACGCTACACGCAGGGTTATTACAACTGTCTTACCGTACATGTAAACAGAGTCAAAGTGGTGAGAGAAACCGACGTCCGCCACGCAAACGAACTTGAAAAAAAAGAGGGGGGAAATTGTCGTGTTTTTCGGGATATTAAAATAGAGACAGTGCCGACAAAGCCCTTTTCTGTTTTGTTTGTGTTTATTTTTTTCCCCAGCCGACTTGTGTAGGGTGAAGACACTATGTAAAGCATATGTGTGATTTAGAAGAAGATTCCCGGCGATGCGACGACACGTGAGCCCGACCGCATAGGACGTTAAGGGAAAAAAAAGAGGCCGTCGCTCGTTTAATTCTTTTGGGTGGGCGGGCTGTCGGGTTAGGTCTTCCTCTTGTGCGATGATGATTCGGCCTTTTAACAGCCATCAGCGATTAAGGAAAATAAAGAAACTGGACTGTAGGAGAATTGGAAGAGTAAGCAGCAACAAGGAGCGGGAGAATTATTTACGTGCTGGTATGCATCGTACTGCGGTGCCGTGTGCACGCCCGCATGTTTGTCTAATAGACAAGGCAAACAAGAGAGAAGCCGGCCCGGAGTTTAAAGAGACACTTATGCAGTTCTTTTGAAAGAAGAAAAATATAAAGAACTGGAAAAAAGAAGAAGAAGAAAAAACGATCGGGATATGTATTTTTTTTTTCTTCTTCTTCTTTGCATTCAGTTCCGAGTCGGTTGCGCTCGTTGTACCCGCTGCTCTGCCATCATCGAGCGCAGAGCGCAACCGACATCGGCTCGTTGTTTGAAACGAATAGGCTTAATTATACAGGACTGGCTGCAATTTTCTTTCTCTTTCGGGAAAAAGAAAAATAGGGAAAGAAAGAAAAGAAAACAGAAAAATAAAATAAAAAACCCCTCCCACCTCATAAGAGTCGAACCGCCTCTCACTGCCGGATAACACAGAAGAGAGGGGGGTGCGCAATCCTTCTGTGAGCTAGTTTCTTTGGTTCCCTTTTTCTTTTTTCTTTTTCTTCCATCGTTGGTCGATGATGCGCTTCTGCCCTGTACTTATCCCATTAGAAGTTGGCGCATTTCAAATGGGTTGTTGAGAGACCGTGGCCGAGAGTTCTTTTTCGGTAAACCCAACTGCTGCCGCTGCTGCTGCTGTTGCCTTTTGGCGGCTGATGGTGCGGTAGGCTGGTAGTAGTGGTAGTGGTTGGCATCGCTGCCGTTTGCCCCGGCCTCAAAGGATCGGCGGCAGCGGCGTGATGGACGGGGGCGCTTGGGCGGAAACTCTCCATCCTTGCTCGTCGCTCTTCCAAAACCGACGTGCCGACACCGCATGTGCACCGCCAATTATTTACGACCGCTTGATGAGATCATTTGCCTTTCAAAGAGGCAGATCAACACGAAACCTAATTATCCGGCAAAGGGTTCGGCCCTTTTCGCCTCCTGCGCGCGCCCTGTCCGCCTGTTTCGACGCATCAAATTCGGCATAACTCTTTTCTTTTTTCTTTTTCTTTTTTCTTTCCTTTTTTCTTTTGTAGTTTGTTTGGTTTGTTTCTTCCTTTTCATTTATTTATACCTCTCGAGCTGCACTGCCCTTGTTCTCTGTTTTCGGAGGAGTTTTTATACGTACCTAATACGTCTCTAAGAGCATGCTCCTCGTCCATAAATCTCGTAGAACCTCCTCCAGGGTATTCCATACCTCTCTCTCTTTTTTGCGTCGCCGTTTGTTGGTACGAACGATTTTCAACGAATGATAAAAGAAACTATTTTTTTTTCCTGAAACATTTGGTCTTGGCCATTGTGCTATTGTTTTTCACTCATAGCGGGTCATAATAAGACTGGCCTTTTTTTTTGTCTGCTGAAATTGACTTGTGATTGCTGTGAGGAATTGTCACATTGTTGTAGTATTGACAGCGCACTTGGGAGTGTCAAGCGCTTGCTTCAAAGGTGTTTTCTCGTGTCTCTATCTGGTGTTTTGCTCCATATGTGCCAGAGCCGCGAAAGGTTGCGACGGTTGCGACCATTTCAATGAATTATTCATGGGACTGGTTTCTTATTTTTCTTATTTTTGTTTCCCTCCCATCACCTTTCTGGACTTTTCTTGTCTCCGTTTTGATTTAATTTTTTTATTTATGAACGCGTGGAGCTGCGCTGCTATCGAGGAAATCACAAAAGTATAGCAGCTGTCCAGTTCGGTGTGTGTGTATATGTCCGACTGACACCTGAGCGAAACACACGTACATACACTGAGACAGGGAAATATCACCTCGGGTTAAAACAACCAAAACTTAAGAAGAAGAAGAAGAGCGACGGTTGAATAATGGAATAAGTACAACTATGGAGATATCAACTAGTTATCTTGACACGCAACTCTTTTTTTTTCTCTCTCTTGATTTCTGCACAACAGCCTTCCATCACGTTCCCATTTGTTTCTTTTTCCCCCTTTTTTTTTGTGTTTGCCCAAATTGAATTTCATTTCATTAAAAAAGAATAATAAAAAAAAGAAACTTAAACAACGACTAGACTGCCCCGCCTTCTCATCCGGCATGACCTCCCCGTGTCAAGGTACACTTAATGTTATTACTTGCCTCTGAGCTCTTGTGTTATTCACTAAATAAGTAAAGGAGTCCTTGGTTTTGTCTAATAGACGAAATGACCGTAGATAAATGAGCTGTTACGTCGATCCCTCCCCCTCTCTCTCTCTCTCGACCCCACCCCACCAACGCCTGAAATATAAAAAGTGAAAAAGAGGTCGTTACTATGGCAAGTCGAAGGACCGAAAAATAAAAGCGTGTATACACAGCGCAGAGGAAAGAGTAATAGATGAAGACCTAGGTACAGAGTATAACATAAAAGAGAAAAGAGGGGAGCGGCTATTGTGTTAGCAATACTCTATGTATTCTCTTTCCCCCCCGGTTTTTCCATGGGAAAATGCAGAAGAAGTAGCAAGAGGCAGAGACAGGACTATAGGTAACAGTTCCAACTTCCCCCCTTTATAATGTGACTCGGTTTCATCATCAATCAGGTGAAGGAGTGAAGAAAAAAAAAAGGATACGGCTGGGCTCGATTTCAAAATGGTCCCAACTTCATTGAGACTTTTCTTACCTCTTTCTTCTAATATCACACACCTGACACCTTTTTACTCTTTACAAATAAGAGGCGCATCACGCCCTGTGGATGTCTTGATTATTCTACTGAATAGAAAACGAAAAAATTTCAAGAATTTTGTTTGGGTTTTTTTTTCCGTTTATAAAGAACTCGTTGTAATTATATGAACACACAGACACACGGTATGTACATTATTTAGTTGACAATCAGGGAAACATGTAGAATATAGGGGGGTATTTCTATCGTGATAATGAGAAATGTTTAAGATACGCACAAAATCAAAAGATTTTTTGAACTGCGAATGTAATTTTTTTTTTTTTGCTTTTGTTTTTTAGAGAAACCGAAAATTAAAGAAAAAAACGACAGTCAAAGCAACAAATAAACTCCTTTCATGCATACACACACACGCGCGTTCACTACTCAACAGTCGCACACACAGAGACACTATATACGGCGAGCGCCTATGACATAGCATACGCACTAAAAAGAAAAATGTAACGGCGCCGAAATATCTTTTCTTTTCGTGTTATGTTGCTCTTCAAAGATCATATAACGGCGCGTTAGAATACCAAATGTGTAAGTTCTTTTAGGAGAGAGAGAGAGAGAGAGAAACACGAAAAGGGGGACTCGAGAAAGCAGCCAAAGAGAAGAAGAATACAGACAAAGATTTTACACACTTTTTTTTGTTTTGTTTGTTTTTTTTGTCCTTTTTTAGGAGAAAAAGAAGAAGAAAATATTTTTACTTTCTTTGAATGAATGCGGCAGTAGATAGAAAAAAATTCGAATCACCGGGTTGTCTCTCTCTCTAAATCGCATCTTCAGAAAAATCCTTATAAAGATAAAAAACACATTTCAATTTTTTTTGGTTCTCCAAGCTAATTTCAAAGAAGCGAAATTTTTGTGAGTGTGTGTGTGTTTTTTTTTAAATAAAATTGTAAAGATGGATTAGTAGAGAACGGGTACGGGTCTTCGAAGCCCAGCGAGTTGATCCAGCGATGGATAGCCGGCCGGAGCGACGGGATATTGCATTCCGGCGGCGGCAGCAGCGGCCTGAGCGGCCTGGTGATACGAAGCGGCGGCTGCGGCGCTAGCTTTGGTGTACATCAGAGACGAATAGAGTGCGGCCGGCGATTGCTGTTGTTGCTGATGATGTTGCGGAATTCCGGCCGACGTACTGACTACGCATCCGTTGTTGCTTCCATTGCTGCTTCCGTTGCCGCTTGACGTCGATGTGACGGGCGACGGAGAGCCTTTCATGGCGAATCCGTCCATTCGGCTGACGGGCGAATTGCTGTCTGGTGACATTCGGTGTCCGTTGCTGTTGCCGTTGAGATTGGGCAGGCCGGCGAGTCCAGCGAGTCCTGGCATTCCCGGGAGTCCGGCCATGCCGTAGTAGTGATGCTGGTGAGATCCGTACGGCGAAGGGAAGCCGAAGAGGCGACTCTTGTCCAAGTCGAGCGAAGGAGTCACCGACGAAGCCGACGATGATGAAGAAGACGACGAAGAGTTGGCGGCGCTCATGCTGTTGGTCGTCGTTGTGGTCGACGACAGAGTGGAGTTGACGCTGGCGGCCTGGACGGCGTGCTGGGCGGCTGAGAGCCAGGAGAGAGGATCGAGCCCGGCAGCGGCCGCGTGATGGTGCGGGTTCATGCTGCCAATCGAGTAGGGCATGGGGAAAGAGTAGGCCGCTGTTTTGTTGGCCATGCTAGGCTTGGGCTTGCGACGGGGTCGGTACTTGTAGTCCGGGTGTTCCTTCATGTGCAAAGCTCGCAGACGTTTGGCCTCGTCGATGAACGGCCGCTTTTCGTCTTCGTTCAACAATTTCCATTCGGCACCTTTAGAGAATTACAGACATTTTAGAAATGATTAAAGTGTTCAAAAGAAATTTCAAATTGTTTAGGTGAATAGATTTGTTGGTTTGAACTTACCGAGTCGTTTAGAAATTTCCGAGTTGTGCATTTTGGGATTGTCCTGGGCGATTTTGCGGCGCTGCAGACGCGACCAGACCATGAAGGCGTTCATGGGTCGCTTGATGTGATCGGAGAGGACACCGGAGAGGCCGCCGCTTCCGCCGGGACTCTTGCCATTTCCGGGCGACATTTGTTGCTGCATCATGCTCATGGCAACAGCTTGCTGCTGCTGCTGATGGTGGTGATGCTGTTGCTGCTGTTGGTGGTGGTGAGCCATCAGTAGGCCAGGTGAAGACTGCATAACTGATGACATGTCCATCATCTTCGATCAATGAATTCACTTTTTTTTTCGACGGGAGTTAAATGAGATAGGCAATCGATCTTCTTTTCTTTTTTCTCTTTCTGGCGCTAAGGACTTTGAGGGGTTTTTCAGTCGTACGAGCTTCTTTCAGCGGCGAGAGTTGGACTGCGACTGAGGTTTCACACGGCAGCTGCACACCATTTTGGTGTTGGATGGAGGGGCTGGCCGCCTAAAGAGGGGACGGATGAAAAGGGAGGGAGGATGGGAAGGAAGCCCACCCGCCGTGAGTGGGCAGGCACATTGGCCGACGAAGAGGGCGCCCATTGGCCCGTCTGGTTGACCAAATGAATAGGAGATGGGTGGAGCTACAACAATACTTCCGACCAATTGTTCTCTGCTGCCGGAGTCTCTTTTCGTTTGGCCAACAACTGAAACACCACCGAGGATGAATCGAATGTTTTTCTTTTCTATTCCGCTTTCCGGCTCTTGTTCGTCACTGCGCCAAGTTTCTTCGGATGGATACTTATTTCGACTCTCTTGGATCTCCATAGAAGAGAATAACAAAAAATAGCTGGAGAACAAATTAAAAAGAGCTTAGGGACGGAAAAGAAAAGAAAAAAGAAATAGGAAAAAAGGTGTTTTGTGTTGCGGTGGTGTACATGTACATAATGTCTCCGTTTCTTTGACGTTCCGGAAGCGAATAATAAAACCACTTAAACTTTTTTTTTTTTTTTTTAGTTTTTTCCTTCCTTCCTTCTCTTGTTATAACAATCGAGTTAACTTTTATCTGAATTTAAACAAGTCGTTTTTGGTTAATAATAAAAATTTTGAGAATTCTCATGAAGATATTTCTCTCAGACTTCTGTTAGTGAACAACTTCTTCTTCTTCTTTTTCTTCTTTTTCTCGGCTGCACAATAGTAAATACATGTGTCATCTCCAGTGTGCATACACTCATCGCACGTGTGGTTGTAATCCTTTATTCCCTTGTATAACGAGAGACGAGAGACTCTGGCGTCGCTGGCCGTCCACTCGTCCGAGCATCATTGAAATCTTTATAGACACCAACAACCACACGCGCCCCATCATGCCAGTTGCTTTGGCTCCTGAGGTTTTTAACAGCGCACCAAAGAGAGTGGGCGATACACGAGAATAGATTTTCTTCCCCCCTTCAAATATTCTGTGTGCATCTATATATATGTATAGGCGCCCTTGTTATTTGCCACACGCATGTTGTATACAGTACCAGTGTGTGTCCGTGTCACCATCGGCCGGATAAAGCATTTATCAACCGACGTTGAAGGCTATAGAAGGGGTATTCTAGTAATACACGTATGAAATGACGGCAGGGGTTGATGCTGTTGAATTGGGAGACTCTCTCTCTCTCTCTCTCTCTCTCTCTGTGCACACGCTTGTCAACCACCGCCCTCTTCTTCTTCTTGGAACGGCTGCGGTTGTTGTTGGTTTGGGCCCTGTGCGCGAAGAGATGTTTACCGTATGTATGGACGACTCAACAACAGGCAACAACAACACCCCTTTTTTCCGCTTTTTGCATTCGATCTTTTGAATAGAGCCAGCGGCCAGCCGCTTTTCTCTAGTCCAACAATATTCATCCAATAAACGACCGGCTACGCACATCTCTCCCTCTCTCTTTGATGGCGTCGCGAATGTTGATGTCATTCAAATTATCTATTATTATATAGTCTTCCAAGGTGCTGCCGAAAGCGCCTGTTTTGATGGAACAGCATCCGCCCGCCCCGAATCATGTTTAATTAATGAGACTCGGTTGTTTGTGTCTGGTATTCCCGATGCGGTGATGAGAGATCTAGTCCGCATGGCTTTTATTTGTGGGCGTCCATATAATTATGATTCGAATAAGAGGATGGACTAGGCTAAAGAGAGAAGAGGGGGGGAGGCTGAAGTGTGTCGGCGTGAAGGAGTTGAACGCCTTTGGAGGGGGGACACCATCACAGCGTCTGAGAATAGTTGAAGTCCGCCCAAGAGACGCCAAAACCCACTTGGTCGTCGATTGTTGGAAATTGATGGGTTTTTCCCGAATTGATGGCACTAGCGTGTTGTTGTTGTTGTTGTTGTTGTGTTGATGCGGTTTGTTTTGCTCGCCCTCTTGATGGGAAAGCGTTTGTGTCACCCTTCTCCCCCCTCCCCACCACCACCCCCGGTCCCGCCATCATTCGATTCAGTCTACTCTAGAGGCTATATACATGTGGGCGGGTCGTGTACAATCGAAACAATTTCCGATCTTGTGTGTGTGTGTGTGTGTGTAAAGCTCAGCAGCAGTCAGCTAAAACCAGAATAACCGTGCCACCACCCCCACTTCTACAACCCCCTCATCCCATATAGATCCGATGGCTGCTCCCTATTGTGATTCTGTTTGTCCTGTGTCAACTGCTGTGGCTGCTGCTGCTGCTGCATGTAGGCGGCTGCCTTGCTTATAACACGGGAGCTAACACAAGTTTCGACCGAAACCGATGGTTATGTATAGAATCGGTTCGGTCACGGCTCTGCCATGCTGGGCTCGAGTGGGGAAAGAGACCGTCACATAGGACGGAGATGGCGTGATATTGGCGCCATATTTCACTGTAAAATCAGATGATAATCGATTTTGAAGCTCTCTTCTCTCTTGCATTTTTGGAGCGCCGGAGGCGGGGCGCCAGCGATTTTGAAGAGGGAATTAACGACTATTAGACATTTATGATACTCTTGTGTACTTGTATTATTATTGCTGTGATTCGATTCGACGCTCGAAAAAAGGACGCCCCTGTCCAGATGCGTCGTTGGACCCTGTTTGTACTTGTGGAGAGAGAAGAGGGACGCCCGTTAACCGATTGGGTAAGCCCGCTTGACGTAACTGTGTGTAAGCGTGAAGAATGGGGACACGACGACACTTTCAAGCCCCATAGAGATGGCATTGATTTTCAAACAGACAACCTCTTTTTTTTCCCAACTCGAGAAAAAGGTGAATGCTAAATATGGGCATCTGTTGCAGCGCCAGCGCCGATGTCCACAAAGCAGCTTTTCATATTACATAAAGTGGACGCACTTGTGTGAATTGGGCACAATATAAAAGAGGTGTTGGGGAACTATCGAACGATTTTTCCTTCTGAAGGACCCTGCTCTCGAGACCTTCGCATTTTTGGCCACAGACGAGTCGTTTTTGGCTTTGCCAACAGCAGCAGCACGAATTGTTCGATTTATTTTATTTTTTTTTAACAATATCAATTGAAATCATTTGTTAAGGCTCTCTTTTTTTTTTCTTTCTCGGGCAAACTTTCTACCTATTGAGCTCTTGATGTTTTTGTGATTGTGTTTAAGAACCGCCACCGCTGCTGCTGCTGCTGTGCTGGAACACATTAGACATAGATACTCAGTGTAGCGGCACTAACAAGCCTTCCCTTTTTTAAATATTTTTACACGTCGTACGCAGTTGCTGATCCTATAGAAAATTTCGAGCCATAAATATCAGCACCTCCAATATCCATCGTTTTCTTTTTTTCTTTTTTGTTCAGTGGATACAAGGCGTTTGAGCTGGGCTACCCACTTTGTTATAGACCTCGTTTCGTTATGCCGTGTCGCGTTCAATTGGAAAATGCCCAGGCTATTTAGTTAGTGTATAGGCGATGGGTGTTGCTGGCCATAATCCCATGGAATGGATATATAGAAATTCCTACAATGTGTCAAAAGGGATGAAAGACGAGTGTATCGCCAACTGGGGAAGCCGCACCGGGATGTATATCTAGACTTTTCCTCGTCGCTTATTCTTCCCGTTTCTATTTCCTTCGAGAAAAATATGTACAGCAGCAGCAGCAGCCTTTTCAACTGCGCAGCAGTATTTATTTGTGCTACTAAACTAGAAAGAAAAAAAAAGCCACTGGTGAGGTTTATGTTATTGTATTTGTAGTAGCAAATAATAACAAATATCTATATAAGCTTCAATGTGTACAGCGCGGAAATGCTATAAGGGAATATTGTGTAGCATTTATTGAATTGTTTCCATTAAGAAGAGTTTTCCTTTTTTTATTATTATTTATTTGGTCTCTTTTCTATTCACTGTTCGTTTTTTTTTTATCATTTCCCATTCTAATGCTCAGTATTTTTGTGAAGTGGAATGAAAAACTTTTCTTCTTCTTCTTCTTCTTCTTCCTCCTCTCTTTTTTTCCTTACAAGTCCTGTCTGAACTGCTTTTCTAGTGGTTTGTTTATCCAGTCGTTGAGTGGGAGGATGCATCTAAGAGGCCGCTGATGCGCGCCATTCAAGCGCAATGCGAATGGGAAAACAACATTAAGGAGGGCTGGAGGAGGTTGGCCCGACGCCCAAGTCTTGGGATCTTACGTTGGATATGCACTGCTTGAACTCTCTCCATTTCTATCTCTCTCGTCTTTTTTTTTATTTTTATCTCTTATTGTTGAATCTGAACCTTTTTTTTTTCAATGGCCAGAAAAAAAAAGAGAAGAAAAAAGATGCCAAAAAATTCAGGATAGAGCTCCGGAATAGCGGATGGGAAAAAGATTTTCAAAGTAATGATACACTTGGCCCGCATATGCTGTATCTATATAGGCCTCTTCGTGTTGTGTTATAATACTTGTTTTGCGCCCAGTAGTTTTGGTTTTTCTTGTGTGTGTGTGTGTGTTTAATAATGTGCGGTACGTACTTGAGTGATGAACGACGGCGAGCTAAGTGACGCGACAAAGAACCACTCTGACAACACTACTGTGTTTCCGGCCTCTTCCATTTTTATTCCCCGGTCTCGCGATGAATATTATACGAGAAATTCTCTCGGCTCGACCAAACAAAAGTTTATAGTATACTGCTGCCGTAGAATAAAAAAGTGAAAAAAAAAGATATGGTTGAGGGGGGGGGGGTGTCTTCCGAGAGAGGGGGTCCGGGATTTTCGGGTGCCCTATTCAATGGAGCACATTAGAGCCATTCAAGTTGTCATAATATCAGCAAACTGTTGGGGAAGCAACCAAATAATGCTCCTCATCCTCCCTCGCTCACAAAAAAACAGGGGGGAAAGAAAGAGAAAGAGAGATGATGAGATTCACTGCTTTTTTATGTACGTATATATACGCAACATCGGTAAATGTTGCGCCCCATCTTTTTTTTTCCTTCCTTTTGTTGATGGCACCAGACGAAAATGATGAACCATTTACTGTACACAACTCTTGTGTGTGTGTTACTGCCATCGAATGATGGATCATTCGATCTTCGACAGGGTGACTCGCACGCTTATTCTATAGGCTCTGCTCTACAATGGATGCTTATTTTTCCCCCGTGTCATTGCGCGTCTATGAGACAACAATGTTTGTACACATCATGGAGTGTCTCCAATTTGAGCGTGTTTTCTTCTGCCCTCGCTGAGCATTTCTATAGTGTTGGGGGGTTGATAATAGCCGAAAAAACTTGAGCCCCCAATGCGCAGATCTACACCAGTAAGGAAATTAGATCTGTGGGGGTCTGTTCAAATGATTCAGCAAAATCGCGCCAAATTAAACCTAATAAGATGCGCTAATTGTATCCGATTTCTCCCGTTTTATTCCGTTCAATTGCGTTGTTAGATCCCCCGTGGCGAGAGCCAATGCGGTTGCCCCCGTGAAGGGGTTCCATTTAACACAATCAACCGCAGTTTAACCCTTTTTTCCCCTCTATCGCAATAGAGAGAGAGAGGAAACCCACTTTTGTGCAACCCCAAATTATTGAATCTGTTAAATGGACTTTGAAGTTGCCACTTGACATAATACGTAAGGCCCTGATGCAATTCATTTGTAGAATAAACGCTATCAGCGTTGAATGATGTAACTCGTTTCCCACGTCACTGATAAGAGCCTCTCATAGGCCATCAATCGACGACGAAAAGGGTTTGACGTGAACTCTTATTCTGTCGAGTCTCCATTCAACGTTATACTAACGGCAACATATTGAAAGATGATGTCCTTATTGATGAAGAGGTGTTGAGGCGCGCCAACAAGGTTCTCCACATCCTATAGGCTTCTCCCCCTCCTAAAAGGTTGTTCTATTTTCTCCGTCGACTCTATACAACATTGCACTCATCTCTCTCCATTTCATCGGATGTTTGTTGTTGTTGGGGGCTGCTGCTGCTGCTACTCCTGCTCCTGTTCGTTCCTCAAAACGGAAGAATGGGTTTCTCTGTTATTCTCTCCTTTGAAATCAAAGTATATTTCGTATTATTATTATTATTATATCTCTGATTCCATACGAACACAGCAGCAGCAGCAGCAGCAGCAGCAGCAGCAGAGAGCCATCTGTATCTTTATATTATTCATTTTTTGTTGTCAAGTTGTGCTCCTGCTCTCTGCCTTCAATAGAATCCTCTCTGGATTTCTTCATTTTGATATATATATATATTTTTTTATTTTCAGAAGGGACATGTAGCTTATAGGATGGCTCTCTTTCTATTCAACTCTTTATTCCATTTCTGATTAAATTTGCTGGCCTCCATTCTTCCCACCGACATTTCTTTTTTTCTTCTTCGTTTTCTTTTATTGTATTTTGTGATTTTTTTTAAATTTCCCTCGGCAGTCGAAAATCCTGATAAAAGGGAACGAAGAATGCACACATAGTATTATTCTGTAGCTATTTTATGTTGTATATATAGTACACAAATAAACATAACTCCATCGTCTGGAAAAGAAAACTTCCTCGGCATCAGAAAAAGATGATGAGGGAAAAGAGGATGAGCAGGATCTTATACAACTGTATGAAGAAGAAAGGCTCTTTTGTGCGATTTCTCAGTAAATCAGCTTTCGGTGTCTTATCACTCTTCATTCGAATCATTCAATATAGTCATTTGGCTAGTGTGTTTGCGGCCATCAGAGTCAAGTCTCTTAAAAGCCAAAAGCCGAAGAAGTGTCCATATGCTCATGTAATAAAAGGGTAGTACATAAAGAGGAGACCAGAGGCATTGTTCAAAGTCACCGGACTATTCCCAACACTGCAGAGTCAAAAGAGAAATGAAAATCAACATCATCTCTCCGCTTCCATCTGTGCTGCGTTGGCCCCTGTGGGTGTGTGATGGATTAAGGTTTTCTCTAGATAACGCCACCAATCCCACACGATTGGCCCGTCGTTTTCCAGAAATGCCCGTTTTTTTCCGTGAATTGGTGAACAAAGAGAGAAAAGACTCCGTCGTCTTTATATCCTTTTGAAAAAAAGGAAAAGACCAAACACGTATAATAAGTCCCTGTGTGCAAGCACCGACGGTGTACACGTCGATGCATCACCATCTTGCATTTTCCCTTATTATTTGCGATTGTGTGCAGCGGAGGCTCGATTGTTCGGTGCGCCGTTTTTGAACCATAAGACGGGTGGAATATACATAATGTAATAATCTTATCGTCGGCGTCGTGCCAGGCAATCTTTAAATTCGTCCTCCTCCCTCGCCGCACGAGTATTTCACCGAACTATGACTGGGCGGCGTTGGATGAGATTTGACTTATTTTTACCTCACAGTCTAGCAGCCTTATACTCTCTTGTTATTCTTCATTCTTCTGCTATACAATGCTTGCTCCTGCTCCTTCTTCGTCTCCTCTTCTCTGTCCGAGATTTGTGGAACGTGGGAGCTGCCGGCCCAACCAGCGCCATGTGTTTTGCGTCCTGTTTTGATCGTTGAATTTGGCCGAGGCTTTCGAATCGTTCAAAACGTCTACACCGCTGCTGTACACGTTTTTACATCTGCCTGTTTTATTCGCATAAATTAAGGTAAATGACGTCGAGCTTCTTCTTTTTTTTCTTTCCTGGAAATGAAATTTTCCAAAATGTGGACGGGCGACTCTTACGACTCCCACGATTCAATCTCCGAATTTTTCTTTCCCTCCTTTTTTTTCGGTCGACCAAACATCATTAATTTGGTTGGCCATCGTTTCCGTTTGACTGAAAAGAGAGGACCCTGCTGCCGCCGCCGTCGGCATGAAACTGTAGACATTGATCAAGCATTATTATATACATCTACTTGCCGTCTCTCTCTTCTATTCTCTCGCCAAAGATAACGGTTAAGTTATAGCCTGATAGCGCAGAGGACGTCGGCTCTGCGTGCGTTTGTGTCAAGTGGCTAACGAGTTTCGGAAGGAAACGGCAGTCCATCGCATCGTTCGATGTGATCCCTTTTCTTGATGCTGGCCATCTCCTTTTTCTCGTCCACAAAATCACGAAAAAAAAAAAGAAGATGAATAGAACTTGACTCAGAATTTTATTTTTTTTTCCCCCGTCCCGTCATAGATATTTACTTGTGGATATTCTATCGAGTTTCATCGTGTAGAAAAAGAGAAGACGCGAGCCGTGATCGTGATCATCAGACAATACATCACTGGGAGCGCGGGACAAAAGAAAGTGTGTGTATATATATAAGAACCCGACTCATTTTTCCATCAAACATTATGCCGTGGCAGCAGCAGCAGCTCCAAAAGCTTCTTTCTCTCTCTCCTATATACTATACTTTATAAATACAAAACACAAATATATCTGTACAGCTTATATAAAGTCCATAAATCACAACAAGAGCGGCAAGTATACAGGGACGGACATCGGGAGGGTTTTATTTTCCCTCCCCCTCCTCTCTGCCCCTCCTTTTCGATCCGTGACGGGCGCAAGTATCAATTACGACCGGCGTTCGACAATTAATTATACAGAAACGAAAAGCAGCTCTAGCACCGGTACATCTATCACATATGGACGCTGTTGTTGTTTGTTGGCAAAGAGAGAGAGAGTCACTATATAGCTGGAAAAACACGGCCAACTTTCATCTTTTGTCCGGTGCGACGATAGTGCCCAGAGAATAGCGAGTGCCGAGCACAATAAGCAAAAAGAGCTGGAAAGAGAAAAGAAAGTCCCGTCTGCTTTGCTTGCTTTGCTTCTTTCTTTTTTTTTTCTGCTCCCGATCCCGCACGCCGTCTTCCTCTCTCTCTAGAAGATTATACACATCATCGTGGAATAACATCAGGCTGTTGTTGCGGATCTTTTGTCCGCATTTCCCCCCCCCCCTTCCACCCTTCACGTCTCCATTTTTTTTTATCGTGTTATTTATTTGATCTTTCACCATCACGTTATGGTGGCGCGAGATTCAATTTCTTATATTTTCCATCGCCGTAGATGTTTGTTTGGACCCCGATCGCCAGGGATCAAAACAAATTTCGGAATATTTAGGCGATATTTTGTGTTTCTCTTTAATCATGTCGATCGTGTGTGACGTGTATTATTATGGGACCATGGCTAAAAAGTCATTCATTATGCAGACGACTCTGACGACCTCTTGGAGGGAAAAGATCTTTTTTTTTTTTTAAATGCTTGGGAAAAGACAAGCGACAGATCGTTTGTTATCAATCAACGGGAATATTCAATATATTTCGCTCGTCATGGGCCGATTACACAGCCGACGACACATATATGAGAACACTCGAAGAGACGAGGAATTTTCGTATAAGAGGGGGAGGGACTTTTGTGTTGAATTTTGCCGTTGCATAAAAATGAGGCATTTGGCGCCGTGAATCGCCTGTTATTTTCACGGATTTGTCACGGACTGGTCTATCCATGCGCAGGCAATATCTGCATATTGATTGAGTTATGTGAATGCGCACAATAAGAGGCTCCATACTTTCCCCCCTCAGCTATGTCATTAGGATCATAACCGTGTGAACAGTATTTGGAAATGACGGCGTGAATGAAGCGCCATCAGCTTCTCTTGTCTGTTGACAACATTGAATGCAAGAGGCCGACAAAAAAAAAATGGGCTGTTGGCGTTATAGAGTAGCAGCAGCAGCAGCACTTGTTATCATCATCAGCCAAACAGCCAGTCGAAATTGAAACTAGCCATCGCCGGCAGTCATCGCCCGTTTGAAAAAAAATGTTGAGACTTTTGTGAACGTTGCGAAGGCTGAAGAGCCGAGTTTTTTTTTATAACTAGTTACGTGTGACAGTGTAATCTGATTGGATGTTGTAAAAAAAAAAGCCGAAGAAGAAGAAGGGAGAAATGGGAGGGCTATAGAAAGTCATACATAGGGACGACACACATTACGCCGAGCACATACAGGGAAAGAGAGGGCCATTATAACTGCTATGTGTATGTTATAAATGCAGAGAAAAGAGGACCGAAATCTCTGCAAGTGACACCTGACGCCACCGCCATATTATTCACATCAGGAAATATACAAGAGAAGTGTAAGGGGCTAGAGCTATAGACATTCTGTTTGTGTGTGTGTGTGTGTGTCTACATTGTGCAGAGTACAAGACCTCCTGAAAGGAGCTCCAATGGCCGAAAGAGATCCACCAACACTAGGCATCACTATATATCCCGTGTGTATACGTACACAGAGAGAGAGAGCCCTCAAAAGAAGAAGAAAGAAAGAAGACGCGTCATATATTTATGTTTATTATAAATATCAGACAGGAAGAAAAAGAGTTGCTTCATCCATATTGAGAGAGAGAGAGAGAGAGAGAGAAAAAGGGGAGGGGGGAATAAAAGATAGTTCCTCCAGCAGCAGCAGGAGCTATATTGTAAGAGGGTTGGAAAAAGAAGAGAGAGGGGGGGGGGGGTGTATACAATGCCACTGAATCAGCTTGTTATTGAAAAGAGGCAGGAAAAATGAAATAAAAACAGTTTGAATCGCTCATCCAGCCGGGAGAACCAACACGTCTCGAAACACAACCGACCAACCAGCCACCACCACCGTCACAGCGCCAGCACTGGACACAGTTGCAAGACAACACAAAAGGTTAGCTGCTGCTGCTCCTGACTGCTGCTGGATATGCCTTGGTTAGAGAAGAGACACCGCCGGCCAGGTGCTGTCTGTGTGTGTCTGTGTTGTATGGACTCATCATATATGCGCGTGCATGTGGCGTGGGAACACACGACAATCGCCGCTCCTTTTTTTTTTTCATCCAGGCATCGCCTTGTTCCTTCGACTCCTAACGAACGTAACGACGCGGCCGCGTTATTACCTCTGACACTGGCGACCTGGCGCTCGACATTCTGGCAACAATAGGCACACATGAACTATCGGTTTTAAAAAAAGGAAATATATCTAAGCCCATTCACACAGCGGAGGAATCTCCCAGTGTTAGTCTCTATTGCCTTTATGAATCATTGAGCTATGATGGCCGTTTTCTTGTTCGTCCCATTTCGGCCAATTGGGCGACACACTCTCTCTCTCTCTCTACCACCTGGATAAGGCGCCAGGCGAACTTTGATCTTTTGCATCTTAAATCTCGAAAGTGTTTTGTCAAAAAAGGTTCTGGTGGTAGTAGTCGTCGTCGTTCAGCTCCAGCAGTCACGATTGTGTTTGCGGCATATGCGGACAAAATCGTCGTTACATTTTGAGGGTCGAATTTCATTTCGAATCGAAAGCGATTTGGAAAACTCAAAAAGAAAATCAGATCGTGACTCAAGTGAATGTCATTTTCCAACTCAATCGATTTTGACAACTGACACATTCCCTCCTTGTTGGGGATATGTGTGTACTGAGAATAAAGTCGACACATGCAACTATTTTCCCCGTATAGTTGAAGTTGAAGTTTATGGGTCTCGAAAGACTAGCTCTTCTCTTTTTATTGTGCAACTCCGGCCAGCAAATGAGTCTGGCGCAGCTCGGCAACAGTTCACGTAAGCACGTTCGACCGTTTATCTGTGCATGCATAGAGCACTCTGTTTAATCAATCCCGGCGGAATGGTGTTGACTCGGACGGAGAGCGACGACTTTTATTTGCATTGGCAAAGCAATGAGCGACCGCGGTGCCGAGCTCTGGCGTTTTTTTTCTTTTCTTCTTTTATAGAATACATTTCACTCCGTGAATATAATACACTCGTGGGCGCCAACATTTGCGTATATCCTGGTTCTCTCGTCTGTGAACGCTTTTTTAGAAACTGGTCTTACCCCGGGGAGATTTCGATCGTTGAAGAGAATGATAAAGAATAGAAAAAAAGGACTTTTCTTCTTTTTCTTCTTCCGTATCACTTGCTTTCGAGATTTGCTTCTTCTCTTGTTGTATACTTTACAGTCGAATTCCACACAAAACCCAACTTTTCTATCCCCAAAAAAGTTTTGGGTTTCTATCCCTACTTTTCTGTTTATTCTTTGGCGATCATGACCACTGAAATGTTAACCTAAAAATGATAATCAAACGTCGTCAAATTTTGTGCATCCGCAGTATTGGGTACTACCGGTCGACCGTCTTGTGTCCCGCCGGCGTACGTAAAACGAATTTTGTAATAAGAAATAAGGTGGAAAAGTAAATCGCGGACGAGCCAAAAATATGATATTGCGCCGGAAAGATACACGATCAATATAGATGTATAATTAGCGACCGCGTTCTTTAACATAAGGCAAAACTAGGTTTAACTAACTCTAAATTTTTTGATTTTTCAATGCCAACAGGTTCGTTACTAGTGCGGATTCCATGACTGTACCCGTTTAAGATGTTCATGGTTCATCTTGATGACATTGAAGTCCATTTGGCAATCGTCATGATTTCGGCTGGAACCCCTCATTAAATTAAGTTTGAATTTAGTCTTTTACCATCTTCCATCCGACCGTTATTCCTTCACGCAATTATATGTAAGTCTACTACAACATAAATTAGTCTGTTAAACTAGTTTGTCTTTAAATAGCCACTAGTATTTGAATTGTATCGCATTTGAATACAAACTCAAGGAGAACCGAAAGTCTTCCTCAATCCCATTAATGTGCTGCATTCGATTATTATTACAAAAATAATCATATGTAATCATAATAATGGAAAGAAAAAGCTGCCCTCTCATGTAGATACAAGTTCACATTCACACAGATCTCAGGCTAATAATATACAAAGAGGAGGAGGAGGAGGAGGAAGGGGGCCCAAGAGGATTGCATTGATGCTTTAGGTCAATCAAAGGGCAATTGTGTATATCCGGACACAATGCAATACCGGAGCCTCTCTATCTTTGTATTTCTATTTCTAACTCTCTATGTATATATTCAAATATCGGTTTTCCCATCCTATATATTTATACACACACTCTTTCCTCTCTCATTTTTTTTAACTCTCCCTGTATGGGTCGGCATATACGTGTTTTGTTACAACAACATCCAGTTCTCTCTCTCTCTCTTCTGAGGATGTATTTTTCTTTGAGTTCCATCGAAAAAAGCCTTTTTTTTTTTACTTCAAAAGTGCCACAAAAGGCATCTTCCCAAATGACTATAGTTGTTACTTTACTAGTCTTCTATATGCCGGGACTGAGATCTGTATTATACATTTGTGTTTGTTTGTTGTCTGAGGGAAAATGCGCAGGGGGTTGGTTTGAGAGAAAGAGAATAGGGCCAACAACATCAGCGGGAGTGAAAAGGATCTGAGAGAAATATGAGTGTATCAAATCTATACTATATATCTAACAGCATCCTCTATATACGTCGATTGAGAATGAGCCGTAGACGGATGTGTGTGTAGGCCATAGAATCCCGGTCGCTAGTTTTATAACGACATATAGGAAACGTACAAGATGAGATTGATGCATGGCTTCCAACAAGGCAACAACGACAACAACGCCCGCACACAGACAGTCAGACAGACGAGCAAAAATATGAAATGGGAATAAAGGTTAGGTTTCCAAAAAAATCAGGAGAAGAGACGACACAATAGCCTTTTTCTAGCTATTTTTTGTGGAGATATTGAAAAAAGTCTTGTGTGTTGTGAATTTTTCAATATAAAAGTTCAACCCTGCGTCTTTCTTCTTCTTCTTCTTCTTCCTTTTTTTTCCTCGTCTTCTTTTTGCTCCGCCCACCATATTCGCTTATGTACCGCTGCAGCTTCGTCTCTCCTTCATCTCATTTTTCTTCTACGCTGATGAAAACATTGTTGTTGTTGTTGTCGGCTCCGGGACATGACACAAAACATGTGGCTCTCTCTCTCTCTTTCTCCATACGCGGGAAGGCAGGCAGGCAAGACATCAGCCCTCGTCGTCCCTTCTCATCTTTTACTCTTTTCTTTATCATCTATAGACCGTGTATATAGTAATAACTCCCCTCTTCATCTTTTCCTCTCCTTGTGATATTTCCCCATTTCCTCTATTCAAGTTCGATTAAATGTTTACAACGATGCATACACGAATGCGCCATGGATATTTCTCCCCTTTCTCAGCATTTGACCCGACCAATATTGAACTAATCGGATTCCTTGAATCGATGGCAGCCCCGGATCGAATCTTCTTATTGATATGCGCATCATGCACGCGGCTAATGGTTACCAAAATGCAAGCAGACTCTCTCGGTTTTTTAAAATGTCATTTGATTTTCTTCTCTCTCTCAAACAATAAGGGGGAAAAAGTCATTAGACTGAGAGCCCTGCGATCTATTGAAGAACAAGAAGTATTTTGTACAATTCAAATAACTCGAAGCGGGAAGCCAAAGCCAACAGAAGGACGAATCGGGCCGCCGGTTTTCTTTTCATTTTTGTTGTATTCCATCAGGTCGGGTCCCATCAGGAGCGAAATGAATCAAAAGAGAAGAGAGAGGGAGGAGACCTTTCACGTGTAATGACTGATCGCAAATTATACAGTGCTGCTGCTGCTGCTGCCGCTCACTGAATTTCTTTTATTCGTTCCAGATTACAATGCATCTGTACTATGTAGAATTGGATCGAAAAAAAGGAGAGGGATGGATAGATGAGAGGGTTCATTCGGGGGATTCACCTTCTGACATGTTTCATGTCGCTTCCATTTCTGCATCCGTATGCGGTGCACTATACGGTCCGGCGGTTTTTCTTTCAATTTGAAAAATGAAAAAGAAAAAAAAAATCAATTGAGCGTCACTGATGATTTGTTCTCTACTGACCTGACAAATACTTTGGGTGTCACATAAGAAGCGTCGGACTGGAATAATACACATTTAGCTTTATATCGCCCTCTCTCTCTCTCTGATGTACAGGCCTATTATTGTGTGCGAAGAAATGCACGGCGCAGTGTATTTCAGTTACAAAGGACAGATATTTAGTGGGAAGGACTTATTCTTGACGAGAATAGCTTTTTTCTTTTCGTTGGGAGAAAAAAAAAGTGAAAAGATTTTCAAGAAAGGAACAAGTGGAGCTAAATGGAGAAGAAGGTGACATGTGCTAAATGCTGAGAGACTCCTGTGATGTAAAGCGTTTCTATGGCTCAGATCGTCATCGTCGTCGTCATTCCGAAAAAAAAAGCTACTTAATAAATAAAAAGACGACGTATTATACGAGGCGGAAGAGAGAGAGAAAAAAAAACCACCTAGGGAGCGCTCATAGTATATTCGTTTTTTTTTTTCCCTTCTTCTTTTTATATACCAAGTTTGTACTGTTTTGGAATTTTCTCTCAATGAAAACGACTGGTGGCACTTCTAGTGTCGATTCACCACCGAATAACATTCCGCGATATAGTCCAAGGTATACCTACAGCAGTATATACATAGACTCTTTTAACAAAAGCGCATTCAACGGCTCGGACAGAAGGAGCGAGACGGTAGTGCAGTGGTAGCCACAGCCAGCCACACATAGGTACAGTAGCTTTGCTGCCGGTCGGAAATGCCGCGAATACCCAGGTGGTTCCGAAGAAAAGGCCAAGTCTTTTCTGGCATGAAACCGAATTGAGAATAAAAGCTGAATTCGGAAGGCCATACAAAAACGAAAGATTTCCTCTAAATGGGCTGCGACATTGCAAATGGCTGTGAAAATGTGACCACTGTGACTACTACTGAAACTATTAGAGACGAGTCTTGATGTGCGCACAATAGAAAACGACCAGAGGCGCTTCTCTCTCTCTTTCCGTGTTATAACTCTCACAGTTGAATGTATGTATACCCTTTTCAAATTGTATTTCCGATTGTGTCCGAGTTACTTGTCTCGATTCAAACCCACTCGAGTTGAAAACGTTTAAGCGAGGGACCCCAAAAAGAGAGAAAAAATACTTTCTTGTATTGTGTTTTTCTTCTGTGCGTCGCGGCGGACCATATCGAAAGCGTCCATTATCGCATTATATTTGAGAGATGTATAGGGAAACGAGTTAGCGCGGGACGGATGAAATATAGAAAAATGGAAGTAGAAGAAGAAGAAAAGGAAGAAACGCTCGCTAATGTTTCTACCACGCATACACACACGCACAAAAAAGTAAAGGGAACTGTAGTCAATGACAATCGAAAAAAAAAAAATTTACTTCTCGGGGCATTGAACACCAAAAGCTCTCGACGAACCGGTCAGGGAGATGCTTCAAATGCTTCAGTTAAATGAGAAAAGAAAAAGGAAAAAAAGAAAGAAAAAAAGCGTTCGACATTGTGCGTTTGCATAGAGGAGAGAGAAGGTGACAATTAAGGACGCCACAAAAAGAAACCACCCAACCAACAGTTTGATGGGGAGAAAAGCATAGAACTGCGCACCAGCGAAGATATACATTTAGATTCTCTTATTGTTGTTTGAATGGATTGTCGAATGTATTATACATTCGATATATAAATAGCGAATTAAATTTAGGCTATTGTCAACGGTTCTTCATGGCTGAGCTTTTTTTCCCTTTGCTTTGCTGTGTCTCTCTCCCCCTTGTTCTCCTCCCTCCTCTTCATAGTTGGAGGAGTGCAGCGTACAGGAATTGTTCAACTCTCTCGACGCTTCGGCCGAGAGTCATTGAATCGATCGGATACAAGTGTGACAGCGCGGATCGAATCGGCACTTTGACAAATGACATTTCACGCCGACCCCCGGAAAAATAAAAAGTTCCCTTGTTGCTTGCATGCGCTGGCTTGCTGCAGCACAACCCAAAATTGTATTATGTGAGAGAGAGAGAGAGAGAGACTCCGGCACCCGCCATCTTGTCATACAAACCTCTCTGAAACTCACTGTGCTGCCATCATGTCCGCATACTTCTTTTCAAGAGCTCTTCTCTTATTATATTCTTTTCTCTCTCACACTCTCTCTCTCCAAGACATTTCGAGGCTGTGTGATGTCGCCTCTTTTTTTTTCTTCCTACCTTTCACGCGGAACGACCCTCTCTCTCTCTTTTCTCTCGATGCTGTCATCTATCTGTTATAAAGTGATGTCGCCCCTTTTTCGGCACGGTCCCATGCAGACCCCCCCATTGAAGCTTCATTACCGACCGGCCGGCCACGGCCAGAAAGTTTTTGAGGCAACAGGGTGACGACGATTCTCTCCCGAGCGCGCCCACATCAGTGTTCTCCATCATGTCGAGCTGGAAGCCTTCAACAGCATCGCACGTTCGCGCTGGATGCCGCCAGCTCCGTATCGTTCATCTCTTGGGGCCATACAAACCCATGACAAAAATCAGAGAAAAACCAGAACTAAATGGACTCTGGCATTCTTGAAAATCTTTCACGGTTTGCCGTCGCATTCTTCCGCATTCACGCTCGTCTTTGTGTCCGTGCATATACTACAAGCTCGGGAGAGTGCAGACTTGAATGGCCGCTGCTGTGTTTATAACAAATATACCAAGTCCAGCATCCTTTATTGCTGGCTTTCCCATAAGAGCTGAATGTTTTCTTTCGTTCCAAATAAGGAAATCTGGCGAGAATAACGTAACGACCAAAGTAATCTATTCTTTAATGAACTTGAAAAAGTTCGACCTCATCGGGAAGCGCCAGGAAAATTGAGAGATCATCAACTTTATTATAACATCACGAACGAGCCCAACTAAGGAATAGAAATTGGTTTCTTTTTTTTTAAAGTAATGTGCCGAATATATGTAGGAGAGATTACTGAATCTATGGGAAAAAATCTCTATCTTTCTTAAAATATGGGAAATTCCATCCTACTGTTAACCCCCCCCCCAAAAAAAAAAAAAAAAAAAATGCTTACAGATAGCCCAGTGAAAACGAGTTTCCTAGAAGTGAGCAAACAGCAAGGGCTTCACTCGATTGTTCAATAGACAGAAGAAGAAGATGGTCTGTGAGGTGTCTTTTCTTTTGAAACTGTTTTGTATCTCCCTCCATTTTTTTTGACACTTGAAAACAGAGTACGTTCTTTTTTTTTCATCATTTTTTATTTTGTGTTGGAGGATCTGTGGTGAATAAAGCGGTAATCACAACCAACTGCAGCATCAAGGTTGGCTGGAGATCTTTTGTCCAAAGGCCTTCTCTTGTGTATCGTCCAAAGTCGACACGTCATGGCCAATGAAAAGCCCATTCTGACTGTCATGCCATCACAGAAGAACCTTTTCATTTTTTTCCCTCGCTCTTATGTATATTCCCGTCTCACCCTCTCCACCGCCCTCTCCTTAGATTCTTTTCTCTTTCGCTCTCTGCGGGCCGGAGCTGTCAGTTGGTCCGACTGTCTGGACAATCGTGCCAAATTAGCGCAACGTCCGTTTGAATATTCATTGTCTCGACAGCATTGATTCATCGGGCTGAGAGACACTATATCTCTTCTCCTGTTGTTGTTACAGCAGCTACCACCTTCTTACTTGCGTTTGGTTAGACAGTTCTCAACAGAGGCACCAGCTACCGTGCGTAATTTGCTCTGCAGTCACTGTGCTATGAAGTCAGTCTTGAAGTATACATGCTTGTCGTTTTCAAGGTGCCTTCATAATCGAACTCTTCGGCGTTTTATAAATACCGCGCTCTTTTTGCCATGTTATCTTTGAATTCTTGTAGTTTATTTCACGGAGAAGAGACGATGTCTGCCGATCAGTATTATGCCATCTTCTATATGGTATTGTTGTTGGTAAATTTTCGAAAAGTATAGAAAACGAATGTGCTGAATAGAGCCAGGCTTTGTGTGAGTCTGTTGAGATTGACGAGATTTTAAGTGGTACCTTCGTGCAAGTAATTATTATGATGATTCCTTTTCTCCCCTCTCCATTTGCCATTTACGCCATTCACCGTAGCGCGCGCGTTGTGTCGACTGATTGTAGGTTGACATGATGACATGGAAGTCGGTGATATTTTCCTTGCGACTGGTCTCATTTGACGAGCAAACAATTCCGCTGTATATGTCGTCATGCATCATATTTACTACTCGCGGTAATAACAGGCTTTTCCTGGTACACAATGCTTGTTGTGTTTTCCCTGTTATTATTTCCAAAAAATGCCAATCATATGAAAGACTTGCACTGTCCATAGAGTTGTTAGTTACAGGCGTTTTTCTTGGGTTATAAATACGTTCTTCGGCGCACGCTTTTATTCATTTTGATACCAGGAAATTAAGGATACAAGCAAACTATGTTTTTTTAAATATCTTATTTTGTTTTTGTTTTTCTTCTAATGTTTACCATCGACATATGCCTGCTTATAAATAACATGCGGTTTTATACAGTATGTTTTAATCATTCTTAACGAAGAAATATAGTTTTGCGCACGCGAAGATTGTTATTCCACATAGCGAGTCCAACAAATAAGTGCAGCGTAGCTACTGCTAACAGCGAAGGTTTTTTTCTGGGAATTTTTCAGATTAATCGTGCGTGTATAGCTACATACATCTCACAGTTAATCGTCATTAAAAAGAGTGACGAGCACAGTTTTGTTCATGACGTGGTCAAATTTGGCTGACATTAATACGATATGGTGGCTAGTTCTACGATTTCTGGTAGGCTTGGATGTATATTGGCTATTAGGCTATGCAGTGGCGGAATCAGCGTTTTGATTTTGAGGGAGGGGTGGGTTTGCCATTTTATCTGCTTTAGAAAATTTCTCCAGTTGCTAAAAGCCCAAAACGAAAAGCTCCTATTAAGCCCTCCGCTGGCGTTATTGTTCTATCAGATTCATTTATTATTAAGAACAATGAAATCTGCCGAATACAACTAAGTATTAGAATTTTTTCTTTCGTTATTACCTAGGCGCGGTCCTCTCCAAGTCTCCATCTATTTGATGTGGTTGTGAATGGATCGGGTTATTTGCCTAATTTCCAGCTTAATATTTATTTTTCTACCTTGCGAAGACACTACTCGCCATCTATTGAGAAACAACGAATCTGCACATAAATAACGGTAAATTACTTTGATGATTTCCTTAGTTTTTATTCTGTCAGAGACCTGATTTCTTTCGCGCTTTATTCTAGTTAACTAAATTCGAGTTAATTCAATAAATATTAAAAAACTACAAAACAAGCAGTTTTATAGCATTCATGCAGTTAGTGAAAGAGTCAAAGAGGTGACCAAGTCAAGTTGCAGCTGCTGCATGCAGTCTATGGAGCTGGGTGTCGTCTTGAAGGGTAAACACAATCGAAGACTTCTTGAAATGGTAATGTGATTGAGTCCGTGGTGTTGGTGTGATGAGCTGCTATATGAAGTGGTTAGTGCCACAATTCCTTTTGGATTTGTAGAAAAAGAACTTTAATCACTTTAAAAACTACCTAGTCGTTAAACTGAACATTTTGTATTCACAGTTCACAGTCGGACCTGGTTTGACTTTTGCCGCTTTGGCTGATTGCAGAGATGCCAAACGATTGCGGACGTTTTTGAAAATTTAAAATGACAATGTTACCTGGTTCTACCATTTTTTCCGAGACATTGAGCCAGGAGAAGAATTTTTTCTTTTTTCTTTTTTTTTTTTTATAATGGTGTATATTCGCCGAAGGCGAATGTTACCAACATACCAACAGGAGCAGGATGTCGATTGAATGCTCACTCTTTTACATTTTGATGAAATTAAAAAGGTAACTTTGGTTTTGATTATTTAAGTTTACTGTATGTAATTAACTTCGGTTTATTGCATTAATGTTGTAGTAATATTTATTCGAATATTTCCTTTAGATTCAACATGACTGTTTGATGCAAAAGTTAGTTGGAACTCTAACTCAAATACAGATAACCGTTACTGCTGCTGCCTTACAGCCACAGGCAGGACAATTATTCTTTTCTTCAGAAAATTGTAAGTTTTATTTTTTGTCTGGACCCCCCATACCCCCAATCTCATCAGATTTATTTGTATGTGATGTGTATCTAATTATTCATTTCTCGTGAGTCGTGATCGTGATTTAAGCTTCGGAAACAGAGTTCGGAAAGCAATCCATCCGTCCGTTCCGTACAGTCAAACGTGGTAATCGTGAGGGAATCTTTTGTCTGTCGGTAGGTGGCTAAAATGGTTTGTCCCCCAGCCACCAGATGATGCGAGTGTCTTCGTGAGGACAAAATATTTGTCATTTGTTTCCGACCGAAACGCTGAATGAAAGTTGTGAACGCTGAGTGAAAATTCATTACGGAATTGGCGTGTCGATCTACATTTTCAGCCATGAAATGGTAACTGGTAAGGCTAGTTTGGATTAATGAAATGTAAGTAATCTTAGACGTTTCTATCTGAATTTACAGGCAATCTGGCATATTATTTCACTTGGCCAAATAATGTGACGACGTGGGTCGAAACTGCTGTCCATTTTGCCGAAATGTCGGCCATTGTTAGCTGTACCTATACGGCTATACGACTCATCTCGTGCTGAAACACTTCAGAGCTAGTAAAGTAATTTTGTTGATCAATTTCCATGCAATAATGCAATAGGTTTAATTTGTTGATGTTCACGTCAAAGACAGAGATCCCTTTGCTCAACTGTTGCAGAAATCGAGAACACAACAGAGTCTGAGATTCATGGCTGTTGTATCATCAACATGGTTTTGTTGCAGCCAGCTGGTGAAAGATGTGATCGAGTCAAGTTTAGCTGCAGCTGCTGCTGTGCTGCATGCAGTTTATCTAGCTGGTGTTATCCCAAGTGCCATAACAGGAACACTTCTTGAATGGGTAATTTGATTTTTGTTATTGGGACCATGTTATTGGTTGTAACTTGGGAAGTCTTGATTTTTTGTTTGTTTTTTAAATTTTGTATTCAATTGACAAGTTTAAGATTAGATTAAATTGTCGAAAATTATGGGTAATATTTCTTCTTTCCAAATAATTGTTTCTGTTCAAAGATAGCCACATTGTTAATCAGCTTCCACTGAGTTTTTTTTTTTTTTCAATTTTCTTCCAATCCAACTAGAACAAAAATTCCCACTCAGTATTCCCAATTTGTTATAACATATTGGAAGTAGATGTACAGAATTCTTCCCTGGTTTCTTTTTTTCAATTCAAATTAATTATTAATTTTAAATTAAGTAAATTTCATTAGCGGTACCATATGTTCACATTTCAAAATTTTATTGGTTCATTAATGTTCTTTTGCTTTGTAGGAGTTCATGGTCAGTTTTATGTTTGAGATTTTTATGGTGTTGCTGTTTGGTGTACAGTGGTTTTGAAGTCCCTATCCAGTTGAGAGATGCTCTGAAGCAGACTTGCAGTTCAACATCACACTTAAATGTGTCATTTGCCTATGTTGGTGTCCATGCAGTATATGCCGTGTTGAAAAGTTGGGTAAAATAGTCAATGTTGCCTGATGGCTGTCGGTCTTGTTTTATCGGCTGCATTTTTCGATATGTCGTCTCTTGGTACCGGCATTGAAGTAATGCTTGATGTTTCGTTCAGTTGTTGACTTTTAATTAAATCTTTATTCGTTTTTCAGTTTCATCGTTTGCTGCCGTTCCATAGACTTGATCCATTGGTAAAACTGAGGAGAGGTTGCTGAAATTCAAGACTCGTCAATATAAATTATGTAGATGTAGAAAAATTACAAGTGCATATCTGGTCTCCCTTCTTCAGTGGCCCCGTTTCCCTAAATAACCACTAACCAACGCCCGCCGGTGGTCACTCACTCGCTGCGACAACCAGGAGGAAGGGAGATGTTTGGTCGAACGGGGACTTGCAAGGCGCATGATTCGATGAAATCTGTTGGGAGGGTCATGAGTCTAAGCCGGAAGCCTACTATGACACACTGCTCTCATAATAACTGCTCCTCAGCTCTCTTCGCTCTTTTTCCGGTTTCTCTTAACCATGGCCGGGTAATCTCCCTGGTCGAGTCAGTCGAGCAGTGTCTCCCCCTGCTTGACTGGCTGCAGTTTATACCGGACGGTTTGTTTAATAAATAAAACAAGTATAAAAAACCATATAATGTTTTCATTTTATAAATTGTTATTAATTAAATATAAATAGGTAACAACTTGATTAAAAAGCATATTTATGTAACGTTGTTTATTAAACAGACCGTCCGATACAAACTCTTAGTTAGTACTATTGCTCAAAAACTGATTCTCTTGAATCAGCAGACTCGAGTGTTTATAGCGCCGCCAAGATAGATATTTCTGAATGGTACCCGTCTTGTCAACTGATAATGATTCGTGTTCTTGGTTTGACAGAAGCTGTGTTGTGTGTGTTGATCGTCTCCACCATGCACGCGATAATCAAGACCAGCAACGGTTGATCAAGGAGAAGCAAAGAACGACGATGTAACTACTAAATAGCGGGGTGGGTACCGCTAAATTCATTCTTAGTTGAATGTCGAATCGCTAATAGCATTGTTGGTTATGGTAGAACAGTTTTCCACACTGGTACGCTGTATGACGTCGAGCATTGCCAAAATGGAAGTGATCTTTGAAGAACTGAGCGTCTTCAAAGCCAGAAATGTTTCTTTTAATTACTGTGGTAATAATTCAAGATGATGAAGTCTAATTAGGTAGAAAACCTTTCTGAAAAGTTTAGGAGCCATTGTTAATTTCAATTGGTGTAAAGTGAGTTTTAAGCCATAATCATTTGGTATTAATTTTTATATGGGTTGCTGTAGACCCATTCCAATCCCCAGCAACGTAAACCTGCAGAATGAAAGGCACGTAAAACTTGTCATGCAGTGGTGTAGAGGTTGGGTGAGAACGGGATGTGTTACATAACCATTTGGTATTCATTTTGAATTTTGATATTTGTTGTTGTAGACCCACCCCCAGCAACGACAACTTGCAAAAGGAAAGGCACGTTAAACTTGTCAAAAAGAGGTTGGGTGAGAACGGGATGTGTTACTGTTACATAACCATTTTCATTTTGATATTGGTTGTTGTAGACCCATCCCCAGAAACTTCAACCTGCAAAAGGAAAAGGCAGTCCACCTGTCCTTCACATTCGAAGGTCACGGAGATCATTGCATAAAACGTGTCATGCAGTGGTGTAGAGGTGAGAACGGGACGTGTTTCATCATTTTCAAGCAGCTACAATAGCCGCAAGGCTTAAGAGGTGAGGGTGATCAAAAAATCGTATAAAAGGAGAGAGAAAAGGCAAAGGTAAATCAGTCGAGGGAGCATCTCCGACACGGCAACAACTGCAGCGCTCTGTCTGTCAGTTCGCATCCATGGGTAAATATTCTGTCTTTTACATAGAGTTTGGTATCAATCCTTCTTTTGATTATGTATGCCTGTTATTATGTAACATTTATGTTAAAATTTATAAATGTCTAGCAAACTATGGCGTAGTGCTGCTGTTGTGTGTTGAATCTTTGATGGCTGGGTCGACCACTGGTGTACCGATGTTTTCTTGGTATGGCGGATACCAAACCGCAACGCCGCCGCCTTACTACCCAAAAGCAACTTACGCAACGACCAGTTACTGCACCGAGGTCTTCAAGTACTACACCACTAAAGCACCGGACTTTAATAGCACAACTTACGCTGCCCCGAGCCACTATACTGACGCCCTGAAGTATTAGTCTGCCCCGAGTTAGTACAGTATTACTTTGTTCTCATCTACTTATTGCACCGATTTTCCTAAATACTACTCTGTTCCCAGCTGCTACACCGAGGCTCCCACTGATTACTACACCGAAGCTTCAAAGTACTACTCTGCCCTGATCTACACAACCATAACTGAGGCGGTCAAGTATTACGCTGTCCCGACTTACTGCACAGAAGCTGCTCGTTCGTACTACGTTGAACAGGAATACTACACTGATGCTCCAGTTCACTACACCACGACCTACGCTACACCGCAGCCCCCAAGTACTACACCGAAGAAGCCGCCTACAACAACGTATGCTGCCTAGTTTACTACACCGAGGCTCCCAAGTGCTACATCACTAAGGCACCCGAATTCTACACGTCTATACATGCTGCCCCTGCTTACTATACCGAGGCCCCGCATTGCTACAACACTGAAGCGCTCAAGTACTACACTACACTACTGAAGCTATCGTTGATGGCTGGGTCGACTGCTGGTGTAGCGATGTCTCCTTGGTATGGTGGAAACCAAACCGCAACGCCGCCGCTTTCCTACTCAACTTACGCAATGACCAGTTCCTGCACCGATGTCTTCAAGTACTACACCACCAAACCACGGGAGTTTTATACCACAACTTACGCTGCCCCGAGCCACTACACTGATGCCCTGAAGTATTACTCTGCCCTGAGTTACTACACCATCTAGGCGACGGATGACACCACATGACTACGTATACTGCCTATCCTACTACACCGAGGCTTCTAGGTATTACTCTGTTCTCAGCTACTTATTGCACCGATTTTCCTAAATACTATTCTGTTCCCAGCTGCTATACCGAGGCTCCCGCTGATGTCTCCATCAAGACGGTCGAATACTACACTGAAGCGACAAAGTACTACTCTGCCCCGATCTACACAACCACAACTGAGGCGGCCAAGTATTACGCAGTCCCGACCTGCTACACCAAAGCTGCTCTTTCATGCTGCGTCGAACAGAGATACTACACTGATGCTCCAGTCTACTACACCACGACCTACGCTACACCTAGCTACAATACCGCAGACCCCAAGTACTACACCGAAGAAGGCGTCCATACACAACTACGTACGCTACCTAGCTTACTACATCGAGGAATTTAAGTATTACTCCTCCAAACTACTACCAAACTGAGGTTCATATGTATTACATCAGCAATTCGTCCCACCTTGTCACCACTATTTACGCTACTCCGAGCTATATACCGAAGTTCTAAAGTATTTTTTGGATGTGTTGAAAGATTGTTGAAATACAAGATTGATTCATAAATCACAATTGCATGTCTATTTTCTCTTAAGTACCTTTCCTCCTGCTGATTGTTGCATGATGTGAGAAAATATTTTTGAGTGCTATGTACAAATAATGATCTTGCAAAATACAACAATGAAAATTCAAACTCCTGTTTTACATTTCAAAAATATTTAAATTTTTTTCTATCATTAAAATTCAAAGACCCACAAAATTTTTCTATAAATTCAAAGACCATTTTTCTATAAATTCAAAGACCATTTTTCTGCTTCATTTTTCTGCTAAGTCCGACTTTTGTTTTTGAAAAAAAAGTCCAGACTTGTTTTTGAAAAAAAATTTCAAAAAATTCCCCTTACAAAGTTTTTAAAAAATTTTGCTAAAAAATTTGATACGAATTTTTATTGCATAAAAAATTTATTTTCGTAATGATCACATACATTTATTTTTCCTGTGGCCCCCAGGGGGGGGGGGCCTGTCGCTTTCTCTACCGCGATAATAACATGATGCAAGTTATTTAGTTATATGCAAGTTATAATTTGTTTGGTGCAGAAAGCTTGTTTTATCTAGCAGTTCTCGACTGTTTCAAACCTGACATCGATCAGGTTGCCTCAGTCGTATACTGCATGATTGAATGAAAACTCAAGACAACAGATCAAACTTTTAACGCAGCAACACAAAATATCACTGGCAGAGCAATTTCATATGGCATGGATGAAAACGACAACACAAAATTTTTGAAGTCAGGAACCCAGATGGAACAGCTCAGCTACAACAGCACAGCAACTTCTGGATTACACTGCAATTGCATTCAGTATACAACGGTTCAATCTGTCTTTGTCACACCTTTCACCATTTGGCTGCAACAAGGTAACCACCAGCATTTGTTTTACCTGTTTAAGAAAAGAAAATTATTTTCGAGAAACACAACTGTGTACACATTATAACAAAAGAATACAAAGAGTGACAGAAAACTACGCAGTCCAACAGAAAAACTTTGATATCCGATTCAAAGCTTCTATAGTAAACTAAATCTGTAGTACTTCTGCAAGACATTTGATCAAAATAATTACTTTTCACTGTTGAATGGGGTGAGACGTAAGCCAAAGAACAGGCAGCGAGACACACGAGGCACGCCATTTCGGAAATGTACAGGCACTTCCCAAGTCTGAGGTGAATGATTTGGCAAATTGGTTTCTACATGCTAAATCACCTGTAAATTTTCACATCAACATATCACATTCAATAACAATAGGAAATTAACAATAAATACCTTTTAATTTTCATCGTGAGAAACGTCACAACCAACAACCTATTTCTGCTGCGTCTTGGAACAAAATGGCCGCTAAGCTTCTCTGAAGACACTCACGCTACCTGGTGGACATCATTTCAGCCACTTATTCACAGCCACCTATTGACAGCCATTAGATTCCTGTTCCAAATGACTGAACGCAACAGCTGGATTGCTTCCTTCGAGCATAGCCTACTCTATATAGGAAGCCGAAAGGATTGGCCTTTTTTTGGAAGCCAATTTGGGTTCCCTTCCTCTTATTTGGCTCCGCCCTAAGTGGACCCACGGGAGCCAATTTATCGTCTAGTGGCGATATTTGAAAACACGGATTTGTTTACGTTTCTATCGATATGATTGTTAAATGGCTACGAAGGGCCATTCACTAAACAATAATGTCCACCGTTCCAATGTAACATTGTCATGAAATCCCTCACGGCAACATATTAATGGTGCGTTCATAAATTACAGGGTAATCCCCCCAAACCATAACATTCGAAATTTCGGAGGGCGTGTCATTATTTCGCTCACCAGATGGCCCCCCTGGGTCCACTTGGAAGATGCGAAATCGGAGGAAAGGTGAGCAAAGTAGGCTTCACTTTTCCAACACGCGAGAGATATCCTTCCTTTCGGCTTCCTATATAGAGTAGGCTATGCTTCGAGACAGCACGCAGCAGCTCAATTGAATTCGACATGCCTTTCGGCTTTCACTAGCTGGCACGAAATGAACCAAATGAGCATGACCACCAGATTACTCCAGCAGCTTTCCTTATGACACAAATACACAAAGTTTTTAGTTAGCTTTTCAGACTTTGTAACTCTTTCAACATAAATATCTATAATATTAACAGAAAGTGTTAGGGGTCAAGACAAAAAATTAACTTGCAATTTTCTGAAGAAAAGAATCATTTTCTTGCCGGTGGCTGAAAGGCAACAGCACCAGTTATCTGTGTTTTTAGAGTATGTACAGTGAGTTGAGTTCCAACTAATTTTGGCATCAAACAGTTAGTCATGTTGAATCTAAAGGAAATATGTCAATTAATATTCCAACATTCTTCCAATAAATTAAAGTTAATGGCTACCTGCTGCTTGTGTTTAACATTCAGAAAAATACAACACATGTTGGTATGTGACCAGTGCCCTGCATTTGTTCACATTCTTCTCTTAAGCTGCTGCAATAAACCTGAAGATTATCCATGGCCTAGATGATATGATATTTTTCATAGCTTTCCCTATGACAGAAAATAAAAATGACATCAAATAACAGTTTCAAACCGAAAGAAGAATAATACTTGTACGTCAATGAATTATTTGTTGAAAAACATGTTCAGAAAAACAAACATGTCCACACTGGGGTAGTGACGCAGTAGTGACCTACTGACCTACCAACATCAATAGAAAATTAGAAACTGCTGATAATTAGACAAATATGAACTAAGTCTGGGAATAAGTATTTTTTAAAATTTGTGACTAAGACATTAATGGTTTTTTTACCTGTATTAACTGCATGATGCATTCAGCAAACGAATATTTTTAATAAAAGAGTTGGTGGTAGTGATGGTAGGCTACTTGTATGCTAATTTTTCCTTTCCCGTTCCTTCCTACATGTTAGATTGAAGAATTTTGAATTTGATCCAATACACATAAGAATAAATCACATCGCAAACAAGTTGCACAGAAAAGAACTTGAATTTACTGATGAATTCATAGGTAATTTTCATGGAAAAATAGGAAAACTTTTGACAACCACTGACACAACAATCCGCCATCACATGAAAACGACGACGCCTATGTCATCTATTGAACACTTCTGACACCCCAAGTCCATAACGCAATTTACTTTGGTATGGCGACCGTACAACTCAAAAGTCAAAAGACAGAAGAACTCCATCGACAATAGAACCACAATATTTTAAATAATTTTTAAAATTTCTTTGTATGCGACAGTTGAACTCAAACGACAGTAGAACTCAAAACCGTTGCGTCTTGCGTTCAGTGTGTTGTCGTTTTCATCCATGCCATATGAAATTGCTCTGCCAGTGATATTTTGTGTTGCGGCGTTAAAAGTTTGATCTGTTGTCTTGAGTTATCATTCAATCATGCAGTATACGACTGAGGCAACCTGATCGATGTCAGGTTTGAAACAATCGAGAACTGCTAGATAAAACAAGCTTTCTGCACCAAACAAATTATAACTTGCATATAACTTGCATCATGTTATTATCACCATTCAGGATAGCACTGGCACTAACCACTTCATAAGTTCATATAGCAGCTCATCACACCAACACCACAGATTGCATGCAGTAGCTCATCACACCAGAAACACATATTGCATGCAGCAATTCACCACTGATTAAGATGGTGTCTATCTTTTCACAAAAGCTGTAGAAGCACAAGTGTTTTACTAGATCAGAGTTCAACTTGTGACCTTAATACAACATTTTAATAAACCCATGAAACTTCCAGAGGTGAGACCATTTCAAGAAGTCTGCTATTGGATGTAATAACACTTGAAAAAAATCTTACTTTTTTCCATCAACAACTTTCTGAATTATTAATCCAGGGGTTTGATGAGTGACAACCGAGAACCGACGACCAAAACGCCATTTCAAAAGATGATTTGAGGCAAAATTCGAAGTATAAACGATACATCGGAAGTTATTAAGGCGTAAATATTACAATTCACATTTTCCATATCTATTGTCTTAGAAAATAACTATCTTGGTCATTCTCTTCAATTAAATTAATGTGGATTTCCTTTCTATTTCGCGTTATGAATAAACAAAACAAACACATTGCACATACCCCTTCTGTTGGACTTGGACAAAGAGACGAAAATTTATGGACAATGACATGAAACGTCACCTGGTGGACTTCTTTTGCCGCCAACTTGTGACAAACGATATATATATTTGATCATTACAATCTTGGAAAAATTCCAAAGTTCCAATTCAATTATTGATGTTTCGTATGTTTTTAAAGAAGTCTTACTATTTTCTTTAGGTAATGAACATTCTGATGTTTTAAAAAGACAAAGATTAAGAATTAACTAATAAACTGGGTGTCTCATGTCTGGATGTGGGAAATAAAACAAAAATGTTTATATATTCAATCAAGTTAAATTTTACCACCTAGAACTTTTTCAAATCAAGGAAATGAATTAATTTTTCCCAAAACGCATATTGAGTAATTGATGCATTGCGGTGAAAACGTTTTAAAGCTCACCAGGCAAAGACGAGAAGCAAACAGGCTTGGTACCGTTTGAAGGGTAGCCCTAAACGAGTACGAAATGATAATAAGGTAAAAACTAAAAAGTCAATACTCAATAACCCGGTCTTCGTAAGGTTGGGAAGCTAATAATCGAAGTAGCATATTAATAAATAAATAAATGTAAAGGATGAATACCACCTTTTCCATGGGATTGCAAGTCGAGGAAATTATTCATTGCCGAATTTAAACGTGACCATCAATGTAAATTTAGCATTAAATAGCACCAACTTTCCAACCCAGGAAATCGACAAAACTAAAAAATTTTTGCTCTATACTAAAATATGCTGATTTTCCTTAACCAGTGGCATTTACAGCCGGAAAATAATAATAAAAAACTTGGTGTTCTTATTTACGAATAAAACGTCAGGTTCCCTATAAGTGACTAGACAAAAAGTGTGGTAGTACTATTTCTGCAGCCTATCAGCCCAGCCCATCAGACTCAACCATCACATTAAATAATAAAATAAGCTTGCAAGAGTCTTACCAAAGCTCCTTACTAAAAATGGAGAAATATGAAAACTTTAGCAACCACAAACAAACTATACTGTAGATAGATAGATAGCATAACCTTTGGTTGTTAGTTCTTCTGTGGCATGCATTCAAATGATTTTGTTCTTCTGTATGCATTTTAAGGCCACTTTTTACCTGGACTGTGTAACCAACAGTAGATAAATCATTTATTATTAATAAAGAACTGTGATTTTGAAAAAATTACTTAAACCCTGATGGGGAACTTGATCACAACAAAATTCTTAAAAACATGATAAATCGTTAGTCTCCTGGTACGTATTGGCAGATACTACTATTGCAAGCATCATTGATACAGTGATACTAAATTGCAAGTATCACACCATACTTGCAATTCTGTGCATATAGGAGCACTACAATGAACTCTAGACTGTTCATGGAAGGTTTTTAAAATGCATACTTGGAGAAAAATATACAATAGTCAATAGGATGTATTTCCGTTCTGGATCATTGTACAATCATCATAAGATATTGATACCTATTAAAAATTTAAAAATTATATGTATTGTAAAATTATTCACAGTAAATTTTAATTTAATACCAACCAGTGGAATTCACTTATGAAGATGCAGCTTTAGGGTTGTTGGCTGAAATGTAATGGTAGAGAATGACCATCAGGAAGAGTGAAACTCCCAAAACATTGGAAAAGATAGCCAACTGGATATCTGTAATCATTTTCCTGGACAAAAATAAAATAAAAAAACACCATATTTTTTAAGTCTTAATTGCATTGCATTTACCTTTTTGAATCAATTCAGTGTACTTAACAAATGCTCTCTCTGAAGACTGAAGGTGCTGTCAGATTGTTAGTGTCAGAACTATCGGCCTATCGGAATCGGCCACATAAGCTGACGCACTGCAGACGAAAAAAGCAACGTTGCCGCGAAAACGGGAAAACAAGTGGTAGTCGCCCAATAAGTAACGGCGGCTAATTCAGTGATGGCAAAAGAAATCGAACGACGCATTACGTCATTAGAAAAAAGTTAAATTCCGTTAAAGTTTTGTAATAGATGTGTCAAAGTTATGTATGACTGAGTTTTCCAGGCGATAAAAATAATTCGGAAAGAGTTATTCAGATCACAAAACAACAGACTGAGAGGGTGGCCGTTACAAGGATTCAAATGCAGACAACTGAAAATCCCAATGTTGTGTGATTTATTTAATTTATGGTATGTTCCTCCTCATCACCCCTTACAGTAGAAATCATTCAGTAACCTTCTCCTACACGCTCCACCCCATATTTTTCTTTTTCTTTCAGTCGTTGCTGACTCTCTGTTGATCGCGTGATTTATAAGGATAGTGAGAAAACAAGCAAAAGAGGAGGAGCCGAGGAGCTGGCTGAAACGCTATTGAGCTCCATCCGTGTGACACGTCTGACATTGTCCCAGTGTGCGCTCGTCATTGCGAGCTAATGGCCCGAGCAGACATGACCCCACCAGCCGAAACCCGTGAATCAATGTCTCTCTCGAATCAAAAGCTTCGTCGGATTATCACTGGCCTTTCACAAAAGAAACCGCCCACATTTCCCTGCAACATGATTAATAACTGTTCCGCTCTCCTTTGACCTTCCTTCTTTCTCAAGTTCACCATAATGGCTCGTCCCCTTTTACAGATGTAGCTCTGCAACTAGATTATGTTTCCCCACTCTTTCTTCTCCTTGATAAAGTCTGGCGTTGACGTTAAACAATTTCCTTTCGATCGAAGATGACGCGCAATAAATGGGGAAAAAGTCTATGATGCACCTCACTTTGATGGTGATAACAACATTGCCATTCTATTCCTTCCCAAATTTAAGTATAAGCTGGTACGGTAATCATTTCAATGGTATACTTTTAACGTCGCCAGACGGAAATAAAAATTGATATCAGGAGTTGTCGTATTCAATTCGGAAACCGGAGCTCATAGGAGTGCGCATATAGGCATCACATTATTCGGAGCTACTCTCGTTGCCCTGCCGAATACGATAGGATTTCCCTGGTGACTTTTGACTTTCCCCTCCCGCAAAGAAAATTTATTTTAACTGTTGTCCTCGCCGTGTAGTGAAAAAGCCTCAGCCTGCAGTCCACGAGTGAATTCAAATCAAGTGAGCGGTATTCCAAAGGATCAAAGAATGAAAAGAAGACAACAACAAAAAGAAAATAAAACATTCGCTCCGCGAGAATGGCACCCGCACAACCTGATTGGTTGGCTTACACAAAAACACAATTTGGTATCCAATTTGAATTTGGTATTGGCTCATTTCCATCGCTGCTGAACAGGAGAGTGGCACTCTTACCCTTTTACATAGCCAGAATCATTGTCAAACATTTAATGAAAACGTAAACAAAAGTAAAAAACAAAAATAAAGGATGGAAATGAAAAATAGGTTATTGACATAAGTTTCAATGGGTATCAGTTCAAGGAGAACGAAAGATATTAAGGATGACCGGGAAAATCGATTTAGAACCTAAAAATAGAGAAGATCGAGATTCTTGCTCTCCGGGTGAACTTTGCTGCTTATGTAGTTATATTCCAACATGAAATGGAGTGGGAGGCTTTTTTGGAACCATTTCGTTGGGTTCGTCCACTTGACTTATTCAGCAGCCGGAAAAAGGGAGAAGAGAACAAGAAGTGAGAGACAGGTTGAATGGAAGTCTTTTAATCAACTTTCGATTCTTCTCGCCCTTGCCGAACCCTTGACGCTATGCAATACACCGAGGAACAGCAGCAGCAGCGCTCACACACATATACAGGGCGGCCGAATGTGTGAGTGAGGTGAGAGGTACACTTGAAGCCTGAACGATTCAATGTCGTCTTCAATCTCGTTTTCTTTTTTTGTACACATGTGGAGCAGTGGGTGGAACTGTATTGACGAGGGGGGATCTTACACAGCACCCCGCCCCATGTCACGAGTGCTCCTGTTCACGAAGATGAGAGAGAAAGAGAGAGGCGGAATACGTTTCAAATCGCTCGCCTGACCGATTCTCTTTCCTATCCGCACAACACACAGAAGAGAGATGGGATAAACACAACCCGGAAGGACAAGCCCGTTGCTTTTTACTGCTGCCAGGGCTCTCTATAGGCTTCTCCTATTCTGCTCGCCATTCTTCACGAGCAGAAAAGTCTGCTACTGGAATTGTCAGTTGAAAGAAGAGTTTCGTAATAAATGGAGCTTACGCATCTGTCGGCAGTTGATAATGAAGCTGTTGGCTCTCTCCAGGCCTATAGACGTTTGTACAGAGGGAACCGTATCAAATACAGAAGCCTCAGCAGTTATGTTATATATGTACCAAGAGATTGCAGCGCTCTTAAAATACGCTCAAATAAGCTTTTTGAGGATGAGGGGGGGGGGGAGATGATGGTCCACATCAAAGAGCCACATTGATCGATTCACGTGATACTACTTTCCCCTCATGCTCTGCGCTTCTTTGACGCTACACAATGAACGGCATAAATCACAGGTTTTCCTATACACAGCTCAGTCAAAGTAGATTTCAAAATTAATTTCGTATTAAATTCCATGTGGGTGTATTACGTGATATTCAGTATTCTCGCCAACAAGCAATCAAGCCCAAGAACAAGATATTTCAGAGAATTGATCAGCAGACTTGTTATTGGCGCCGTCAAGTTTCCGCATCATGTCCATTTGCATCTTTTAATGAATACGAGGAAAACACTGATAATTTGCTGCGACCGGGGAAGAAAACATATACATGTTAAATCTGAATAATAAACGAAGAAACATCTTGTTTGGTTGTGATTCTTCGAATCCACTCAATCCCATCAGCGAGGTTACAGAGACAGCCATCAAAGTTATATGAAGGAGTTTCAAGCTGAGCAGAGGGGAAACCTAACGAACTCATCAAGCTCGCACAGGTGGCAGTATTCCATTCCCCCCGTTATTTCGACTGTTATCGATAACAATAATGCAATCATCTAAAAGTCGAAAGTCAGGGAAGCATATGGACGGCACATAAAAGTTAGAGCTAAACACATCAAACGAAACGATTTCAAAGTAAATGTACGCCGTGAGTGAATAAAAAACAATCACAGATAAGGGGAGTGGGGGAGCTACGTATATATATATAACTACCGCCGCCCGAGCATTATACGAGGATTATTGAAGCAATGACCATATAATTCGTCGTCGTCGGCTTATTGGATCACTGTCTAGGCCGTGCTACACGCTTTCCCGATGGTGACATTTGGCGCTGGGCTGCCGCCGGTTAATTGCTGGTGGGCGAGCAACATCAGCGCGAAATGTGCTGTCGTCCAGCAAAAACAAAACTCGAAGGAATATAATAATAAGGAAGTCTCGGCGATGCGCATTAGGATTTCTTCGCCTCGATTCTATTACACCGCAGCGCTATATTATAGAAGCCCTATACTGTATTTTCTACGAGATTTCTTCTATAATACTCTTTCCTCGTTATAGGAAGGATACGAAAACAAAACCCGGAACACGGATATCTTTAGAGAAACTGAAAAGTAATCGGGCCAACAGTAGATCTATACGGGATTTCTTTCTTTTTTTTTCTTCCCTTTGATGGCTGATATTATAAGTATATATTGATGGGGGCTCCTGTTGTTGTTGTTATTGGATGACGTCGGGCTCATTTTTCTCCTTCATTCGACTTGCATACCATAGAGTACATCCAGCCAATTGCCAGCAGGACCCAACAACCCGGAAAATTTCCGATTTGGATTCAATCCCGACTGCTGTGCTGCTCCGCTTCGCCTCTTTCCGTCCATTACGTCCATTCTCGTTCGTCCCCGGCCAAGTTTTTTTTTGTTTGGCAGATTTTTTTTTTTTTTTTTTTTTTTTACCCTCCTTTACACGGGATGTATATGATGCATCGTAACGACGTTACGGAACAATGCATTGCATAATGTATATACGACCTCTCATGCACAGCAGCAGCGCAAAAAACTTTTGCCGTCTCCCACTCGCGCTCTTTTGTTTTGTTTTTTTATTATTTTCCCAACATCTTTGCCTCATTTTTTGACGGGAGTTGAACATGTCCTCGGTGAACTGCTCGAACCAGAGTCCATTTTTATCAAACGGCAGCCGTGGTCGTTTTACTTCAGACATATAAGAAAGTAGTCTCTACTGCAGTATACTTATTACTCATACAATGTAAATGCACAAGTCGACAAATCTGATAGTTCATAACACGCAGCCATTTGGTAGCCCGAGACTTTTTGCGTTTGATTCGACCTTTTCGTCCTATGTGTGTACACTGTGTCCGTGCGAAGCCTGCGAAATGCGGCGGTAGTGACACATGTTATTATTATTATTACCGTTATATTATTCACGTTCTTATGAGCGCGCGGATATATGGACTGCCGTCATCGTCGGCGCTTGCCAGTTCTTCTTGTTTTATTTCATCGGAAAAGCAGAGCGACTTTTGAGTACGGAATTTATTGCGCTGCGAGCAGAGCTTCTCGCCCGGCGGAGAATCAATACAACAACAACAACAACAACAACAAGGAAAAAGTTGTGGAAGCGTATATCTTAGAGCCAGGCGGTGCTGTGACACGCCAGACTGTGCAAAGGGCCTCCCTCTAAAAAGAACAGCGCGCGGCTGTTTTTCTACAGTGTCATTCAATCGGTTACGGCCGAAGATGGAGGGGAGCCCCTTTTTTTTCTTCTTCTCTCTCCCCTGTTGTAATAACATGGAGCAAAGAAAGTTCCCTTATATAGAAGGAAAAAGGAAATATAAGCGCGGAGCCGGAGAAGAGGCATCTCAAATTCAATGCATGTTCCAGACCAAATCAAACGAGGCTCGACATTTGAATTTCACGCCAAGCTTGCCAAGCAACGGCAGAACCAATCGCCAGGATATTTATCACTTGTCAGCTAGAGGAGGAGGAAAGAAAAAATTAATAAATAATAATAGCACACAGCAGTGTATAGTTGGGTTGTAGTGCACAGAGCACACTACGTGGAAAATGTGTGTAAAGAGGCTATGGCAGTAACCGAACGCCGCGCGCAATTCTTGGCAGGCAGAGCAACTCTCGGATCGTTTTTTTTTTCTTTCTATTTTATAATAAAAGAAAAACACTAGGAAACGAAATTGGAGGAGAAATGCGCCTATATTCGTGGAAGAGCGGAGCAGAAAAGGCCAAAACAAAAAAGTAGTCGTGAGCACGAGAGAAAAAGAGTCCAATCTTTTTTTTTTCTTTTTCAGTTTCAAGCCGAGAAGAAATTGGAAGTGGGGAGAGTTAACAGTCTTTTTTCACAGGGGCCTCTTCTATATAGCGCAATGTATTTTTTGTTTTTTCCCCTTTTCAGAAAGAGAGAGAGAGAGAGGGGAGAGAGAAACCAAGAAAAGCGGAGTGGTGCACGAACCTCTCTCTATCCGCTGGAACGTTTATGATGGAACATGGGAAGAGAGAATGAGCTGGAGCGTGAAATGAAAACGCTAACCTGTTCTATCGAGTTTCGGGGCGCTATCAGGCTGCTCGAATATGAAACTTTTTGATGGTTGGCCCGGGTTTTTCGGTTCAATGACGCAACCATCACACGTTCTCTCCCTCCCCCCTTTTTACTTTATTTTTATTTTTATTTTTTTCCTTCCCATCGCTTCTTCACTGGTCGATTGTCGATGACGAATGGTCAGGCCCAGCAGAACTTTTGAACACCATAAAGTCCCACAGGGGGAGAAGAAAAAAAAAAGGAGTTTCCCTTTAATAGCCGAGCTGTTACATAAGAAACGAATAGATTCGCATCCACAGAGTGCAAATATAAATCCGTGCGGATTGCGGGCGTATCTTTCACTTTAGGTTTTCATCAACCATGGCGCTGTAATGTAAACAGCAATTGAGATCTGACGGGCCGGGCTGATTAACAATCAGCTGCTGGCCTCAAAAGCCCTGGAAACAAGTTCTTGTAACCGTAAACAGATGGGGGCCTTTCCGAACCGTGGCAGCTATTCTTTATTATAGGAGAACGTTGAAAATATCTGTAATCATTTTTCTTGAGAGAGAGAGAGAGAGAGAGATGTTGGGTGCGGACCCCAATCTCGGAATCGATCCAACTTGAGAGATTCGTAACGGGTCCCGACACGCTCGATTCCGACTCATTCCCAATTCTCTGGGCTGTTCTCTTTCATTCCGCGTGGATATATTCTTCACCTTCTCGCAACACGCCAGACAGAACCGAATCCCACAGAACCAGCACATGACCTGAAGTGCAGAACTTGCAGCGTACCCAATAGCACTGGCTGCAGCAGCTGCTGCTGGGGCCGATTGAGGGTCAGCTGACCCCGCGCTCGTCTACATTTGTCTCTCTCTTACTTGCATGAAATAATGCACGCATAAGAGCTCCTTTTGGTCATCCCTCAATGGTGTAACTAAATGATGCAGAAAGGAATGCTCGGTGCTGGCTATTGTTTCGACCCATTGCTGGCCCACTGCTTTTAGGTATTGATGTTCCGGCAATTGTTTTTGCAACGATCTTAGGTGTACGATCTAGTCGTTCCAGCAGTGCCACGTCCTTCGGCTGCACACGTTCACCTATTGGCCCGATAAATCACGATTGTTGCAGACGAGCCGTGGATGCAATGGATCACGAATTTCCAAGAATCTCACAGCGCACATGTCCTCTCTCTTTCTCCCAGCGGACCCAGTCTATCATATTTGAAATGGTTCGTGATGTCTGTCTGTCATGTCCATGCACTATATAGCCCCCCCACTCCGACTTGTGTAATAGATGTGCTCTATGACCGGACCGGGGTCCGGGCCCTCATACATCTTCGTTTTCATTCCTTCCGTTTCAATCAAAAGCGAGACACAAACATCGACCGTTTCTCCTACCCTGAAACACCCCAACCCCACTCTACTCCCGACGCTCGTTTTCCTCCCTCCTATTTCTCTCTTGCAGACATAATGTCAAATGCGACTGTTACGTCGTCGCCATGAAAAAAAGAGAGGCAAAAGCAAAGAGAATAAAGCAAAAGAAACGACATCAACGTGATGAATGTTTGCCGACCGTATAAACCCCCCCCCAAGCTTTGACGTCGTTCAAAATCGCTTCCGACTCCAAAGTAGTCGGAACTCAGACAGTAAACGAAGAGAGAGAGAGAAAGAGAGAGATAAAAGAGAGTGAGCTCATTCAGCAGTTTTGGATGAAATGGATATTATAGGAGCGAGGGCGATGAGAATCCGTGCAGAAACCACGCCAAAGCATTATTGCACGACATCCAGCCGAATGCTGGCGGCATGAAGGGACCGGGACCGGGAAAAAAAAGAAATAGAAGGTAAGAAAAAAAAAAATCAAAAATAGAAGGAAAGAAAAAAAGAAAGGATATCCCAGATGATGACCGGATCATTCCGGTCTACTGCTCATTGGATAGAGAGAGAGAGAGCTCTGGACGCAGGAGGACCGGAGGACTCTCTCCCGCTTGTTTGGCTCGTCGTGACGCTTTGAAAATTCAATTCCAGCAAGTAGACATTTTTTTTTTCTTTCAACAACGTGACACGTGGCAACTTTAGATCAACTGAATATTCGACGAACGCTCGTCCGTCCCCAAGACTTTTTTTTTTTCATAATATGAATGTACGGGAACGCAATTATTCTCGTTGTTCACAAAGCAGTTATGAAGCGTTTGATTAATTAATTCCTTGCCGGCTAATATCAATTCTACATATTTGAAATAATAAAACTATGGTCCTACGGTACAGCCAAACATATTGCTGCTAATGCCATTACGCGCGCTTATTATTTATGCGCCGTCCCGGATACATGCATGTGTGTTTCTAAAGTGGGCGCCAGCTCAATTTAATGGCGAACAATGCAACAGCTGTTTTATGTCGAGCAATAAAACTTCCAACGTCCACCGTCTGATGTGTACAGGCATCAGCTCGACGGGTACCACGTCGTGCCCGGTGTCCCTCCCTCTTACTTCTCCGTTATATTGTGTCGTGTTTGTTTGTTTGCTTTAGTTTACGAGCTATTGGACTGGATGAGACACCAGCTAGTCGATGTATTTGGATTCAATGTTTTCCTACGTGATTCTAGCATTCTACCGGTTGTCTACTATTGCTGCGACATTCTCCTTCTCTCTGGCAATCTATTATTGAATTGAAAAACGAAAGAAACCAAAAAAAGGCGATCCTTTAAATATCACATATGTGTTCGCAAATGTTTGATAGATATTACCGAGATTCTCCGAGATTTAAATAAATGTATTCAATTGGAGAGGATTGCACGACTTTGTACATTTAGGCAAGGGCAAAGTGGAGTAAGAAGTTACAGACGAGTTAATAGTTAACTGTACGGCATACACGAAAATGTTGGAAGGAAAGCGTCACGAGAAGAATATTCTTCAACTTTTAAATAACGGGCCGTTTGATGGCAGCCAAACTGGGGAAAAAAACGTCAACTTTTCTTATTTTTAAATAAAAAAAAGGGAATAAGAAAAAACCTTGATGGATATAAACCGAACTTTGTAAATGTATAGCGGAGGTCACCTCTCGTGAATTGGGCGATATGCAAAACGCGGCTTCCTTTTCGTTGACGCTCTATTAACTCTTTCCTATTCGAAATGTGATGGCATATTATGTATAGAAAAGATGGAACTCTTTTCTCTCGCACACTCACCATTTAGCGAGACGCCCGCCCTGCTCCTTGCGATGGAAAATCTATGTCTATAATATACACTACTTCTCTATGGCAGAGTATATTACGCACTATACACACAAGTCGAAAAAGCCATGGCGAGATACATATTTAAGGGGATATAATGCCAGCGCCTGCTGGTTTGAACCAAGTTTGATTAGCTCCAAGAAGCCCCCCTGTATGCGTCTTCTAAGTTACAACGCAAGGACCCGAATGCATAATTAGCCATGAGCGGTTAATTTCTTATATGGCCAACGAGAGCGAGAACAGTGTACAACGCGTACAGTAACCGTGCATCCATATTTTATAGAAGCCTATGGCAAAAGTTCATTGGAGATATGCTAAAGAAAAGCAAGGCGCAGTTAACGGTCTCGATAAAACATTTCGACAAACATTTTTTCTTTTTTTTTTTTATTATTCAAACGCACCTGAAACATCAACGTCATGGGTTTTTGTTTAAATTGCCCTCCCTGTTTTTAAGATTACAAAAGTCTCTCCTTGTCATTACGGGGGATTCATTGCCGTATAAAAAGCAATCAGCAGAAGACCTACGACGTTCACATCAGCACCGGTAGATATAGGCGGACACTGAACCCGTCAATTCATTACAGAGCTAGGGCAAAGAGTACGTATATCTCTACCTCTTTTCATCGTGCATACAAGGAGTCATCACCTTCTACAGCAGTTTGATACACCCCGTTTGATGCTGAGAGTCTGCCTTCACTTGATTTTAAATATTCTCAAGTCTGGCGTTGTACTAGAAAATCATATCAGGGCCATGTCGTGAATGATGCCAGGCCACCGGCCGCCTCCTGTCAAATTTTCAAAACTGAAGCGACACAAAGGAGCAATGTCCTAGACGGCTGCAGCTCTTTTGTCAAAACGAGCTTGTAAAACTTAGTTCGTTGCCGGAGCAGAGAAAGAGAGAGAGAGAGAGAGCATACAAGAGAGCTAGAGACAAGAGAAACGACGAGTGTGTGTTGTCTATAGTTGCTTATTGCAGTTAGACGGAACGCCATGGAGAATAAAGAGAATGGATGGATGGATGGATGGAGTTGAGCTATATATAGCAGTGAAAAGGGTAAAATTACTCAAAAGTTCTTAATTAGACGTTCGACCTTCAGGGTATGGTCTAAAGTTGTTTCTTTTTGTTGTTGCTTTTTTTTTGTGTGTGTGTGTGTGTTGCTCCGTTAGCTTTGATAATATTATAGTTCACGATTTCTTTTTCGAAGAGAGAACGTACGAACAACAATCTAAAGAGAAAAGAAGAGGAGCCATCAGACAACAAAAGAGGGGAGGGGGAAGCGAATGGGTGCAGCAGCATCAGAGAACGTGTAAACAATCGAGCTGATGACTATCAGACTCGAGTATCAGCAGCAGAAATAGAAGAAGAGGACCATGGCAACCGGAGTTGTTGTTTTTTTTTTATGCCTAGAAGGTAGTAGAGATAGGCGTGAGGCACTAAATTATTATAATGAATGAATATTTATAAAAGAAAAAAGAACTGGAGGGGAATACAGAAGGACCGAGTCGAAAGAAGAAATGGCCCTGGGTTATACAAAAGCTTAATTCCTGTCAGCTCTGGCCAGCAAAGGAACGGTGACACAGCAGAGGACAAAAGAATATAAGAAGCGAAACAAACCAGGGGACCCACCGTATGGACCAACGGCTGTTTCATCTATTATTAGACAGCGCTTATATTATGTACAGGTTTGACAGATTGAGATTGGCCATGTTTCGTAACACTACACTACAATGAGAGACTTTATTTGTTGGTTTCATTCTATAAATGACTCGGGGCGACTGAATAAATTTCTACTGTCAGCGCCGAGCGAGAGACTTCGGACGGAAATGGGCACACGACTGCCCTTATTTATTTATTGGTAACTGCAAAACTACATGAATTATTATTTTGTCGTTGCCAGTTATGAGGCAATGTTACATGTTGGGTTGGGGGGCTACGATGACTAATGACGTTTAACTCGGCAATTAAGGAGCGTTGTTACGGTACACGTTACATCCCAGAGTAATTAGAAGAAATAGAGGAATAATATGAAAATAAACGGCCTGGCCAACAGTCACATGCACCACCTCACTAAAAAAAAAGGAAAAAGAAACTAACAGTATATATCCACAGTCGTCCCCTTTTACACAATATACCACCGGAAATGAAGACGAATGGTATAGGGCGCGCGAGTAAAAGAAGAAACAGTCAACAGACTGATTCACTGCGGAGCTCGCGGAGTCGAGGGCAGCGCAAAACTAATAATAATAATACAATTTATAGAGAGAAAGTGGGCTCGTTATCCCCGGAAAAAGGAAAATAAAAAAATACTGTAGACGGTAAAAAATAAATAAATAAGTTACATCACATCTAATGCGCATTACATTTGCCAGACGATATGGTTCCTCTTCTATCCCATTCCCTGGTGACGAAGGTGGTCTTCATCACTTGGGAAAGTGAAGGAGGGGAATGGGGATGGGGATGGAAAAAAAACGGGAATATTTGTTACGTGTTTTCAAGGCGTTTTTATTTTATTATGGGCTGGCATTATATATCAACTATTCAAGGAAATATACGTTTCGATTTTGTCATCCTTTATGCTTCGGGATAAGAAATGACACGTCTCGTCAACAACAACAGCTCGCATCATAAAGGCGTTCCCCTTTTATACCCCCGAGAAAAAAAAAAGCTGAATATAATAAGAAAATATCACTCACTCTGATTAGAATAACGCTAGAGCTGTGCCTGGTTTATAGCCTATAAAAATATATTATTAGGATCTATAGGCGATATAGCATGGCTGTATGACGACATTTCTTATACTTTTGAACCATTCCACGGCTCTTCTGGTTCCCCTTTTTGGTTATTACTATCCAGTTCGTGAGGAAATAATTTCGCAATTATCCCGACTTGGATTTCTTTCGTCATTGTGTAGAATATACGTACGAGCATGGAAAAGAAAATCGACAATAGATTTGAAAAGAGGAAGAAAAAAGAAAAACCCGTTCGACAACAAACGGGTTTTCCCACATCCCCGTGATGATGCGTTTACATGAAATCAATTTCAGTAGAACCTTATTCCAGCTCCTCGGGTTCTTCAATCAATATATCCGGCGAATCATAGAAAAAAGCAAAGAAAAATCAAAAAGTGTTGGGCTATATCGTAAAAGTGGGGAAAACCAAAAAAGAAAGAAAACAAACATTGACTGCTGGCAATATTATTATTATTATTATAGGTTTCTCTTTCAGTTTGATGGATACGCTTCCACGAAATCTATGGCCAACGTGAGAAAGTACTTTAGGCGCTGGAATATTCATGTATACTTGGATCTATGCACTACAGTATTTGTATTATAGTTCTAAAGGTACTAGTACAGTAAGTACACACACGCGCCGTGATTTCAACAACAAAACATTGCAAGGAGCATCTATCTATAGATAGACCTCGTGACTCCCAAGCGCCTCGAGCGCTGTGTGAACTGTGTAAGCCGAATTTCCCATTTAGCGAAAGGGCTGGTTTTTATTTCATTTTACATTTTTTTCCCCCGTTGAAAAGTGATGCATACAATAAATAGATAGGAGAAAAAGCCCAGACAACTGCGTCATCCAGCGAGCCAGCCCAACGAATTTCAATATCTTGTACATTCTCGATTTTTTGCACGTAGAGAATAGAATAGAATATATATTACACATACTCCTTGTACAGCGCAGAATATCATCTACATATTGTACTATAGTATACGTATATGGATGCGCACTATACAGTTCGCATAAATATACATCCGGCCATGTAAGTCTGTTGTATACGTACAAAGAGCTAATAGCTCTTAAGTTTTCTCCCCTCACAAAAAATAAAAAAGTGAAGAATTTGGATATCCATAGCAATTGAAGGAATGACTCCTGTAACATACCAAAACAGCCAGGAGGGGGGTCCTCGTGGAAAAGAAAGTCGATTCAATGTTCCACAGAAAAAATAATAATAATAATAACTAGGCAGTATGAATAGGAAAAAAAAAATGTAATGTGTACAGTAGACTTATAGGAGGACAAGTGACAAAACTTGCCATTCAAATTTTTGTAGGTCAATGTTGAACCGAATCAAAAGATTTTTTTTTTGTTCCAAAGGAAATCAAATTTGAGCCGAGTCAGAATTCCATGGAAATCGGAATGATGAATGTGTTATTTTCGTTTTATTGATTCGCTCTGCCAAGGGGCGTCCAATATATTTTGTCAAAAAGGGCGTGGAGGGGAGAGACACGATTTCAGAGCCAAATTTTAAATCCCAAAAAGGAGAAAAAAAAAATCACGAGGGGAAATATCAGAGACAAGTCAACGATCGTCGAGTGAGTGAAAGAGCAATGCGACATGACAAATACGCACTCCAAAAATAAGCCAGAAATAGTCATTTCCCTTCTCTATTTTCGTCCTGCATGTGATGCGCCAGTGCTGAAGGATCAAATGTAATCAAAGTGTAATCATAATAATATTTCCCAGAGAGAAAGAGAGAAGGGCTAAAGGGCTTCGATTATCGTCTAGATGAAATAAACCAGATGATGCGGGGGAGGTCCAGTCAGAAAACAGACCAAACAAGAAATGGAAGTAGAGTGGCTGTTTGCCGTATCAGCAAAGTTCCCTCTTTTCCTTTAGACATCACACACCAAAACCATCAACCGTATATATTATAAAAATACACGACCCCGAGTATTATCATTTTTTTTTATTATGTATTATAAGAAGGAGGAGGGAGGGGGAGGAGGGGGAAGACAGGAGCGCGTGCAGAACAAACACGCCACCACCAAAGGCGGAGCTAGTGGGGAAGGCAATTACGCGTAATCATATTGATGCAACCCCATCACTACTATATACCCGACTAGCACCACCCTATTCTTCCTAGCCGGTCTAATGTAATACTGGAACACAGGCACATTTCTCTCTGCTCCACCCCCCCCCCCCTCCCACAGAAAAAAAAAACAACCCGGAAAAGATTGAGAGAGGGCCAAAAGAATATAATATAACAATAACACACGAAAATGGAATCTAAAAGGTCGTTTCAGCCCAACTGCAGTATGGCCAGCAGTTGCTGCCAATAGATATATATACCAACGATTCAGTGAATAGGGCGAGCAGGGGAGGGATAACAAAAAAAAAGGAACTGATGCTGGGCGACTGCTGTATCAGTGTCGACAATATTGTTTTTTAAGTAGGCCGCCTATATTCTCTACTTTGAATATATACAGAGAGAGAGAAAAAAAGGGTCTCCCCTCCGACGCAGCAAAATAACATATTTTCTCTGTGTGACATGATGCGCGGGGGCGGTGGCTTGACATTGATGGGCATTCGAGTCGCTTCCATCCAATTCATTTCCCCGATGAATACTTTGATGTAAATAAAGGGCCAAGAAGGAAAAAAATAATATAAAAAAAGGGAACGGAGGCCTCTCCTATAAGCGAGCCAATATCAATAGGGAGAAAAGTCCAAAATGAAAAAGAAAAGAAAAGTTGGGAACCGATCCATGTCGCAAAGAAAAAATTCAGGCAATCGGAGGACCCGGTGCAATATTTCTACTACACACTGCAGAGACTATTTACTACTAATACTTGAATATGTATGTATGTAGGCCAGCATGGCTGAGGAAGAAATCGAAAAAGAAAAAAAGGCGGACCATGTGTGTCTAAAATATAAGACAACGTGAGCAGGACTGAAAGAGGCGGATGATGAGAGCGAGGCAAAAGAAGCATTGATTGCTCTTGCGTCGATAGATATTACTATACGACCGGTATACTGCCTATACAAAGTAGGCACTGTATGGCGTACGAGATGGCGTATTATATTTATAGTGGATGCGTCAGAGCCAGTGGAGCATGCACCAATATATACAAGTCTGTTTTTCTTCTTCTTCTTCTTCTTCTTTTCCCATGTTTAATGAAAGCAGAGAAAAGGGACTCGCAATCCTCTTCTTCTTATTCGCTTGCTCCTTCACCGTTTTTCTACTTGTCTTTTTCCCATAGAAATGGCGCATAGTAGTTTGTTGCCTCTTCATCATCTCTCTCTGCTCGTTTATTCTTTTCATCTGCGTCCTACTAACGGCAAATATTACCTCATTAAGTAGCTACATACGGGTAATAAGATGCCTGTGATATATGTGCAGTGTGCACCAACTGGCACGTCTTCAAGCACAGACCGACTACTAACAGTCTAATAAGACGTACACTGGGGTAACCTGAGTGGCTATTTGCCAGGCACAAAAAGAGAAGAAATGCCCGGATGTAACCCCATCGAGCAACGCAGTTATAATATTTCCCCCCGTTTCGTCGAACCTCCCGACATGTTTGCGCGCCGTGCCTTTGCCTATTACCCGGTCCAAAGAGTGGGGTATATACGGTGACCTCCCTCGAATTCAATGAATTTCTGAACACAACAACACACGCCATGATATGTATAGCCCAGCAGTGGCAACAGTCCATTACCTGGCGCCCGCCATTGCATAATTAAAGCATTTACGGGCTAACAAGTTACCAACAGCCAAACCACTCGGAGGAGCCAGAGTCCCCTTTAAATGATGCCTAGCTCCTATCCGGGGGGAACGGTAGGCTCCTTATCTGCCACTCGGAATCGATCAGCGGGATACCAGGCGTATATTATTCCCACTACTATATCCTCTCCTGCTTTTCGAGATTCCCTCTCTGCTCGGTTCCTTGTTTCATCTCGTCGTTGGCTGCCGTCTCGTAAAAAGAGAAACTTTTGGCGGCCGCCTGAACATGGTCGGCCGGAGCAAACCGGCTGCTCACACAACAGCAGGCGCTAGAGCTGCACAGCTCGTCTTCCACGCGCGCCTTGCGCCCAATTTCCCGTTCATAATGCAACTCGGATGGTATTAGCCGTGCAGCGCCAGCCAAAAAATCATCTTCAACGTAATCGCTGGTAAACAGCCAGTGTTATTCTCGTCTATCAATGATAGAACGACCGAGGGCTACAGAGAGAAAGAGAGAGAGAGAAGAAGAAGAAGAGGAGCCAATCAGGAGACGGATAGGGGCTTTTCTTTTTTCTTTCCAGAGCTGTTCAACATCTCTCGCGTGATATCCATCATCATCATTTATGCAGACAACCTATAGTGCAGACTGCCTAGGACGCAGCTAAATCAAAGGGAGAAAAAAAAAGAAGAGAAAGGAAAAGTAGTACACATTCAAAGCTGCTGAACCTTTTTTCCCTTCTTTCATTATTATTCCCCCATAAATGTTTCGTATGAAATCGACCACTTCTTTTTTCCTCTTCTTCTTCTTCCCCTGCGTCAGTAGTCTAGTAAGGGGGGGAGCGACGACGAGTGCTGCCTAAGAGATACGAGAGTGTTCCAGCTGTTGCCCCGGCAGCAGCCGAAAAACTCTAATATATTCCTCGTTCCATTCAAGTTGCGACGCAAAAGAAGGCGCGACTCTTAATTGCAGTTATTTTTTTCTTCCCCCTTTTTCCCGAAAAGAATAACAATAAGGCATTATGCACAAACACACGTTAGACGTTTCACGTTTTTAGCCAGCTCTTTTCACATGGTACATGTAGCCCCTTCTCTCCGTGTGTGTGTGTTTTGTATATTCGTGGTTTTTTGTGCGCTTTATATGGCGATGGTGAACGACCGTTACGCGGCAACCCCAAGATTTTTTTTTTGCTTCTTTTTTGGTTGTTGTCTCTCTTCTTTTTAGAATAGGAAGGAGAGAAAAAAAAGGGGCTTTTTTGCTGCAGTTTGTATGAGGTCGGTCGGTCGCTTTCCCCCCCATCGATCGAATAAACGGCCAGAGCGAACGCCAGCAGCTGAATGCTGTATGTATACGCTCCCTGGGTAAGCTGCAGAGCCTTTAGAATGTGTCTAGATGGGCTAGCGCTAGCCTAGACACATTCTGTGTGTGTACAGTGACGTCGACAGAGATTTATAGTTGGGGTGGAGGGACATTTGGCATTAACCGGCGCAGAACGGACAGACGGGGGACGACGAGACATTTCAAACGTCACGGCAGTCCCGTTCGTTCCTTTTCTCTCTCTCAAAAGGGAAGAATAAAAACACACACACACACACATCTCTAGAAAAGGTCATTTGAATAGAGCAGAAATCAGCAAGAAAAAGGAGAAACGTGGTGGGCGCTCGTAAAATGGAAGAGGGGGAAAAGAAGACGGCCGTCACGCATAACGCGCAGTTTCAATTGTGTCAGCATCGCGAGGTGTATATTTCACGGGGCGACGGACGCGTGAATATCAAACTGCGGTCAGCTGATTTGTTATTTCCCCCTTTTTTTTTTCTTTATTTCTTTCTCCCTCCTGAAATAAATAAAATAAATCTTGACGGCAGCCAAGCCAAATAGAGTAGAAAAAAGAAGAAGAAGAAGAAGACGGGAGAGAAGGAGCGCGCGTGGCCCGCATCGACCGATTCAAGTTGAAAGGTTTTCCCGAGCCCATCGGCATCAATACAAACAGCGCTTGGCGTGTAACACGTTCTTTCTCTCTCTCTCTCTCTCTCTCTCTCCTCCTTAACCAGCAACACTACTAGCACTACTGCTATATAGTGCTGCTGCATCATTATGCAAACAGCCAGCAGAGCAGAGAGATGAGGAGCTCCACGAGTCGGAAAGTGGAACCGTCAGCGCGTTCCACGTCCGTTCGCCGCGCGTCTATTCAAGCGCTCAAACATCGCCATCGCGTACAGTACAGTCATCCACTGCGCCGTTGTGCGTTGCATCAAAGAGGGAAAAAATAAAGAGAGAGAGAGGGGGGAAGAGAGAAAAGAACCAAATAGTCTGAGAGGCGAACTAAACATGCGGCTCAAGACTATATATGCACGGGGGGTTACACACACACACACACTATGCTAGTAGTATATGTACAGGCTCTACTATACAGTGTGTGGTATGGCGGCTCAGACACTTTAGCGACCGTTGGACCATCTGTCGTATCGGGACCACCCAAATCAACCGCACAGGGAGAAGAAAAACACGGGCGTGAATCATTGGCTTTGGCGGGGAAAAAAAAGAAAAGATGAACGGCGTTCAAAAAAAGCGCTACAGGGCTCTTTTCGAATACACATCGCGTTTGGTATTTGAATAAGAAGCGGCGCATTTCATATTCGATAAAGAAAAAGATAAACAACAAAAATGAATGACCGGTTCTTTAGATTTCAGAAATATTTCGACCGAGGTCCGGAGAAATCATCCGCATCGCTGAACTTGGGAGCCAATTGGTTTTGAACCGTTTCGAGGGGCGGTCGTAAAAAAACTGAATTGTATTAGAACAATTTCGACGCTATTTAAGTAAAAAAAAGAGGTTACTAAGGAATAACATACGTGATTCAATGGGCCATTTTCGCTCTAAAGGCATCGTGAAACGATGACCGGTTGAAAGACAATGCAGACGAAAGAATCAATGATCAGAGCTGGATTTAAAAAAGAAAGAAAATAAGAGTTCCGCTCAAAAATCAAATCAAAAGGAAGCGGATGCGAATTTCTTGCTCCGTTTTCCGTCGAGTTGGCGCAAATCAAGTCACCCTGCGCTGTGTGCGGATGAATACCTCCGCGAATGCAGGAAAGAGAGAGAGAAAAGTTTAGACGTATACAAATCCCTATTAATGAGGACGCCGACGTCGGGGGGCGGATCAAGAAAACAGCGATTTTCCATGTGTGTGTGTGTGTGTGTGTTTGTGTGTGTGTTCTCCTCCCTTTGCGTATCAAAGAGATCGCTCTCTTCCTCCCGTTTTAATGATCCAGCCACCCCGGATTTCACACGTCAGCCCATTCCTGCGTGATCCTCTTTTTCTTTTCGAGCATCCAAGGAAACACAACAACAAACAACGTTTCAGACAGGCAAATAACAACAACATCAACCCCTCTCCTATATACCACCAAGAACACTACTGTTACCTTCGTTAACGCTGTATGGGGGCCATCATTATTGCACAAGATTCTCTCCAGTGGCGGATCGTTTTCACCCAGAGGTTTTGAATACAATTTCCCGGCGTACAAGATAACCTTGGACGCTTATTGTGTCGACACTTTTGCTCGGCATTCAATTATTGACGCCAACTCATCCGGAATCCAATATCTCCGGATCTTTTTGTCTCAACAAGAATTTGATTGACGTCTAGCATTTCCATTTTTTCCCTCGAAGTTGTTGAGAGGCAAACCAATTAGATTAACGAGCCCGTCATTTTTTCGAGTGGTCAACGTCGAGTTGTTGTTGAGTAAAAAAAAAACGCCGCAAATTAAGGGCGGCGCCTTTTTCTCCACATTTTCGACACGAGTTTTTCACGACGCTCGACAGATGACTCTGCGTCGTGGGGAAATCCCCTACCGCTCCCGTCACGCGATTGGGGAGAGGGGGGGGGACAGTTGCGTCAAATTTTTTTATGGCCAAATGATTTTACCATCCGTCCCTTTTGGCACTGTCACCGACGGTTCTCTCCCAACGTGGGCGTTTCATTAGCGGTCGTTACCGAGTTACATGACTGATGACGTTTGCTGCCATCGGGAGGGAGTCGTCATTTACGGGGGCAAGAACGGAAAGAGAGAAGAAGAGTCGAATCATAAGCGAATGTCATAAAAGAGAACTCTGTTGTTTAGTAGTAGCAAGTGCGTAGCAGCGCATACGGAGAAGTCTTCTCTCTGATGGCGCGGATATGCACCAGTTGTGTGTAATACAGTTTGCACAGTCTGCGCTGTTGTGGACGTGCATTTCACTCCGATCGCCGATTGGATGCAACTCGGGGAGATGAAGGGGTCCGCTGATTGCATCGCCCGCTAACGAGTGACCGTCCGTCCGTTCGTTTTCCCCCCTTGATCCGGGCAAGGTGCAGCGAACCCCAGCATAATAATGATTCCGTCGTGAATAATATACATCTATACTCTAGCGAGGAAAAATAAAATAAAATAAAATAAAATATAAAAAGGTGTCGAGAGAAGAAGAGAAACGGGCGGTTGACCTTCCCCCGGTCTCCCGTCGTTCTCTCAAGTTCTTTTTTTCTACTTTTTTTTTACGATAGCGATAAAATCATCGGACACGTTGGAAGAAGAAAAAAAAACAGGGGCGGATGCTCGAAAAACTATCGGCAGAACTGGCGGAGAGAGAAAAAGTAACAGTTGACTGCACGCCGTTGATTCTGAAATGCGCTGTTGTCGTTCTGCCCTTCAACGTGATCGACCGAGCAGAGAGCAAACTACATACACATAGACACAGTAGCTTATTCTATCGCCGTTTTCTTTTAATAGGAAAAAAAAAAGTCACATAAAAAGAGAATATCCAAAAGACGAATTTTAAAACACACAAAAAAATACAATTTCAAGTTATTTGATGGAATTTTTTTTCCCTTGTTATATACTGGGGAGATCAACCGTCACCCCATTGTTTGTGAATGATGATGAAAGTTTTGGAGTTTGTTGGGCCGTCCCTCGGATAATAAATAATAATAATAATAAAAAATAAAAAATAGAGGATCCCTTCGTCACGTTCGGCTTCATGCCGATTATACTCCACAATCTATTACGTTCGCCATCCGACAATTGGGGAATCCTGGTCTTTTCTTCTTCTATTTCTTAATTTCTACTTCTTTTTTTTTTCTTTCTTTTTGACTTCTTTTGCTTCAATTTACTCTCGAGTCTTTCTTTAAAAATGTTTGGCTTGTCCACCGTGCACCAAGGGCGGACGAAAGAAGTGAAAGACGCCCGTCCTAAATCTATTTTCCTTTTGACTAGAGAGAGAGAAAAGAAGAACAACAAATTCCAGCACCTTTTGTATACATACATATATCCCCCCCCCCCTCTCTCTCTCTCTCTCTTTCTCTCTCTACACAACAAAAAAATCGGTTTCGAAAACATGGCGGAGAGTAACTTGGATACTTTCGTTCGAAATCAGATGGGCTGGAAATCCCTTCCTGACATTTGTTTCGTGTCCGATTCTCTTTCTTTGTATAAGTAGAAAAAAAGGCATCGCTATAAGAAGTTGGAAGGTCCTATTGAAACGGAGACGGAGAGTCGGGCAGCGATGGATTGAAGGTATTTATAGCGAGAGAAAAAATAGGCAAAGGTCTCCCCCCTCAATAAATACTGTTATAATAACACACACACACACACACACACATTCATTGTGAGTCGATAGGACACATCTTGTTTGCTGTTGTGTTGAAGAAAAAATAAAGGTCTCGCTTTCGGTTCGTTCGCCTCTTCCACTCGTCTATAGCTATCCTTTTTTCTTTCTACTGGGTAATTATTCACGCGGAGAAGGAGAGCGGTAAAGCCGAGAAGAAATTTGGCACACACGGATTGCGGGTGTGTGTCTGACACGGCGGAAGGAGTGATGCGTGATGGTGGGTGGTGGTGCTGATGTTGCGGATGGCGGAGAAACGACTATAAGATGGGGCCGGTCCACGGACACTTGCTCAACATTTGCCAAGGCAGACGTTGGAAGTTGTGGCGTGATTTTTTTGTTTTTGTTTTTTTTTTTTTTTTTTTTACATTTTACAAATGGCTTTTTCTATCCTCCCCATTCTTTTCTTTCCTTGACTGGTCGTTTGTTGTCGTCGTTTGCCAGCGTGATTCACGTCCGGATATCTATGCTACATTATTACAAGACTATAGACCGACATTAAGCACCCAGAACGGCGATTCCTTTTGGCCCAAATAGCCTGGTGAATAAAAACAAACCCCAGCAAATCTCAAACAGAGGAAATGGCATAAAAGCATCACGCACAGACATCTAGCTCCTCTCTTCAGAAAAGTACCCCCGCCAGCTAAAGCCTCGACAGAAAACGATCTGCATGCTGATGATGATAATGCTTCTTTGTCGCGTTTTGTTGCTATACTGCTCCTATGCTACTATTACCGATGATGATGATGATGATGATACCACTGTCTGTAGGACTCTGACTGCTGCTGCTGCTGCTGCTCATGATGCTTCGAGATGCATCCAACTGTGTCAGAAGGTGTCGTCAAGCAGACCAAAAGTACCCGGATGAAACTCTCTCTCTCTCTCTCTTCCCAAGCTTTGATTCTTGCCCAGATAGGAGTTGAGAGCTTATATAATAACATTTGTGTGTGTGTGTCTTTCGTGCCTATTATAAATCCAAGCTTCCATCGCTGACTTGGTCATAATTTCACCTTAAAACTTTTTCGGGAGTTATTTCAAATTTATTTCGTTGCGCAAGCGGAGAGGAAAACATTTTTCGTTTTATCAACAAAATCAAAAAAGAAAAAGTTCATTAACGGCCGGCGGGGAGAGACATATCCGCATTTTATCCTTGAAGAAATCGAAATAATCGATGATTATGCTACTGACAATATACCCCATGCAGCGCCGCCAAGGTTACGAACGCAATGATACATAAAAAGGTGTAATTACTGTAAAGGAGATTTTCACTTGACTACCATTTCATTTCTTCTATCGACACCCTTGTTTTTTTATATTTTGTTTCCAACTGTGATGATTCCGCACGATGAATATCTCCGGCAGATAAGGTTGACGGGCCGGGTGCCGCGCGTTCGGCCGCAGGCCCAAACCCCGCCAGGCCCGTCCTCTCTCCGTCTACCTATATCCATTTGTGCAACTTATTGATTGCAATGTGTGGGTGAACGCCTGACGGGACAGACAGGCAGACAGACAGACGGTAATCCATGGAAACAGACGACGTGTTCCCTTAATGGCGCTGTTCTTTTCCTTTTCGATTGGCGTACATTTTGCCTACGCGAAAACATTCAAGTGACTCGCCTATACAACGGGTGGGAGAGAGTTTTGATTATTACTCAAGGTCTCACGAGCGGCAAACAGCGGTACACGCAGCATGTGAACAGTTTTTCACGTAGTGCACGACAAGGAGGACGCGTTCATATTTATGCCACCGGGCAGAGTGTTTGTCTTTTTCCTTGTCTCGCATCGGCTTCCAACATATTCCTGTAAGGTCCAATCCAGCAGCAGCCAACCAGCCAGCACTCCAGTCACTACGTTTTGTCCCTTATTGTCTTGTCTATTTCTTATTATTATTATTCTTTTGCCTCCTGGACTGCTGCCATCGACTGTTGTCTCGATTCGAGTACATCAATATTTACAACCTCGGCACGAAGAGACGCATACACAGTCGGCCCTACCAAAGTCCTAAGTTGCGGTACACAGGTACCGACTACGAAATAGGTAGCGCCATCTTGGCGGCCATGAAAGCAAATGAAACTGTACACTTACAATCCGATAAAAGAAACCGAAGAAAAAATCCGAAATAACACGAAAAACACATCCCGAAAGGAGGAAAAGATAAAAAACAAAAAGAAAGAAAAAAAGCCAAAAGGAAAAACCGGTCGGGACCGGTGTCGCAACTCAAACGCCCTCATCATCATAATCAATATGTATTAATACTTTTTAAGGCGTGCACACAACAGCGATTGCCGACTGATACGTCACAGACGCAACACATTTATTCGCTCCCTCTGGCGCAATTACCTATGCCTTTTCTTTCCCGAAAAAACAAAACAAAAATAACAATAAAACAAAAAGGAAACGAATCGAAAAACAGTGGGGGCAAAAAAATAAAAGCTGTGAAAGGAAAGTAGCTTAATTGATGAAACAGCAGATTATAGCGCGACCAACCGATGGTTTATGTAAAGGAATCAACAACAACCAAAACAGAAATAGGAATCACTGCGGAGAGGCTCTCGGAATAAGAACGAAGCGCATAGGATGAATAGAAAGTGCTGTGCTGCACGGGGTAGATGGGGGGTCATTTAAGGAAAAAAAAGAATAAGAATAAGAAAAAAATATTTTCGGTTCCACAAAATGCGAGGCTGCGAGCCGAAGAGAGAAGTTTTCCAACCGCATGAAACCATGACTGGCGTTCAAGGTGTAGTTCACCTTGAACACCTATAAGCAGCGCCATACTTGGCAGCTGAAAATGATTGTTGAAAAGAAGAAGAAGAAAATGGTCCTTGTATATATGTATACAGCGAGCCGGCAATGGCCATGTTTACGCGCTGTCATTAGCCACCAGCAGTGCTTTAAACAATTGAAAATAGGCTTTCAATCAGCGCATAACCAAGAAAAAAGAAAAGTGAGCAAGAGTACGTATTATTTCACCCGGCATTCTTGCCTTCAACCGTGCAGACAAAATAATCTATTCGCTGCTGATGGTCGACTGAATAATTCTCCCAACGCACAAAGCTTAAAAAAGAAAAAAAAAAAAAATCTATCAAGAATCAGATATCCGGTGTGTAGCCTATGTAGAAGAATTACTATACAGACGGTTTTTATTAAAAAGAAAATAATAAAAAAAAGTTTCTCAAAAAGATTTTTCTGTTTCCAAGTAAGATTTGAAACGACCTTGTTTCCATGACATGTGTGTGCTGAATTAGATAGACAGGACATAATAATAATAATAAGTGGCAAAGGAACACAACAACAAAAAAGTTGAAATGACCAGCAAAAAAAAATAAACAAGTGCCAGCGTATCATTTCAGAATTATTGGGGAGAGCCGGAGAGCGCGTATTACGTGCTGTGTCTTTTAGCTAGGTCCTCGACGACCAAGACAGAAGACTTATCCCCCCCCCCCCTCTATGCAGGTGGTGGTTAAATCAAGACTTGTAACGAAGGAGGATGGCTTATTCCTATCGTTTGATAGCCTACATGTCGTATGTGCATTAAAGAGAAAAACCTGCTGTTGCTAGGACAGTGATAATGGGAACCTGTCGTGGACAACACAGTTGTGTGATAATGAGCAACAAGTCCAGGGTAAACGACACCATGCCTCTTTTTCCAAAAGCCAGAGTGCTGGATGACCGTTTTTTGTTCAGCCATACGGGAATAACAGGTCGTCTTCTATAATCATTTCTTCTCTCTAATTTTTCAAGACAAAAACCAACAAACGTCGGAGGGGGGAAAAATTATAAAATCGTATTTTTGTTGTTGGATATTCCATATCCAGCGATTTGCTTATTGTTGCCTGACCGGAAATACGGCTACACAGAATGACGGACGACGTTGTCTCTTTCTCTCTCTGTGGGTATGCGTCCCACGTGTTTGTTTCACAACAGCGGCACAGACACACACAAAAAAGAAAAATGAAACGCAAAGCATGTGAGTTTTTTTCTTCTTCTTCTTCTTCTTTGGAACCTCGTCCAAAAACTAGCGAGACATGATGGATTCTCTAAATTACGATTGTGAAATCACAAATGCTTTATTGCTTCGACCACATCGTTCGCGAAGGAGGAAAGGCAAGGAAAAATACGTGCCGTGATTATGATCGTGCATCAAAGTTGTTGTAGCATTATAGAACGGTCGATTGATTTTTTTTTCTGTCTTGTTGTTGTGTGGTTCTCCCTAGCACCACGCGATGTTTAACAGACCCAACTGCAAGACGAACGAATACAAACCGGTAAGTTTCCTTTATTATTTCTTACAGAATTTCTGTTTTTTTTTTCCTCCACCATTCTTTCAGATCTTCGATCAAAACCGAACGGCAACATAAGTGAAGGAAGTTAAAAAAATAATAATAATAATAAGACGAGAAAGAGAAAGAACAAAAAATAAAAGAAGAAAAATAGATTCGATCAAACGAGATTGCTTTACGGCTGCATTCCGTCTGCTCGTCAAGGCGAATCTAATCGTTATTCCCAATTTGTTGTTTTCGCTATTATTTCTTTCTCCACTGGAGGAAGGAGGAACTCTATGCCCGCGTGAATACCGGCGCAGAACCGAAAGGGAGGACGTTTGATCCCCATCGTTAAAGCATTCGCCAATTCATTTCTCATCCTCCATTTCCACCTTTTCGGCTGGGGTGTTCGCTGTGGCGTAGACACACGTCAGGGAAGATGCCATAGGTGCAAAAGTCAGTGTTTATTCTGACGAGGCTTATTGCATCTTCCTTCGTATCTTTTTTTTTCTCTCGATTGCTTACCGTACGAGTCTGTTGGCCGGCGTCGTTTGTTGTAGTACGTTGCGGGTACTTGTCGTGAAATCAGATTGACTTTGCGCCGCCCTTTCATTTGGACGGCGCCCAAGGATAGACGTGCCGAATCTCGAAACGATTCAGACGAAAAGACTCGACTCAAATTTACAGAATTGCCTATTTCTCGTTTCAGAAAAACCTCAACGGGTTAATTAGGTTCAAAACGATAACGGCAAATTAAATCCCATGCAAGCGCCAAAAAAAAACCTCGGCCCAATAAATCGCTCAATAAATTCAAATTCAAAAGAGCAATTGTGTGATAGTAAAGCCCCACTTAAAGCAAAGTCAGACAGCCGTTATTCTCGAGTTGCAACAGCAAACCATGGACATCGGCACGGTATAGTGCATAGGTACCATATCGACTAGATACACAAGCAAAAGGGAGAAAAGAAAAAAAGGAAGCGGAACAAACAGTCAGCGGTAATTCACTCAAAAGTAAACAGCTTTCAAAGTCTTGTTTAAAAAGAGATTGGCTTTATTCGGAATGGTGACTTGGTGAGTCCCCGGCTGTTACCTAGCTCTCAGAAGGAGGGCAGGGGAAGAAAAAGGAAGAGGAAAAGGTTCAGCGAGCAATTTGCATCGACTTTTTCTTGGAAAGTGAAAAATCCCTTGCCCCCAGAGTCTTCGAGAGATAGAGAGAAAAGAAAAGTTAAATTCTATTAACACAAACCCTTTGAATGAAAAGTCCTTTTTTTGAACTGAAATAAAAAAACAAGAAAAAAGAGTGCTTTCTTTTTGTCGTTCATTTTTTGTGTGTAAGAAAAAAGCCAAAGAAATGTTTTTTTAACCTCTCGGAAGAAAAAAAGAATTTCTTTTTCATTTGTTTCAGAGGTTCTATTATTTTTTGTTGATATTGTTAGTGGGAAATGCCAGTCGTCCAACGCGACACTTATTCAAAAATTCGCCCCGCTTGTAAATAATAAACGTAAAAGTGTAAAAACCGTCGGACCCTGCGACTCATTAGCCATTCAAACGGCGTCCCGGATCAAACACACGCGGTGCCCAAAAGAAAGAAAAGAAAAATAATAATTAAACCAATCGTTGCAACAAACTGGAAATCAAAAGAATATCAACACAATTTCAATTCACCTGACCGAAACAAACTTTTGTCCATTTTGTTACGATTCAACTGACTAGGACAATGCACAAATGAAGATAGAATGCATTAATTAGACCCATTTGTGAGCTGGACTGCAAAAGAGAAGTTAATAATCACAATTGGAAATGGGATTGGCAACACAAGGCGACAGCCAGCGTCACATCATTTATTGTGATGATTCGACATTAAAACGAGAAGAATCCAAGAGAAGCAAAGTAATCAACAACAATGCTCCAAAGAGATACACGTATACAGGATTGACGTAACTGCTCATTGTGCAGTCAAATCGGAATCAATCATAACGGAGAATTGATGCGTGTATAGTAAAAAGCGCCCGCGGTTCTCCGTTATTGTTTCTCTAGGATGTGTAACGCTGGATGAATAATTGAATTTATACACACACACAAAAAAAAAAAAACTCGTTACTCCGTTTTCCTATACAAGTCGACTTGATCTATAAAACAGAAACAACTTTTTTTGCGTTGTTGTTTTTATTTTAAGTGCCCGTTGAATTGGTCACGTTCTCTGTCCGATGGTTTCCGATATCACTCTGTTGTTATGTGACGCAGTATTTTTTTCCCCCGTGAAAATAAAAAGAAACTAACGCCACAACACACAATCGAAAAAGGAGAAAAAAAAGGGACCTCCATCGCTTTACACAGTCGTGCTGATGCGGTGGGTCAATACATATAATTTTTGACGACTTTTGGGTTTTGGCGAGATGTGTTTTTTTCCCCCTTTTTCCCGACTTTTTTTTTAAGAGACTTCCCCTCGTCTTGACGATGACGTGAAAGGCAGTAGTGAAATAAAAAAAATAACCGAGCCCAGAAGTTTCTCGGGGGCCGGAGAGGAGAAATAAGTGCTGAAAAGATCCGAGCGCACAATAACTGGATTTCCTCTCTCTCTCTCTCTCTCTCTCTCTGCCAGAGTCTCCATTGGGAATCAACATTTCTATGCACACGGCCATCACTCAAGCTTAAAGCTGTTAACCTTTATTTTATTTTATTTTTTCCCTCAGAGGATTACGAGAGAGAAACACACACACAGACACAAAAAAAACAACAAACAGCGGACGCTCGAGGAGTGTATATAGAAGAATTACGAGCGTCGGATGTAGCCAGCGTGAAGAGGTCTGCTAGCAGGTAAAGGCCCAACGAAATTTTTCGAGTAGGTAGCAAACAACTCTTTTTTTTTTCCCTTTCTTTCTCCGCATGTAGCGCGTACAACAAAATAATAATAAAAGAGAAGAAAGAAAAGATATGACATTTCATTCTTCGGGAGGGGAATGCTGCTGCTGTCTTCCTCATTGACAATAAACAACAACAAAACGAAGTGCGGTTTAAATGAGCTGGAACCGGCCCCTGTGTGTTCCATGTCATTTTCTTTTGGCGGTGGGATGCGCCACAATACTTTGCCGATACTATTAACTATGCCACTGCCGCTACTGCTATATACGCACAAGGAGTTCTTCTTCTTTTCGGCAAAGGAAAAAAAGAAAAGGGGAAGGACGAGGTGTGGCAATGCCGCGACGTTTCAAGGTGATTACTCCCGTTCGACTCTATTATTTCCATTTGGCGTCCAACAACCAACGAGAAAATCAAAATAGTCCTTTTTCACGCCACGGTGAATCCTCATCGCAGAAACGCCACACACAAACATTTGATTGAGCCCTCCTCCTTCCTCCAGAAGAAACTGGTCTGAGATTTTGAACGAAAGACGGAGGAGAGCCAGGTAGCCCACTTGAGACCAATTGGTTACACCGCGCCATCGCCATGTCTATGCTAGCAATCATCCTGACCGTCTTTTTTTTTTGTTGTTGTTTTGTTTTTAATGAGACTTTTCTTTTCTCACTCGGGAATATACGCTAACTTGTTCTTGTCCCGCTCATTTCAAAATAAGCAGAAAAAAATTGTTTTTCCTACCTTAAATGCGTCGTTCTCGTCGTATTGCTTCTTTCTCGGGTGATGTTGTCGCTGATGTTGTTGTTGTTGCCAAGGTCCAGCAGCGACATAACTCTTTTCTCGACGGGAGTCGTCCCGTGGTGCTATTTTCGGGGTGTTTGTGGCGACGGATTTCCGTGTAATCTTATTACCGCACTAGGAATATTCACTGGACGTCAGGAGACGGGCAATTCCATAAGGTGGAGTGGGAAGTAAATGTTCCATTGCTGCCATCTTTCGGCTCCGGTGCCCAGCCTCGCGCACCTACAATTCCAAAAAAAGAGTGTGACGTTCTACAACAGATTTCTCTCTTTTTCTTTCTTTCCATTTCTTTTTATTTAATCTTTGCAAGGAGTGCAGACTTAATTTATGTGTCACAACAACATGATTCATGCTCATTGGATTTTAGTTCTTTTTAGCAGCGAGGCGGAGGTCCAGCTGCCGACTTGCCGAGACGACTAGCATATAACCCCGAAATGCTACGGAGAAATAAATATCGCCTGAAAAACGAAACAAGACAAATAAATAATCTCCACGAACGAAGCCTTATGCAATTCGTAACGCCATCTCTATTCTTCAACTCTCTTTTCATTTCTTTTTCTTAAATAGTCAAAACGACCACGGGCAGACACTACATTTGTGCACGGAACGTTGAACCAACCAGAGGATTGGATGACATTTATACGCACAATGTTTGGTGCATTTGTCTCCATCAACCCAGTCAGGTTTCCCCCTCCCAAAAAAAAAGTCCTTGGCATCTCTTGAGGAATTCCTAAATTTATGTTTACTTAGAAAGAGAAGTTCTATTCACCACTACTACACTAACTCTTTGCTCCATTTCACGTTTTGTTTTTGGTTTCGTATTTTTAAGCTTTCGCTAGGGGGAAAGAAACAAAAAACCAAAATAACAAAAAAAAAAAAAGAAAAAAAGTGGGCGCCACCTTTTGAAATAGCCTCTCTATTTGGGTTATCGCCGCCCATATTGTTTTCGAGTTTATTAGATATTTGTATGTTTCTCATTATCATAATCATTATCTGTATGGGAGAATGAGGCAGCCCAGCCGGGATGGAGGGAAGAATAGGGAAAGCGCGGCTGTTACTGCGGAGACGAGGTCACAGATTAGAGACAGAAGAAGAAGTTGAAGTCGAGAAGAAGAAGAAGAAAAAAATCCGTTGGCACCAGGATCACAGATTTCTCCTGGCGTCTCCAACGTCCATTAAAAAAGTCCCTCAGCTCATTTCAGAAAAAGAAAAGCAATCATTAATAAAAGAGCGAATAATAAATATCGTGCCGCCACCGCATGCGACTTTGAACTTATTGAACTCATAGCAGCTACAAGATTGAAGAAAACAAAACAAAATATGGAGACTTGTGTGTTGTTATTAGAAACCTAGACGAAAAGATGCCATAAAGAACGAATGCATTTGACGTATAAGGGGATACACTATATAATAATAGAAGCTCGCTCTGGGAGGTAGTCATTTGTGATTTCCCTTTAATGGATTCAACGGACCCCGGAGTCGGAACAGCAGCCGGTGGTGAAGTTGTTTGCCCGTCAACACAACTAGCCTCCCCACCCCCCCCCCCCCTTTCCTCCACTAAACAACAAGTGCCAGGGATAAATAAGCTGGTTTGAAATATGCACACACTATATCAAATAATGTTGTGCAACCCAACCATCTTAGCCCATAACCACACCACTCGCCTCTATATAAAGTCGAGATGAAAGTGTAGCATTAAAAAAATATCCCAAAATGTTCTGTTCCTTTTCCACCTTTTTGTCGTGGCGCGACGAGATAGGAGTAGCAGTTCGAATGTGTATAAAACTGCGTGAGAGAACTTTAACGGTTAAAACTTTAGAAATGAAAAGAAGAAAAAAACGCTCGCCTCATTATAGATATCGAACCATTGACGAGCTCATAACAGAGTAAGAGAAAAGGGGAGAGAGAGAAAAAAATAAATAGATATTTAAAGTCTACTGCTTGATAAAGAGGCCAAACAGGTTCTCTCTGCTCCGCGCTCCATTATTTCCCCCAGCTTTGAAAAGCTTCCTCGTTTTGTGTGAACTCTTGGCTCAACGCTGAAAAGCATGACGTCTTTTGGGTGAAAACTGTTAACGTCTGTTCAAGCCCGGCAAAGTCACTAAAGTTCAAAGCTATTGAGAGCGAGGAGTTGGTGGATGGCGGAAAACGAGATGAGGCTCGTCGTTGTCCCTCTTCTACTATTACCACTACTACGCAGAATAAGAGAGTTTGGGTTGCTGCTGCTGCTGCTGCATGTGTGTGTTGGTTTGTACGAGCACCGCCTGTGTTTGTTGTAGTTTCATGCAGCTTGGGGGTATTTCTTTCTTTTTTCTTTTTTTTTGCCTATGTGGGACGAGAAGATAGGAGAGAAGGGAACGATCAAGAGAGTTGGACAAAAACAGAAACTGCCGCCATTAAGCTGGCCTCGTAAAACAAGTTAAGAGCTGCCGTCAAATGTGGCAGCCCCGATTGCCAGTCTTATTTATAGATAAACTTGTGTGTGTATACTTCGTCGCAACTAGCAAGGCGTGTGTTGTTGCTTCTTCTTCTGCTGCTGCTGCATACAGCGAAATACAAGTCTAAGAAGAAGAAGAAGAAGTAGGAAAAAGAAAAGTCTCTGTGTGTGATGGCGTGGACCCCCGGTTGCATTGGGCGACCGTATGGCCCTCGTCGACAATCATCTCGCAGCATCATATTTCTCCTCGACTAATGAACGATGCGTTCCATCACAGCGGGAGCCGACAGAGTTTCTAGCTCGGGTTGGTATTTTAAAAGGGAAGCCGAAAGTTGCAAAGGACGAGGGATACTATATGGACCGGGATAGAGTGAACTGAAAACCTTCTTGACATCGACGTCGGTTGCACTCAAGTTCATCGACAACGTCTTCTCTCGTCTCACAGCTGAGAGACAGAGCTCTTGAAATTGAAATTCCATTCGAACTATGTATACGTATCCCGTTGACATCACAGTGCATTCGCAATAATGTTACCCAGAATGAAATAACAAGTTTCTCAATCAGTATAAGCATCTTCTGTGTAGAGCCTTCGTTGAAAAAGAGGAGAACATTTAAAGAAATGGATGTTGAAATCAGCTGGAACATGGCCATTATAGCTTCTACAGACTTTTGCATAATGAAACATGGGGAAAGTGAATAAAAAAGAAATGCTTACAAACATGTGATGCAAATGGATCAAAGAGGCCGGGTCTTGGAGTACAGTGATGACTGGTCTGAGACTTCATTCGCAGAAAAGTTTCTTCTTTTTCGCACGAACCACGTGGTTGTGAAAGATAAGGGATACTTCTAAAGAAAGCAACACCCTGTTTGTAGATTTCATATTCGTCACGAAGTCAGCTCAGCTCGTTATTCGTTTGAAAGTAAATGGCCACAGATGTTTGCAGTAACGAAATGAAAATTTGGAACACACAAGACATGACAAAATGTCCGATCACGTCTTGAAAGAGGGAAGCAGTCAACCACATGAGCACGCACCAGACTTGAAAAATTAAAAGTAACTCAATGGAAAGCAGACGATGCTATCAATTTTGCAAAAAGGGCTAAGCAGTTTCTGTCAATAAATGATTCGCGAATGAAATAAATACTTTTCAATAAACAGTAATTGATTTCACTGTTCGTACTTTAAATAGTAAGAAGGGAAATTACTTAGATTCAATATAATCTCATTTTTATTCAATTTTTTTAAATACATCTTCAAGTCTTCAACTTCCATGTTTGGAGTTCCTTCTAGGATGATCGACCTGCTTTAAACGTTTTGAAATCTGTTTAAAATTTTTTTTAATAAAAATGAATTTGTGGAATGATAACTTGGTAAGGAATTAGGATGCTGGGGGATAAAGGACGATCCTGTCTCGGATCCTGTTGATAAAGGACGTCTATTATAAATATCGTAACACATAAAACCCCGTTTTCTTGACTAGTTCGGGGTGTCACGCTCCAAAGTTGTGTCGTTCAGACGTATACGATTAGCTCCTGAGGAAAGTGGATCGTTACCGTTCACTCGATATTGCACATCGATTCAAATAAAGCCCAACATGCAGGGCAATGAAGTACGAGCGTGTAACCAGGTCAGAAGCCTTCCCTTTTGATCATTTCAATAAATTTCCTTTATTTCAAGGCTATAGTCTTCCTTCCTGCTCCAACAACAGAGTATACTCGTTCCCTCACTGGCATTGTACATCGGTACTATTTATACGTAGTTGTATACTCACCCATACACACTTCCATCTCTATGGTGTAGCAAGTCAGTCAAAGCTCTAAGGGTTGTTCCTCGAAACAGGGGGTCTCCTCGTCTTCCCTTCACTACCCTCTTAAAACGGAATCAGCTTTCATCCATTCGGGATGAGGGAGTCGAAAGAGCTGTTGGCGTATAGCTGAGCTGATATATAATATGAGTAGTTTACGTATATATATATATACAAGCTATAGAGTGAAACGACGACGACTCACTCCATAATTTTCCTCCTATGGAGCCTCCTGTATGCAACTTGGCTTGGCTGTGTGGATGGATGGATGGATACATATATTCTCTGGTGGCTGGTCTGGTCTGCCAGAGAGAGAGATCAATTTCATCATCTCGGTGAAAGGACAAACTTTTCTCGTTCGTTCGATCCTATAGACGGCCGTTACATTATACCCTCCAATTGCCTTTTAAGTAGGTTTTTTTTTAAAATATATTTTCGGTTATGTTCTTTTTTACTCTTTCGGCAGAGCTCGAGGGAATCTAACCCCATAGAATAAAGAAAAAGGCAAATTTTTTTTTTTTTTTTTTTTTAAGCGACTCGACGGTACGAGTGAACAACAACAACAACAAAATAGACACAGAGATTGAACGCGCAATATATGAAGTGTATATATACTGCATGTGTGTAGTTGAGGAGACTCACTCCGGGACCCTCAGGCCCAATTCACGTCTAAAAAAAAATAATGACAGAGAGATAAGCTTTTGCCAGAAACGAAAAAAAAAGAAAAGTAGAAGCTCAAAGGAAAACGAGAAAAGAGAGATAGAAAAATAGAGAGAGAGAGAGAGAAAAAAAGTCTTCTTGATAAGGCAACGTATGTATAAATATATACACCTTTCTCCGGCTTTTGTTGCCGTTGTTGTTGTCGCTGTTGTTGTCGGGACTGTTATTACTGTTTCTTACGTATAAAAGTCTTATCAACACGAGAGAAGATATGGCCGAGGGAAAGGACGACAGACAGATAGACAGACTGAGAGGTTTCTTCTTGTTTGGCTTCAACAAGAGACTGAGTCATCCCTTGAGAGAGAGAGAGAGAGAGAGAGATGGGCTGAAATGAGTGCAGACAACAATAAACGTGAAAGAAGAAGAAGAAGACGAACAAGTCTCTCGATAGGCATCCTCACGTTATTTTAGGGAGGCGTCTGTCTCCTTTTCTTTTGGCTCCTTTTTGTTACCTTTGATAGGATTATTGTTTTCCCAGGTAAACATCAGCAACAGCTTCCTGTAGACTCTACCACAGCTATGCCAGTCAGACGCCGGGGATGGGCTTATAGTGCCTTTTGTTATTCCAACAAGTTTTCACCATTTGTTCTCCATCCGAGTCATTGTTATATAACTGGCTATCGCCCTTGTTGGACCATGTTAGCCATTCCACCCAGCTCCTCTTCTCTCCACTTCCTTTTGAAAATAATTAATTCAATAGAAGGTTCATCAAGCAGAAGGGCTTAGAATCGACAGCGCGACCTTACTATACCCTTAAAGAAAAGGTGCTGCGGTAAAGCGGCTATAAATGTTGGTGAAAGTGAGAGGACTCAATGCGGAATCGACGTTGATTTTCACGCTAATTTGTTGCTGTTTTTAATCTGCTAAAAATGTCAAAATTTCACTTCCGCTTTTCCGGAACTAAACTGCGCGATGGTTACAGGATATCGAAGTGCTTTTTTACTTCACCGAAGAAAAATCAATTTCCTTTTCGTCGAGGGCACTTTCGAAAAATCTGCCGAATAATCCAGCAAACGAAGTGAAGCCGGCTACATGGTGGTTGTGTGTACGTACAAGTAGTGTTACAAGAAAGTATGGAAGAAAAAAGGGGAGATCTGATGACGAGAGAACATCTGGTTCTTGTTTCATCTTTTTTTATTTTAGTTTTGACGTTGGAAAATCAAATAGACCTCCTGCTGCGCTCTGCAATTCAACTCGAGTCTTCGCTGGGCTCTCATACTCAGCATACTGGCGGTTTGGTGCTGTGTGTGAGTGCTACATAATATAAAGCTTTCTCTCAAGTCAAAAGTCTTGCCAAAGCTGAGATATAAATGAAGCTTATGGAAATGAGACGTTGGCCCTTTGTGGAAGAGATTTAGGCTGCGCATATCTCTTTAATTTTTGTGATCGCGTCATTGGCTCGATTCTTATATTATTCAACGTCCAGCGGGCGAGTCAAGAGATTGATGCATCCAGCAGGGGGGGGAGCCTATAGACATCCCCTAGAAAGGTGGCAACAACGGGGGGAAAACGTCTGCGAGAAAGGAGAATATAGCGTTGACAAATCTCTATAGAAATTCGTCTTATCCCTCCCTTAAGAAAATTACAGAATAAGCGATAAATATTCCGACACACGAGATGAAACCTTTGCGTTTATGTCCTGTCTACCACCGCTGCCAGCCTACCACATGTCGTGACAATTCCCGGGAAAGTTTTAAAAATTTGAATTGTATTAAGCGAAAGAATAGGGAGAGAGAGAGAGAAAAAGTGAAAGACACAGAGACACCTCCCTCCTCTGTCTGCTGCCAGCCTGACTCGATTTTTCATCTGCACAACACAAAAAAGGAAAAAAAGAGAATAGAAAGAAGATGAGAGAAAAATTGGTTTGGGGAACTAAATAGTTAAAGGGAGAGAGAGAGAGGCAGAAAGGCGAACAATATATATATGGCATGGAACATTTGACAAAGTGGGCGTGGTGGGTGTGAAACACTCTGTCGAGCTCCGAGAGAAGGGAAAGAGAGATAGAAGTAACAACAGCAGGAGACGTCAATCGGCTTCAAAGCACATGTGGACTCGTCGAGTGTTGGGGAAAACGAAAAAGTGGGTCGAAGCAACACGACCAACACAGCGAGAGGTACAACCGGGAGGATCAGAGACACCAGGCATGGCGGGAAGTACAAACCCAAGTTCAATGATACCACCAATTAGATGCTCAACTTGGTAACAAGACAAAACATGCAGAGCAAAGAGGGGGAGACGCAGCCAAGTTGGGCGCGGTAACGACGGGCGCTGTACTGTACACATAATTGTCTTATCCTATCAATCAAATCCCTAACTGAACGGAACTGCTGGGGGATTTTCGACGCAGAAAAAATTAGCATGCTAGTAGAGTTCGCCCATCACACAGCATATGTGTATACCGTTTAACGTGGCTCTGCAATTATTTCGAATGGACAGGTGAGGTCGGGTAAATAGTTAATTGGAGCAACCGGAAGGAATCCTGCCGTACAGTTGGTTCAAAACCGATGTATCTCTGTCAACCTGGGCGACGGCCGTCGACGACGACTGTGCTGGGATATCGAGTTCGTCGACCGGTTGAACGACGTTGCTGCCATCAATTTCGGCTGCTTTGTTTTTAAAAAGGGTAGGAGGATAGAAAATCTAACGGACTTTGTTTTTTTCTGATGGCTGTGGCACCACGATGAGCTGTCAAAAACTTGGCCAACTCGACGGAGCACTCAAAAGTTATTGCGATGTTGTACGATGTACTTTCTAATTGGACAAAACTGCACGAGAGAAACGAGCAGTTATATAAACTAACTCCCTTCTTCGTCTTCTTCTTCTTCCCACCAGTTTTCTCGCAACCGGTTTCCCGGGCATTTACCCACCACCTTGGCGACGAGCCACGGAGCGCCAGTCGAGCCGAAATCTCCTGCTGCTGTCGAAAGATGAGAGAGAGAGGGTTAGAGTCAAGTCTCTCCCCTTCTCGGACCGGCGGAGCCATTCCGCCCACTTGTTTCTTCCATCACGCACAGCACGGGGCGTTTGTGTGGTGTTTTTGGTGGCTGCTGGACAGGATCAGATCACAGGATGATTGGCGGTTCGTGCAGGCGGAGGAACTCAAGATCAGGCGGTTCAGGCCGTCTCCCATATAACTTTACGTAGAAAAGAAACCAAAAAACAAAACAAACATCAACATAAATGAAAAATGGGATATAAGCGCACTCACTCAAAAAAAAAAAAAAAAATGCACGTAGAGAGACTACCTATGAAATGGGGAGAAACCAAATTCGTATAATCCACCGAGTGGCAAATCCCCACTTCTCTCCAGCCCACACAGACAGGTGTTGCGCTATCCCTAATTCGGAGAAATCTGAAATTGTCTACTAGTACAACTGTTCGACTTTTATTCTGGTGCTCAACAACAGCTGCAATAAAAATGCATAACTTCCCCAAATAACATGGACGAATGTTTCATGAATCATTCTGTTCACGATGAAGTTCAACTTATAACTAGACATAAAGTGACGAAAAAAGTAATGAATTTTTCCGGATGAGAATTCAAAAGAGAACATCATATAAGACAATCGTGACGCTATTGCACCCGACCAATACACAGTGTTTCCATATTAACATGCAAATAGATTCATCAGTACTTTTTGGAAACGACTGAATTGCTTTTGCCCAGCAGCGTGAAGCCTAAACTTCAAACAAAGATTATAACAGATGCCAATAACTTGTTAACCAGTCGTTCACTGAGCCACACGTAGATTGCGTACATTACAAAAGGGAGAAACGGTGCCGGGGGGGGGGGGGGGGGGAGAGAAATCAGGTACAGTGGCGCCAGGTTCTTGAAAGAAAGATAGAAAAAGAAGAACAAGGTAAAAATGAATAGTGTGTACTCCTCCCCACCCTGAACGAAGAGAAAAATTTACAAAACCCAGAGAGAAAAGACCCCGATTTTTTTTCCCAAGAATTCAATCAAGAAAAAACACGGCTACGCATCCGTAGGTACCTACATACGGAAAATAGTAAAATACAATGTCAATTAAGCAGTGAACTATACACTTTGTATTTCGGGAGGAGCGCGCCGAGAACGGGTCGCATAATACAGTACACACACACAGAGAGGGAGAGTGTGCTGTGCCAGGATGAGAAGAAGCATATCATTCGGCTGGTTGGGACTTTTGAGAGAGCCTGTGCGACTCCGGTTCTGGCCGTATCCCCCCATACTACTATATATACTATATACTTTTTACTACTCATTCCTTTTTGAGGTTTTTTTTACGGTCGCCTGGGCTTTGGGGGCCTCCACTCACGCGGTGCTATGAATTTTCAATTTGACGAAGGACTTTGGGGGGAAGAAAAAAAAAAAAAAAGGGAAAAAGATCACCTTGTCGTGGCTTGTTTTGCATTTTCGGCTGACTGCCTGACTATATAGGCCTATATAGCATGTAGGAAATCACCCATGTAGAAGAGGGAAATAACTACGAGGGAAGCAGCAGCAGCAGCGGCGGCGGCAACCCACCCCCTCGTCTCAACTTTGAACGGCAAGCTGAATTCATCACTTTCGGGGAAATTGTGCTCCTGCTCGAATCTCCATCGGGGGGAAAATATCGACTCGGTAACTGTATAGGGCGGCGACGTCTGCGCAGCAGTTTTCCCTGAAAAATTCACGGATCGTGAGGTTAGAGGTGATGGTGGTTATCCTTAATTTATGGTAATCATTTGTTGTTCAAAGTTGTTGTGCATATCGGCCTATATCCTGTGTGCACCGTAGTACAGGGAACGTGGATGCACGACAATCTCGTTTCGCTCTTATTAATCAGCCTTCTCCGCTGCTTTCTACGCCTTGCTGCAGACTCCTTCGGTGAATTTCAAAACTTTGATGCCGAGATGGAGACAGAGTTTGAGCTTGTTTGCGCTATGATAATGATGGTCGCTGGCACCACAGTAAATACCGCGTATTGAAAACTTTACCCCTCCCCTCCCCCAGACAAGTCCCAAGAGTTCCGTGTGTGTTTGTACGTATATGCAACTTATTTTATTCTTGCAGTCAACATAATCAATCCTCACGGGAAAAAAACAAAAAAAAACAGAAAGATCCTTAATTCTGTCTGAGCCACTTTTTTTCAACGGAAAAGAGCGTCCAGCGTCCTCGTCGTCGCCTGGAATCATAATAATAAATTAAACCCATTGAATTGAGGGAGTTCCACGTAATCAGTAGGCGTATAAGTATGGCTGACATTTTTGCCCGATTTTTTTTTAGCCTTTCCCGTTTATTTCCTTGTCCAAATACCAAGTGGAACGGCGGAGGAGGATTAGGAGTAGGTGGAAGAAGCGAACTGTAGAGAAGAGATAGAAAAATGATTGGTGCCAGACAACTCGATTGATCGCTCACTCCTCACAAGGATGTGTATTTATATAAATAGTACTGTATCTTGTTTGTCTTTTGATTTGTTGCTCGTCACACACGCCGGGACACACTCGGGCGGAAAAGGCTTTTTTTTTCCCTTGGCTTGCTCGCTTCAGGCGACTCAGTGACTATGACGAACTGGCTGACAGTTATCAGCTGACAGCTCTTCATTCCGATCGCTATTGATGAGTTAAGGCTCGCAGTGCGGTTTGCGTTGCCGCATCCGCGTAAACGGAATAAAAAACAAACATGCGCACACCAGCAAACAGCAACAACAGGTTGGCAACGAAAGAAAAAGAAGAAAAAAAAAAAAACGAACGAACCGAGTTTCTACGAATTTCCACCGAAAAAGAGAAGAAAAAGAATCATTGCTTGACGTTCCAGACTGAGCTATAGGGCCCTACTAATTTTTTGCATGTGAATTTAGAAATATGCAAAAGCTGCGGTTTGGAATAAGATGAAAATGTCACGAATAAAAATGAGAAACGTCTGTGCGAGGAGTGCAAGATGGAAATGTCACGAGAAAGTTTGGAGAAATAACGACAGCTCTTCTCGATAAATTAATAATCAGTGGAAATCATATTCTGTATACGTTCGTGGGAGTCACAGAAAAAAAAAGAAGCTACGAGGAAAATGCAATCATCTTAGTTGATTGCAGATGAAGTGGAATGGAAGAAAAAAGGAACGAGAAGAGAATCGAGGAGAGTTCGACTAATTGCCGATGGATCAACTACGGGTGCTGGACTGATGGATGAGCTTATAGCAATTCCAAAAGGGAAAAGTCTGGGAGGAAAATTTATTAATAGAAAGAGAGAGAGAGAGAGGGGATAGATAGAAATCTGAAGGATAATAGATGAATTCAATAGAAGTATGAATCATACGACCGATCGGGCTACATCAACCGATCCGGCCACAAACGGCTAGTGACGCAAATAAAGTATAAATAACAACTATAAAAAGAAATCATTTTCTGTTCCTCGCTAGAGATACAACACAATAAACCGTTGGACTAAAGAAAAGGAAATAAGAAAAACAAAACAAAAAAAAACTGCTTAAGTGTAGAATCGTCAAATCCAGCTAAAGAAATTGATGCTCATGGCGATGACCCGACAAATTGTTTAAAAGACGGAATTTTCTTCTCGCCTTTTTGTTTCTTTCCATGAGCGTGTCTTTAAAACTATCCAGCAAGAGAAGAGGATGCGGCTAATCTATTCCAAGTGTTCATTATCCTCACCACTAGAGAAAAAGGAAGAAAAAGAAAAATAGAAGAGAAGATTCGGTGTGCGGATGGAAATGAGCGACCACCACTCTCTCACTCCTTATACTTTTATTTTTCTTCTTTCTTTTTTTTTTCTCAATTCTATCTCTTGTTCTTCCTTCAAATCTTTTCTCTCCTGTTATTAGACATGGGAGCGATGCTGGTTATTTGGTTTTCTTGTTTCTGTCCCGGCCGTCTGTTATCTAGCCAGTGTTTCTTCCCTCTTCGTTTTTGTTTTTTTTTGTTTTTTTTGTTTTTCGTCTTTGCTGGCCATGTCTAGTCGTGGCCCCGACTAGTCGATCTTGAAGCGAGTAAAGGCAATTAGCGCGCTCGATAATGTTTCTCCATATGGATATGGACTGGTGTGGATATACGTAGAGGCGGCCTGGGCCACGCGTGCGCCAGCCAAATGGGTGGGGACCGCATGCAGCACGACGATGTACCGGGGAGAGCAGCAGCAGCAACGATTGCCAACAAGCAATTCAATACGTAAATACCACTCTCGCCTCTAATCAACAACAGAGGAGACGAGGTATTTCTCTCCTTGCCGAAATGCCGAATAATTTAGCGCCCAGGACTTTTAATACTCACAGCAGTTGGGACGACTAATAGACGTCCTGCACCGTGCATGTTGTTGAACGAGCCGAGAAAACGGCCACTGGGGGTATATAAGAGGCTTTTCATATTTGTCTGCGCTCTCTGCTCTCTCTCTCTCTTTGCTGGGAAATATTTTTAGGTCACTCCATCGGGAGCATTTCGAACGTCAGTAAATACACGGCTGAGCTAATGAAGGGGTGGAAGGGGGGACGAAAGACGTTCTTCTTCTTCTTATTCGTTGATTCCCTTTTCAGAAAATTCTTCTTCTCCGCTGACCCTCGGCGAGAGAGAGAGAGAGAGAGAGCGTCGACGAGTTGTGTTATGCGCCGTGTAGATGTGATTCAATGTGGCGCATTCAGCGGAGCTAATGTTCGCGTGACGAATGTCTATATGCCGTGGTACCGCACTCTCCCCTTCTCATCCCACAACTTTTTCCTCTTCTCTCTCTCTCTCTCTCTCTCTCTCTTTCCATACATCCTTCTATTTTGAAAAGAAACTTGATGATGATAGAATTCAAGCTTCTCCTCCAACTTGATCTCGGAGCGCCGATGGAAAAGGAGAATATGAGAGGAAAGGAGAAACCCCAACGAAGAAGAAGAAGACACACACCAGCCCAAACTTCTTTTATTTTCCATTTCTTCTTCTTCTTCTTCTTCAGTTCCTTCTATCCTACATATTCGAGCGACCCGACCTTTTATGGTAGCTAATAAGAATGATTCGTAGATTTAGGGGGGATGCCAACTATACAGCGGCGCGCAAGGTATATACACAACGTAGTATACTGTGGTACACAAATATACACACGGGCGACGCGGTGGATGGTACGGCTGGACCGAGAGGCCGGACCGTTGAGGCAAGGTCTTTTCTAATCATACGTTCCCTCGCACTTGTACATACCTCTCGTAGCCAATCTATAAATAGCTGCCCATCCGACACGACCATTAAATGACTGTATAGCAGTCTCGACGAGCTAATTATTAACTGATTAAACCCCCCCCCCTTTTTTTTTCTTGCACACTATTCCACAACCGGCTGCTGCCTCCATTAATATTCTTGAGAGGAACTCGGTGTGTGTTGTTTCCATCTCTATAGTTTGAGTCTCTCCATTCTGCTGTTGCTCATTTTTGTAGTACTACTACTACAAGTATTAGTAGTATAGAGTAGGATGTACGTAGCCTTCTTGATTAAGGACATTCATTTGCATAGCTGATGCCCATAATCATTCGGTCGTAGAGAGGGGCGGTCCACCTCTAGAAACGATGTGGGACGTGAAGGCCGAAGGGGGCCGAAAGAGGAGACTGGAGAAATGAAAAGGGAAAACGCTCGGTTGTCGTGCGCAGCCAAAGATATACAAGAATACCCCCCGCTGATATCATCAATCAGCGGAGACGGACCGCAGCAGCCTCAGCATCCACGGGGCCAGCCAAAGCCACGGAAATGAAGCTGAAGCGAGAGCAAAAGTGAGAGAAAGTATGTGATGAAAGATGCCAAAAAGGAAAGAGGGGTGTAGGATGTCTATAGGGTATGGCATGTCTATAGGAAATGGTTCAACTGTTCCACATGACTTGGAAAGGTCCCGTGTAAGCTGAAACCCCCCCCCCCCCCTCCCCTGGAGATGGCAATTACACGTCGATCCAGAATCATTTATCGCCCATATTTGTATAGGAGGAAGGGAGGGGTGATGGAGGTGTCTGTGTGTGTATGTATATGCGCCATAAGCGTCTATCTTTTTAGAGGGGGGAAAACGTCAAGACTCGATGAGATTGCGGGTACCAGCGTTCCCTTCCAATTCGATCATCATCCATCATGGAATTAAAATTAATCGAACTCTTTTTCTTTCCATAGCTGAGCACAAATTTGATTGAAACCTTTTCGGCGCCATGCACGAACAAACACTGAATCAAATGTCATTATTGACGTCGTCGTCGTCGTCGAGTGTTCCATCTGTTCGCGTGTAACCTTTTCAAGTGTTTGAATATATTTAACGCGCCGACATACGTACAAAAACTTGGAACTCTCGTCAATAAGAGAAAAGGTTACGCGCATTGGCATAGCACATTGAAGTTTAGAGTGAGATTCAGTTGCGATACACATTCAGGCTTACGTCTCTGCATAGTGAAGGAAGACAAAAAAAACGGATCGTAGAGCGCAGATATGGCGAGAGGGGCGGGGGGAAGCGGAGCGGCAGCACAACAACAGCGCGTTCAGTCGGACCAAATTGAACCATTTAACAAGCGACCATCACCAGAGATTCTTTTGTTGTATAACTCCTATTCGTCCTTGTCGTCCCCCCACCGAAAAAAAAAAAAAAAATTCTTTGACTCTTGCGGTGGTGGCGGCGGCAGCGGCGGACGACACAACAAGTTACGAGATGACGACGACGAGCTCTTGATATCTACCGAGACCGCGGCGGCACAGAGTCGAGAATGCCAATAAAAGCCACAAGAATGGAGAAGAATGAAAAGAAGAAAAAAAAGGAGAATAATAAGAGAGCCAAGCAGATGACATCGGAAATGATTACGCGAGAGAAAGAATGACATGCTGTGGGGAGAGGGAAACGCGCACACACAAAAAGAGAGAGAGACGGGCGTGATGGGGGAGTCGAGCGAAAATAAAAATAAGTCAGACCTCTCTGTTGCTGACATTCCTCTTCGACTCATCCCATTAACGAGTCGCAGTAAAAAGAAACACACACACGCACGCAACACACATACAGATGAAAAGAGAGTAGACATTAGCCAGCGAGTTATCGGTGTCGTTTGGAGAAACCCGACTGGAATTTCTGACAGCAGTCTCTCGCCACCGATCTGCTCTATGGCAACAAACAACAACAACAAACAAAACAAAAGTATTAATAAACTTGTATATATAGCGAATACGAGTCAGGCAGATCGTGAAGAGCTAAATCAGCTCTGCTGTGTGTGTGTGTGTGCGGACGGGGGATAGGTTCAGCTGGTCGGGTCAGGATATGAGCACGGGCCGGGCCCCTTTCATTTCATTTCTTCTTCTTCTCCTAGCTGCGTTTCGTTTTTATTGGCGAGACAATGTTCAGCCAGAGCTCCCGACCGATGAATTATTTGACAGGTACAACTGATAATGATGTCTTGACTATAGACGCATTTTTCCAACGATAACCCTTAGGAAAGAAGGGAAATAAAATAAGAGGGGAATATCTATAGGAAAAGAAAAAAACGCATCTTCATCCCCTACCATCTATTCCAAGTCCTTCTCAAAGAAATATCCTAAAAGAAAATCATAATAATAACAATAATAAAAAAGGAGGAAACCTGTCAGGTTTTTAGTGGTGGGTCATCGACCGTTTCTAATAAATTGGATAACGCCCCCCTTGTTCTCCTATACCTATCATGGCGCGATTAGATCAGACATATATTCCAACCGCAGACGGTCTGAAAAAATTCCCGATTTCAAATGGCCTCCGCATCGCGCAAATAAAAAAAAAATACCAATCCAGTCAAACTATTCCGAAACACTAAAAACAAAACCAAAAAATAAGCTAGGAAAGAAAACGAGATTACACACGTAGCTACGAGCTGGAAATACGCAAAAGGACGAATTTCCGTTTCTTTCCTGTTTTTACACATTAGCGGATCTATGATGCCCAGCTTATCGGAGGATTTTTTTTTTCCTGGTGAGGACGGCAGTTCAGAGAAGACGGCAAACATATATTCAGTGTTAGTCTCTCTCTGCTGTCTGACTGTTGTTGATCCAATCTGTAAATGCGTATGCGTCGTGCCATGAGTCAAGAGAAGCAGCTTCAAATAGAAGCTACAATAATGTACGGTAGATAGATTGGGATCCGACATCCCCAATGCGTTAGTATTCCTTTTTCCCATTATCATTTCCTTCTGTCCTCTATCCTTGCCTTTGCGCTATCTTTTTTTTTCGGAGGGGGGTTATGGCTTTCGGTGAGTAAAATGTGAAGTTTCTTATAACATGCAAAGAAGATGATGATGATTTAACAGCTGCTCTCCCCCCGTTATTTCCATTCGTTCACTTTTTCTGCCTTGAAGTCAAAAAGCTCTTCATCTCATCTGCCATTTCCCCGGGAAAGTTGATGCTATCTCTTATAGTGGAGCTACTACGTCTTGATATGTAACGGCGCACAAAAAGTCCAGTTCCAATGCTCGATAATAAAGGGACGCAACATTACATTGAAAGCTATCAGAAAGGGGAGCAACCACTCGGACCGCAAATTATCGTGATTAAAGAATAATAAGAAGACTGGCCCTGTTGATTGTTTATTGGACTTGATATTCTATCGCGTGAATATCGGGGAAAACGAGATCGGGTTTATGTATTCGTCCACTTCAACTTTTTTTTTTTGTAGTTGTTTGCCCAGTTTTTTTTTTATCTCCTCTTTTTTTTACTTGTTTAAATTGACTATTATTCTTATTGCTATATGCTAGGCTTCGCCCTGTCAACAACAGCAGCAGCAGGCGTGGTGTATCTCGCTCGTCAACGAAAACATCTCCCTCTCCCTATGTGATGGTTTTCTCTGTCATCTTTCTCATTAGTTGGAGTGGCTTCTCTTCACTGGCGGATACACACACAACAGCCCAAAAGAGGAAGAATAAGAAAACGACGAGAGACCCAAGTACATGCGTGTACACTGTGTAGTGGCATCTATTTCCTTTTGTTGTTTCAGCTCTTTTTTTCGCTCTCTCTCTCTATCTCTCTCTTCTGTCGTCTTTATCGAAATTGCCCGTCCCTTTTCTACTCTCTCTCTCTCTATCGCCCCAAACTCGACTTGTTCCAAATGATTTATTCATTTCGATTTGCCATTTCGTATGCAGCAACAGTCTTGCGCGCTCTTTTCCAAAAGGCAATACACTTTGGGCCGCCCATCCTATCTCGACTACGTTTTCGTCATAAGAGAGAGAGACAGTGCTGCTGCTCGTACATAGATAGATCCCTTTAGTGTGTATCTGCCACAGAGTCAGCTCCCAGCTCCCTCCAGTTCCATCAGCTCCTCACTCTCGTCTATGTATCCTCATCGCTTCGTCACCGATGTGCGCCGGATGATGAGCCTCGTGCAGCTCTCTCTCTCTCTCTCTCTCTCTCTCTCTCTCTCTCTCTCTCTCTCTCTCTCTCTCTCTCTCTCTCTCTCTCTCCTATAACTACGTCTACGTTCCAAGTGCACAGGACCTATATGGGAACACCAGTCCGCTATTGCGGTGCTCCGTATACTAAGTTGACTCGGGCTTGTTGTTGCAGAAGGGAGGTTTTTGCGGTGCTCCGTATACTAAGTTGACTCGGGCTTGTTGTTGCAGAAGGGAGGTTTATAACAAGGCAGCTATATATACTATATTGCGCACAGTGAGCGGCCCCGTATAATCCTCCGTAATTGCATCATCACATAATGATTGCCAAGCACGTCGCCTTTCAAAACTAAAGCACAGCTCCTATATAGTCAAAGAGAAAACATTGATCGAGAGTCCCAAAATGTGGCGCAGGGGCCCCCAGAACAAACAAACCCAGAAGAGAAAAGCAAAAAGAAAAAGAAGAAGAAAAACCAAAAATTGGAAAGGGCGGAAGAGAAAAAAAAAAAAAAAGAAAAACGACGACACCGACCAAAAGTTGGCAGCTTTCATTACTGACGAGGCGCCGGGATTCTTCTTAGCTACAGTATATATAGGAAGAATGCACAAAGAGAAGAGAAATAATGGGATGTACAAAAAATAATCATTTATTATCGTGATAGTTTTCTCAACTGTGTAATAAGAAAAGGAGAGAGAAAATTGGAGAAGAAGTTTTGTCTGTGTCTTAGGGCTCGTTCCCCGTCGTGAATGGTGATTCTTCAATTCTTTCAGCAGCTTCATTCCTCATCGAAAAGAAGTTTTCATGTTTTATTTCATTTTCAGGGTTTTGTGTGTCTGCTGCTGCTGCTGAAGGGGATGCCCTGATCCTCCTCTCGCGTTCCTCCCCAAAGTCTTTCGTTCGTTTTCGAGAGTCTTTGCTTTTTCTTGTCTAGAACAACTAAAGCCCCTTTCACTCTGTGTCTTTCTTTCTACACTCCCCTGCTGTCATCTCTTCAGCTGGTATTAATGATCCGGAATCTGATCCGCGTGCAATGGATGGACAGCACATATATACATGGAGACTAGCGAGAGAGAGAGAGACACACACAAAAAAGAGTAACGTTGAAGAGCACAGGCTTTGGGTGAGAGAAGGGTGTCGGGTTCAACACGCGGGAAACCCAATGACCCGTCGTATTCCAGCTCTGCTGCCCGCCTGTCTGTCTATTTCCTTCCTCCTCCTATATTTGATATTGCAAGTTTCTCTTTTTTTTTTTTTGTGGAGAAAGGCGTGTAATAGTCGAAGAGTTCGTCTTTCATATCCTCCCAAGAAATGAAATAGACTGCTGCTGCATCAATGGTAGAAGCGATACCTAAGAAGAAGTCGGGGTTGTAGGGGCCTCAGCATCCAGCAGAAGCGAAATTTTTTTTTTTCTTACAAACTTTTGACGTATAAAAGGGAAAACAGAAATTTACTGGCGATCTGGTCAATAAATCACGTGCCAGATTGGTAAAGCAGGTTTCTCCCTTCTTTGGGAACATTGTTATTTCTCTACTCGATTAAAAAAATAAAATAAAATAACCGTTTTGGGACGCTTGCAGTAGCTCTATCACACACTGCACAGAAATAAAAATTGAAAGAAAACCTCCTTTTCAAAAAAAAGAAAAAGAAAAGAAACGCGTAAATAAATAAACTTTGGCCTATAAAGGAAGAAAAAAGAAGCGAAATATGTATTTCCCATCCATCCCTCACGGGCGTGTTATATCCGTTCATAACCTCAAGAACCTTTTTGCCTTATCCTTGCTCAGTTCCCGTGACTCGCGTGCAAGAGAAATGGCCGCCCTGTTATTCCAGGAAAGAAAAAGGGGAAGAAAAAAAAAAAAAAAAATAACAAGGCACATCACTAGATGCAACAGAAAAGAGCGGCATCAGCAGAAGAGATGAGACGAGGGATCCAGTTGGCTCTGAAAGAGAAGAGCGTGCGCTATAGTGTTGCACACAGGTCTGATGAAGATGAAGTAGAACGGTCGGAATTGGGCAATATGGGCTTGGCATCACCGTCAGATCGTCTTATGTTACGTGTTTCTATCATCTTCAATTCTCTTTAGATATTTATATTTGGATATAGACGTTCTATACCGCTTGTAACCATCTTTGCCGGTATGTACGTTTTAACTGTAGAGTGTCGGTGTAGTTGATTTCAAGAGAGGAAAAAACTAGTACGGAGTAGAAAAAAAAACACGCTAGCATCAATGCGGCCGTCACCTTCGGCGCCGCGTGACTGGTAACCGGGAATGGGAAGAATAAAAAGAGAGAAAAAAAAAATCCTCCGCACCGAAATCGATCGCTACAGGGTCTCCTTCGTACAGTACCACCAACCGGCTTTCGTTTTACTTCTCTTCTGCCACGTTTCAACTAAAACCTTCTCCTTTTTTTCCCCTTCTACGAACCCCATACAGTGACGCAATAGGTATTAAATAGCCGTTTCGAAATCAAAGCGATCACCCACAAGTACACCATTCTGTATAGTCTATCAAATAATGAGAACGGAATTGAGAGCTGTTGCAATAGTAGCATTGCTCCCGATCGTACAGCGGGAAATTCCCTTCGTTCCCAGAAAAAAACAGCAAAACAAGAGAGTCTCTATAAAATGGAGTGAGGGGGGATAGCGATCTGCCAGCCAAAAGATGAAGAAGAGAGAGAAATTAGAGCGGAGAGATAGTGCAACGCCGATTTTGTTCACGGTGATGGATATAGTCGAGCGGAATGAAAGGGAAAGAGAGAGAGAGAGAGACGGGGATTGAGACTGGATGGGGTTCGTGATTGTCCCTGAGCGACTCTTGGTGAATATTCTCTCGCGCTGACTTTATACCGCACTGTGTTGGATTGTTGTAGCGTGTTCTGTTATTGTTGCTGCAATGTACACACAGATATTATCATCCGGTTTGGCATAGTGAAACTGCAAAACGAATAAAGAAACGTCAATATTGTGTTTCTTGCTGCTCTTTTTTTCCTACTGTCGCTCCCGCGGAACTCATTTGAGATAAAAAAGAAAAAAAAAAAAATTCAAAACTCTTTTCCTCGTTCGTTTTTATGGGCCAGCATGACGATGTCTCGTCATATTTGGAAAAAGATAAGGCAAATGCCGGGCGGGATATTACGTTTTCCCATCGTTTTGGAGGAGCGGATCGATCCTGACGATTCGAGCGACAAGAGCTTTGATTTGATTTCAAATTTTTGACGAGATTTCTCTCCTTTTCCTATTTGGATGTAGAAAAAAAAAAGGCTAACTCCTCTTTGACTTTATATACTCTTTCTAGTAAACGCCACTTTTTTTGGGTAATGTCTATCACAAAATTTTGGCTGATCCGTCTATCGATTTATTTGCTCCATCCTCAACAGGAGCCACACTGACTTTGACGCTTCAGCAACATGATTAGCTCGTATCCATCCGTAACCGAAACGAGAAAAATAAAAAATACGACACACACTCACACACAAAAGAAAAACTCGTTTGATGGTCGTCTTTTGCATCGGTCGTCATTTCTCACTTGACAGCGTCATGAACGTACCGAAAGAACGTTCACGGTGAAGAAAAAACAAGGAAAGAAAAATGTCTTTGAAGGCGAAAGTGGGGGATTGGCGCAAGTCAGTTGATGTCCATTCGATGTGGGTGGTTTGCAAACGAACGCAAACGTCGTGAATTATCAATGGGGCACACAGAGAGAGAGATAGCGAAGAGCAATGGAGATCTATCGACAACGTCACAACGAGGAGGTGCAGGTATGGTGGTAGGTCCCGTCCCTCTTGGTCAATAGATTTTCTCAGACAAAGTTGTGAGGTACAAAACCTGATCTGATCTGCGTCGTTCTACAAATGCCAAATTTTCCATTTGTTATTTAATGACCCTTTACTGGGTAAAAAAACTGCAAGAGAAAACCAGTTCCTGTCAACCGCCTAGCTCAGGAGTAATCGTACTCTGTACTATGTCACGATTTATAATCAACGCCACCAAATAGGAGAGAAGGAATGAAGGATAGAGATACATTTTTCCTACCTTTAAGCCTGGGAAATACGGCCAGGCATCCACAAGTGTTCCATCCGTAGAAAAGTTGAATCCACCAGGCAGAACAGGAAAAGGGGGTCCTCGTGAATACACCCACACTCACATGGGTGTACACGAGGACATTTAAAGAAAGGGGGAGAATAGATAGGTAACTCGACGAGTCGACGGTAGTTTCTAAGCGGGATGCTGTTTATCTAAATAAAAAATAAAAAATGGATTACGAAAATTTATTTAACAATAAGTAAGGGAAAGTTGAAACTGAGATATAGAGGGTAAACCCAAATTTTTAATAAATGAGAGAATTGAAGGTTTCCATGCTGCATTTGGCAAGTCATGCAACATTCAAATATCTGGCAAGACGCAGGAATAAAAGTAACAGAAAGCATTATTATCCTAGCAATGATACTGAGATTATTGCTGGTGACAGTTCAATACCACCACAAGCAAAACTTGCATATTGTGTTGTTATGATGGCTGGCTCAGGTCTCAAATCTGCACCACAAACAAACTGCCATGCATCAACAGCCCAACAGGGGGTCTTACATGATAAATGCTGGCCAGGAACTAACATTTCACAAATTTAGAACAGGTTTCCCTTCTATGTAATCTCCCATAATGATTCCATTTGCATTCTTAGTTTTATTTACCTGCCAAACATCATGGAGTGGAGAGCGTGGAGAATCGTCACACCAGAGTTCACACGACGACCACAGTTTTGTAATTTTATTTTTAAAGTGTTATTATTCGTGCACTACGTACTAACGTACGTTTCCCAAAAAGTGATCATTGGGTTTTCTTTGTAATTTTAAACTTCGTCGCTTTTTGGAAACTCGTAAACAAAACCAAAGCAGACGACACTAATTAGCTATGCTTGATATATATCGATAGAAATAGTTAAAAATCGAAGCGAGAAGAGGGAATAAACATTTCCAATAATTATTTCCAAGAGGGAATAAACAGCAACATCTCGTAAAATAAAAAAAAGGAGAAGCATTAATGGGAAAGAAAAACAAAATGTTTAGTCATAGGAAGACGTCGAAAGGAGTTTTTCGAAAAGGCGAAAACATCAATAGAAATGAGGAGTGAATGGCACGCGCTTGAATTGTTGTCAAGACAATGTAAGTTGATGCCAAGCCGGCCATAGCAACTGCTCAATGGAAAGAGTCATCAAAAAACAGGCGGAGTTGGCGAAAGGAAACATTGTGCTGGATAAAGGCGAAGAAAGAGAATGGGAGGATCAGTCGTGACTCGTGAGATGGTCTCCCACATTCCTGAGACAAAAAGGAGCCGATCGAAAGAGCGTCTCCTTCGTCCCATTGAATACGCTTCATCCATTGATTCATGGCACTTCTTTTCTTCCGCTCCACTATATATATATATGTGTGTGTGTGTGTGTGTGTGCGTTTCTATTGCAGACGACCGCCACTATTTCATCTTTCTTCTTCAGTCTTCTTTTCCCCTCTGTTTGATGTGTCAATCGGGCGATAGGAAACAACGGGCTCAATAAATGAAGCGAGGGGGGCGACCATCAAAATGAACGAGTCCAAGAAAACCCAGTTTCACTCCGCTCCAGATGACTACAGAAAAGTCGAGTGGAAAGATGAAGGACGACCGATAGCGCGCTCGGTTTGATTAAAAACCAGAAGGTAAAGCAGATGGGGGGAAGCAATCAGAAATTGGATCAAAACACGCGCGCGGAGTGGACAACAAAGTAATGCTATATACCCGACGACGGGAGAGAGAGAGATGCCAACATAGCTCCGAGATTTCCATCTTTTTTCCGGTTCTATTTCTTTTCTTTCGCTCTCTTATTGTTCTCCTATATGGAAGTAATTCCTGTATGAAAAAGGGATGACTATCGTTGTCTTGTCTAACGAAGAAATTGTGCTGCGCAACAGCAAAGAAACCCGTTTGTCATCTGATGACTGATGCCGATCGATCTAGCTGGCATTTTCATTCATTCCAAGCATTCCGCTCTCGTTAGCTCCCACTGGGACCTTATTAACTTTGAGGTACGAGCATTATATAATATATGTATACGTTGGGAATAAAAATGTTTTGCAGATTTTCTCCCAAAAAATAAGAAGAAGAAAAAAAAGGGCCAAATCATCCGCGCGGCTGCTTCTATATTCTGCGCCTTTCTCATTTCCCGTTTACGGGGAACATGACTTGACAGGCGCTATCAGCGCTCGACACTTTTCAAACGCTTATCTCAATTCGATCCTGGTTGTTGCTCTACACGCCATACAGATTGGATGTGTGCGCTGAAAAAGGGCGGGCGGATGAAGGTTCTTCGGGGGGTCGGCGATAATTCGATAGAATCCGCCGAGAAAATATTATTACAACTGTCGTCTCATTTTATTTCTTTCATTATTTTCTCATTCCACGAATAAGAAGCAACTCGGCATCTCCCGACTCACGTGGCTCACGAAAGAAAAAGAAAAAAGAAACCAAACTCAACATACATTCCAAAAGCTCATTCGTCATGTTAGGGAGGAATGCTCACGTATAAAAGAATGGGCTGCTGCTACGAAGCCTATACGTACATATACACACACAATATATATACTTTTGAGCCGGCCCTCAGTCAAAGGCGGTGGAAAGAAGAGAGCCAAGCTAATTGATCTGCACTTGCTCAACGATCCTGGTTATAACGAAAAAAAAAGGGGGGGGGGGACTCCAGCTGCCGTATATATATATCCATAAAGGAACCCATCACATATACGTAACACATAGAGCGACGAAATTCAATTTTTCACTCGTTGCTAAGGCTGTTGCCAAGCGGAAGATTTCGCTCACTCGGAGCCTCATTCTTTCGCTCCATATCTACTCCAAGGCTCCTCCTTTTTTTCTTTTTCTAAAAAAATTTTACCCCGAAAGTGTCGAAATCCCGCGCTACCCTCTGTGATCCTCGCGACTCTTGGCTACATCAAAGATGCATTACTTCATCTCTCTTCCGCCTTCATCCATCAATCCTCTACTACCACTACTATTACTAGATCGTTGCCTCTTTGATCCCGACCGCTCTCTGTTGTAAGAAGTAAAGAAAAAAAAAATCCGCTCCTGCTGCTGCATTCTCTGCCGTTGGCATCCGGATTCAATTGTAAACCCTGGTTGCCCATTTTTCACCTGCCAACTTCACGGCATCGATATATCACAATTTTTTTTTTTTAATGCCTTTCATACAAGCTGGATAGTATATGCATTAAGAGCCCGCTGACACACACACACACACACACACACACAGAAAAAAGCAGAGCCCCGCCAGGAGCGCACACATGATATCGATTTCATCTTATTCTTCGTCGTCCGAGCCGGCCGGGTGTGTTGCTCCCTCCCATATTCAACTGTTTATTGAACCGTCTATGATTAGCCTGGAATGAAGTAACAGCCCGCAAGAGACTATTGTAATATAACAGACACACATAATGCAGCAGCGATCGATGGCACGCAACATTGTGTGCCCTTTCTCATGGCCAGCAGGCAGCTGACAGATGGAGAAGAAGAACAAATACTATACATAGCATTACCTAATAATATGATGAGTATTATGTCTTTGGCAATCATGGTAGGGGTGGGGCCGCATTTGCCAATAGGGCGTGGGGGTATAAAGGTCGTGCAAGTCCAGCGGTGGCTCACAGCAACTCTGCAGCAGCTATTACGAAATTGTTTTTTATTATTCGTTTGAGCCGGGAGAGTTTTTTCACGGTTGGCCGTGTCGTGCAACGGAATATGTCCCGGTTAAGAGAAGATCAAGAGGCAAACGACATCGGGAAATGCCTTAAAAAAATCAGAAAGGAAAGACAATAAGAGAATGAAAATAAAGAAAATAGGGAGGAAAAAAAGAAGGGAAATAAGATCCACATCTAAAGAGAACGACCCGTTTGTTTATCTCGACGATTGCAGATGTCACATCGGGTTTTTCTCTCGCGCTTCTTCCATTCTTTCTCCTCTCTCTTCTATTTCCCATTACCAACACCCCAGCACGCAAACACACACACACACACACATATATATATAAAATAACGACGTCTATTTTTATTTCCCCCCTTTTGCTAGCTCTAGTTCTTCTCTCTCTCTCTCTCTCGACTCTCGTCCCAACTTGAGCCTGACTGGCGTGATGCCCGAGAGCTCCTCTATCCCAGTTTTCCTTATCTCAAAAGACGCGAGAGAGAGAGATATTGTTTGTGTGTATTTTTTTCCTTTCTTTCTTTCTTTCTTTCTTTCTTTCTTTTTCGTCTTATTCTTCATCATCATTCCCTTCATCTTATATTTATGAATCGCTATTACAACGCACAAGATGATGGCGATGGATAGCTCCGACCCGCCACACATCCGGGGCGCACACGACGACGTCATCCGCTTGTGGGCCACGATGGGAAGAAGAAAAGAGATTTTCGGTTCGGGGGGACACAGACACACACACACACACAGGATCGCGGGCGGGTACCATCATATAGAAACGACATGTGGAAAATGGGGAGGGACGGATTCGATGAAAAACCGAGAGTGGGTCGACTGGCGACGATGGGTGGGTAACAGAGAAAGGTGGGATATGATGTTTGCATTGAACAAATAACTGCACTGCCTGGAAATGACAGCGCGATGTCGGGAAAGCGTCTATTATTATTTCCTCTGGATCCAAAAGCTTTCAGAAATCGGGAAAAAAAATAATGTCTTTTTTTCTTTGCCGTTTCATTAGTTTCACCTCTTGTCTCTTGTACGTATTCCCCGGTAACTACTAAAAGTTCCAGGGAAAAAAGCCCGTGGCTCTTTCTCTCTCCCGCTCGGTCATTCTGACAGTGAATGAAGATGAGCCGCCCGCGATACGAAATTGTCGCCGTATGCGCTCTAGCGTGTGCAAATGAGGAATGTCGGCGAACACAACAAGCCGTGCGCTGCTGTGTGATGTGTGTGTGCGCGAACACAAGAGCTCCGAGCCAATCCGCTAGCCAAATAACTCCCGAATTGAGCATGAATTGCGGAAACATGTATTCGCCTCGTGACGTAGCTTCGATGTATATGAAAAAGGAGAACCGCTGAGTTCATTCCTTTTTTTTATTCTTCCGAGTCAACTATAAATACTCATCTCACGCGGAATACACGTACATGTGTGTGTGCGGGACAAGTTTCGAATAAGCGACTCTCTATCGATGGTTGGCACACGAGCTGACGTCGTCTACAATCGGCACAAATGGCCATCAAAGATGAGGATCGATTGGTTGTTAGTCCCAATTCCTTACGTACAAGGAATACTATGCTGGACTATACAACAGGTTCAGCAGCCTGATACAAAAGTGGCATTATCGATTTTTGTTATCCTTTGGCGGCAGAAGACCAGCAGCCTATAGCAAGGGGCAGCCTATTTGCTGTACGTACTTTCCGGATCTAAAATGTATAAGAATATCAGACAAGAAGTTCACCAGCCCGTGCCCTGTTGTTCGTCTTGTCGGGGACAGTGTTGCTGCACGAATCGGTAATTGGGAGCCGGTCGGCCGGTCTGAGCGGGAGGAATACATTTGGATCACTGTCCGGACGACGACTCTTTTTCTTATATCGGCCGGTCGATGGGGCGTAATAAACAGAGCATTCCACTTCCGATTGACATTATCTCCGAGAGGACGGTCTCTTTAATATTAGATTTCTCTTCGCCCCTGAAAAGATATAAAGACGTAATGGTTAAACGAGATAGAGACCGTCGTGTGTTCCATTATGGAATATACAGGGCGATTAAAGTTTCAGCCCGAGTCTATTTCTATAACGTGAAGATAACGAATAAAAATCCCACAGTTTCAATTATTCAGGAAAGGAAGCCTGCTCCCGGGATGTCTATAACAGGGCGGGGTTTTAAATTTTTCACGGTTTCACTGTCTTTCCCAGGGCAACAACATCCTGGTTGACTATAGATTTGTCGACTACGTAATATACAAAATACTGTAACGCAGTTTGACAATTCACTTAATCGTTTTTGATTCACGGCCTCCAGTTTTCACCGAGACACGACCTTTCTGATTCCCTCCTGTCTCCATAACCTTCCTCTTCAATCGAAACGCGTGATTGACATAATCCATTTAGTCTTGTCTGAAGTGTCATCGCGTTCGCTCGAGGCATTTTTCTGCCGCAATTCTACCGTGACTGACTCATACCTCCAAACTCTCTCTGGTAGCCTATATATGTGTATATTCTCCCGGAGTGACTGCCTTTCATATGCTTCCACGTCGCCGTTGTCTCTTTGACTACTACACATCAGTTTTCTATCTGAATATACGTCAAAGATAGAACTAGTCTTTCATAATAATCAAAAGTTTTCCCTCTTCTTTTTCTTCTTAAAAGAACTGGGATTTCATTTATTTATTCCTCCTCTAACCTTCTTTTCTTATTTGACTAGCGTTTTACATAATGTCACTGCTGTTGTGCATGCTCTGCTTGGTTCCCGGCTACCGTTAACAGCATGTACTATACAGTTTGGGGGAGGAAAATGAAAACGACCAAAAAAAAAAAGGGAAAGCAAAAACGAGACAATTGCAGCAGTAGCGCCGGTACAGTGAACGACAGTTCGGGAAGGGAATTCGAGGTTCTCGGCATGAGAGAACGACAGGGTGGAAACACGTCAAGCAGTTGACACGTTCAGCCTGCGTCCCGGAATTCCGGACGCACACTGCCGGTGTGGCTTTCATTGTCGGAGCGGCTTCCTCTCTCTCTCTCTCGCATGGATCGAACAGTTACAACACAACTGGAGGTGGCACCACCAGTCTGTGAGTTGCAGCCAATATGTATGTGCAGCCGACGAGTGTGTGTTATTCTTTTCATTTTGAAAGAAGAAGAAGAAAAACCAGTCGCAAAAATAATCAGGAAAGAAAATAAAAAAACTAAAATTCAATCACTCGGTTGAAGCCATCAGAAAATAAGGGACGGCTGCTCTTATTATTTACTGCACAATATTTTTCTTTCTTTCTCGTCGTCTATACTAGCGAAACGGATGTTTCTTATTTCTCTCTTTAGCCGGAGAAAGAAAAAAGGGCCAAGGGAGGACTTTTATGACCGTAACATGACATAAAATGCTGGGCTAATTGACACGCGTGTAGTAAAACGTGAAGAGAGGAAAAAAAAACACACAGACAGACCAAGTTTGCGGCGTTTACAACTTTGCTAGGAAAAGCAGAAAGCCCTCAACAAGTTCTGAGCGGGTCTAGAAAAAATCTGGTGAGAGCACCCAGCAGGAGCAGGAGCAGCAGCAGTCTTAGCTTCTTCATCTGGGCCTGGCATTCTATATAGTCTACACAAGACAAGACGAGCAGCGAAACATTGACATACATACTCTCTGGAAATGTTTAACCGTCGTGTCTTGTCTATATATCCCCCTCAATCCCCCCTCTCCTATTTGTTTGTGAAAGACTCACATTCATAGTTCCAGGACCAGCAGACCCAAGTCACACCACCACGTCTTCGTTAAACATATCCCCCCGCCAAGTTCACATGGTGAATGTTGCATAGTGACAAGAAGAGGGGAGTCAATGAGACTCTTTTGTCAGGCCATTAGCTCGACATACAACCTTACGGACCCTGTGTGTGTAGAGAGATTGTAGACTTATATATATATATGCGCCGTGCAGTTTTCTGGGCTCCCCCACCCCGTCGGCTTGGCTCGGCTTGGATATCCGCTGTTGGCCGGCCTTTTGTTGTTGCGTTGCGCAACTGGAATATTAAGTACGTGCGCTAGCTCACTCGTGCCGCCTCGTCCTCAACACTCTCGGCCGGAGAAAGGCAACTCATTGAAGAATGACTTGTTGAACGTCGCGCTCCGGCTCCAGATTAGTCTTTGACAAACTTACGGACGCCCTGTCAAAACTCTTTTGCATTTGTTTGACCACCTTGCGTGTTCCTTGTTTTTTATTGACTTTTTTTTTTGGTGGGGTGCTGCTGCTCCTGCTAGGAGGGGGATGCAAGCGTGCCAATGCTTATATCAGCCGGACCAGTATATATAATATAGTAGGGCGAGCGAGAGAAATGGATGAAAGCTGACATGATGGAAGCGATGGCTCGTGAGCGGCGTCACTTCTGCGTAAAGGGAAAAGGGGACAGGAAAAAAAAAACATGGAAAGGGGGGAAAGAAGAAAAGAAAAAAGAACCCAAGAATAAGTAGACATGGATGGATAACCGATCCGTTTATTTCCCCGTTATTTTGTTTCCCTCTTCTTCTTCTTCTTCAATCTTCCATTTATCTTCCCCATTCAATGGCTAAAGGCTAAAGAGAGTCTGAGCGCATTTGGTTGATGTTTTATTGGTAGTATAGAGACCTAAAATGATTTTTTCATTCTCCCCTTCTCTCTTTTCGATCTTCTGGATTGGCATCTGTTGAACTCACAACCCCTACGTAATAATAAGGAGCTCTCTCTCTCTCTTTCTCTCTCGGTCCCCCCCCCCCCCCTTTTGAACTGCCGAGGAGCTTATAGATCTAATACTACGCAGGAGCATATAGGAAATCTACTAAAATAAAGTTTGGAATGCGACATGATCGGCCGCTGGCTCTCTTCGCTTGATTTCAAGTTTCCTGTTTGCACACACGGAGCATCACTGGTCTGCGCTGCGGCCCAAGAGCGCTGGGATCCTGTGCTGTAGTCATCGTATACTATTATGTGATTTATGGATGATGTAGGCAACACGTGCCAAACCCCACCGGCATGGGAAAGTCTCTCCCCTTTTCTCATTCGACTCTGGGTTATACAATATAATATTTTTTTCACTGCATTCTTTGTTATAGACGAGCATTATCTCCCTGGAAAGCACAAGGATTTCAGCCTGGAAAGCCTAGACAACAAAAGAGAGACTGCTGCCGGTTGCAATATTCTATGGCCGAACTCTCTCTCTCTCTATGTATGCACACGCATTCAAAACGGCCGACGATCCTAGTTCCTTATTTCTTGAAAGCTTTCCTCTTCCTTTTTCCCCTGGAAACTAACCTACACACTGTGCTGTGTGCGTAGTATATACTGTATACTGTATAGTCTATGCTCCCCCCTTTTATTTCAATGAGGCAAACCGTTTTCGATCGGATATTTCTTTTTTTTTTCTTTTTTAATTACAACGTTCCTGGCTGGCTTTATTATTGCATTGGCTTTGATCTTTTTCCCAACAGAGTCCTATAGGTCGTCGAAATCGATGTCGCCGTCTAATTTTGTCTTCCCTTTCGCTAGACAAAGTCGGCGGCGAGATAAAGACAAAAATAAGAACAATAGAGAAAGAGGAAGGAAATAATGAAACTCATCATGTGGAAGATGATTGAAAACGGTTTACGAATCCAACCGTAACATACTATGTTATATACACTAAGCTGCTGTATACTAGCAGAGGACCAATACAACGAGACGAGAGAGAGTCGAATCGCCGGAGGATTGCATGTGTACAAATATATCCATGCATGAATTCAGCGCTGGAGCTCGTCGAAGAAAAAGCCGGCCCGCTGCCAGCTTTAAGAAGGATCATTGAAATTCAAATGAAGTGAATATGCTGAAGACATAAGAGTGTGTGTGTACCCGGAGGTATAAAGTGAATGTAGGCGTGTACATCCTGCACTGCAGCAAAATGAGAAGACAGCTGAAAACCCGCAATGGATATTCCATCCTGAAAAGGTTTAAACGCGTCGATCCAAGCCCATCGACGAACGCCTTCCTGATTACGGGAAAGACGAAACAAAATAAAAAATAAAATTCTCTTGTAAAGTTTGGTAATTTATATGATTAGGAGGGGAATCAATCACGTCCTCTACTCCTGCCCAAGGTTTTTCGCAATGATTTGCCTGTCAAAATAATGCCCGTTTTCCCACTTTCGCTTTCATTTTCATTAGATTATTCCGTCCTATATAAAGTTGGGCAATTTTCGCCTCGGATACAAGACGCGAAGGAGTGCGAGACTTGACGCCATTTCTTTCTTTTTTGGACCCAATTCAAAAAAGAGCTCTAGCCGCAACCCCTTTTCTTCCTGGAAAAAGAGATAAGTAGGAATCTTAATTAGATATCATCAAACTATCAATAGCGGAACTTCAAGAAAAAGAATGTCGGATTCAGCGGAATGCCACTCGGTCAAGTTCAGAGCAAAAGAAGAATGCGAGCGGCGCTGAAAGAAATGACCCAGCGACACGTTGAAGGAGTGACACGGACAGCATAATTGAAGGATTTTGAATAATCGAGCCAACGCGCTCCCGTGAACTATAAACGCACTCAAGGATCTGCTGGGTTTTGGCTCGTCCTTTTTCATCTTTCTTTTTTATCTCTCACTTTCTCTTGTCGTGAGCCTTTATCTTTTTTCACTTTATCTTTTTTAAATTAAAAAAAAAAGGAAAAAAAAAATCCCTGGAAACTTGTAGTAGGAGTTGGTTGCCAATTCAACAGCGCCAAAACGATTCGCATACCTTCTTCTCTTCGCAGGAACATTCTAGCTTCTCCGCGCCTCTCTCTCTCTCTCTCTCTCTCTCTCTCTCTCTCCTTGGGCTTTTTTCTTTCGTCCAATTTTAGCAATTCTTCCCTATAGACTCCCTTTTCTATTCTATCTTCGTCATGGCGTTTCCGTTAGTAACAAGAGCAAATGTATACAACATCTGAAAAAGAAAAAAGAAAAAAAAAATAGGTGAGGGGAGCGCAGAGCTCGAACGGCCTGACTGCGCGGTAATGTTGTTTACGACGTCAGGTTTAGCCGGCATCTTCCTTCCTCCTATAGAGAGCGCGGGCGATAGAGAGAGAGGAGCAGGAGCTAGCAGCCGCCCCGTATAACCCCGGCTGCTGAATAGGACGTGATGTGTTAGCGCATATAAATAATCAAAAGAGTGTGAGGAGAAGATAGAATATATAGTGAAGGGGGGGGGGGGGCTGAGAGAGAAGAGAGGAGGCCGTTCTGACTAAGCAAACTGGATTCAGGACCTCGAGTACACAAAAGGAGAGAGACGAGAGACGATCCCAGTTATCAGTCAAAAACAAGGAGAGAAAAAGCAAAGAAAAAAGATGCTCGGGTGTCCGAATCTATCGAAGGGGAGGATATAGGGGGCGTCGGAAACGTGATGGATTTGACGAAAACATGGACAATCCACTTGAGAGAAAAGAGATAGAGAGAGAGAGGAAATGAATCTAATTCTATCTCTCTGCTGCTGCTTTCGAAACGATTTTTTCTTTCTCACCATTTCCCCAAGTTTGAAAGCTTCTGGCTCCTGGATGGCTCGCCTCATTGTCGATCGATTGAGCTCCTCCTCGACCCGGATTGTTTCGTCTTCCGTAAATGTGATCAACTAATCATCAACTTGGGCTAACTAAAAGTTGGCCCTCCCCCCACCCCTAGCAAGCACCAAAAGGTGTGTTCGCAGAGACTTCATCAAGTGTGACTGCAGGTCGGGAAAGTTCCTAGAGTTTCCTGCCTGATTACATCGCCTTTTCTTAATAACACTATACGTACATGTGTGGGTGTGCCTCAGCGTTCTATTTTCTGTTTTGTTGAATGTTTATATTTCAGGCTCAACTCTCGGTCGCTGCATACAGTTTTACGCTTCGATTGCTTTTCGTCGTTATATATGTACAATAATATAATTTACAAAAATACGAGCCGGGAGCTCATGTGCTGGCCCAGCCAGGGGGATATACGGGAGGAGGTTGTTATGTTGACACAGGGACTTCGGGGAGGCCATTTCAAGTGTTGAGCAAGATCTCCGTTTCCAGAGAAAGAAAAAGAAGAGAGAGAGAGGGAGCAGAGATAGCAGCAGGCAGATATTTGAGGCGAAAGGACCTAGACAACACAGACGGAAATAAGCAAGTAGAGTCAAAAGACAGGGGGGGGGTACAATTTTATTTCTTTCCTTCACCCCCGTCCATCCCTACAAGTTTTGAAAAAGCTACTAATGAGAGAGTATCTTGTCTCGACTCTCTCTACAACTTGGGAGCCGTCGGGATCCTTTTTCTGATGGGTTCAAGTTTCTACCTAAACACATATCTAGACGGTTGCTGGGGAAGCGCACATTGCAGGCCCAGTGGCACACATTTTATAGTCTGCAGTACACAAACGCGGCAGGAAGTTAGGTCCATGTTATATATGTATACATATACGAAATATAGTTGGGGGGGGGGGGGATGGCAAATGTTGAAACTTTTTTTTATTTTAATTAGAAATGTGTCTTCTTTTTATCTCGTATTTCTTTGTTATTTGATTCTCTAATTGGATACCAATTACAAAACTGGGATCTGAAAAACTCGATTGACAAAACCACAGCCAGACCAACTTCCTTATTTAAAAAAAAGTAGTACAAATAAACGTACGCTTCAGTGACAAAGGGAGATCCATTTTTGGAGGTAGGATCAGTATAGTTTTTCAAATTTCAAAGAGCAACCGGAGAGCTTTTGAGCTTGGGCCTGAATCGATCCACTGCTGGCGGAAGCAAAACGAATACAAAGTATCTGCCTCAACTCCCGTGTCCGCATTATACTCAAAAATGAATACATAAAAAAACCGAAATACTGAGCACACAATTTCAATCGAATAGCTTTATTTTCACAGTTTAACCAACGCTTCTACTATACATACAAACTAGCGCAATCAATCACCTCGGAAATGTCGGGAAATTTGTCCGAATGTGTTGCTATTTTTGTGATCTCCTCCGCTAAGGTTTTTCAAAGTTATAAAAATTCGTTACTTCTTTTTAATACTTTCTCTTTTTTTTTTCTTCTTCTTCTTTTTATTGCCCGCCAGCAATTGCAGAAGCCCTGGACAGGAGGCGTAGTTTTATTTTATCGATTAACGAAATAAACTTTTTCTTCTTCTTATCTTTTTTCCTTTTTCTTTTCCGCAGGTTTCTTATATTCCAAGTTCTTGCCGACCGAATATTTTAATGTTTACAGCCCCCTGTCGAGAAACCTATTGCCAAGAGTCCGTATAGTCGAGCCAGGAGCAACGACGTCGACGGTCGACATAGTCCATCGTCAAATTGATAATCAATCGCTAAGCCCCCCTGAAGCCATTGCTGCCGGACAACAAATCAGAAAGATAATGGAAAAAAAGAGAAAAGAGGGAAAGAAAGTAAAAAAAAAAAAAAAAAAAAAGAGGACGACGATGATTTGTTGGCAAATCGATCGCTGCTGGAATGGGTCAGTGGAGACTTTGCTGGCCGGCCCAGTCGTGTGCATGCTCCGGGCCATTATTCATTATAAATCCAGCCATCGACGTGGTCCGATCGGAACAGCCGATGCATTCGACAGTTTTCCAGAGAATAATTGTGCAGATTATGCGTATAAATAGGAGAAATCGAAGGCGACGATGCGGCCATCACATGTTGGAGAAAGAAAATGATCTATTCACTAACGTTCTCACCCACCCACCCCTCAACTCGGTGAAACGGATAGGCGATAAATATACAATTTTTCGTTAGCCGGCTTTGGACGAAGCGGTCCTTTCCAGCCCATTTATGGCTTCTGATCCTCACTGTCCGCTCTTTTTTTCTTTTGTTATTTCCTTCTTATCGCTTGCATGTCATCGCCACCGAATCAAAACGCCGTGCCACCTACTGCCTATATCGTGAGCGTATTTATAAGAAGCGAGGAGAGAGAGAGAGAGAGAGGGAAACACGTCAAAATGCTAGAGAAATCTACATAATCTACTGCCAGGAGCAGAGGCGCACGATCGTGTCAAACGCTGAAGGGATTCCCATTTTTGCCCATCCAAAACTAAACTAATTAAGCTGTATACTTGTTAATGACACCTAGCCTAAGAGGCCAAGACACGGCGACGATGATACAACACGCAACTAATAATCGCCGTCGCAAATTTCCCCAGACCCAGCAGACTCTCGCTCGGATATGACGTGAGGTGAGAGATTGATGGACGAAAGCAGATGATAGAATCAAGAGGACGACGAGGAATATATCGAGTTAGAATGCACGGCGAGAGTCGAATTCGGTAGCGCTGCTGCTGCATGAAAGGTCAGCATAGCCATCGCGCATTTGTCGCGGCCATTAATCAACAAGTTGGCCGCCGACCAATATAAAGAGAAGAGAAAACACAATGCGCCAACACGAGCCGCCAGCCAGGGCAACTTCCAACTTATTTTGCGCTAGATTCTGTCACTTTCTTCTTCTTCTTCTTCATTCCTGTTGTCGGCGCTATTCGCTGGCTCGACACTTAATCTCCATCCCGTCTTTTTTTCTTTTTTTTTTCTTTTGGCATTGGATCATTCAGAGGGGGTCCCCTATATTTATTCTGCGCCCTCGACTAATGCAAGACGGACGACAACAGCTACACATAATCGCATCCTATAAAGCCACTATTACCGGACTGGCTATGCCTCTGACACAAAAGCAAACCACCCTCGATCCCCGCTTTTGTAATAATAAAACGATTTCGAGCGTTTAAATTGATTAGCCGAGATATCAACGTCAATAATAAAATCGAAAAAAAGAAAAAAAGAAAAAAAGAAGGGGGACAATAAGGAGAATAAATAGCGGGGATTTGCTGCTGCTGCTGCTGGGCGGCCTTTGAAAGCAATGTGGGACAGTTGGGACACAGATGGAGGAGAGTGTGTATTTTTAATACAGGGGAGGGCTATTGACTTTGTCCTTTTCTCTCCATCTTACACACATAGCACCACAGCTTGTCAATAATGTGGACAATTGGACAGGGCTTCCGACGGAGCTTTTTTTCTTTCTCTTTTTTCTCTCTCCCCCACTATATAGTCCTCCTCCTCCTCCTGGTGGAAACGACGTCATCAGAATCCGTGTGTGTCACGAATATAAGGCAGCACAAGACGAAGAGAGAGAGAGAAAGAGAGAGGGGGAGCGACCCGGATAGGCGAGCGTAATGTAAAGAATGAAACCACCCACCCCTCATCCACGATCAAAAAGAGAAGAAGGGCCAGCCGAATAATACTCTCCATGGCGCACCCACCACGACACGGCGGCAGCAGCAGCAGCAGCAGCTGCTGTCAATGGTAGCCGTCACTGAATCATCCGACGTTGCCGACGATCTATATATTCCCCGAGTTGAATAGAGTGAAAAAAAAAGGGAAAGAAGGAGAATATAAGATGAAGAAGAGCCAGCAGAGGCCCCCGCTGGATCCCTTTTGTTGTTGCTTTATATTCGGGGGGCCCACTTTCTCTCGTTCGCGACCAAAAGTCAAATAACGCCGACTAGTCGGGAACACCACTCGTCAGCCTGTGTGTGCCAAGTTTTTCGGCTTTATCACGAAACTGCTGGCAGTTTTCAAGATGGAAAAGCAGCCAAAAAAGTCCCCGCAACCTTCCTCTCTTCTCTCCGCTCTGAAAGAGCCGCGCTCTCGTCGTCGACGGCCAAGTCAAGCGGGAACAGTTGGCCTCCAAGTAATGAGACAGCCTGGGTCGGGCGCAAAATGTGTTGGGGAATTAGCATCGAAAGTTTCAACATCAGACAAGAACAATCAAACAGAATCCTTGCGCTAAAAGGCAACTCGGGTATAATAGGGTGAGATGGATGAGTAGGTATCAATCATTGATCGTCGCTCTATGGGGTTTCACCTGCTGTATACGAAATGGAAGCACACGCTTCGTCTTATTTTTTTTTTATTATTTTTTTTTTTTTTACTACACAAATCCTATTATTGTTACACTCGACTCTCTTTTCTACCTGCAGCGTCACGTGATCTAGTTTTTTTTTTTCCTTTTTTTGCCCGAGGATCACGTCAAGATCGATTTGTCAATGGTTATGTATATCAACCGAGAAACATCGATATCTCTCAAACGCCATGTTGTATGTATGGTGCTACTTATCAAAGGGAAAAGTCGAGGGAAAAGTCTAATCTTTCTACAAGAACGCTACAACTTGAACGGAACCCTTTCGCTACTACTACTAAATAATCCTTTACACGTTATGTGCACTGATATGAGGCATCAACCGAGTGAGCGTTAATAACCGAGACCCTTCAAGAAGTTCCCGGGATTCTTTCGCTTTCACATGTTCTTTTAAGAGAGAGATTCTCCACCGGTAAATACGGGCAGGTAAGGTTTCAGTGGTCCAAGTTCAACTCGCTTAAAGACCCAAAGTTTGCTATCGTCGATTCGAAAAACATTGATTTTCTTTTCATGTCTCAAAAACTACGACGATGGCGATGAGTCCTTCCCGTTTCTATAACGTTCGCCGTAGAGAGACATAGAGAAGGACAGAGACACTCCAGCATATTCAACGAGACTTTGACTGGGAAGGGAATGTTGTAGTATAGCGTAGTATAGCGTAGTCAGAAAGTTCGACATTATGAGCGCTCTAGCGCGGGGGTCCAATAGCGTGATTCCCTCTTCCTCTACACATCCAATGCAAAATCCATCCACTATAAAACGAAAAATAAAGTATATTGACAAGTATGGAGGTCCCATTTTGTGTCGGGACGTTCATTATAATCGAGTGTTAATGGCGAGCGAGCCAAGTATGTAGACTTTGTTCTCTACGCTCCCGCAGCAATGCTTGTCGAACGAGAGAGTTTCAAGTTCATTTGAAATCACGATACCCAGCATAGACTACACTATAAGATCTTTCGAATCCTCCACGAACGCTGCGTCTCGTATTCAGCGCTGACAATGGGAGAGACTCGACTGTAAATGTAGTCATACGTGGTAGTACATATTCTCTTGCTCATACATATCCAACCCGACTTTATTGATCGCGGCCTTAGCCATCAACTGACACAACTTTTAGGTAACAAAACATCGGTCCAATAATCCATGATTTATATATGTACGGTAGGCTATTCGTTTATTTTCGGTCTGACAGAGACCATCACAGACACGATGGAATATGCTATAGCAACGAGGGTGGGTCCGACCGAGAGACCCCCCAAAAAAAGTTGGTGATGTGTCTGTGTAAGTTGCCCCTCGCCAGTCTCGGGACAGATTGCCGTCAAAGAAACACATATGACACGCGAACGCACGAAACTATTTGTGTCTGGCCACCCCTTCTCATTCATGTTTGCAAGAGGCGATTGGACTTGGCCGTGATACGTCAGGGCATTAGAGTGACGTCAAAAATGCCGTGACATATATGATGATCTCCAGAATGTCGAGCAGGTGATGGTTTTTGGATCAAATATAAGTCACGACGAGCCCGAAAAAGGGCGACGCGGACGTGGGAGAAAAGACGTCAGGAAGATATGTGATTAGATTTTAATGGTCGATATGTTTTTCTCTATGAGCGGATTAGTGTAGGAGGCGACCGAGTTGACACGGTACGTTTCTCCTAACACATACACACCCAGAGAAGAAGAAATAATTTAAAAAAATAAAACGAGTCTAGTTGGGCGTCATCATCTCGGAGCAATAACATAAAAGTATGCCCTTGGTAACGTACTGTAGTGCTGAGGAGAACACACACACACACACACGTAAGGATCAACTGTAACCCACTGCGGCAGTTAGGTTGTCGGTAATGAGAATTTGACACTGCTATTTTTGGGGTCAGTCCGGTCGGAATATAAGAGAATGGATAGGGGGAGGACGTCTAAATCAACAAATGCAGAAGTCTCGCAGGTTATTTCTGTTAAGTTTGCCCCGTCGTCGTCTCTCAGTCGAAATATTCATTCATTTTGACACGCACCCAAAGACTTGACAACCACTACCGCGAAACCAAAGAAATAATGCAGGCAAATTCCTCTAGACAGACTATGAAAGATGTTGACAGGGGAAACACGAAAGCCTAAAAGGAAATCGTCGTTGCTCTGTAGCACAGGTCCCAGCAGGTTGGGCCCAGCAACAAATCCATCCGCCTCCAAAAGATGTTCAAATAAAATACTAAATAATGGGGAATAAAACCTGAAACGTTTCAACGTTTTGTTTCTCCATATATCTATTTCAGATTGCGGTTTTCTTTTTTTTCTTTTCCCAGCAGTCGAAGAGAAACAACAGCAAGGAAATAAATAAATAAGGGAATAGATGAAATAAAATTTAAAAAAAAGGAGGGAAACCGAGTCAACCACCCCTCTTTCCGTCAGCGTGTGTGTGTGTGTGTATACCAGTCATCGGTAAATAACAACGCCATTTGAAAATCACAAATCACGATAGCCGAAAATCACGTTTCGTAAAATCATCGCATCACGAACGAACAAATCATCGCAAATCGTTTCTTACCGCCAGTTCGTGATTTCCCGAAAAACTCATTTTCATCCCACCATTTCAACCAACCCATCTTACTCCTCCTTTTTCTCTCCTGGTTTATTGATTGAAATGGCGACCGCCCCCTGATTTGCATTCTATTGGACAGTTTTCGGTGTATTTTTAATTTTGAAAAAAAAAAAATAAACACAATGATGATGAGATTATAGCCGAAAAAACCAAACAAAAATAAAAATCTTTTCGGGGGTTTGCGCGTGCGTGCGGGTCACGTTGTTATACACTTAACGAGGGCCACGAAGAGACTTGGGTGTGTATAGCGGCGGGAGCGCAGCTTTCCCGCAGGATTCTACGATTCCGAGTTCTATCGGATGTGATCAAAAAGCTGCTGCTTTACAACAATCATGGGGACGAAGAGCGGCGGGGGCCTCCCCTCCGCCTCACGGCCGATGGATAACAGGAATAGATATCCGCCGGGAACGTCGACACTTTTGCGCATTCAGCAGATGGAACAAGTCAATGAGGAGGGGTGGGGATGGTAGGGAGGGGGGTAGTAGAGGGGTCGGAAGTCGGAACTGGAGGAGGAAGAGAGACGGATGGCGTGTGCTCTATCATGAAAAGAGCGTCCCTTAAGGTCGAAAAAGCCGACTGGCGTCATCACTAAAAGCACAGGGAGCAAAAGCTCCGTGTGTCTAAGTGTCTGCTGTTTGTGTGCTGATATACTTTGGATCGTCGCCATTCGCCCTTTTGCCTTTCATCCTTCGGTCTATTTTACCTCTACAGTGACATTCGTCCAACTACTGCACAGTAGTACTATATGTGTATTATTACTACTTACTAGCTACTAGTTACGTTAAGAGTACACACTTGACATTTATATGCATCGCCAGAGACCCAGAGTAATAGGCTATGCAAGCAGGCCAGCCAGGAGGTGAGCGTGTAACTATTGAATCGATCCTTCGCTTTTATGATGAGTCTACGTATTGAAATGCCGGTTTTAATTGGCCTGAATTGGAAGGTGTATTTATAGCTACTACTATACCCAGCGGCGGAATTCGGCGAGTAAAGGTCAATTAGGACCAGCGAGTTCCCTCTTTTCAGGCCGAATAACGGCTCCTACTTTATTTAAAAGCGCAGCTGATGCAAAAGCGGTAGGCACAGAGTGTATTGAAGTTATTATACCATGCCGAATGATTTCCCTTGAATTTCGCCGGCAATCCAATCTCTCTAGCACTCTCCTCCATCCCGCAGACAACAAATTGAGACAAAAGAGATACAGGCAGTCTGCAGCAGCAGCAGCAGCATCAACGGCGGCTTGACTTATGCTTGGCTGGCAATGTTATAAAAGGCGGACGGGGGCGTTAGAAAACGGGAGCAAAAAGAGAGGAAAAACAAGAAAACCAAATAAATAAATAAAAAAAAAGAGGCCGACGCTGGAGCGAGAAGAAATAAGAAAAGTGGGAGCACACAATTCTTACGCGGACCGATTTCGAGGAGTGCGGGGGAGAGAACGAGGGAGGGGGGGGGGGGAGAGGGATGGCCACACACACAACTATATACTTACGCATTCAATCATAGGAGAAATTTCCGGTCATAAAAACAACGCTCTTCACTTAGCTAAAGCGAAATGGAGAGAGAGAGAGGCAGAGGCAAAAACGAAAGAAAGAAAGAAAGAAAGAAAGAAAGAAAGAAGAAGAAAAAATAAGAGAACACAGAGAGAGAGCTCTCGACAGGATGAGAGAGAAGGAGAGTATCTCGGAGCAATACATTACAATAGCTTCCGACATTTGGTGTGACTTGAGAGCCCCCTTTATTTTTCTATCTTTTCTTTTCTTCTTCTTCTTTTTTTTCTTTACAGTTATCACAACATTTATATCGCGGATACTGGCACTCAAAAAGGTCGTTGACATTCGTAACTTTTGACCGCGGCATTACGGGAATTTTTTTGTTTTGTTTTCTAAATAGAAATAAGGAAACTAGATGCAATAGATGGAGGTACGAACGAGAGCGAGCACCGGTCATCAGTTTCCTGTTTTGGGTTTTTTTTTTTAAAAGCTCTTCTGCTAGTAGAGTAGAGCACAGAGTCTCTTGTCATCAAAAGAGGACAAACTTTGGTCTAAAAATAAACCCCAGTTGAAAATGCTGGCCCATATATACTTTGCGCTCATCTCAAAGAGTGCTGGTGCGAAATTCCGACAGCCGAATCACGCCATTCAGTCTCAGCCATGCGGATATTCAAGACGACAGCCCCCCCCCCACCACCACCCTCCCAACCCTCACGTTATGTTTCAGAGGTGCGGACGGTGAGATGTTACACACCATGACGGAATGTGTCCGGGTGAGATAATACGGCGAAACAAAACAACAACAAAAAAAAACTTGCAGAAAATAAAAAATGAAAACCAGAAATGGAGTCGCACACATATTTTTAAGAGAAAAAACAGCAAATGAATGGAGGCAGCAGAAGATTGAATTCTCATTCCGGGCGAAAAATAAAAATGGATCTGGCTGTGTGTTCTCGATATAGCGCAATGGCATCTTTCATCTCTTTTTGATTGTTGTTGTGTAGTCCACATAACATACACAGATGAAACAGAGGAATGAACGTGTGATGTACGCGGGACTCGGGTCTGTACACACATCTATCTGTATATATATCCGAAGGTCTCGGCATGCCCCGGTCAAGTATAAATATAGCTCTATGGATGGAACGGAGAGAGAAAGAGAGAGAGAGAGAGCGAAAATGCAGGAAAAAGAGAAAAAAGAGCCGATCCAGCGCAAAAAGTCTAACAACACACACGACGACGAATGGGCGAAAGATAGTCGATAATTGCGTGACGTCGTCGATTCGTGAGCCAAGACAAACAAGCAGTAATATCGTCCATATAAGTTTTCCATGCTATACAACACATGTCTGTCTGTGTGTGTGTGTGTGTGTCGTTGCCGAATGAAGATAGAGAGAGAGAGAGAGTGCAATAAAGCGAGCGACCAATCAAGAAACAAGAAAAGTCAAAACTATAAAAGAAATAAAAGATCACTCTGTTTTTCGAATGCGACGTGGCTGTCCCGGGGAATTAGCAATTACGCCCTATGGCTGCCGAGCGACAGGAGATTACGAGCCCAAGGTATATTAGACGGGATAGCGACGATTTGTCGTCATCCGATGAATGCTCGAGGGCGTTGCCGAAACGTCACTGCAATGGATTTGCTTCTTTTCATATGAACAACAACCCAACAACAACTATACCACCCTAAAATAAATACAAAAACAAAAAAATAACAAACAACAAACAAAAGAAAAAGGGGGAACGATAAAGTCAGACAAGTAGACATGGCAGCAAGAGAAACGGCCCGGGAGAAACAAAAAAACAAAAAAAAAAAAAAACACTAACGATGGCTGAACGCAGCCGAGACGGGAGCTTGTTAATGCCCAGTTATAATGTTTTCTTTTTGTTTCCTATTTCTTTTTTTCTCTCTTAATACTTTATATATATATATATACATACATGTGTTCGTGTATGTGGCGTATAGTGTGTCAGGGAAATAAAAAAGAATAACAGAAATGAGGGAGGGGTAGCTTTCGAATAATATAAAAAAAACAAAAAAAAAACAAGAAAGAAGGAAAACAAGGCAGCAAACGCACACACATCGAGTCATCAAACAGCCGGTCGATTATTCGGTCACGTTGACCACAAAAGCCTCGACGAAAACCCCGTCATTAGTAATGGGTCTTTAATCCAGCCGCGTGTAGTGTATATACGTATGGATATAGACGGCCCCGGCCGTATTCTTCTCTGTCTGTGTATTTTCTTGCATATGGCAACTTCCCGCCGCTATATAGTCACAGCCTTGTTTATAGACTTGCACGCAAGTCTACACATCCCAACCAAAAAACACGGCTGGTCGATCTCTGTCTCTCTGTTAGCGTATTATCACCTTTGATTACAGGGTCTTGTCTTCTCTTCTTCCGCTTTCCACCGCGCATAGTGTGTTCATCATCGCACAACAAAGCCGTAACGCGCTGTATGTCTGTGTGTTGCGCAGTTTAATCCCTTCGCTTATCAAACCGTGTTTTCTCCGTTATATGTAGTCTGGCATTAGAATTATATACGAGTCTATAAATAAAACTGATAATTTGCCGGAAACAGGGGGGGGGGGTATTCGTCAGCTCTTCGGTTCGCCATGAAATCCGCAAGAAATCGGCTTATTTTCGTTTGAACGAAAAAAAAAAAAAAAAAAAAAACTACCGGCGGACGGCGGGGATGGCCAGCAGCACGCGCAGCTGGATGAGTAATCCATATCGGCCAAAGCCCCTGCTGGCTCTCGAGGTTTTTTTCTATCCCAGGGAAATTCAAATTTTTATCCTAGTTGATCATGAAATAATAGACAGGCAAGACGAGCCATCAACCATTTTATAAATCAGGATATGGGAGCTAGAGAGAGAAAGGGGGGAGAGAAAAATCACTTGGGGAAAATCAAAAGATGGAAAAGGAGAGGAGAGAGACAGCGGCGGATGATTAACCGGTCGATCTGAGCGGAGCGGCTGACGAAAAACCGCGTACGCCGGATGATTGATTACGCTGAGCCGGAGGCGACTGAAGCGCGGGCGAAAGGGACGGATGCGTTGGCGGTGCCGCAGGATGGAAGAGATGGAAAAAGACCACGACGACGACGACGACGAAGAAAAAGAAGAAGAAGGAGAATAGAATGATGTTACACTCACATCAGGTTGATTGGTATTCAGAACATTTGGGGAATCGTGCGCGGATCGATTCAATCATCAACTTCGCCCCTTTTTTGGCGTGAATGTGTTCCGCGTTTGGCCTTCCGCATTTCCCCCTCCCACTTGCACCTAATACCGTAATATCAAACGAAACCTTTTTCGATCCAGTCGACTGTGCGCGCTGTTTTGGCCACTTCGGAGAAGAAGAAAAAAGAAAATGAATATACCGTCGGATGCGGTCGAATTATCGACGAGGATGGATCGATGAGGCGTTTCCCACCTTATCACGCAGGCAAGGCCACCGATTGTAATTACATCGACAAACTTGCCGGTCGGATTATAGTGTTCCAAAACTCGCCAAGAATGAAGAATGAACTCCCGCGACTCGTGCGGGAGCGCTGAGCGAGCTGCTCACACAAACAAAACCGGACGCACAGCGGAAAAGCCGAAAAGGTCACGGAGAGCACGACGAGCTACATACGGACCCAACCCTTTTTTCCTCTCTCTCTCTTGTCGTTCGCCATCAGCCAGGAAAATGAAGGTGAAAACACCAAAATGGTCAAGAGCGTCAATAATATTTCGCTCGGGTGTTTGGCTATTTCGGAACGGGAATCAATTGGGGTTACGTGGGTCCGCGCCTTCTCGAGGTCTCGATTCAAGTTCGGACGTGTTGGGAAGTGTCGGAACATGATGCGAGCCCCATTTCTCTTGCGACTATTGTGACTACACGTTAAGCAAATAAGTCTTGAGTTGCTGTCGACTTGTCGTACAGGGGGCAAGTGTCGCCGATCGTACAAGTCTAACATACACACCGGAATGTAAATATCAAAAAAGCGTCGAACAGCCAAGTCGTGAATCCACGTGATTTCACGAGTGTCACTTTCAGAAAGCGGAGGAAGCACGAGCTGTTGACAAACGAGAGAGAATAGAAAAGACACCATCAAAAAGTCGAGATGATGACGTTGCCGGCTTTTGACATATATCGTCTAGAAGAAAAAAAGAAAGAAGAAAAAATAAAAACCCCGTGTCATCAATATAAGTGCCAAGACAAATGTTGCAGCTGCCGCTTCTCTCACTGGCCGATCTGCTCATCGACTCTCAGGGCGATGTTGTTCGCTATATAACAGCGGGGGAGAGAGGACAAAAATAGGCTCTAGTCAAAAGAGAATATGACATAATCGAATGGGTCCAAAGACTTTGTCTATTGAAAAAATTCATGCGATCCTCAACTTTATAGTTTTTATTTGTAGATTCTTTTGGGGAAAATGTTTTAAGAGGCCCAATGCTTTTGTGTGTGTACAGTCTGTAGGCGGTTGGCGCATTATATTCCCTTCTTTCTCGCTGAGATATATTTTTTAAAGGGCCAAAGTTCTGTCGCATTCTGTATAGACCTGCGGATGTGCCCTTCTTATATGTGTGTGCGTTGCCACAGCAAATATTACGTCCTTTTCTTTTCCCTCGAAATGGGACAGACCTTGCTAGCTGGCCCCTCTTGAGAGAGAGAGAGAAGAAAAAGAAAAAATCCCTCGTCATTGTACGTCCCTTTTCGTTTTTGGTAATTGAAAAGAAACAAGCTGCTTTCAGCATTTTCAAAAGACTAGACATTTATCAGGGAAACATGAATAATACACCGAGTGAAGCTCGCTTCTACGAAATTATTTCACCTTTTAGTAGTTATTGCTTCTCCCTCGGTTCGTCATGAATTTTTTAAAGCGAAAAAGAAAATGGGGGGAGGCACAAATAACGAAGAGACGGACGAGTTTAAAGAGCATTACGTAATTCCCTCCACCTTTCTTACGCTGCCCAGCAATAATGTGCAAGTCTCGTTTTCCCAATGCCGTAAACATGCCTGTCTGCCAGGTTTATACGTGAGAGAGAGAGAGGAAGAGGGAGATGTATGCCACGTGTTTTCTTCGGTTCTTCTCTTCTTTTTTTTTTTTTGTATTTTCTTGTCCAATTTTTAGAGTTTAACGGCTTGTTCCACTGTGTTTGGTAGAGATAAAATATAGGAGCCAACAGCGCCATGGAAGGCACTCGCACACATATATACACACACAGTCGGTTCTCCTCGACAGCCATGGAAGTTTTTTTTTTTTTGTTTTTTGTGGCCTTTCCCTGTGATGTCATTTATAATGCAAAAACAAGCCGAGAAATTTTTTGTTTAAGACAAGGAAAAAAAAAAAACCAGATGGACACACGGGGTAGAAGAAAAAAAAAAGACATGGGAAGACACAAACACGAGAGATGGATATCGGACCGGAGAGTAGTCGACTGCGCATTTCTGGTTTTGGGGTTAGAACTTCGTCAGATTGTCCCAAAAAAAAAATAACAAACCCAAAAAATCTTGCCGGACAGCAAACTGCAGCAACACCCATTTTATTGTTTTCTCTATCCTATATGCCAAGATGTGTTTTCTTTCCCCCTCTTTCCACCCCAACTCATTTCCCAACTCTTGTTGATGACCTCTTCTCTCGCTTGGCCGTTGGAGGCTGCTGCTGCTGGATGGCTGCTGTCGGATCGTGCCGGAGAAAACTTTGGATGGTTATATGACGGCACTCATTTGTGGCCATCTGATATATAGGTCTCGCTAGTTTTTATGATATCCTGACCGGACTGAATGGGAAAATGTTGTCCGTCTTCTCATCTCCAGTTTCTCTCTACGTCTTTTTAAAAAGTTATATATATCCGATCAGCACGAGGCAAAATCAAAATCAATTTTCGAGGAGGTGCCGGTGTGGCGGCAGGTCCTACTTCTTGGACATACAAATTTAAAGACTTTGCACATTGTTCAATGAAGTGTTTAAAATTTAAAAAATATTGAATTTGATTGTTTGCCCGCAGACAAAGTTGTGAGATATAAAACAAGCCTGATGTGAAGTCGCTCTACAAATGAGTTATTTAGTTAACCCTGATTGAGATAACAGAAACGGCAAGAGAAAACTTGCAGTCAACCGTCTAGCTCATGAATAATCGTATTACGCAACGATTCATAATCAACGACACTAAATAGTAAAAAAAAAGAAAGATAGAGAGACATTTGTCCTACCTTTAAACCCGGGAAATCCACAGCCAGGCATCACAAGTGCTCCATCCCCAGTAAAGTTGACGCCAGTCAGGATAGGAAAAGGGGGGCCATCGTGAATATCCACTCACTTTCACATGGGTGTACACGAGAACAGAGTTTTTTTTCCAATTAAACTAGGAGCTGTTTGTCTAAACACAAAATAAAAAATGGGTTACGAAAAAATATTACTGTTACAAAAAGAAGGAAAACAGAAAGAAGACAGTGGGTAACCTCTTATTGTTAATAAACAGGATTACATATGGTTTACGTGTAAGACCTTTTTATGCAAGTTTCAGGTATTATTAAAAATATGTGGCAGGTTTCCCGATGACGCTGAGATTGTTGGTGTTGACAGGTCAGTATCAAAATTTGCACATCTTGTGGTTACGATGGCTTTCTCAGACCTGAAATCTGCACAAAGGTAAAGGTTGCATAGAGCAAACAAATTCTGCCATGCATCGGCACCAAGCATACATGATAAATGCTAGTCTCTGTAGTTGGGCACCAACATTTCACTAATTTGGAACAGGTTTAGAACTCTTCTGTATAAGCTCCCAAAATCATTCCATTCGTATTCTTAATTTTATTTACCTGAGAAAGACCATGGAGTGGAGAGCATGGGGAATCAAGACACCAAAGTTCACACGACCACCTTTTATTTTGTTATTCTGCTATTTCTCTTGCAGCCACGTACACGTTTCCAATCCAGTGATCTGTTCAGTTTTGTAAAATAAAAAATATCTGAAACTTCGTCTCTTTTTGCTTTTTCGAAACTGTGAAACAAAGAAACTGTGAAGTGTGAAAGCAGACGACACAAATATTTTAATTAACCAAGCCTATTAAGATATCGATATTAAGGAGGAAGTTGTCTTCCATCGGCGACAAATCATTTTTATGTGCGTCTCATTTGTGTGTGTGTGTGTGTGTAATAAATAAGTTTGCAAATAATGTCTACTACAAGTCAATAATGATTCATGATGATTCAGCAATCATCCCGGTGCATCAAAATATTATACGTCCAGAAAATAAATAAGATGTCGCTCGCTCGTCTTGACTCGACAGCGTGAATTATTTACGAGATTTTGAATATAAATTGAATTTGATATTTGAAGCAAAAATCATACGTCAAGTGAAACAAGGTTGTGACTTTACCGTAAACCCCGACAATTCAAGTGAACCTGTATGAAAGACACTGATGCGACATAAATTCTTAAATAGTGAACGAAACATCAGTTAATGGTGAATATCCCAGGAGACGAAAGATCAATTCCGTTTAATAATATCGACATTGGCGTTGACACGATCTCTCTATGTAAAAGTAACGCGCACTCAAATAAAATTCGATGATAAATAATTGATGTTTTTCTTTCATTAAAAGTGCAGAAGGTTGATTCTTCGTCGTTCGGGGTGTGGCTAATAGATCGACCGCCTTATCCACACCCGGAACTTGAGTTGCACAATTCGATGATTGCAGAAACGGCAAGAGAAACGGTCGTTAAAAAAATCTGTAAGGAAAATCTAGAATAATAAACACAATAAGATATGCCGGTACCGCAATCTGTTCCCTCATTAATTCATTATCCATCAGCGGTGCAGCGAGCGTGAGTCAGATCAAGTTTTTTTAAGTCAATAGAGACATTGGCGTCATTAGAGCAGACGCCAGGTAGGCGGGACATACAAAAGAAAGAAAAAAAAATTATTTTTTTTTTTTTTTACAAACAAAAAACAAAAAACAAAACAAAAAAAAAACCTTCGAAGAAAAGAAAAATCAGGAAAAGATTTCAACACGCATGTTGAATATGTTGGTGAGTGTCGGAGGGAGGGATCGGGAAGTCTGAGCTTCATTTTTGGGTCTTGTTCGAGTCGTCCGTTAGTGTTGGGGCTGTATATATACTTATATAATACTACGAGCGAGCTATATAGCCGTGCACGGTTATATGCGCGCATACCTGCAGCAATATTTCACAGTCCCGCGCGCAACTCTCTGGCCCAAGCGAAAATTACTTCCGTCCGTTCCAGCCACGGTGGCGGGTCCCAGCCAGTCGCCTTCGGTGAACGTTTTTTTTTTTTTTTTCTTTTCGTTGTCCTCCCCCCCAATATATATATATGCTATACGCCATGCTATGCTTTATATGTATTAGTTTGTCTATGTGTGTCTTCCTCTTCTTCTTGTGTTAAAGAAAAAATGTATTTTGTTTTCCTTTCTTCTTCCTTTTGGCTGGGGTTATTGTCGTGGCTGTTGTTCTCGGCTTGTTTTATTTGTCTCTTCTTTTTCTTTTTCTTCGCTTCGCTCTGAGGCTTTTGAGGACGTTCGTGAGTTTTTTTTTTGTTTTTTTTTGTTGGTACGTTTGCTTATTTGTGTATTATATAACTGAAATGTGGGTTCTTGCCTTTTCTTGCTGCCCACAACCGACTATTTTTATCGACGCACTGACGGGCACTTGTTATACGTGGACAGCGAATAGCCGCATGTTTTTCCATGTTTTATTATTTTTTGTCTTTTTTTGGGCAAAGCTCCGCGTGTTTCACCGTCATTTTTGTGAGGTTTTTTTTCTCTCTCTCTTTCTCGTTTATGTCTCTGTTTTTTTTTTTTTTTTTGTATATTGACTGTATATGTGTGCCATTCTATATTCTTTTCCACCCGTTTTATTCCTTCATTCCTCTTCTTGTTGTTCGGTGGTTGGTGACGTCGCTTGCCGGTTTTTTGTTACAAATCGGTTAATTTCAGCGAGAGGTTAATTTGGGTCCGTGTTGTCCTTCACTCCATCGCGGTGTATCCATTGAAAAACCCCCCAAAAAAATTTACCCGTTTATCCTCTTCCAGCTTATTCCACGAAATTTCCAACTCGGGTTACAGCGCGCGGTTGTTATTGATGGATGAAGGCAAACATCGACAGCGGCGTCTCATCCGCTTTGTCGGCCATTATTATTAAAATTTCAGCTTATAATCCTCCTTCTCCTTTTGTCTCGAAAGCTCGTCGTGTACAGAATATACCACCGATAGTTAAGTCATAGGAAAGAACTTAAAAAAAAACAAAAAACCAAACAAAAGGTCTCTAACAATGCACAACTCAAATTCGGGATAATATAAGACGAGGAAGAAGAAATAACAATTCCTCGGGCAGCAGCAGCAATGCAGCATGCAGCACGATGTGGATATCCTGCATCTATGCTAAAGCCCATTCGCTCCGGTCAATTAAACGTTGGTAGCCAAGCTGAAATCGCGTTCGTTCGTTATTCCATTCGTTCGATTCCTCCTCGTCATTTTTCTCTCGTCGCTGGCCGTCATCGTCGCTGGCTAACCACTTATTATTTCCTCCCTCTATAGCTCTCTCTCTCTCGCTCGGACCGAAATACCGCATAAACACTTTATATTTCTTCTTTTGCGCGCTGGCTTCGTTCTCTCTCTTGTTTTATATATATATTCTCTTCGACTCTATACATGCCCCGTCGCCGACGTCTCGCCCCCTTTTTCTTTGATCATCATTATTATTATTAGGTATAGCCTATTTCTAATATTATATCTGACAACTATTTTTTTCTTTCTTTCTTTCGGCTATCTCACACGAGCCGCTTCCCACTATTTATACAATCAATAGGCGCCGAAGAGTTTTCTTCAGCTCGTCTCGAGTGTTATTTCCCATTGGCCTCTTTCTTCTTTTTCTCTCCGCGTGTGTGTTGTTGTTCAAGCGGCTTCCACTGTTGAACAAGAAAACATTGGCCACCGCTGGCGTCGACCAAAAGCGGGCCGCAAAAGCATCTACGATCCATCGATGTGTTGTACTCTATACCGCACGACGGCGGTGGTCAGCGATGACGTCGCCAGGGTGTCGCCTCCTCCCGTCCAAAGTCAACACATGCACAGCCCACATGCAGACATTGCGCGGACTGCTGCTGCAATGCCGAGTGACGACGCCAGGCGCCGTCTCTCCAGCAGCAGCGATTTGCATATACTCATTTGTTTTCCTTCTCGTCTCCCTAACCCACGGCGGCAGGAAGCGGGTGAAAGCGGAAGAAGAAGAAAAATCTTTTGAAAAAGCGGAAAATCTTGGGTTGCAGTTTCCAATTGGAATTTTTTTTTACTTGGCCAGAGGTATAACGGGGTGCGATTTTGGCGTGGGTGATTTTTTTTTTTTTTTTTTCTTTTGAGATTGGCCAGCATCCGGCAAATCTTCTTTAAACGTATATGAATCAATAAGCAGATATAAACGGCTCGACACAGACTAACAATCGCGAATCAATTAAAAAGCGATTTTTCCAATTTTCGGCAGGAGGACGAAGGGAGGGAGGACACCCAATCCAATAGGGAGGGCTCATTATTAATAAGAGAAGTTAACCAACTGGCAAAGCTCGGCATCTATATAGGAACAAGAAGAGGAAGTCGGGGGAAAGCAAAAAAAGATGAGAGAGAGAGAGAGAGAGCAGCATCTCTCCTCTTTTAATAATAATAATAATTGGAGAGGGGTCGGGTGGGAGGTTGAGAGGGGGCGATACACAGCGCCGATGTCGATGAAGATGATAGTCTACGTCAAATTCGAACCAGGAATCACCGACAGATTTTTTTTTTTTTTTTAAGATGAGAGACGATGGAAAAAGAGAAGAAGAAAAAAAGAACAATCTTTAATGTATCCTTGTATTATTTTGTTGTGTTGTTCCTTAACTTGTTCTTGCCTTTCATCTTTTCTTTCTTCTTCTTCTTCTTCTTTTTTCCAGGCTCTCTCTTCTTCTCTTTTCTATCCTCGTCGTTGGATATCTCTTAGAGAAAGGAAGAAAAGAACGAGAGACAAGGACACACCCGATGACGTCGCACAAAAATCCTTGTCGACAATAACGACTAACCAGCTGCTGTTGCAGCATCCCAGCGTATATATACAGACAGACAGCAGCAGGAGCAGCCGAGAGACGGAGCTAGCCTCCGTGCAATCGTGATGATGATGATGAGGCGCTCCGACAAGACGGTCATTCTCTCTACCACCTCCTCGTGTCTATTATATCCAAACTGGCGAAGAGAGAGAAAGAGAGGGAGAGACCATCCAGACAGGAGCGCAGCAATGGTGCGGATGGCTCTGACACTCGTCTCTTGTATCGCCGAACAATTCTTCTGACTGTTACATGCAAGAAGAAGAAGAAGAAGAAGAAAAAAAAAGAACCAAAGAAGAATGATTCGAAAGATGAGAAAAGAAGAATACAACCTTAACGGACACAATAAGATAAGAAAAAAGGGAAAAATAACAGTCAGAACTTAAAAAAGTTAAAAAAAAAAAGAAGAAGAGAAAAAGTGGGGTAGCGCAGGTGAAGAGTTGAATAGGCGATGACATCGACTTCGTTCCAGTCGCCAGCAGCCAAATAAAAACGAAGATTTTTGTTTTCTTCTTCTACTTCTTCTTCTTCTTCTATAATATTCTTTCCTTTATCAAAGAAAAGCGTCAAAAGTCTCTCTTCTTCTTCTTCTCTCCTAATAAATAATATTAGACTCGAGAGCTAGCGCATCAGCCAGTGCCAGTACACAGAGCCTTGTAGAGTCAATTTTTGGAATGTTGTTACATCCCCCCGCCAGTTTCCACCTCTTTTATTTTTTGGGGGGGAGCCCCCATGTCTATTTTCTCTTCTTGATAGGAGAGAAGGAATAAAAGACTTTGCTTCAGGATTCAACGTTGGGCTTAGAGGTTTGTTGTGCAGTCTACCATCGGCAGTGAGACAGGGGAAACAGACTAGAGAGACTAGACGTATCACACAATGATCGGTTAGTTGCTTGGCTGCTCTCCTTCTCGAGTCTATATATGCGAGTCGTCGGGTGGAGAGCGAAGACTCGGCTGCTGCTGCCAGGGAAGAAGAAGCTGATGGGCTGCTGCTTCTACTGCTAGCTGCTAGCTACCGGATAAAGCCAATAATATTGTGTAAGACCGTGGCGAAGCACAGAGTGACTCGTGGACTTTGCGAGATACTAATGCTCTTAAGTGGAGGATTAGAGCCCGAGGAATTGGGACATGCGCATAGTGACACAAGAGCAGCAGCAGCCCCAGCCCAGTCCACACAGTCCACTACCGAGTCTTCAATCATAAAAGGGTTTTCTCTTTATTATGGGTTTGTTATATAAGAGCCTTTCTTTTCCTCTAAACCTAACCCCCCCCCCCCTCCGTCGCCCTGAGCCTATAGGTTAAGTTTTCCCCCTTTTTTTATTTTTATTCTTATCATTCTTCCTGCTTGGCCGTCTTCTAAAGGTATATAACTATGACACACACAAAAAAAAGAAAAAAGCTTCGAAAAACGATCAGCTGCTTTGGCTTCCTTCGCACTGGGCAACATCACACGTCGCACCCTTGAAAAATGGTTCGTCAAACTCTTAAGCTCTTTCTTGTGTGTGCCTCACTGCGTCGTCGTGCCACCACCACCACCAGCACCACCACCGACACCATCCATATACGACAACGGGCGCGCGTGATATATCGTCAAGAGGCACATTAAGTCTTCAAAAACCCACGGCCCTCGCACACACAAGCACGCTGTAGTATAGCCGAGAAGGAGGTATCGTAATAGTTCATCGTCGTCAACGTCACCCCGTTTCCAACGTCTATTTTTGCTTCGTTTCTTCTTCTTCTTCTTCTTCTTTTCTTTTTGAGCCCTTTTGTGGCGGATGAGGGAACTTTGCAGTTGAGAAGAAGAAGAAGAAAAAAAAGCAGTACCAAGGCGAAACAGATAAGTCAAAATGAAAATTTCTCAAAAATGTGCGCGATGAGTTGTTGTTGTTGTTGTTCGCTCTTTCGTTGCGCCGTACTGTCCGATTAGAAAGTTGCTCGTTGACTCGACTAACAGCTGTTGGTTTCCGCTACGTTGACTACGTTACTATAATACTACTCCTTTTATTTTTTTTCCTTTTCTTCTTCTTTTTTTTTTAAATTTTATTTTGGAGTTTATTCTTATCTTGTTAGCACGTATCGTGCAAAGAATAAAGGGCGACTTGGACCCCACTGGAAATTTAAAAAATTTAAAAAAAAAAGGAAGCGAGTCGGGGAGAGAAGAAGAAGAAGAAGGCTACGTGGCTAATCAGGTGTGAAAACTGTTGCGCAAACCGTCTGCTCGATAGAAATGAAAAGAATCGAAAGGGGGAGTGGGATATGGATGAAAAAAGTCAAAACTATAGAGGAAGAATTGAAGAAAGAAAAGAAAAAAACTGGTTTTTAAACGGTCTGGTACGGCCGCCTTTTATTTTTGTTTTCTTCCGATAGATATTGTCATCGATTTTTATCGGTGTGTGAACTGTGTGTGTGTGTGTCTGGATAGAACCGGGCAACAACTTTTGTTGCTGTTGACAGACTTGTGAATAAAAAAAAAAGGGAAAGGAAAGAGAAACCTTAACTTTGAGAGTTAACTTTTTTTGTTTCCTTTTTTTCTTTTTGGGGTCTCTCTCTCTCTCTCCCGTCAACCGAATCTAATCCGCCTTCACATCATATTCAAAACGGTACCTCTCTCTCTCTCTCTCCTTCTCTCGGGTTCTCTCTCTCTCTACGTCCGTCCTCCCCTTCCTCGCCCGTCTGCCCGTCAGACGGAAAGAAAAACACGTCTCTGATGACGTGTGGTGATGAAGCTCAGCCGGCTGGGCGGCACGCAACAACAACCAACATTTCTAACCTTGGCCCGTCCGTCGACCTTTTTCCTTTTTTTATTTTCTTTTTGTCTTTTTCTCTCTTTTAACTCACGATGCTGGGCTCAGCAGCGCTGGGGCCGCTATAGAAGGCACGGAGCAGCAGTCCGTCAGTTGTGTCCGTCTCTCCATCCAGCAGCAATCCATCCATCCGTCGATATTCCAACGCGATATAATGTATTAAAAAAAAGGCCAATGAATCGCTCCTCCCATCTCGATTAATGCCCAACCGCTTCCCGAGTGTCTTTTCTCTCTCGCTGGGTTACATACATCATGTCAGCTCCTTCTTGGAGGTGAAAAGGGGGAGGAAGGGTGTAGGGTTGGGTGGAGGAGGAGGGGGGTTTACCGTGACCGTTCGGTCGGGACCTATCTGACACATTATACAGCGCCCTATAGGTGAGGGCATAGGCTAGCACTCTACGGTACTGCGCAACTGTACTTCACTTCACTTCCTGGAAGATGTGTCACACACACGCACACCCCTGGAAAACGAGAAAAAAAACAAAAGAAAAACAAAAAGGAAAAAGAAGAATCAGAAATATATATATAAAAAGGCAGATGCAGAGATAAATACGCGGCAGTGTCTAGCGCACACACACAACACAGCATCTAGAATTTATATTTATACTTATACAATATACACATATATATATATAAAGAAACCCGGTGCGATATGGATCAGCTGTTGAACCTTTGGTGTCCAGCTCTAGACCAGTGCGCGACACGTCCTATATTATTTCCTTCTCGTGACACTCTGCCAGCCTCTCTCTCTTTCTCTTGATTCTAGCACTGTAGCGCTTCAATGATGATCCTATCGCGGCAAAAAAAGTGTGCAGGTATAGAAATAAATTCACGCTCACGATCAATCCGAGAAAGAAAAAGAAAAATCGGAGAGGGGGTCGTGAATGCGGGACGTGAGCGGCTTTTTCTTCTCTCGCGTCGAATCAGGCCCAACAATCAGGGACATCAAGTGACTATAGATTTCTTTGGATTTTCGGGCTTTCTTTTACTCTCTCTTGATTTAGACGCCACTAGACATATTGCACGCGTTCATCACCTGCATTTGCATATCTGTAGACTGCGCACACAGCCGTCGAGTTCTCTCTCTCTCGTTGCGATGCAGAGAGGTATTAACAGCAGCCTTATCAAAGCAGAGCGGCCGGTGTCATTAAAGTTGGGCAATAATACGAGTCTTTGAACGATTGCAATCTATTAAATATATGGAGATGAGAGACCTTTGCCAACCTGAAATGTCAAACAGAGTTTCACCGAGCTATTAGCGTTTCAACTGGATAAAGCGTCATACCGTACGGCACCAATATATCCATATAAAGTCACGATAGGAAATGACAAAAAGAGAGATAAAAAGATACAAAACAAAACAAACGGGAAAAGGGAGAATATAGGCGACGATAAAGTCGCCTTTTCGGTCGTTCATCATCCACACGGCCGAGTGCTGTAGCAGTGCATTTGGGAATGGAATGCACAGAAGTGAGAAGAGCCAGATGTGTGCTGTGGGCTGACGTTAGCTGGGTGAAGACCCCACCAGTATAGTCCTATGCCACCTCCCGCGCTGCGGTAATAGTAGAACGCGGGATATATAGACGTTTGGGCTCTGCACATTATTGTGTATACACGCTACAACAGACTCGGATCTATATCGCCCGGCCATCGTTTTCAGCTCTAAAAGAAACTCCTCGAAAAAGAGAAATAGGAAAGAAAGGCGAAAACAAAAAAAAAAACAAAAAACAAAAAATAAACTCAAAAGGGGGCTGGTGGTGTCACGGGGGGGATGCGGGCGGCACGAAATGTTGCTCCCGACGATTCCTCACGCTATACGTCTAACGCGAATCGCAATGGTGCTGCACCAACTGAAACGGCTACTGGGCTGTGTGGCTAAGTAAATACTTAGACAGTATATATATATATAGGACCAGTAGTACGTACGTATATATGTGAAAAAGACTATAAGAACGGCGCGGACTGTTTACTACGTAGCTTTTGCACGGTCCTCTTGGCACTCACCCCCGCAGGACACACACACACACACACACAAAAAAAAGCTGAATAAGCAATTTGATGGGGTGCTGTTTTTCCCTTTTTTTTTTTTCTTTCTCTCCTTTAAAAGCCGCAGCAACGCCAATAAAAATAGAAGCCGTGTGTGGTAACAAGTATAACCCGTCTCTCTCCTTATATACAACACCCACCCACCCGGCGAGAGCGAGAGAGCCGCGGCCCCGGCCATTTCCTATCGTTCGCGAAGCTCCCGAACAAGAAGAAGAAGAAGAAGAAGAAGAAGAAGAGATTCATAAAAGAGCTGAGAAGGAGAAGGAAATAAAAAATAAGAAAAAGGGCGAAATAAGAAAGGAAACCTGTGTACGCGTAACGATTGGGTAATGAAGCGCTATGGCTCTCGCTCGTGTTTGGCTGCTGCTGCTGCTGCTGCTGGAAAACCGAAAAAGAGATGGAATAGAGTATAGAGCAGAAGCGGGTGCAGCAGCGCGTTTTTCGCTTCACGGACGCCGGAGATGGTTACAAATCGTCACGAAAGAGTTGAATAAAAAATGAACAAGAAAAAAGAAACAAGTACGTAGAATGTACGGAGTGGACGGGGGTGGTGGCAATAGGAAGGAGGGAACGTGAGTCGGGAGTAATATACAGTAAGTAAGTGAGTGAGTAAGTGAAGTACGGCCAAGTGAGGAACAAAAAAGAGTTGGACCAAGGCGTGCGGATGGAAATAAGGAACAACAAGGAGAAGAGAGAGAGAGAAAAAAATGGACATTTTTCATGTGTTTTTGATAGCCCAACTCTACCTCCCCTGCCTCTCCCTCAAGAGACCAGCCCACATGCACACACACACACAAATAAAATAAAATAAAAAGAGAAAACTTTTGAATGCACTGCACGTTCGTCGCTGGGGCTGCCCGCCGCCGCCGCCGCCGCCGTCGTCGTCTTCGTCGCCCCCGTTAACTCGGAAGGCTATTTCAGAAAATTTCTCAACCAGTCAACTGGCTTTTTATGATGTCATAATTCCTCGTCCTTTCGTCTTCCTCTCTTCTCGCCTTTTCTTCGTCTTCTTCTTCTTCTTCTTTTAATTTTATTATTCCTCC